>NC_071394.1:108664253-109309503 GCF_022682495.2 Desmodus rotundus | reverse complement strand
AGCATTCCTAATACATACAGACTTAGGTGAATCTTCAGGTGAACTATGACATCAAGGGACACCATACCTGATGGGATGTATGCAGATTCCCAGAAGCTCTCAAACGTCAGGGTGCACCAGAATCACTTGGCAAGCTTGTTGAAGTGCAGGTTCTAGGGATCCACCACCAGAGTCTGCTGTAGGAAGTGCAGGATGGGTTGAGGAATGTTGGGGGTCTTTAACGCAGCCCCCCGGTTCCGCCACGGATGAAGAAAAATACTACCAAGACATGATCTGCTTGGGGAGGAAAGGTGGCCAATCTCTCAAGGGAGAAGGGCCTTGATCCTTTTTCTCCATGGGCTTCTATTAGGTTCATTCGCATAGGAATGCAGATAAAGCTCATCAATCATTGTCAGCCAGCAAGGATTAAACAATACAGGATTTACAGAGAACTTCCAGGGCTTAGTCTGAGCTACAGCCAATCAGCTAGAGGGCCATAAAACTTTAGGAGCCAGACTCATCTCAAGTCTGGACCCTTATCTTCTAAACTGAGGGTACAGATTAAGTAGGTTTCACAGGAATGTAAGTATTTTCCTTAGGCCTGATTCCCCAGGGAATCCACCCCTCCCATCACAGGACTGCACCGCCCTCTGTTATCTCTTCAGGCTCAAGTCAGACAGGGAAGTAAAGCAGCCAAGAGATTAGGAGACTTCTTGCAGACAGAATGAGGACTCAGGCTATTTCAAAGCCGAGGGGCGAGGGTCCATCACCCCCTTTTGCCACAGCCCCCCCGAGTCCTTCCCTGTGAGCTTATCCCTGTTGACCAGAGCCTGTCTTAGGTTGATCCTCCCTTGAGGATTCTTACCTGTCATTGGCTAACTGGCCAAGCTCAGGGCCAAGCAAGGTGAAGTGGGCAGAGGTGGCACACCTGCCAGGGAGATAAGCTTTGTCTCCTTAGTGGCTTATGGTCCCAACTCTGACTCAGCCTTAACCACGGGGGGTTACAGTCTCTGAAACCAGGCAGGGTGGTTCCCAACAGAGGAAACTGGTTATGGCAGCCATAGAGGAGAGGAAGTCAATCTCCCTCCAAGGAAGAACTTCCTTCTCAGCTGTGAGGAGCACAGTCAGCTGACAACTTCCAGTTTTAGCATCTGCGGGATCCACCCTGGTTTTTGAGCCAGAGCCACACACCTTTCCCAACCAGCGATGAAGTATTGCAGGGGTATTAGGGCATGGCCCTTTCTGCCCAATGTGGGGCTCTGCCGGGCAATCTTTGCTCTGAAACTCCCCAATGGGTTGGCTGGGACTTTGTCAGGTCTTCCTCATGCTCTGAGCACTCCCTGCCCAGTTGTGGTTTCTTCCCTCTCTCCTTTCCTTCACAGGTGTCAGATGAACATTCTGTCATAATGCCTTTCTGTGCCCAATACTGCTTTCTCTCCTTTCTATCTCTCACAGGCGTTGCTACCCAATAAACCTCTTGCACTCCCAATTCCATCTTAGGCTCTGCTTCCCAAAGGACCCAATTAACACAACGACATTTTTAAAAAGCACCAAGGACTGAGTCTGATGCAGGTGACCTATGGTTAAACTTTGGGAAATGCTAGTGTAGAAATTGGGTTCTTTGTTCCTTACTCCAACTCCAGGGATAAAGAGAGATGTTGTCTATCAGACTCTGCCCCCGTGTCCCAGCCTGTGTCCTCCTCTTCCTCCTTCTCTGGTGATACTTTCTGTTTCCCGCTAGTACATTTAGCATAAACATTTGGTAAATGGATCCAACATAGTACCCGTGAGGGAACTTTGTGGTACAAACTATTTGATGTTCAGTCACTTTACAAAATTGTACAAAATGGTACAAAAAGATTATGTGTACATGTTTACCTTTTTCAGGAATTGTAGCACCTCTGTGGAGCACTTGACAATGCCTTTGCTTTTACTTGTACAGTCGGAAGGTCCACCATGGGCTCTGATCCTTTTGGTTAGTTTTATTCTGTAAACCTTCTTCTTTCGATCTTTGGATGAGGAGAAACAGATACCCGATGGGAGCAAGCATGTGACAGAGGCCCGCCATGAAGAGGAGCCCTGAATATGACAAATACTTTACTGTATTGCCTGGAACCAGCCTTTCCTGAAGCTCATATTTCAAGTGTCTAACTTTCAAAATTGAGTTGTACTGAATTCCATCTTTGAAATAGTACTGAAAAACTGCAACTCATAGATATTGCCTACACTAGATTTGTTAAGTACACATTTAAATAAAACCAAGCAAAAAACCAGCAACAGAAAAAGAACAAATGGTGCCAAGGTTATCCTTGATATTATATCCATAATAGATGTATATAATAGAATGTAGAGTGTCATTTTGTAAAGTGATTTAGCATTAGTGCTAATTCTTCCAATTCTCATGGTGTAGACATCTTCTAAAGGCAGCAATGACATGAGTAGCACACAGTCCTTTCTGTCATCACACCCATTGGATTGCTAAAACCAGGAGTCTTCCTCCATACCTCCCTCTTACGCATCTCTCAATTTGAAGTTAACATTAAGTTGTATTCCACCTACTTTCTAATGATGTTTCTAACTCATTCATTTGGCACCACCTCCACTGCCAAGATTCTTGTTGAGGCTTCCTTCATCTGTCCTCTGGACTCCTCTGGCTGTCATGATAGCCCCCTCCCATGCTTGCTTCTTTCTAACCCATTCTCCACACGGCTGCCAGAGGGATCTTTTAAAATTCTAAATTAGATTGTGCCACTTCTTGACTTCCAGGCTTTCAGTGACTCTGCCCTAAGGAAAAAAAAAGAGCAAAGCTCCTTACTTGGTCTATAAGCCCTTGGAGCAATCTGATCCCTTTCATCCTCTGTAGCCTCTCCCCGCTCCTTGTCTACCACTCTGGCATTCTTGTAGCTTTCTGAATGGGCCAAGTTCTTGTCCCTGCTTATAAGTCTCTTCCATCTTCCCTCACTCCCTCAGAAAAGCCATCCCTTACCACCACAGCCTTCTATATTGGTGCCATACTGTTCCTTCATAGATCTTGACCATGTGATAGTTTGTGCAATGTATGTTTTCCCTACTTCATTGTAAGCTCCGTGACAGCAGAGATCTTCTGTCTGGTTGAATGCCAAATACTCAACACCAGACACAGTGCCAGATTCACCACACTTACTTTAAAAATGAATAGAATTGATGTTTATCATAGCTCAATCTCCCTCTCACCAATTTTTCAAGATATCTTATTCTTCTACTAGAAAATAGAGGCTTTGATCCTAGCTGTTGATAATTTCTATTTGGCTATTGAAAGCACTGCATTCTACTAAGTTTCCTGCAACTAGGGACGAGGTGAACAGCAAATTATTTTCATGGTTCAAATATACAATATACTTCTGTACAAATCACTTTGAGAAAGTATGTAATAAGAATATATTGAAAGATTTTAAAAACATAGCCTGTAACTACTCCCTCTAGGTTTAGATTCTCAAGAAAGCAATAAAATCCCCAGTAGTACTGAACCCTGCGGAGACGCCACAGCTCTGTCTCAGCTCAGCCAGCAACTTGGAAGCCCTGGCAGCACAAAGGTCAGAATTTCCACAGGGCTGATTATGTCTACATTTTAAGCCAAGAACACTTCCATGGATCAGAGGGTCCCTTTCCAAAGGTAGTGTTATCTCACTAGGTGACTGGGGTTGGGGGTATGGGTGGGGGTGGGGCTGGCATGGGAGACTATAAAGGGATGAAGAAAAGGAGTAAAGTGGTCCAAAGACTCAGAAGATTCAATAAATTCTAAGGGATATGTCAATCAGGATTTGGTCAGAGAAGCAGAACCACTAAGAGAGGAATATACAAGAAGTAATTTATTTAGGGATTTGACCTTTCACAATCATGAGATTTGGTTATACAGTCTCTGCCAGGCTGTATCTGGTGTTAGAGCCTAAAATTTCAGCAAGTAGCCCGGAAGGGAAGATGAATACGAAGCAGCAGTTCTCAATCAGGGCCGATTTTGCCTCCACCAGCCCCACCACACCCAGAGGTCATTTGGCAATGTCTGGATGTCTGGCAACATTTTGGGTTTTCCTAACTGGGAGATGAGGTATTTGTATCCAGTGGGTAGAGGCCAGGGATGCTGCTAAATATCCTATAATGCACAAGACTATTCCCCACAGTGAAGAATTATCTGAACTGAATGGTTAGAGTACTAAGGTTTAGGCACTCTAATGTAAAGTGAGGAACAAACAGGCACCTGTGAGTGTACTCTGGAACCCAAGAGTATGGACTAGAATCAGTGTCTCTTACTGCTTCCAATTTCAGTAATGCAGGTGTCCTGGTGGTGTTTTTTGTCACAGAGTGAGTCATGCACTTGGCTCATATGTCAGGGAAGCCAAAGAAGGATCCAGGGGCAGGTGGGAAAGCTGCAGGCTCAGCTGCTGCTCCACACCAATGAGGTGGGCCAGCAGATTCAACAAAGTGTGTGAGCTGCACGGGCGCCTGGCGCCTCTGCACCTATGACTCCTGCAATCCCCCAACTCCGTCCCCTACACGTAAAAGCAATATGGCCAATGCTTTCAAATCTTGAGCAAAAATAATCTTGTTGCTCACCTTAAACATAGAGGGAAGAAAATTCTGGAAAATGTAGCTCAGTATTGTCAAATTGACACTTTATAAAGCCAGCACAAGATTAACGTGGAAGAGTTGTCTATTAGTCAGGGTCCTCTAGAAAAGCAGACCCAGTACGGTGTGGAGAGATAGATAAAGAGACTGATCGACTGAGGACTCATTACGAGGGATTGGCTCATGCAATTATGAAGGCTGACAAGATCTGCAGTAGGCTGGAGACCTGGGAGAGCAGAAGGTTTAAGTTCCAGTCTGAAAGCTGGCAGGCTCAAGAACTTAGAAAAGCTCACGTTTCAGTTCCAGCCTGGAAACAGAAATAGATCAATATCCTGACTCAAAAGAAGTCAGGCAGAAGAAATTTTCTCTTACTCAGCCTTTTTATCCTATTCAGTTCTTCAACTGATTGGATGAGGCTCACCCACATTAGGGAGGGCAATCTGCTCTAGTCGGTCTACCCATTCAAATGTTACTATCATGCAGAAACACCCTCATAGACACACCCAGGTTAATGTTTGCCCAAATATCTGGATACTTCATAGTCCAGTCAAGTTGGCATTGTTGGGGAGGAACAAACTTTCCTCTACCCTCAAGATTCTTCATAACCAAGCTTGTTTAATAATCAAATACACATGCGACAGATTAACACGGGAACTCTGCAGACATGAGGGAGTCAGAGGCCCCACATGCACAAGAGGTTCAGAGACAGAAAGGAAACACGGGTATGTAAGACTTCCTGAGCTAGGGATGAAGTAAGGGGCCTTGGGGGCTTCCAAAGGTCACTGGAGGGTGATAAGAAGAGCAGACCTTTAGTAAACAAGTTTTCTCTGCCCTACAGATACGTCAAAAGAAGTTACCTCTGATAATCTCTTATGAGCAAATCCTGTAATTCAAATTTTTCTAGGTAGTCAAGTGTGGTGTCAGTAGGGGAGAAGTTTCTCTTGAGCCTATGGCAAAAGTTGCCTTTAGCTCAAAACAATCTGCAGACCACAGAAGCACATCTTGGGGTGACTCATTCTGGACTCCCACAACATGTAAAATTAACCATCTTAAATCGCTTACAGCATTTCCTAGATTGTATATCGGTAAACACAGGGAGCCAGAGAAGGGTTCCTCTTACCAGACATCCTGTAGACCTTGAGTTTGCTCTTTTATTGGAAGGTGAGTTGTTCACCAGACTTCTAAACAAGATACTAGTTCTCCTACATCAACATCTTCTTAAACCTTCCCTGGGTTATTCCAGAAATGACATTCTAGTATGATGTACTGCAGTGAAAAACAAATGGATCTTTTTTCTCCTTAGGAATAAAGATAGAAGTAAAAATTTCAAGGACAAATACTTTAAGTGTAATCAACTCTTCAAGATCATTTTTTACCATCAAAACTTAACTGAGCAGCAAAATAATAAACCCTAAAATCTGAAACAGCAAGAACCTAAAGAAGGAAAAAAAGAGCAAAAGACAACCTCTGTTTTTACTCTAATCACAACAGATATCACTATATTCCACTGGAGGTAAAAAGCTTTGGAGATGAAAATCCCCAGAAAAACAAAATCTTTTCTCCCCTACTTTTTATGAAGGAGAAAATGAAATTTTTCTGAACTTCACTAGTCACCAAGAAAAACGACATTATATCTAAGAAGTTTTTTAAAATAATATCACATTAAATAGGCTAAATAAAAGACCAAAACATCAATTTATAAAACTTCACTTTTCCATGATATTAATAATTTCTGAAGTTACCGTGTATCTTAAAACCTGAAGGTCCTCTGGCAACTCCTGAGTTTCCAATTGAACTGAGCCCAGGATCTGTTAGCTACTACTTTTTATAAATAAATTATTATACTCCCACGGAATAAATTCACTTTCTCCAAGAGCCACGGAAGTGGACTGGAAAACACTATGATCTCTAATTAAAGAGTATCTATCATAAGAAGTACCTAATATAACAGGTGAAAGCTGTTTCAAACCAATGTGAAATATCTCTGCTTTTAGGACAAGAGTTCGGGATTCTGTAACTAATGAGGAATTGAGAGTTGAGAAACTTGGATTTAATTTTTGGCTTTGCCACTTATAAGCACATAACCTTGAAAGGAGCAAGTGGAGTGCTATGGATTATTAAATGGTATCCCCCCCACCCCACACCAAATTCCTATGTTGAAGCCCTAACCCCTGGGGTGATAATATTTGGAGACAGGGTTTTTGGAGATACTTCTATTTAGATGAGCTCATGAAGGTGGGGCCCTCATGATTGGATTAGTACCCTTATAAGAAGAGATACCACAAAGCTTGCTCTAGCTCTCTCCCTATCCCTCCCCCTCCTCCTTCTCTCCATTTCCCTCTCCACCCTTCCTTCTTTCTCTATCAGCCATGTGAGAACACAGCAAGAAGGCATGTGTCTGCAAGCCAGGAAGAGAGTGCTCACCAGAACCCAGGCATGCTGGCACCCTGATCTCAGACTTACAGTCTCCAGAACTGTGAGAAAATTAATTTCTTTAAGCCACTCAGTCTACGATATTTTGTTGTGACAGCCCAAGCTGACTAATACATGGAGGCATTAAACTTCTCTGAGCTTCAGTGTCTCATTTCTAAAACTGATATAATTATAGCTAAGCCATAGGGTTATTGAAAGATTCAATGAAATAATAAATTATGAGAGCTTTTAATAAACTGCAAAGATTAATACAAATGCATGGTCTTGTTCCACTATTCCACATTGTTCCATATTGTAAATAATTATGATAATTACAATAATAATAATATTAGCTGCCATTGATTGAGTTCTTACTGTATGCCAGGCACAATACTTACTAAAGACTTTGCAAGAGTCATTAAGGGCTCTCTTAATGAGAGCCCTGTGAGGTAGGTATTATTTTTACTCACATTTTACAGATGATGAACTGAGGTCCAGAAAGCATAAGAAATTTGGTTAGGGCCAAGTGATTATGAAAACGTAAAGAAGAAAAATATCTTTTTCCTTTTACATTTCCAGGTTCTCATGGGTCTCTGTAACAAAAGACAGATTACCCTGAGAAAAGCACACACATTTATTTAATACAAGTTTTACATGATACAGGAAACTTAATAGTGAAACGAAGCCTGGAAGAACTGGCTAAACTCAAGTGTTTGATGAAGAGTGGAAAGCACTGGAAAATGTGATAGGACAAAGTGTAGTCAACTGCAGCAAATAAGACCTGTTTGTTCAGATTCCTCTCAGAATCCCTCTACCTTAGAGACAAGGATGCTCCCTTCTTTCAGGTTATAGGAAGAGTGCCTCTCACGTAAGGGGTTATGACCTACTGTTCCAGAACCCCACCAATGCTGTTCTGGAACAGCAGCGGGACTCAACTGCCCGCTGCCAAGAAGCATGACTCCCAATGCCAAGAGTTTGGTGAAAAAGGAAAGGGGTTGTTTATTTAAAGGTTATACAGATTTAGAACAATGGCAGGTTTCTGCCATTAAGTCTCACTCCTTTAAAAATGTCCTTAAACACACAGTCCTGCCTCCCTGGGCCAAACCAGGCCAGTTTCAGAACACACCAGAGGTACCGTCTTTCAGAAAAGCAGAAGTCTGTGGCTCAGCATTCCTGGTCAGTTCAGCATTCCAGGCATCTCCCACTAATCCGTGTTTGGTTAGGCAGGTCCTTGTGATTCCCAGCACCATCAGCCGTGCTACCATGTTCTCCAGGCAGGTTTCCCAGCAGATCTCCTTTTTCTTACTCCAGCTCTTAATCCAAACCCGCGTGGCACTTTCTTACGCACCAGACCTCACGGCAGACTGGGGAATCCTTCTACATCCTTTCAAACCACGTGGTGTTTACCCTTGTGGCCAGCTTAGGCCACATGGCTGAGTCCTCAAAGGAGCAGACTAGCCTCTCCCTCACTACTGGCAGCATGACAGAATCTTCTGTTCTTTCAGAGCATCCTTATTTTTAAATCCTGACCTGGAGCCTCCTACATGACCTCCTATCTAGCTCCTCCCACAATGTGCTACATTTGCCAATTTCCTCATAATGTTTACATTCTTTTGACTGCCATCTTTAGTCAGGGCAAGAGTGATTCAGTGACGCAAGCGCCTCCACCTCTCTGCCTCTGCCGCAGTTGCTGTACACACCTCCGGCTACATCAGGAGTCCCTGAATACTCTGGAAGTCAGTGTGCCTTTTGCCCAAGGTAGTAGCCCGCTTCCCTTCAGGAAAGACAGGGTTATCACCCTGCCATTGTTATGAAAAGCATCTTAAGCCATACGATTTGCTTCTCCCTTTCCCCCATCCATGGGCTGTGGGGAATATCTCCTATTTCAGGGTCCTCTTGCTTTGTAACCCATTTCGCTACTTCAGGTAAAAGTCAAAGAGTTGTACTCATGGTTTCTCTGATTCCTTCAGTGTAAAATATTCCATATGCCAAGGTGCTAATTTTAGGGGTAGCGTGTCCTCAGCAGCATCAAAAACCATATGGAAAGTACTATGCTAAAGAGAGAAAATAACCAGTGTGCTTTGAAAGTACAGGGAGGTAGTAGTTATTTCTGACAAGGGTGGTAGAGGTAGGAGCAAGGGGCTTTAGAAGGTCTTCACAAAGGGAGAGAAATTCAGGCTGGGTCTTGAAGAATTAGTAAAGGTTCATGTAGCACGCAAGTGAAAAGGGAATGAAAGAGACTAGTCAGAGAGAACATCAAGAATGACAGGGTGGGAGTGAGAAAGTGCACAGCGTTTGCGGCAGCCACAGGTACAGGAGGTGGGGAGTGGCTGAAACCAAGGAGGGGACAGACAGATGGGAAAGGCAAGTAAGTGGGTGGCAGGAGTCCTCAATGGCCTGACAAGGCACTCTAGCCAAGAAGGGTCAGGCCTGTGGGCTTACGTCTGAGGCTTGTAGAAGAAGATCCTAAATAACCCTCAATGATTCCTGACAGAACCCCCACAAAAGGCTATCCTTTTATACAGATATAAAAGGATAGAGAACTGGTCAACAGGTCTCATATGCCCAACCCAGTACTGGCCCACTCAACAGGACTGTCTGGCCCATAGAGCTAGAAATAAACACCCAGCTCTAACTGAACAAAAATACAAGTGTTTTGTTTTTTTTTTTAATTAAATAGTTTCACTTCACCTCACCTGAACTCACATTACATATTTCATTTTGTCCTGCTTGCCAGAAATTGATCCGGGAATGTGGGAATTTACTGATAAGATGTCTCTGTTGGAAGGAAAGCAGAAATGCACACTCTTTTGTGTCCCCTTATCACGTTATTTTAAAACATGAAGGCCATTTCTTAAGGGGAAACTCAACCTGGGTATGAATTTGTACCCAAAGGGGTAAGAATGATGTTGAAGGTTAGAGTTTCTGCATAAAGCTTCAAAAATCAAAATCCTAGCCTAGATTCTGAAGTCTAAATATGACTATTTAAGTAGGAAGTTTTCAGTTCCTAATTTCCCACCTCCTTGAGCTAAAGGGGGTCCAACAGTTTAAATCTGAGATTCTCATAAAAATACCCAATGTATATTTTTATATGGATTAAAAGAGACTAGAAAAAAACATATATATTCAATTTATATATGATAAAAAACATTATTAATATTTCTAAATAAACCATTTTGCCCTGAGCACTAGTTATGAATTACACTCACCTAGTGACCTAGTTCTAAATCCTTTATTCCCAAGTGCACATGCAACAGTAAATAAACCCTGCTAATTAATCCTGCTGTCTTGTCTGCAAGAGATTTAGAATAATTAGAGGAAGTAAAATTTGCCTTGTGCATGAATTCAGAGCAGACCATGGGAAGACACTTATGTTTCCATTGCTTGCTGTTCTAGAAATCTGAAGAACAGGCAAGGGGCTGAAGCGTCATCTGAAAAACACATCAGGTGCAACTCGGGAATGCACAGAGCCTATGCCCAAGGCTCTTTCAAGCCGTTTCTCCCTGTGCTGAAATCCATCCAAAGTGAAATCAAGACCACAGCAGTCACTAACCTCTGGGAGGTGCAGGAGTAAGGTCCGATCCTCATACGTCAGCAGTCATGCTCAACCAGACTAGTTCACTGCCCATGGAGTGAAAGCAGGAAGTTTTCATGCCCTTCCCCATTTACTGTTCAAATAATTCCTCTGGCCTCTGACCCGCACTGTGGATCATTAATCGGTTACGGACAATGGGCTTCTCCCTTCCTTGAAGTGAAATGCCCAGTGGTATTCCAGTGGTAATGCCAGAAGAGGGAATTCATGAGACTCCCCTTCATGAGCACCAGTCCCCATGGAGTCTTGATTTCAAATCACCAACTCTAAAGCAACTCTTTCCAAGTTCTCAGAAGCTGCCTGTGCCACCCAAGCTGAGGGTCTAGGAGAAACCCCCTTTTGCCAATGACTGCTCAGTAATGATGGGAAGTTTACATGGTTATTCCAGGTAACTATGTAGACCCCAAACAGGTTACTCGACAGGCTACTACTATACAAAAGGCCAATTTTTCTGTAAAAAGAAAAACAAAACAAAACATCCAGCCCTTGTCATAATAATGCCATCCTAACAAGAATCTTAGAATATGAGATTAAAAAAGTACTTCCAATATTACCCTAAGCCTGCCATCTTACAGATAAGGAAACTGAGGCTCAGCAAGGCCACATCATTTACTTGAGGCCCTCCAGGCACTGGAACAGATATCTCCAGGTCCCGGTCATTTTTCTGGGGTTCTAGCTAATACACAGGTGAGAAGCACAGCTACAGGTTTAACACAGCCTATTTTCCCAGAGCAATTTGCATCCAATAATAATCCATAAAACATTTTTTACTAAAATATACATGTTAAATTTTTAAAAAGTAAAACAAGACTCTTTGAGGAAAGTTCACGTTTGTGGTAGTGTTTAGTAATATGTTCCCTAACCATAAACGCGACAGCTGCACTATCAATATGGTAGCCACTAGCCACCTGCGGTTGAGCACTTGAAATATGGTTAGTCCAAATTGAGATGTACTGTGTAAGTATAAAATACACCCTTGATTTCAAGGACTTGGTTCAAAAAAACAAACAAAATCCCTCAATAATTTCTTATGGTTACTGTTGAAATAATATATTTTTAAAGATTTTATTTATGTATTTTTAGAGAGGGGGGAAAGGAAGGAGAAGGAAAGGGAGAGAAACATCAGTGTGTGGTTGCCTCTCACGCGCCCCCCCACTGGGGACCTGTCCTGCAACCCAGGCATGTGCCCTGACTAGGAACCCTTTGGTTCGCAGCCCACACTCAATCCACTGAGCTACATCAGCCAGGGCAATATTTTAGATAAATTTGTTTAAATAAAATACATTATTAAAACTAATTTCACCTGATTCTTTTTCACTTTTAGGGGAGAGCGTGAACACAGTCCCCCACTACCACAAATTATGCAGTCAAATTTCCCACATTTGGGGAAATCGCAGGGGTCAGCACACCTGGAATGCAATGGATAAGCCTTGGGAGAACCACCTTCGTGATCATGGTGTCTACCCTGCCAGGTAAGTAATCTCTTTCACTTTCTTTAATGTTGCTACTAGTAAATGGGAAATTATATTTGGGGCTTGCTTTACATGTCTATTGGACAGTGGCTGGACTAGTAGGTACATATTGGCTGTTCAATAGTCTCTCTTCTTCCTAGCACAAAGTATGACCGCAGGTTCCTGCCCACTTTGAAATTAGGTGTAGCCACATAATTTTCTCTGGCCAATGAGATGCAAATGGAAAAGGCATGCGTTCTGGACAGTGAATTTAATTGCCCGTGCAAGACACTGCACTGCCCTTTAAGGGAATTGTGGGAGTGAATATGGAAAATGAACCACTGTCAATGCTGACTATGAGTTGAAGCCCCTGCCACTTCACCTCAGATATAGAATGTGAGCTCAAAATAAAAATAGTCAATTGAAATTTGGGGATTGTTCATTCCCACAGCATAACCTAACATATTCTTAAGTACTGCTTTCTGGTGTAAAGGTGTGCAGAGAACTATCCCATAAAAGCATTTCCCAAACTTGCCTAAATGCAGAACACTGTTGAAAATGTAATGTTTTGACAGGATAGTAATTAGGGCCCATGAGATAAAATGCATACTTAGAGTATATTAGTGAAGACAGCAAAAATAGCTCATACAGATAAATTGAACCAATGATCTAAACCTGATTTGCATATCTTATTATTCTTAGAATAAACCCAAAATAAATCATTGTATGTTAAGAATGAACAAATCAAGCTTATTTTACTTTTTAGAATTGTTACAAACATGTTTCTTTTTTAAAATATATTTTATTGATTATGCTATTACATTTGTCCCATTTCCCCCCCTTCATTCCACTCCATCCTGAACACCCCCTCCCTCCCACATCCCCCCCCTATAGTTCATGTCCATGGGTCATACATATAAATTCTTTGGCTTCTACATTTCCTATACTATTCTTACCCTCACCCTGTCTATTTTCTATCTACCATTTACGCTACTTCCCCTGTACCTTCCCCTCTCTCTCCCCCTCCCACTCCCCTGTTGATAACTCTCCATGTGATCTCTATTTCTGTGGTTCTGTTCCTGTTCTAGTTGTTTGCTTAGTTTGCTTTTGTTTTTGTTTTAGCTGTGGTTGTTAATCACTATGAGTTTGCTGTCATTTTTACTGTTCATATTTTTTATCTTCTTTTTCTTAGATAAGTCCCTTTAACATTTCATATAATAAGGGCTTGGTGATGATGAATTCCTTTAACTTGACCTTATCTGAGAAGCACTTTATCTTCCCTTCCATTCTAAATGATAGCTTTGCTGGATACAGTAATCTTGGATGTATGTCCTCACCTTTCATGACTTTGAATATTTCCTTCCAGCTCCTTCTTGCCTGTAAGGTGTCTTTTGAGAAATCAGCTGACAGTCTTATGGGAACTCCTTTGTAGGTAATTGTGTCCTTTTCTCCTGCTGCTTCTAAGATTCTCTCCTTGTGTTTAATCTTGGGTAATTTAATTATGGTGTGCCTTGGTGTGTGCCTCCTTGGGTCCAGCTTTGGGACTCTCTGAGCTTCCTGGACTTACTGGAAGTCTATTTCCTTTGCCAGATTAGGGAAGTTCTCCTTCATTATTTGTTCAAATAAGTTTTCAATTTTTTGCTCTTCCTCTTCTCCTTCTGGTACCCCTATAATTTGGATGATGGAACATTTAAAGATGTCCTGGAGGTTCCTAAGCCTCTCCTCATTTTTTTGAATTCTTGTTTCTTCATTCTTTTCTGGTTGGATGTTCCTTTCTTCCTTCTGGTCCACAGCATTGATTTGAGTCCCAGTTTCCTTCCCATCACTATTGGTTCCCTGTACATTTTCTTTTGTTTCTCTTAGTATAGCTTTCATTTTTTCATCTAATTTGTGACCAAATTCAACCAATTCTGTGAGCTTCCTGATTACCAGTGTTTTGAACTGTGCATCTGATAGGTTGGCTATCTCTTCCTCGCTTAGTTGTATTTTTTCTGGAGCTTTGATCTGATCTTTCATTTGGGCCATTTTTCTGTCTTGGCACACCTGTTACATGAAGGGGCGAAGCCTTAGGTGTTCATCAGGGTGGGGTAACACTAGTTGCTACACTGTGACGCTATAGGTGGGGGAGGGGTCCAATAGGCAGCAATGGCACTTGCTCCACTCTCTGCCCATTTTCAGTCACTCCCTCCACTACCCACAATCAAATTGGGCCCTTCTGGTGCTGCTTCCCAAGTGGGTGGGTTTGTGTACGTTCTAGGACCCTGTGGGTCTCTCCAACAAACTCTCCTGTGAGGCTGGGAGTTTCTCCCACTGCCGCCTCAACCCCACAGGTGTTTTCAATCAGAGGTTTGAGGCTTTATTTCCCCGCTCTGGAGCCCTAGTTGCAAAGTCTGTCACCTGGTCCACCAGCTGCAGCCTTGCCCACCCCACTCCACAATCCACCACCTCACTGGGTCCACCAGCCGCTGCCTTGCCGTGAGTCCTCTCTGCCCCTCCTACCAGTCTGGATGAATGTTTTTTCTTTATCTCCTTGGTTGTTGGATTTCCACACAGTTCAATTTTCTGTCATTTCTGGTTGTTTTTTGTTTTTAAATTGTTGTCGTCCTTCTTTTGGTTGTGCGAGGAGGCACAGTGTGTCTACCTACGCCTCCATCTTGGCCAGAAGTTTTGGGTTTTTTACAAACATTTTTCTATAAAAATAATAGTTTTGTGACTTTTTAAAAATCATGAGCCTGCTTTAATATCAGAAACAAGGTTGCTGATCAAGGACAGCATATAGTCTCTTCCTAAATGTTGCCTTAACTGCGTTATAATCTTTTTTAAAAATCACATTTTCCAGAAACAGAAAAACAATATGATCACTGTGTTTTACTATACTTGGGGACTACTGAAGCAGGCTTCTCCAAAATTCAATTGTTTCATCCCAGATAGCTCACTTCCTTCTTCTTTTTTTTTTTTTTTTTAGAAAGCCAAGTATGATTTTTCATTTTAACTTTGAAGCATTCACTTTTTGCTTGCTTTAGAGTCTATGAGCTCTCAAGACTCTGCTTTTTATTTACAACTTTCTTCTTTCAATCTCAGATCCACTGAGAACAAATGTATGTGGTATATTTTTACATACAATCAAACCTAAGTATTATTAGAAATTAATTTCTGATTGAGATATATCACAACCACATTTTTGGTATATTCACAAGCTATGCAATTATTACTACTAATTTGAGAATATTTTTATCACCCCACAAAAACCCCATTCCCATTAACAGTTACTCCCCACTTTCCAATCCCCCAGTTCTGGGCAACCTCTAATCTATTTCCTGTCTCTATGGGTTTACTTTTTCTGTATATTTCTTATAATTGGAATTTATACAACATGTGGTCATTTTTGTCTGGATCCTTTACTTAGCATAATGTTTTCAAGGTTCATCCATACTATAAGCATGAATCAATATTTAATTACTTCTCATGGCTGAATAATATTCCATTATATGATGGCCATAACACATTTTGTTTATCCATTCCTTAGTTGATGGACATTTTAGTTGTTTCCACTTTGGGATATTATGAATAATACTGCTGTGAGCATCCATGTACAGGCTTTTCTGTAAAAATATGTTCTCAGTTCTCTTGGGTCAAATTAAAATTTTAAGGCAAAAAATAACTTTTAAGACATAACACAGACTCGGGTGAATTCTGCCCTTGGAGCAAAGTGCGTATTAGATATCCTGAATCTATACTTTAGGCATGAGGTGAATTCCTGGGGGACAGGGGCATGCTGGGAGATTTTGAGCTGGCTTTTTTTGGTCCCAGTTTGTTCCAGGAAGGAGCTTTCTCCACAAGCCCTGGCCACTACCACCACCCTCTACAAGGTGTCCACACCCCACTTTGCATTCCAGGAAATTCCCCGAGCATCCTGGATCCACTTGTGAATTAGAAGGCAGCCCTGAACGAAATCTCAGAGCACAGATGACTGTCACTTATGCTGGGTGATTGATGAGCATTGTGCTGGCAACTCTCTATCAGCAGTCCTCTTTGGACCACAACAGGATGCCCAGACAGGCCTGTAATTGTTTAGAGGGTCTCCTAGGACTGGAAACATACTGTGCTGATTTCCATGGGGGTTTACAGTCTCTAACTTGTATTTTGCACCCCTTTAGAATGGTTCCTCCCAATGCTTCTTAATATTATTTCTCCTGATCCCATGGGGTTTTTAAAAATCTATTGTGCCTTTTACTACCCCTGTAATTGACTACCTTTCACTAGTATATTTTGAATTCAAGACTCAAATAAATCATTTTTTTTTCTTGTCTTCTGTGCCTATGTCCACCCAGAGAAGAGGGTAGCTGATGTCTGGATGTCTGGGTTGGGGAAAGGAAGAGGAGAAAGGCCCAAGAAAAAGAATTTGATTTTAACATACAACTCTGTGGAGTAGAAGATGAGAGGTAAGAAGAGCACTAACTGATCCTTCTCAATATTACCCTGCAATAGCAGTGTTCTCAGTAATGCCATGCCATTTCTTAATAATAAATTATTCCATGAGACTAAGAATAACTATAGGTGTGATATTTTTTTAGATGCTTAATAAAAAATGCACTAGTATCAATTTTCCCCCCACGGAATTCTATTGATGCCTGGCACAACCTTGGCCTTCTGTGGGACCCAGTTTTGGAAATGAGACACCCCAGTGCATATAACCATCAAGTATCTGTTCTGGGCTTCATATCATTAAATACCCTTGATTAGTGACACACTACACTTCATTGGCCAAAGCAAATCACACAACCATGCCCAAGTTCATAGGGTGTAGATGTATAATCCTCTCATGGGGAGGGGTACCACAGTGAGGGGCCCTGAATCTGAGTGAAGAATAAGTCAACTACAGGACCAGAGCCAGCAAGCCTTACAAATCTTTGGATGCTTGCGTGAGATCTAACTTACCAAGTCATACTTTCTCTTCACCCTCATTGAGTTCTTCTTTGAGATCATTTGGTTCCATTCTTACTGGGACCACATCTCCTGGTAAAAAGCCATGACATTATACCCCACCATCTTTCTCTAACTTTGAAATCTCAGAAAGTAGGGTTTGGGATCTCAGTAGGGATCTCAGACTCTTTTTCTGACAATACCGTTGGCTCCTTACGCAAAATAGCCTCCTTCCTCCTCTGCACTGGGTTTAGTATTCTGTTGACTGCCTGTTCTGCTCCCTACTCAGAGGCAGTGTCAAGGGCAAGACAGCCATCCCAGCAATGGGCTACATAGTTAGCTTCAATCCCAGGCCAAGTTGTGGAAGGGCTCCAGAAGTTTGAGCCACCATTTTTTTTCCTGCTCATGACTTCCTCCATACAGCGATGTTGACTAATGGAAAAAGCACCACATTTTGGATAGGATAAATTAACTAGTCTTAGCAGAGTAATAAGGTGACGGCACTCAACAAATTTTCTCAAACATACATGCCTGTGTTTACATGTTTATTCTAAATCTAAAACCCTCCCTTTCCTTGATCACTGTATACATTAAGATTGCACTTACCTGCAAAAGCAGAAGCCCCCTGAAAATGGTGACTTAAATAACTAGGTATGTAAGGGAGCTTTTTTCTTTTATGTAACATTACATTCTAAGTTAAGCAGAGCTGGTACTGAAGTTCAATGATGCTAAAGCTATCAGGTTTTCTTCTCTTCTTCTACTCCTCCATCTTTAATGTAATGATTTTCATGTCTGTGTTTGTCAATTCATGGTCCTCCAATGTGTTGCTGCCCCTCCAATCTGACAACCATGTCCAAGAAGGAAAAGAGCAAGAGACAATGGGCTTTCTCTTCTGGAGGCTTTTCCTTTTCATTCAGGAAGTGGCACACTATGGGCTCCCCTGCTAAAGGGCTTCTACCTGTATCTTACTGACCTGAAGTGTGTCATTTGGTCCCCTAGCTATAACAGCCTCTGTAGTTAAGACGGGTAACAAAGAAGGGGGTTTGAGGCTGAATTTAGGTCAGCCAGCCTACAGCATCTTTCAGAATCCCTTCTTGGTGTGGAAGAAAGAGGTATCCAGGCCAGTGATGCTGCAATCACAACCAGTGAGGGCCCAGCATGGATCAGAGGCCCTTCTTCCCCCTCCAACACAAGGCCTTATAAAATCTCCATCTACCAGCTGCCACGTTTTAGAGAAAATAGGAGGGAAACTTTAATCTGATCCTGGGACACAAATTGAATGAGTTCACCCCAAAGGGGACTGTTGACATCAGAAGAGACTGAAATATTGTCAACAGGGCAGATGAGAACTTGTCTCCCTCTCATTCACACTGTACTCAATTCCTCACAGTTTGTGACCCCATGGAGACCTATTGAAAAGTTAAATTTAAAGAAGCTACCTTTCCTTTGTACATCTGAATGTAGCATGGATAAATACTGGACCCAGGTTAGCACTTATAATATCAACAGCAGTGGATTTATAAAGATGAGAAATCTGTATCTGCTGCCAATCCTGTGATAGGAAGGTGTGGTATTTATATAACATCGTGTCTTGAAGCACTTTGCTAAAACAATAGTGTTTATTTACTTAGTATCAGGAGTACAGTTTTTGTGGCCCTAATGTGAATTCATAAGTGGCAACTGTTTCTGCTTGGAATCAAAACAAAAAGTGCACTCCTTTTATTGTTATTTTGGATACATCTGTGGTCCAGTTGCAACATCTGGAAGCTGTTGAATCTAGATCTTTTTACAAACAAAAAGAATTCTAATATTAATTTTGTTTTTTAAAGGGATGGATATTTACTTAAACTGGGGCTGTTTGATGTAAAATGTTCAATGTCAGGGAAAAACCAGATTTGTCTAATTTGTGGCTTGAAACAAAAGCTTTTGTGATACTGGATTCTGAGGAATTTTGTTTTTACTTGTCAGACTGCACAAACGCCCAATAAACATTTGAATGGTCTGTTAACAAAGTAGCATTTCTTTTAAACAGTAAACACTAATGTCAAGAAAATCCAAATGATTTTTAAAACATAGCCAAGCAGGTTTTTGTTCATTTTTATAATTTGGTATCATGTGTACAGAAAATTGTGTTTAAATTTCCTATGAGATTAATATTATTCCATGCTAAGAGGAAATAAAAATCCAAAATTTCTACTGTACAATTAAATCCAAAGTTGAGGTCTCTAATGCTAAAGTTTATCTGTAAGCATATCCTTAGACAAAAGCAGGGAATTAAGAAACATGTATTAAATGGCCAAGTACATATTTTTTCCTGATCACCTGCTTTCAAATTAACTTTTTTTCTTTTAACATTCTGAAAGTAATTCATGTCCTATGTGGAAAATCTGAAAGATTTTGATTACTATGATGAAGATAGACAAATAGTACTACCTTTTGGAGATAACTTTGTATATTGGAGTATATCTCTTAATTCTTTTGTCAATTTGGTATATTTTAAAAGATTTTAAATTTATCAAATGAGCAATCTGAGTTGCATTTTGCTAATCTGGTAGATTTTTATCTACTTCTGGAACAGTTAGAAATATTAACTAAAGAAGAGCAACCGACTAATCAATCATTCAACAAGTATTAAGGGAGTTCATCACATCTTGTGATTAATACTAGTTTAAGAACTATGAAAAATAAAGTACACAGTCAATTTCTTCCTTATGGAATCTATAGGCTATGTGTAAGATGAGACTAGCATGCATGAAACAATTCAAAAACAAAATTGGACAGTAAATATTATAATACTTATTATTTTAGTGATTATTAATTGAGACCATTTAAGAGAGTCTGTAGCCTAATTAGGGTTCGTGTGATTCAAGAAACAGAAACCCACTAAAGGGAGACTTTATTGGAAAGATGCGGAGGTATTTCATGGAGTGTAAAGCACCAAGGCATTGGAATCAGGAACTACTGATTCTTGAGCTCTTAATTCAAATTCTAATGGGAGAGAATTTGACTGACTCAACTTTGGTCAATGTTCATTCACATACAATCAACTGGAGCCATAAGAAAGAGGTCATGTGACACCTCGAATTGCCCAAAGGGCAGACACGGTTGACACTTATGTTATAGCCATCTTCTCTTCTTCCTCGATAAAAGAACCCACTTCTTGTTTCAGGCAGGAACGTGCTCAGGCCCAGAGGATGCATCCTGACTGATCCAGGTCGATTATTATGGATGTATTTCCCTTTGGCCAGATAAGCACTTAGCCAGATGCTCTTTGAGATGGAAGTGGATACATAACACAGTTCTGGCCAATGAGTATAAAAGGAAGGCTATAAGGAAAGATTTTCCTCCCAAATAAATATAAAAACAGAGAACCTTCCTTCCTCCCACACTCTTAACTCTGAGAGTAAGTCATGCTTTGTGGGACCAACTAAAGAATCCCAGAGGCGCTAATTCAGAGCCCTAACATCATTGAACCTCACCACCAATGCTGGAACTGCTTACATCTAGACTTCATTTTAATTTAACTTTTTAAAAAAAACTCAGTATTATTTAATCACTTTTAATTAGGCTTTTCTGTTACCTCTATCCAAAAAGCATCCAAAATGGTAGTCATCTCTTTGGGGGCTGTGGTAGGAGCAGGTTCTTGCAGAAGGGGTTACGAGGACAGGAAGAAAATTTTGGCATAGCTAGCACAGTTTTTTACAGTTCAGGCATGGTGTTAAGTACAACATACCTATCCTTCCACCTAGGCTACCCTCCTACTGATCCCCTAAGGTGAAACAGTTGTACCCACCTTTTATGGGGGAGAAAACCGAGCGTCAGGGAGGGTAAATGACTTGCCCAGTGTCATTAAGTGCTAGAAACAATACAAACCCAATGCAAATCCGAAGACTTGATACACTCCTTCTCCACTTTCACATGTGTTGTCATCCAAAATTGCACATAATGTACTTTAGACACTGAAATGGCTATGAGAGAGGAAAGTAAAGGTGGGATAGACAGAAAATTACACACATCAGGGGAAACCTGACAAGACCTTCAATAACAGGTAGAATTGAGAGAGGAAAAGCACAGCTAGAAGGGCATGCTGAATGAAAAGAATACAGAAGGTAGAATGAGAATGGAACATTCATGGGCAGTCTAATGATGGCTGTGTAGGGTGAAGTCGTATGTTAAAGAGTTCTAAGAGCCAGGCTGAAAAGGTTAAATTTAACATGATGAAACTGGAACTAGGAAACCCTGGATGGTTTGTGAGCAGAGCAAAACAGCGATATAGTGACGGTAGCGTCTGATGGACATTTAGGTGGCATGGATTCTAGTCAGATACCTATTGGGATCATCGGGCACAAAATGAAGAGAACATGGCCTCACTTTTTTTTTAATGAAGGATATGTCTTATGGTCTAGAAGAAAGTGGTGGGGATCGAAAGGAAGGTCTGTCAGAGAATCCATTTAAAGAGAAACAAATGGAATTTAATGACTGACAAGATATGGGAAATGACAAAAGAATGTTTCCTTCAATTCTTTTTTTCTTTCTTTCCTTTTAAAGTATGTGTATTCTCTTCTTTTCTTTCTTCACTCTGTGATTTTCCTTCAACTTGTGTTCTACTCGTCTGACTTTTCACTTCCCTACTTTGTCTGTGTTGGCCAGAACGGTAGCTGCAGCTACACAAAACAAAGCATCTGCCAAAAGGGAAGCCATGGTGGTTCTGTAACAGATATTTTTCGCAGTCAATTCCACATAGGACAAAGGAAAAATGCTTACAGCGGAAAAGAAAACATCTTTTTGGGGTGATAGGAAATTAATTTATATTTGTGTTCATCAAATTGTTTTCAGAGACTTTCCTGCTAAGCTCTAAATACCTGCCTTCTAAATGTTGTATTTATTTACCTGATGTCTCACCTCTTTTCTCTATAGTTATTGTCACTCTAAATTGAGAGGACCCAGAGCAAGAACAGAACTTCAAATGTTGTTAGACTTCAGCACATTGTTGCCCACAGCAGATTTCTCTGAGATTTTCCACACTGCCTAAAAAAAACCAAACCACGATATATAAAATAAAACCTCTTCAGAAATCACAGGTCCTAACATTTCCCCATCTCTTTGGCAATTCTTTGAGTTCCTAAATGTTCTTTGAAAATGAGGGACTGACAGATTTAAATAAGAGCTCTTATCTGGTTTGTTAGGAGGATGTCCAGGAAAGAACTGATATTCAAAGATTCAACAGTTGGTGTTTATACCAGAGATTTCCTCTCTTTTGTGGCTTACATCTCACCAGTTTAGGGAAATTCTTGGAAATGAATGTAACTCCGGTTCGTTACACTGGACTAGAATTTCAAGGAGGCTCCAACACCGATTTTCCCTTTGCCCAAGGGGCTGAGGAGGAAAAGAAAGGAAAAAGCCAGACTCCTGAAAACAATATAAAAAAAAAAACAAGCAACCCAAAAGAAAAATGGCCAAAGCCTATGAACAAGGCATTCACAAAAGAGGAATCTGACCAGCCAGCAAACAATAGAAAGAGGCTCAACTCCATAAGCAATCAGAGAAAGGGAAAGTAAAATGAAAACCAGATGCCATTTCTTGCCCATCAAGATGGCAAATTAAAGTGTGAATTATCAATATTGGCAAATGAATAGACAAATGGGACTCACAGCTGTAAATTAGTATCTATTGGCACAGCACTTTAAAGGGCAGTTTCATGCTGTCTATTAAAATTTGAATTGTGCGTATCTCGTGACCCAGCCACTTAACTTCTTGATGTTCAATGCAGAAAAATATTCATGTGGTTCCAATTAGATGGGTTCATTATATATTGTTTGCAACAATAAAAAAATGAAAAAAAACCCTAAATCTCCATCAGCCAGGGAATGGCTAAATTACAATGTATATGTCCACGTTATGTAAAATTATGCCACAGTTAACAGGAACTAGGTGGATCTAGATATTTACATTAAAAGTCTCTGAGTCATATTGTTAAAGGAAAAAAATCAGGTTGCAAGATGCATATAGTATAATAACATTTGTATTAAAACACACAAAAATATTATGTATTCTAATACAGATGTACTCTGTAAGTACAAATATATAGCATAAGTATATACCTTTTACAAGTACACTAAAAGGAGTACGTATTGTTCCATCGGTATAAGCACTTTCTGTAAGTACATATACTAAATATTTATACAGAGGTGAGCAAAAGTAGGTTAATTAAAATAAAAAATACATAATAAATAATACCACAATAAACTGTTTCACATACTCACAACTGTAAACCTACTTTTGTACACCCCTATATAAGTATAAAAGGGGATACTTATAAAAAAGGTCTGAAAAGATTTACACCAAACTAGCAACAGTGGGGAGGGATCTGAGATGCAGAGTTGGTGGACATAAGGGAACTTAAACCTTACCTTTAATGCTTGTAATTATTTTAAGGAAGGGAAACATATTCATGTATTCTCAAAAATGGATAAGAAAAAGAAAAAAATTAAACATAGAATAAAACTATGAAAATAAAGTTGAGAGTCACTAGGGATGAGGAAAGGCACATGTACAAATTCTACCAGCTTTTCCTCCCTGCTCCTCCACAAGTGTTAAACAGTTTCTGCTTCCCTGATTTGCAAAAGTCTCCTCACTAATGCATCCACTCGGAAAAAGCCATTTCAAAGAGATTGGGATAAATAGATGTCTGAGTAGGGAACCAGAAGTGTGGACCAAGGCTGGAGATGATGACCCCACTTATTAATGCAAATATATCAGAAATGACTAAAAAACTTTTTTAAAAAATTAGAAAACACTCATAGCCTCCCTTTTTATTTGGCTACTTATATGGAAACCAGGGATTTGATACATAACTTGTCCCACTATCTTAGCCCTTTCTTCCTCTGGGTAGTTTGTTAATACAGCACAGTGGTTAAGAACTCAGAAGCTAGACTGGGTTAAAATCGCCACTCTGATATTTACCAATTATGTAATCTCAGACAAGCTATTTGACCTCTCTGTACCTCTGCTTCCATCTCTATAAAATGGGGATGATGATAATAATAGTACCTATTATCGTTATAAAGATTAGATAAACTAATAGAAGTAAAATGATTAGAGTAGTACCTAGTACACAGTAAACACCATTATCAGTACCAGTGTTTATTGTCATTACTGTTACTTTTAATAAGTCAATCATTTTTCAAAGTTATGTGTTTAGGCAGGTCTTACGAAGCCGTTGTAAAGATTAGGTCAACTTGGTTCAGACCAACCCCAAAATTCAGGCAATTTGCCCAAGAGATCAAGTGTTGGATGAATAAACTATTATGCAGGTCCTAGGGTTAGAGGTGCACAAGGAGAGTTTAAGCAACATTGCTCAGTGGACGGACATCTCTGCAAGTATGCACGAGTGCACTCCAGTTGCGTGTTGCTATGCTGGGCCATGTGAATACAGGCCCCATAGAAGCTGAGGCACCATACCTTCAGATTTAAGTGGAATTGGCTCAAACTCCAGCCCACATACAGTGGGAATAGCATATGCCTCTTCTATCTCTCTAGGATTTCTGGGAGTATGATTTATGCTTTTCCAACTCACTTTGTGCTCTAAGCTTCTGTTCCTGCTGAATTATTTCGTCTGTGAATCATCTTGCTGCCCTGAATGCAGTCCTGCCTATAACATGTTGCTACAGAGAGGAGAAAGAGACCTTTTCCTTGACATCCCTCACAAAACACTACTGGCACAAAGCTTTTGTGCAGTAGAGGGGACATTATGTTGTGGAGTCACAGAGCAAAGCCATAAATCTTTTAGCTGTGAGCCCTCATCTTAAAAGTTCTCTGGTTGCCCTCACTCATCACCCATTTCAGTCAAGATTCTTTGTTGCAAGCAACAGACCCATACAGTTTGGCTGATTTAAGCAGGAAATGAATCTCAGAAAGGACTGAATAATCAGGCTAGGAATCTGTGTCTCCAAGAATGACACGTGGAATCATGCTGCAGAACTGGTCCAGTGAAGAAACTTCAGCTGCCACTGCTGGGCACTGAATTGCAGCACAACTTGCACAACTGACAGCAGTGGACATGACTACTGTAACTGAAGTCATGGCTGCTGCTGCTGTTGCCATCCTTCTCCAGAGTGTATTCTCTGTGGTCACTGCTTTGTGGCATCATTAGTCTCATATTCAAAATTTAGGTGAGTATATCTCATTGGTGTTGTCTAGGCCATATGCCAAGCTCTTGCTGCAAGAGAGGCTGGAAAAGTAGGCTCTCTGTAAGGTAGGCATTCTCAAATCCAAACATGCAAGGTATTTACGGCAAATTGTTTAAGTCAGTGCTTCTTGGACCTTAAAGTGCTTATGAAGCATCTGAAGGTCTTATTGAAATGCAGATTCTGATTCATTAGGTCTAAGGCAGGCCTGAGATTCCATAGCACCCAAATGCTGCAAAGCTGCTGGTCTGGACCACACAAAGTAGCAAAGCTCTATAGCAAAGAGTTTCAAATTTGGTTGTATATTGGAGTAACTTGAGAAACATTTTTCAAAAATACTGATGTCTGGGTTTCACTCTCAGCTGAGTTAATTTGCCTGGGAATACAAACTTTTAAAAGCCTATGGATGATTCCAGTGTATTTGGATAGCATCTTTCAAAGAAAGCTGCAACTTCGTGTCACTTTGCAAAATTATTTCTTTCCTCCATATTCCCAGATTTCCACTTTTTGAGCCTTGCTTGGTTTCCCCCTTCAAATTCAATTACTCTCATTTATAATGCAGAAAACTTGACACTCCACCCCCTACTTCCTTGAATCCAACTCTGCATATCCAAAGACCAGATAAAGAGTGCCTTCAGTCCAGTATTCTCCAAAAAGTATGCTCCCTGTTGCCCTGGGAGAGTGTGATCTGAAGAGATCCACAGATAAGCATTTAAAATCTTACTAGTTATACGTTTATTTTAATGTGTGTTGCTAAACAATGCAACTAGCACAACAAATGTGATTTCATAAATATTGTATAGGAAAATACTGAGTCAGTTTTTTTTAAATTAGGTAAGTAATAATGTAAAGATTCAGAGCAGATACAATAAAAATCATGAAAATGGTTTGCAAATAAATGAATTTTGAGAGTGCTTATACTAATTGGAGTCCCAGGCTTTAGGAGCACAATAGAAATGGCTTAAAAAAAAAAAAAGTGTCATTTTTTTCCTTCCCATCCTATTAGCCTGTAAAACAGCAATTTTCAACCTTTTCCCATCTCATGGCACACATAAAGGAAGTACTAAAATTCTGTGGTGCACCAAAAAATATATTTTTTTGCTGATTTGACAAAAAAAAGGTATAATTTTGATTCATTCACACTGGACTGCTATTGTTGTGTTGACTGTTGTCATTTTTTTTTTTTTTTTTGACAATCTAGGCAAAAAGAGGTCAGTGCCCCTGACTAAATAGTTAAGTACTGCATGCTTTAAAAATTCTTGCCACACACCAGTGTGCCACTGTACTCTGGTTGAAAAGTCACTGCTTGCTCTGCAGGGGTGTCCAACCTTTTGACATCTCTGGGCCACACTAGAAAAAGAAGAGTTGTCTTCGGCCATACAGTAAATATATTGTGACATGTAATCACAAAAAAAAAATCTCATAATGTTTTAAGTAAATTTGTGATTTTGTGTTGGGCCACATTCATAGCCATCCTGGGCCACGTGTGGCCTGCGGGCCATGGGTTGGACACCACTGCAGTCTAAAAGGATAAGGAGGCAATAGAGAGGTTTATTTCTCAATTTATATGAATTTGCTACCAATCTTAACACATTGAAATGATTACAGTCGATAGTAATCTCAAATAACAATTTTTTACTAAGTAAAGATTTCTTGGGTTTTTAAGAGAATACCACCAACCTTTGAAAAAGGCATGATCTAAACAAAAATGACTATAAGAATTGCTTATGGAACAAGAAATACAATAACTAGTTTAAATTCTTTAACCAATTAATCTTTGACCAAAAAAATGAGTGAATTTTTTTAAATTGTTGAAAGCTAATCCACAAATCCAGAGAGCCCAAAAACTCCTAAGCAAAAGAAATTTTTAAAACTTTATACCCAGTCACAACATGGTGAGATTTCAAAACGACAAAAAGAGGTATTAACCAGAAACTAGATTAATAGCAGATTTCTTAGTAGCAACAGAAACCAGAAGGTAATAGAACATGTTCAATATAGTGAGAGAAAATAAAAGACAATTATAAACTTATTATAATACTATATCCAGTATAATTACATTCAATAAACAAGGGCAAAATAAAAAAATTTCAGGTGGGAAGAACCCTCAGAATTTTCCACATCACATTCTCATTAAAGAAACTTCCATGGAATTTACTTCAGGCACAAGGAAATGATGTCTAATTTAAAGGAGGAAAAGAGGATAGAACTAAGTAGTGAATAACAGTGGCTTATAAATTGGGAGGAGGGTGTGCAGAGGAAAAAACATCCTAAGGCCTTTGAATTATTCAAGAGTAGAGTAGAGATATTTATTATTTCGGACTTTAAAATAGTGGAATAATTACCTCAAAATATTCATAGAGTATATTATTCCAAATAAGTTGAGAAAAAACATATACCAAACACACACACAGGCACACACCAAAAGAGGCCTTTTCTCTAAGTCTGATATTTTAATCTGTTTTTGTTGTCTGCCATTCTCATTTATGATAATAGAATTTTGTAATTTTTTCATTATGAGCTTCTTTTTAAAGAGTCCTTTTCTTATGAAAATCCCTTTCAGCCTTTACGGAAAATGTCTCCCCGGGTTGTTTTTATGTTTGTTTCTGCCTTGCAATCCAAATATATCTTCTCTGGGATCTTTTTGAGGAGTAAGTGGGGATTGGGGAATAAACTTCTAGGTTTTGAGATTCCAACAAAACATAAGTATTCTTGTAAAATGCAGGTCTAGGGCTTCAAAATTTCATAATATTTTCTTTTCAACCAGAAATGGGACATGCTTCCATTGCGTCTTTTGTATTTTCCCTACTCTACCTTTAGGTAAAGAAGATGATGTCTTTCAGAGACAATGGCTTTTTGTAATACAATCAGTTCCAGCCCCTGCCTTGGGCCACTCCAAACCCTTACCACCTGCCCCTATACTTCCAGGCCTCAAGTTACAGAGACTAACATCTTGCCCATACCCCAGACGACAGACTTTCCTGGTTTGTCTGGGACCTGGTTTTCAGAGAGGTGGGGTCTTTCAGGAAATCAGGAAAATCAGTGGGAAAATCAGGAAAGTCCAGGGCAAACTGGTTGGTTACCCTACGCTCCAGTCCTCGTATCCGGAGCTGGAGGAGAATCAGTTGAACAAGTCGCTGCTCTAGTTTTCATTTTAATTTCTGGCATCTTATGATTTTCCTTCATTTTTTATGGGCTTAGTATCAAAACTAAGGTCAGTTTTTATTTTATCCAGTAATACTAGGTGTTGGTAGTGACACAGTTTTTTAGGCTCCAGAAGTCCACCATTTTGCCATCTCACGAAGGAACATTTTCATGCTTTTCATCTGCACAAAAGTGAACTTTGAGAATAATAGTCATAGCCAGTTACCTGCTATCGGTATAGGGTGTTGGGGTGGTTTCCAAAGTTGTGTGATTTGCTATACTAACCGTCTCACAGCTCACCCTCGCTCAAGGCACCATTTCCCTGACCCTAAGAATGTTCTAGAATTCTCTAGGCAGGCCTAGCTGCTGCTTCTGTAAGGCCTGGAAGACAAATTCTCCCGGTTGCAATTTAAACTCCCTGGCAGGAAAGAAAAAAAGACATTTGCCTATTTTGTTTATTTTCGCATCTGCGGTACCTGGTAATCATTAGCACTCAATAAATGCTTCTTTAACGAATGAACATCCCAAACACCAAACTGGCCCGACGTAGCTAGCTATTTCTTCGAATATAATCCCATCTACCTCAAATTTGACGGAAAGACATCCATGTTTCGTTTCTTTCAATGTTCCGTTCCCTATTTTGCTTAGACTCGTTTGTATTTTCTATTTCTGTAGGCACGTCAATCAATTTGGGGGCCGGCGCTTAGGATAATCGTGATAGGTCAAATCCTCTGCATTCGGGACGCCATTTTGAAACTAGATCGTAGACACATTAAAAATTTTAATTTTAACACACATTTAAGTATGCATACTAATTTCAAGTATGCTCCTAAAGCACTTTCGGGGTGACAGGTGCGTCTATGGGTCGGTCCGTCTGCCTTAGGGAAGCTCCTCCCCGGCGGCCCACTGCCGGCCCACGTACACCCCCTACGTGCCCCCTGCGCAGCCTCGCCAGGGGAGGGTGGCTGACGTCCCCCCGCAGGGGGCGGTGCTCTCACCCATTGGCTAAGGAGTCTCGGATGAGCCCCAGTACCCAGAAGGCCCCGGGTCATGATCCTGAGCCCCACACACCGCGCCTCGGTCCGCCAGTGCCCCTCAGCCTCGCGGGGCGGTGCTTCGACCTCCTGAGCCTCGCCGCCACCTTTGCCTTTTCTTCTTTTTTCTCCGGTCGCCCAGTCGAGGCCGGGCAACGGGCACGAGCAGACCTACCAGCACCCCAAAAGTGGTGCCACAAGAGCAGCCTCTGCTCCTCCAGCCCCGTCAGCGGCGGGGAACTGCTAGGTGTCGCCATCATGGTGAGTTGAGGAGGCCTGAGGTTCAAAACAGCATAGCCGAAACTCGGTTTTGGGGGGGAAGGTGAGGCACGGAGGAAAGCTGAAAGCGGGGTGACCCCACTTCCCTGTCAGAGGCACCCGTCTGGGTCCACCTCAGGCCACGGCCTGAGAGTTGGGGGGGAGGCAGCCCTCCGGCGGCTGGGGTGCGGCCTGTTGGGGGCAGGCGGTGTGGTGGGAGGGGCGGCCACGGGCCTGCTCCGGCGGCCCGGCCGACCACGTGCGAGGCCCGCGGCCTTCACGCCATCCCCCGAGCCGGGCTGCGGAGAACAGGCCCGGGTTCTCCGCCCGGCTGGGCTGTGGGGCGCAGGGTACCCGGCCCCGCCCCTCCCCCACCGCGCCGCCTCTGTTCCCGCTCTTCCGGCCAGCCGGGGCCTCCGCAAGGTGGCGTCGGGCGGGCGGCCGCCATGAAGCGCCACGTGGCTTTCTGAGGGACGTCCTTACCGATTTAGAGCGCCGGCGCGTTCTGGGAAAAGTGGCGCCCTCCTGGTCCCTGCGAGGGCTGAGGCGCTGGGGTGCGCGGGAGGTACGGGGCAGGCAGGCAGGCGTGGCCGCAAACTGGGGCGTCCGGAAGGCGGGGCCGGGGCTGCCGCGCTTTCGTGCTGGCTCCTCCTTCCGGCCCGGGGTGCGGGGTGACTGCAGGCCCAGAGCCCCCCCGGTGGCCGAGCCACGTCGGCGGGAGGTGCCTTTGCTGCTGAGGGACCGCGGGTTTGAACAGTTTAGGATTGTACGGGGGGGGGGGGGGGGGAGTTTTCTGTTTTCCTCTGTACGCAAATCAGAGAGCCTTAAACCACGCGTACGTGTGGGGATGTTTTCGGGGTATGTATGAGTTTTGGTAAATGGGGGAGTCGATTGCCCGCCACCACAAAATAAAAGTCTGTGAACACTTTTAACTAACCATTAAGTCACAAATGCGTCATATAGCATGTGTGTTTATTGTAATTTTTCTCATTTTAGAGGTAAAGGGAGAAAACTTTTTATTAGTACCGATACTGAAATAAAAATTTATAATTATATTTAAGTAATTTGTAATGATTACTAGTCAATGTAGTTACCCATATTAATAATTAATAATCACTGTATCACTGTTAATTGCAATAAATAATTGTTTGCAATTATTTTTTTTTTCACTTTTAGAGGAAAAAGGGGGACAGTGCTAATTATAGTTTACTGGTGTTTTTCTCATTATAAAAATAACATTCAATGTAAAAAAGTAGAGGTCTGTCTTAACCCCAGCACCTGTTAAATTTTTGATGTCTCTGCCTTTCCAGATTGTTTTTGTGTATATATTGCATATAAACAGGTAAGTTATATTTTACAAAAGTTGTACCATGCAATACTATTTTACAACTTCCATTTTCCACTTAATACCGTAGGCATTATTCGAAAGGTAAGTTTAAAATTTTGGATATATAATGTGAAAGTACAATATTGTATCAATACTTATTTTAGCAAACTGCCTTATAATGAATAATTTTTTTCTACATTAAGACAATACTGTGGTGTTTTTGTGCAAATGTTTTGACATGCTTGTTCTATTAATTCCTTGAAATACATTGCTAGGAGTGGACTCATAGGGTGTGTTGTGCCCATTTTATAACAATTTTAAGTTACACATCTTTCTAAATTACTTTTGATAAATTAAAGCAGTTACCAGTATGTATTCCCACTGATGGTATGTAATCTATTCTCCATTTAAGTTGCCAGTCTAGTAGCAAGAAAATAATTCACTCTGTTGATGAGCTTTTTTTATTATAAGTGAAATAGAAGTTTATCATTAGTTTTAAAATTTTTTTTTTATAAATTCTTAAGCCTCCTTTCTGTTTGGATATTTATTTTTTCTTAATGATTTCTAAGAACTCAATATTAACCCTTTGTCATATATAATAGAAAAAATTTAGTGGTGGTAAGCAAGAGCCCTTGTTCCTAATTTCAATGGAAATGACTATAATGTTTCACTTTAAACCTGATGATGGCTTAGAATTATATCGATAGCAAATAAGATTAATTTATTTCTGTTGTACTTGGGTTTTTTTAAATTTTAAAAATGAATGCTATATTTTTTCAAATGTTTTTCAACAGCGAATTACAAAAGCAGATTTCCTAAGAATGAACCATCCTTGCATTTCCAACATAAACTGTTCTTTGTTGTTTTTTTTTTACTATACTACTGGAATTTTACATCTTTGCTGGTGGAACAGTGGGCCATCTTAATCAGATTTTCTTATTCTGATGGTGTTAGTTTTGTAAAATGAATTGAGAAATACTTGTTTTTCTCTGAAAAAAAATCTTTACGAAAAATGTTCTTCTCTTCCCCTTCCTCTTACTTACCATTGTTTCTGTCTTGGTGCCCTGCACCCCCAACACAAATTATTTCTTTACAGTTTGAAAAAACTCCCAGTGAAATTGACCTGGGAGTTAAGGGTTCTTCTTTTTCTAAGACCGATTTCAAAAATTTACATTTCTCTAGAAAGTTAGCCATTTCATCAAGATTCCCAAATTTATTCCCATGGAGCATATAAATAGCATTCTTTTATAATCTGTGTTCACATCTTTTTTTTTTCATGTATCTGTTTGCTTTCTTGCCCTTTTTCTTGCTCTGCTTTTACCAGGATTGTTTATTGTTTGGATTTTTCCTCCAAGAGTTTACTCTTGGATTTACTTAAAAGATTTTACTCTGATTTTTCATTTCCTATTGCTTAGTTTTTGCATTTCTTTTTATTAGCTCCTTCCTTCTAAGAATATAACTGAGGAATACAAATTGTAGAGTTTGGGGGGGGCGGGGGTCAGTGTATATAGATCTCAGTTTGCTTTCATGTAGACATAGTAATTGAATGAAATAATATTGTCAAACAGCTGACACCCCAAGAGCTTTAGTAACAGTGTTTTTTTTTTCTGCTACTTATTGTCATTTGGTTATCCAGCTATAACGGAATATATTACTGTAAATAGCAGTGATGAGAATTGTGTATATCTTGGCCTCCAAGTTCATCCCTATTTAACATCTCAGCATTACTCATTTTGAAACCTGCCAACTACTTGAGGATGCAATTAAGAAAAATAATTACTTCTTACATTTAACTACATATAATTTATTTTCTGAATGTTTATGATAGTTAAAATTAATACTTCAACACCAAACTTTTTGCTTTCTTGTGGAATGGTTTTTGGCTATAGTTTAAAAGTGACTAAAGATTTTCTACTGGTTATGGATGTTACATATATAAATTATAGTTATATATTAAATACACAGTAGGAGTTTAGAAATCCCTGCTGTTCAGCCTTGTTAAGAGTACTTTGCTTACTTGTTGGCTTTGAGTGCCACCTGCTGGCTAAGGACTAGGACCTGAGAGTGCCTTAATTTAAAGCGTTATGACACTGGTAAGATGATTTGATGGATTTTATTTAATATCTCAAATAAGCACACAGCCAATCTGACCAACCCAACTCCAAGCTAAACTTCCTATGATATCTAATGGCTTTTTTCTCCTTTCCTTCAATCACTGTTTAGTTCTCTCAAATACCCATTTTACTTTTGTAAATAGAATGTGAAACTTAGAACTTTGTTCTTCAGTTCTGGTGACATTATCAGTGTTTCTCAACCATGGACCCTATGCAAATTTTGGACCAGATAATTTTTTGTCATGGTAGACTGTCCTTTGATTATAGATATTTATTGTATCCCTGGCCTGCAAAACCTCTCCTGTTTGATAATCATTACATTATCATAACCCCTTATAATCTGGCACAGTTTTATGGTCTGATGTTAAACCTGTAAATTTAAAAAAATTCTTCTTTTGTGACTTACAGATAACACTGTAAATAGTCATTAAATTAAAGGGTATCCACAAATGAAGAGGAAATTGAGAAGGAAAAAAGAAAGTCTACAGTAATTTCAGAACCACTATTTTATGTTTTGGAATTTTGAATGAGCTAATTGAAAGGGATTGATAAATTGTCTATAGTAAAGAAAACCTAGTCAAATTCTCAATAGTTCAAGATATGTAACTTCTGTAAAATAGTCCCATTTAGAAAAAAATTAAAATCATAAAAAATTTGTTTCTATGTTTTTTAATGGAAAAACTTGAGAAATACTTTACTCTCTCCTACTTTATGGTCATGAAATGTCACCCACAATTAAAGGAAAGAATTAGAAACTATTCAAATAGAAGCACAGAATGACAATTATAAGCACACATTAATATAAAAAGGCCAAAATGCTTAATGAACTTGGTGATTTAACATTTTTTATTTCTTCTCATTAGTATAGTAGTTTGTAGAATCTTAAATTTACCAGTAATTTCTAGCACATAACAAAATGTGAACTGTACCTACTTTGTCATTTTTACTAATTTCTATAAAAATAACTGTGCTTACCGTTTAAAAAATATGTAGCAGTTGGTTTCGTTTGTCCTTATTTTCCTTTGTAAACAGAGGTATAATAGCTTTCTCTCTCTCGCAACATGTTATACTTAGCTCTTATATTCAGTAGGCACTTTATAAATGAATTTCAAATGAGCAGATAAGTCATAAAATAATTTCTTGAAGTTCCAACTCAAATTAGTTGTTAATTAATAAAGTGTCTACAAATAAGTCAATATAGTAAGACCAGGAAATAAACTTTCTTAACCTATTGAAAATTCAAATAACAGGACACTAACTTATATTGGTATACTCATTTCAAAATGAATTCACAGATGTTATCTCACTTCATTCTCAAAGCAATTTTCCCAGAAATAAACAGCTGCAAAGTAAGTGGCTTATAACCCAGTAAGGGATATGAACCTACATCTCCTGACTAAATCAGTTTTTGTTTCATTATGCTATACTGCCTTTCCAGCATATAGTATCAGTAAATTCTCCTTCAAAGAAATTTACATTAAACTTAGTGTGGGAAGACTCTAAAGACAGTTCTGACCAGAATCCAAAAAATAATGAGTTTCATGTGTGGGTCTCTTTTTCTGAACATAAAGTGGTATCATGTCTATCAGTCCACTGTGAAAATTAGAATTATCAGTGGGACTGATTTGGTATAATTCAAGAATATGTTACTTCAAAAGATGCTTTGAATTACCCTAGCATTAGGGGAGAGGATGATAAGCCCTTTTTAGCAGGAACTCCAATATGCGAGCAAATAATGTTTTCATGATGCACTTCCCAAAGTAAAACAGGCCTACTAACACCAGGATTTTATAGTTATAAAATCCATGTTAATTTGGGGGAATAGAAAAATGAGACAAAAAAATGGTTTAAAACTTAGATATGTTTTCTTTTTGATGCTGCTTTTTAAATTTTACCTTTTTAAAAGATTTACCATAATTTAGGTTACTTGTAAAATTAAAATTTACTTATTTGGCAGAGAACAGTATGACTTTAGTAATTTTATTTTTTACAAACATGAATTTACTAATTATTTTTCACCAGTTTACATAGTATTTTCACAAACTCAATATAAAATTGGTGTTCTACCACAGCATTGTATAAGAAAATGTTTTATACTTTAACAGCAAAAATTTTATTTCACATTGTGTATGGTTTTTGCTCATATATCTAGTGATACTATCTGTTTACCAAATTACAGTCTGCTGCAAATTCTGAGACTCCAAAGCCAACCATCTCCAGAGAGGCCAGCACCCAGTCCTCCTCATCTGCGACCAGCCAAGGCTATGTTTTACCTGAAGGCAAAATCATGCCAAACACCGTTTTTGTTGGTGGAATTGATGTTAGGGTATTGTATTCATTTAATTTATTTAAAAATATATTTTGTGAAGAATGAGATTTTGGCTCTTCTTGCAAACATGAGGTTTTTTGTACTTAGTGCAAGTTTGGAATTAGTTTTGTGTTTTAACTATTGGGGACTAAAAATATCTTTGACAAAGAGCTACAGGTAGTTTGGGGATACTTGAGGGAAATAGTTCTACATCATCAACCCTTTTATAGCATAATTGACATACTTGAATGCTGAATATTTAAAGTCAAATTCTTCTCCATAGATGGATGAAACAGAAATTAGAAGTTTCTTTGCTAGATATGGTTCAGTGAAAGAAGTGAAGATAATCACGGATCGAACTGGTGTGTCCAAAGGGTAAGTAAAATATATGTTAAGTATAAATTGTATATAAGTAAGTGTAGAGTATCAGAGAGGCAGAATTCAAAACTGGTGTTCTTATACTTGTGTAAATGAAGTTTTTGTTACTTCGTTAATTTCTTTCGTGTAGAGGATAAGTTTGCTGCCAGCTCTTTCATTTAATCATTTTCCTAGTATTTGTATTTAAATTTTTTCCATCTTCGTTTACTTCATCTATGTGGATTAATCAATTTTTTCAAAGAATTATTTTCTTTGCACATTTCGTAGTACCTTAAATTTTAACCATCTTGCCGTGAATAATAAATTAAATTTGGGATCATAGATGGGAATTTTCTGTTAATGAATAAGCTTCCCACACTACTTTGATTATAAGAAAAAAAGCAGTAGTATTTATAGATTATCATGTACATCTTTAAAATACTTATCTCAGTATATTCATCCTTTATCATTATGACTTAATTATTAGAATACTAGTAGTTGTAAAACATGCACTTTTACACATCATTTATCTGCCTTTCTAGCTATGGATTTGTTTCATTTTATAATGACGTGGATGTGCAGAAGATAGTAGAAGTAAGTAAGCTCATGGAAAAATCTCTTAATTAGATTATGGATGCAATGTTTAGTATTGAGTCCCGAATATATATTCAGTCTTGTATAAAATATAGAGATAGATGTACTTCCTTTCTGAAAAAAAAAACCTTGAATACTCTTGCATAATTTGTAAGAACCTATTTATTTTTTATTGGGCCAGTCTTATAAAAACATAGAGATACCCTTCCTTTTTGGAATCCGAACTTGAGTAATCTTAAATAATCTTGTGAGAATGTATTTATTTTTGATTGGGCATCTAGCTTTACGAACTAGAGATAGTATGTAAAGGTTTTTGATCAAATTGTGCATTTCTCAACACTTGACTTAGAGTAGTGATGGTAATAAATAAGGTTCTGATAAATTTTGATTTACTGTGTTTTTACCACTGATCTCCTCGATAGTAGAAATTTTAGATTTGGGGTATTTATCAAAGTCTTGGAAGTAAAGGTTTGGAAATTGATTCTACTTTTGTTACTATTTTATTTTCAGTCACAGATAAATTTCCATGGTAAAAAGCTGAAACTGGGCCCTGCAATCAGGAAACAAAATTTATGTGAGTAAAGAAAGGATTTTTTCTTGTTGACACATGTGTAGCTATTTAGAGAACTAAAAATAAGCTTTTTCTTTTTTTTCTTTAAAAAGGTACTTATCATGTGCAGCAACGCCCTTTGGTTTTTAATCCTCCTCCACCACCACAGTTTCAGAGTGTCTGGAGTAACCCAAATGCTGAAACTTACATGCAGCCTCCAACCATGATGAATCCTATAACTCAGTATGTTCAGGTAAGAATTACCTACATTCTTGTATTTTTCATTTATTGGTATTGGAGATCTTACAGGTGGGGACAATTCAAAATAAGCTAGTCTCACTTTTACCTTCCATAATTTCCATAATAAGTGTAATACTGTTCCTGTTTGAATACTTTGAGTAATGGGAAATCTATTTTTTTAATCTGTCAATCTTAGTGTTCCTTATTCTAAGCTAAAATCTGCTTCTGTATGGTTGTAAGCCTTTATCTTGAAACTGACCTATGTATAGCCATATAGAACATACCTTTTCTTTTTTTTCTTCTATAACAAGTCATAAAATATTTGAAGGCAGCTTTTCTCATGTGTCTGCCTGGTTTATTCCCCTCTAAGGTAAGCCATTTGTCTAGTTATTCTTTATTTGCAGTAATTTCCAGATGACTTACGGATGTATTCTGGTTCTAGAATGGATAGGTTTCTGATTACTTAACTATTTTTAAACTCTTATCAGTCTGGCATACAAGGTAAAATCTGGTTATGGTTACTTTAATATTTGAAGCGGTATGTGGAATATTTACTATCTCCTATTGATAAATATCTTTTCATTTTATTTTATTCCATTTAAAAGACATTTTATTTGCAAGAAAAGAAACAACAATAATGAAATAGTGCCACAGTGTCTCTCCTTTGTTCACATTTTCCATCTTCCTAAAGTGTAGGGTATATTTCTTATTTTTCTTGTTCTAAACATGGCTAGAAGGATAAACCTACTGTTCCTAAGATTTATTATGAGTTATTACCTATTCTGGGTGTGTTCATATATTCTGCTACCTAGAAGTTTTTAATCAATATTTACTGAAAGATGTAATCTATTTTACTGTCTCTTTTCCAGTTTTGGGTTATCTATTGCACTTAACGTTTAGAAGTAAAATACGGAAAGAGCCATAAAGTCTGTAAGAAGACTCTACATTGACTACACATTACGCCATGATAGTGTCAAAGAAATACAAACTACCTGAAAGTATTTTTGCAAGAAATAGCAGGTGTATAAATACAACTTTAACATGGAAAACTATCCTAATAGAGCCTTGTCACCAGTGTAAGAGAGAACTTACGTGCGGGGATACACACACAAATAAGAAACATAAGCTGGAGAAATCAGTCACTTCCCTTACTTATCCCTTACTCCTAGAGAACACTTTTTTTAAATGAAGCCAGTCACTCAAATAGGATCTTGTATATAGAAAAATAATTAAGACTTCTTTATTTTTATAGTTTTGTTCTTTTGGGGAAAATATTCCTTTCTATTTTTAAACATATACTTTGCTAATACCTTCTTTCTGAAATGTTATTTTCAGGCATATCCTCCTTACCCAAGTTCACCAGTTCAGGTCATCACCGGATATCAGCTGCCTGTGTACAATTATCAGGTAACTTAAGAGGGAACAAAATGATTTACTTTGGAATATTATTGAGGCCTTTATTTATATAAATTTCCCCAATAGTTTGCCATTTAAACTAGTTGAGTATGCTTGAAATTTAATTAAAAAACTTTGAATTAAATCTTTTGTATTATTAGAATTAACAGAATGATATTTTGACAGGGATGTACTTAGCAAGAAGTTTTCTCTTGTACTGTCTTAGAATATTTGGTGTCCCCTTCATTATCTTTCATCCTTGCTGTCAAAAGCTGAAACACTCAGACTGACTTTTATAAATTTTACTAGGAGAATAGGTTAAAATAAAATGATTACTCAATTCTTAGAGCATTGGCTTCCAATTATGTTTGATAGTGTTTGTTTTAGCTGACTACTACAAGATAGCAGTTCTCTGAATTTCTGCTCATGGATTTGATATGACCATATCTATGTCTCATGACCATTTCTATGGTAATATATTTAAAGAACTACTATTTTTGTTTTCCTGAATGCCAACTTCAGAAAATTGAGAAAAAGATGGTATTTTCATATGAAATAATAATAAAATTCTCAGGTATTAGGGACATAATGTACTACTTTCTTTCATTTTGTTTGTTTTATTATAACCAGTTCAAGGAGCCAGCATGACAAAACATTGTCTATCTCATATCTTTGTGAAAAGTGTAGGGATAGTTAAATAATTATTTCCTTTTCTAAAAATTTTTACTTTTCCATTACCATTTAGTCCCCTTACACCCCTTCCCCCACCCCGTAGTTACCACACTGTTGTCCATGAGACCTTTTTCTTTTTCGCTCAATCCTCCCACCCCCATCCCGCCTTAGCTGTAATCCTGCTTTCTATGAGTCTGTCTCTATTTTGCTTTTTTTGTTTGTTTTTTAAGATGCCACCACAGTGGCCCACTGGGGAACAAAGGAGTTACGTTATACCTCCGGTAAGATGAATTAGCCAAACATATACTTTCTGCTCCTTAAAGTATTTATTTTTTACCTGTTACATATCTTGACTTTTTGCTATATCATGCATGCCTACAAACATTTTTAATTGTCCTTTTGCATTATATGTTATATTTTTCTAATTTCTTTGTCAATTCAAATGTATACTCCCATAGGAGAAACTGCTTTTTTTTCAGTTTGTTTTTGTGGCTTCAGCAATGGCTGCTGTTATGAACAACAGATGTTATGAACAATAGATGTTCAGGTTGTTACTGATAGAATACATAACTGAAGAAAGGTAGTACTAATACCTGTGCTAATGGGATTCTGTGGATTTAGAATTAGTGTTGAGTCTGCTTATAGTTTTCTACCTACAAAAAATCTGTTGAAGAGAAGCAAAATAACATTTTGTTGTGATACGGTTACATGTTATATAAGAAAAGGATTAAAACAAAAGGATCCTACCTCTAAAATACCTGAGTCTTCATTACTTTAGGTCTTCATCAGGACTGGATGTTTGAAGGACATGAGTTAAAATTCTCAGGCATTGGGAGATACTCTCACCAACATTTTGAAGTTTGTTGTTGTTGTTGTTTTAAAAGCCCTTCTAATTGTATTGAGTCTTAAAAGATATTTCAAAATAAAGGACTCTTAACTGCATTTCAGCTATTCAGTTTAAAATGAAATTTCTGTGATAATGTAATTGAACTTCAATACGACCCACATTTAAACTTTCAATATCAGCTTGCCATTTTGAAGAATAGTTTAGAAATGTATATAATGTACATCTCTTTAATTACACTCTTATCATTTTAAATGTAGGTTTATACAGCTGTTAACTACCATTGTAGTGAAGTTGATTCAGGAGCTGAAGTGTTGACTAGTGAATGCTCAGTTCATGAAGCTACTCCATCCTCTGGAAATGGCCCGCAAAAGGCAAACATACAATTTTGTTTATTAATATTTTCATGTTTTTTATGTTTTAATAATGACCCTTTAAGAAGAAAGCATCTTTTCCAAATTTAAACATGGAAGCTATAAGTGAAAGAGTTTGAATAATTGATAATTCTTCAGTTTATGTTAAAGTGGATGAAATTTTTTAGGCACCCCCAAACTTTTGTGCATACATACAATTTCTGATCCAGTAGTCCTTTTCTCTGTTCCATTTTCATTTTTTTCTTTGTTTAACCATACTTTAATAAATACTGTATTAACCTGATTTAGCAGAATTCATTGGGTAGGCTTCCTCAAGTCTCCCCAGTCTGCAAAAGAAGGATTAGTATGAATTATGCCTGTTTTTTTAAACTAATTTAAACATTGATTAAGTAAATAACAGCATACAATTACTTATGGTATTCTTTCTATAATGTTACATATGGTAGATTTCAAGAGTGGTAGGGTCACTAGTAATAATTGAAATACTGAAGAGTTGTGTTTTTTTATCATTACAGCACATTTCCTTTAATAACAGCGACCTCAGTTTTGAATTAATTCTCACGTTTAATTGAATGAGCGGGAATATGGGTAACAGTGGGGAATTTTTCCAAGTGTTTTTCAGTGGGGGAAAAAAGTTGAAAACTACTGAACTATAGGGTGAAAAAATTCCCTGATTTGATATATGATTTGAAATTTGGAAAAATGTTAAAATAGCTCAAAGTATAATTACAATATCAAGTTTTTTATCCTGGATATTTTTTCTTGAAATGTTGAAGTTCAGTGTTTCTTATCTAACAGGAAAAATTAAAGAGCCTTGACCAAATATCTTAGGGTTTCACTAAATAGAGCTTTTTATTGAAAATTATTTTATTGTTATTCAATTACAGTTGTCTGCATTTTCTCCCCACCCCAGCCAAATAACATCAGTTGAGCTTTTTTAAACCAGTACTCTTATCACTAAGGTTCTAAAAATATTTCTTCAATTTGGTAGAAAAGATACATTCTAAGAGACATGTGGTAAGAATTATGAATTCCTTAAGAATTCTTTAGAAATAAGGATATGTATTCATTAAACCTTATATTTAAAAGGCTTGTTAACACTAAATAAAAGGAGTAGTCTTTACAAGACTGAAAACTTTGTGTTTCAGAAATCTGTGGACCGAAGCATACAGACAGTGGTATCTTGTCTGTTTAATCCGGAGAACAGACTGAGAAACTCTGTTGTTACTCAGGATGACTACTACAAGGTATGACAGGAATAGTACACAGGACAAACAGTGTATTTCCCAGCTACATGAAGCATCTTTTTTTCCTGTGGTATATACATTTTGAGATCATATAGAGCATTTAATTGGACTTTTGACATTTGACTGTAACCAAAATTTTACTTGGTGTAGTACGTTTTATGCTGTTCAAACCTTGATACAGTGTTTGTTCTTAAAGAACACACCTTTAGCAGGAGCTTTGAATTGAAAGACTTTGTGAAAGAAAATTGAAAGCAGCACTTAGTACTAGATGGACTTCTGATAATAAAAACAAAACTTCTTAAAAAACTAAATTTTTCACCAGCTGTCTTTGGGTCATCACTGCCAAATCTTAAAGAATCTGCATAAAATGGTTTGATTCTAAGCCCTCAGTTTCTAAGGTTACCAAGATTTCTTTTTAAATTAAATTGTTGCATAAAAGTAGTTATTGGTACATTTGTTATCAAAGTTCAGGGATATTTCCCCAGATGGGTCACTTTTCTCTTATTAATAGTTTTTAAACTCAAAGTAAATATTTTAAGTATTTTGTAACTCTCTTAGGTCATAGTGATAATAGGAAATTTTTAATGAAGTAAAAAGGACTGATTTTGTCTCTTCTAGGATAAAAGAGTGCATCATTTTAGAAGAAGTCGAGCAGTGCTTAAATCTGTTTGATCCTCCTCCTAACTTTGTAGTCTCATGGGAAGTTGCTGGTTTTGAATATTAAGAAGAGGCCGGAAGGTTTTCACTATTATAGAAATTTAACTGAGTATTGATAAATCACATTAAGACTATATAAGCTGTATTAGATTGCTTAGTTTTATTTGACATTGAAACTGTTTTTCATTAGATGTTTATTTAGAAATTGGTTCTGTGTTGACTATATAGTTGAAAGTAAAAAATAATTGAGACTGAAAGGAACAACTTTAAGATTTATCTGTAAGGATTTTTAAAAATTGAAATTGATGTTTTAACAGTTCAAAGCAAATGCTGATTTTCAAAAAACTGTTGTAGGAAACCTACTATTTTGAAAGGTCACAGTTTTGGTAGTTAGAATATAAGCATTTTATTTCTCCAGCAAGTACCTCTGTATAGTACAGTATTTACAATATTGTGCTTTACATTTATGATTTGTCTAGAAATTTACCATAAAAGCATAGTTTCTAAAACTGCGTTTTTTAAATCAGTGGCACTCAATATATAGTTAGCTTTATTGAAGTCTTCCTCATCTAAACCCAGTAAAACCAATTCTAAAACAGTCCAATCAGTGGGTCTCATGTTTATTAGTTGGAAATATTTTATCTTTTATCTAGAATCCACACATACATATCCTATGTGAATGGGATGGTAATTAGATTACTAAAATTCTAGACCTAATTTTTTTTAAAGAATCCAAGGCAAACTAAACTTTACTAGGTACATAAGCTTCTTAGTGAGTTACCATTCTCTTTTTTTTTTTTCCTCTTGAAATGCTCAACATACCTTAAATTGTGCAAAATACTGGGAATAAAGAATACTGAAGCTTTTTTTTTTATATACATATCACAGGTTAATCAGAGTATCTGAAAGGAATTCTTTGTATAAAAACATTATATTATTATTTGTTAAAAAGCAGATTTTTATTTTTGTTTGTTAGCCTATTATATTTCCTTTTTTAAAGTAAAATATGTCCAAGATAGTCAAAGTAGTTTGGGCATTTCTAAATCATAAAAGTTGTTTAGTAAGCCTATCCCAAGAATATAGTAGAGTCAGTTAATCCAATTCTAGATGAACCAGTCTCCTCATTACACATTGTATATTGTGACAAACAACTAGAGCACCAGAGCCCCTTTTACTGTACCCACAGTCTTGCTTTTCCAGTTTGTAACACCTATTTTCCCAGGAGGTTTGCTTTGATGTCTTTGTAAGGAGCAGTTTGAAGGCTAAGCCTTGGAAATGTAGCAATGGGATAACACCTTTCTAAAGGAAACAGGTGTCTCAGCATCATTTGACCTGCCATGAACATGAGTTTAAAATGGCTTCCTGTCCTTTCTTTCATGGGCCCCTTCACTAAAACATAGGAAGACACTTTTATCCCTAACCTAATACAGTTATCATTGGCCATATCGTCAGTGCCCATTGTTGTCATATAATTCCTAGTAATTTTTATTCTGAATCTGAAGAGAGGAGTCTTAAGGATACCCAATGGGGCTTTCCTATGCCTCATAGTTGAAAAGTAACCTGAAATTTGTCCTTTTTAAAATTCTCTGTACTGTTTTTTATGTATGCTATAAGATTCTTACATGTATCATTCTGTGATTAAATCTCCAGGTTACTGTAAATGATACCTAATTTCTAAAGAGCCACTTACATGACTTTAAGGGAATAAACTTTTTGTGTGCTGTTTTGTTGGACTGAAGTATTTTAAAAAGTGTAATGTATAAAGAAGAGACAAAGTCCTGAACCTTTCAAAATGGAAAATTAATTTTGAACTTAAAAGTATGTTCCTATTACATATTGCTGATACTGTTTTCACATAAATGAATAAATAGAAATAAAAAAACTTGTTTTCCAGAAGCATTTTTGACCTACTTATTTGTCATATTCAAAGAAATTGTGGGGAGTTGGGTGGGTAGTAGTGACAAGTTTTAGATACTTGAAATTCAAAACTGTATATTGTTCAGTTTATTAATGTGGTGAAGTTAGTTTATAAGAGCAAATTTTGCAGCATTGTATTTTTACTACTTTCTCTTAATGGAATTAAGAGATAAGTATTATGAGAAAATAATCACACAGTGTTAAGTTGGAAATAGTTGACAGTGGGTTTCAGTGCAGTGCATCAATAGTGCAGTACGTAGTAGGAATGTTCAAGAATCAGTTACGATTCTGCAGGCCCATGGCCAGGGTTCCTCATTTTAGGCTATAAGTGTCCTGTCTACTGCACACGGTGGACCTAGTCTCTGTGACCCTTTTACTTTGGGGTATTGTAGTTGTCAATAATAGGGCATAGATTTTTTTTTTCATGCTGCATTTATTTCATATGAGGAAGATTCATCACCTCTTCTAGTGCTCCAGTTCTAGTTCTATAAGCTGAGGCCATTGGAGAGGAAATTTTCCCCATTGGATACTCCTATGTTCTACTTTAAACTGACTCATTACCAGAAAATTGATTTTGATAACAATGTTCTGCAAGATAAAAAAATGACTTCTGAATGACCAAAGATAAAATTTTGACATTTAAAGTAGAATAATTGGTAGATTAGTAATCCTTAAATGTTCCTATGTATGTATACACACACACATACATACATACATACTGTTATCCAGAAATACTGCATTAGCCCCGATCAAGCTAAAACTAAACTGCATATAAAAAGTTTCTTTAAACCTACTTGATATTTTAAGCATACTTGCAGTTGAGGATTACCACAAAATTCTCAACACAAAACCACGTCTTTGGGATTGTAGAAGAAATTTCACACAGCACTTTTTTTTGGAAAAAGTTGCAGATTATGTGGTAAAGTCAAGTGACTCCAAAAAGCTCAGTCACCCTTGTAAGAGATGTATTGTGCATATTTTTTCTTTGCCAGAGAACATGTTACCTTTCTAATTGCTGGAAATAATACTGATTAGCACCCTTAAAATGTAAGGAAGTCATTGACTTTCAAAAATGAATACTCCACAGCATTATAAAACTCTTTACCCTCTTCTCTGAAATTTTATTGGTTGTCTTTAAAGGTAAACTCATAAAAATGGGCTGCCACATTGCTTAATCGTTTTGCTAGCTTTCATTGCTATCATTTGAGGGTAATAAGGAGCAGTAGCAGTAAGACAGCATGCTACTCTGCTTTCACAAATATGGCAAGAGAGAGTGTGGGGAACCATAAGGGGGGAAATGTGGCACTGTTTTCCATTGACCAAGTCTTACAAATAGGCCCAGCTGTTGAATATGATCATTTGGAATTCCTGAAACGTCTTCTAGATGAGGATTGCTCCTGTACATATTTTGATAACTGTAATCTAGCCCTTCCCAGCATTATGTGTAATATGTTTCTCTGTGTAACTGAATCTTTTTGAGTAATTCCTTACCACCCATCATCAAAGACTCTGAATTTTCCATCTGTACACATACATTTGGTAGTAGAAAACAATAAACAGAAGTTCAAACTATAAACATGCATTTTTGAATGCTCATGCAAATATTCAATCTGCATAGCAAAGAAATGATAGGTAATTTTGCATTGCATTTAGAGGTAAAAACATCTGTCCAATATGGCTGTAGCTGTGGGCCAATCCCAAGCAAATGAAAAAATTACCTCGATACAGAAATTGAAACTACCACTGTACAATTAAGCTCTATGTTAGCTATATTTTACGGTTTTAACTGGTCTGAAACAAAAAGGTTTCAATTTGAGTCTGTAGTTCATTTTCCCAAGACACACATAGGCTTTGCATCTTTTGTGCACCTCTGTTAGGGCTGTGAGCCGGAAATGTGCCTTTTCCCACTTAGATTTCCCAGATACCAATTTCAAAATAGAACAAATGCTTGAATGGCTGGGGTATTGGGGTTACGAAAGTACTTTATAAATTTGCAGTAAAGGTAACGTTTCAAGCAGTTCAGAAAGTTGGAGGTTTTATCCTTAATCAGTTCTTTACATAGAGCAGATCTAGCAAAAGTACGTAAAGGCTCATATCTATTGAATTTCCCCAAAATAAAATGGACAGACACTCTTCTGGCTCCATTTTGGGTGAAACTATTTCCTATAGAAGAAAGGCAGGGTTGACACTCATCTGTTCTGGTTCAGAGAGATCAACTATTTACAGTGAGGTGCTCCTCTCTGCCCTTGGACACTTGATAAAATTTTTAATATTTTCAACCCATGCCATCCCCCAGAATAAATCTGGCTGGACCTAGTGAGCACGGAGAGGGATAATTTAAAAATACAGAGCATTTTTTCGTTGTTTTAACTCAAGCCTATCTAGGATTTGAGCTGCGTCAAAGTAAGTTACCTGAACAGTATTTAAACAGTATACCCGCTACAGGAGGAAAGTTTAATTCTGCACCACTTTTTCTGAACATGGCTTGGTTGCTGCTTATCATTCTTGCCACTTTGACAAAATAAAACCCCATACACACAACGTACAAGGTTATATCCATGATCAGATCAGTCCCGTAGCTTTTACAAGTTTTCTCAATCATACCAATCTGTAAAGGAAGTTAAAGAACATCAGAACCATCATCTAGGGTGCTTTTCAGAGACTCAGACTCCTGGGCCCCACCCTTGGATACTCTTATTCTGTGGGCCTAGGATTAGTAAGTAATCTGCATTTTTAGTAATTCCCTCAGGGGATTCTGATCTCTGCAACACTCACTTTGAGAAATACTGCCCCAGATGGCCATCTCAGTATATCATTTCAGGCTACCTCTAGTTTTGGGATATCTAGGTTTAGAGAACAACCTTGTTAGGTCATTAAAAGAAATTTTTCATTTTCTTATAACGGGTTTTGTTGGCTTAACTCATCTTTCCTTGCCAAGCTTGTGCCTAGGAGTGCCAGTCATCCACAGGCAAGGGTGACTCATGAACAAGTTGAAAAGATGATCGAATGAGGCCTGAAAGCCAAGACTTGTGGCCAAAAGCAAATAGTAAAGGGAATGACTGCAGACACATGCTGGATTCCAAGGCCAGTGGCAGGCAAGCCAAAGGCAAAGGACCAGGCTCAGCTAGGAGGGTGCAGAATGCACATTGTGGAGGCGGAGATGCCAGTACTTGCCTCCTGGAGGGAAGAACTGTGTCTTCGGCCCACCTGACAAATTTTAATCACAGATAATTACCATTAATTTCAGAAGACTGGCCTGTCATTGCTCCTTTTCCTGCCTTGGAATTAAGTAATATGTCACATTCTTAATAAGAATATTAATAACAAATCAATACAGAAATAATATGTTGAAAAATCAAATTCCAGAGACAATGTTGGGCACACTGAGATATATATTGTGTTGGTGTGCATGTGTTTTAAGAATTCACATATAATTTATGTAGAAGAGTATAAGTATTCTTTTTAAAAATATTTTTAAACATTATTTTTAGAAAGAGGAAGGGAGGGAGGAAGAGAAACATCAATGTGTAGCTGCCTCTTGAGTGACCACTATTGGGGACCTGGCCTGCAACCCAGGCATGTACCCTGACTGGGAATTGAACCAGTGACCCTTCGGTTTGCAGGCTGCCACTCAATCCACTGAGCTACACCAGCCAGGGCTAAACTAAGTATACTTTTAAAAAATAATAAAGTAAATACCCAAATTAGCTTAAGCAATAGAAGAGTCATTAATTCAGAAGGTTCCTACATGTCCTGTCTGAGCATACCCTCTTCCTCCTCAATAAAAGGTAACCACTAAACTGAATTTTCGTTTAATCACACTGAAATAATTTGTTGTTTCTTTTCACATTTGTTTTATATGGCACTGTTTTTAACCAACCCTTCCCCCCTTCCTTTTTTCCTTCCCTCCCTCCCTTTCTCTCTTCCTTTCTTCCCTCCTTCCCCTTCCATTCCCTCACTCCCTTCCTTCCCTTAATTTTTTAATGCTGTTTTATGTTCACAGCAAACCAAGAGGAAGGTACAGAGATTTCCCATATAACCCCTTCCCCCACACATAGCCTCCCTCATTATCAGCATCTGCCAACAGAGCGGTATGTTTGTTAAAATTGATGAACCTACACTGACACGTCATAATTACTCAAAGTCCATAGTTTACTTTAGGGATCCTCTTGGTGGTGTACGTTCACTGGGTTTGGACAAATACATAATGATGTGAATTCATCATTATATTGTAGCATAGATAGAGTATTTTGAACTGCCCTATAAATCCTCTGTGCTTTATCTATTCATCCCTCCAACCCCACCCTCAACCCTAACTCCGGGCAACTACTGATTTTTTTACTGTCTTCATAGTTTCATCTTTCGTAGAATTTCATATAGTTGGAATTATACAGTATGTGTACTTTTCAGATTGGCTTATTTCACTTAGTAATAGGATGTTTCCTCCATGTCTCTTCATGGTTTGATAGCTCATTTCTTCTTAGTGCTGGATAATATGCTACTGTCTGGATGAACCACAGTATATCCATTGACCTTCTGAGAGGCATCTTGGTTGCTTCCATGCTTTGGCAATTATGAATAAAGTTGTGATAAGCATCTGCGTGCAGGTTTTTGTGTGGACAGAAGTGTTCAGTTCATTTGGGTAAATAGCAGAGTGCAATTGATTTTGTGGTAAAAGTATGTTTACTCTTGACAGAAACTACCAAACTGTTTACCAAACTGCCTGTGCCATTTTGCATTCCCACCAACAATAAATGAGAGTTTCTGCTGCCTCATATCCTTGCTGGCATCTCGTGTTGTCAGTGTTCCAGGTTGTGGCCATTCTAATAGGTATATAATGTTGTTGTTTTAGTTCGCATTTACCTGATAATATATGATTTGGAGCATCTTTTCATATGCCTATTTGCCATCTGTATATCTTCTTTGGAGAAGTGTATATTATGATTTGGGGCCCATAATGGGGTTTTCTTATTGTTGAATTTTAAGAGTTCTTTTTATATTTTGGATAACAATTGTTTATCAGATGTGTCTTTTACAAATACTTCATCCAAGTCTGTGGCTTATCTTCTCATACTCTTGACATTTTCTTTTGCAGAGCAAAAGTTTTTAATTTAAATAAAGTCCAGCTAACTGATTATTTCTTTCATGGATGATTCCTTCAATGTTGTATCTAAAAAGTCATCGCCATACCCAAGGTCATCTAGGTTTTCTCCTATGTCATCTTCTAGGAATTTACAGTTGTGCGCTCTATGTTTAGGTCTGTGATCCATTTTGAATAAGTTTTTGTGAAAAGTATCACATCTGTGTCTAAATTTTTCTTGCATGTGATAGTTCACTTGTTCCAGCACCATATGTTGAAGAGACTATCTTTGCTCCCTTACATTGCCTTTGTTCTTTGTGGGTGTCTCTGGGCTCTATCCTGTTTCACTACTCTATCTACCCCCTTCACTAATTCTACATTGTCTGTCTATTTTAGGTTTATAGTACGTCTTGAAGTCGGATAGTATCAGTCCTCAAACTTGGTTCTTCTCCTTCGATACTGTATTAGCTACTCTGGGTCTTTTGCATCTGCATATAAACTTCAGAATCAGTTTGTCAAAATCCACAAAATAGCTTGCTGGGATCCTAATAGAGATTGCATTGAGTCTACAGATAAAGTTGAGAAGAACTGACATCTTAATAATATTGAGTCTTCTTAACCATGAACATGGGTTATTTTTCCATTTATGTAGTTCTGGGATTTTATTCATCAGACTTTTGTAGGTTTTTTAATAGATCTTGTACATATTTTGTTAGATTTATACCTAAGTATTCCATTTGAGGGGGCTAAGGTGGTATTTTGTTTTTACTTTCGGATTCCACTCTTTTATTACTGGTATATAGGAAATCAGTTGACTTTTGTATATTACCTTGTATGCTGCAAACTTGATATAATTGCTTAGCAGTTTCAGGAGGTTTTTTTTAATTTGACTTTTTTTTAGTATTTTCTACATAGATGATCACGTCATCTGTGAACAAAGACAGTTTTATTTCTATCTTTCTTATGTATAACTTTAATTTCTTTCTTGTCTAAGTGCATTAGCAAAGACTTCCAATACAATTTTGATTTTTTACATGGCTTTGAACTTTTAAAAAAATTTTTATTGTTGTTCAATACAGTTGTCTGCCTTTTCTCCCCATCCCTCCACCCCAACCCAGCCGAACCCACCTCCCTCCCCCACCTCCACCCTCCCCCTTGATTTTGTCCATGTGTCCTTTATAGTAGTTCCTGTAATCCCCTCTCCTCACTGTCCCCTCCCCACTCCCCCCTGGCTATTGTTAGATTGTTCTTAACTTCAGTGTCTCAGGTTATATTTTGTTTGCTTTTTTCTTCTGTTGATTATGTTCCAGTTAAAGGTGAGATCATATGGTATTCGTCCCTCACCGTCTGGCTTATTTCACTTAGCATAATGCTCTCCAGTTCCATCCATGCTGTTGCAAAGGGTATAAGCTCCTTTCTCTCTGCTGCATAGAATTCCATTCTGTAAATGTACCATAGTTTATGGATCCACTCATTTGCTGATGGGCACTTAGGTTGCTTCCAGTACTTGGCTTTGAACTTTCAAAGGACTTGTACTGCAACTTGCATTTTTTGGCTGTACATTATGGGACTCATCATGTTGACCTGGCTACTGTTTTTATTTTCATTACTGTTTGTTGTGTCAGTTGAGTATCCCATGGTTTCTTCATCCTTTCTCTTGCTGAGGGACCACTGAATTTTATTTTTCATTTTTAAATTCTAAACGTTTAACCATACCTTGTAAGACTTCATGGAGGCTTTCCTCTTGCGTCTTGGCCACCGACATGCCATCCAGACCGAGGAAGACCTGGAAACTTCAGGGCCATGTGAGCCCTGTCCACAGCCGCGTCAGCAAGCATAGGAAGCACCCAGGAGGCCGAGGTAATGCTGGTGTCTTGCATCATCCCAGGATCAACTTCAACAAATATCACCCAGGTTACTCTGGGAAAGTTGGATGATCACTTAAAGAGGAACCAGAGCTTCTGCCCCACGATCAATCTTGATAAGCTGTGGACCTTGGTCAGTGAGCAGACACGGGTAAATGCTGCCGAAAACAAAACTGGAGCCACTCCCATCATTGATGTGGTGCGATGGGGCTGCCACAAACTCCTGGGAGAGGGAATGGTCCCATCGCAGCCCATCCCTGTGAGGGCCACATTCTTCAGCAGAAGAGCTGAGAGGACCAAGAGCGTGGGTGAGGCCTGTGTGCCTTGAAGCCACTTGGAGGGGAGTTCTTTAAATTCTCACTCACACAAAAGAAATTCTGAATGTTTAAATTTTACTTACAGGTTGATTATTACAAACTATGCTGCTTTGAACGTTGTGAAACACTTTTATGCCTGTGATCCCTTTAGAACCGATCTCAGGCCAGGTACTAGAATGTTGTTAGAAGAATGTGAACTTTACTTCCTGAGTAACCTTGGATGAGCTTTTCTCTGAACCTCACTTTCCCCCTCTCCAAAACAATAATTCTAGTGTCTACCTTATAGGGTAGCTGTGAGATTAAATTCGGCAACATATCAGCATGGTTAGCTTCCCATCCACCACTCTACCTATCCACCTTCCACAAAAGCCCACCCAGGCTTTTTTTTGCCCTTACATTTCAGTGACCAGAACTTCACAAACATTCCATGTACAGACTGACCATCGTTTAGTAAATGGGTGGGATGCTGTGTCCTGAGAAATATAGTATTTTGTGCACTTTTCTTTGGCAACAGCAAGCAGCTCATTATTTTGAGGTCTCAGTACATATTCTAGAATGGTTCTCCTCTCTCTCTATGGGAGGGCCTTGATTGAATAGAGCGCCCAGTAAGTGAAGGAAGTAACTGTACGTGGACCAGCATTCTATAACACAGTTTTCATCCCTCCTCCTCCAAAAATGCTCAAAGTGTCAGGCAGGATTTGTCATCTAGTTTTTTCATCACAAGAATACTCCTGGATATTTGTATGGTCCTCTAGGGTTTTCAGAGCTATTTCACATGTATGATCTCATTGGACCTTCACCAAGGCCTTTGAAGGATTGGGCACATCTAGGCTCAGGTATGAGTTCCCTAAATTTACACACCTTGAGATTGGGAAAAATAAGAAGCTAGGACTTTACATAGCTGGGCCATTGCTTTTTTCTACTGTCTCATAGAGAGTGGTCTCTCCACATACAAAAGATAGAAGTATTTTTTACTTTGCTCTGTAAAAGCTATTAACTAGGATCAGAATGCAAAACAGCCAACTCAGCGTTTGATGGAGAAAAAGACATCACTTAGAACAGACTGAGCTAAAAGTCACTCTGTGCCAGGCTTTGTGCTAGATTGCACAAAGTAGCTCTCCTCATTCGATCCTCAACACCCAGATGTGGTTAGATACCATTCCTGATTTTACTCACGAGAACTCAAATGCTTCGAGTATGAAATATCTCTCCTACTGTCACTGACTAGTTAGCTGCAAAGTCAGGAGTCTGGCCACTTCCAGTCCTCTGTGATTGTCACTTAAGCCTCAATCCTACCTCACGCCACTCTTCTTAGAATGTAGTAGTTTACAATAGAACAGATCGGGTGTTATGTTTGAAATATGTGTCCAAAAAATGCATATATTCTTCCTTTGTAGAATCTTTAAAAAATTTGTTGAGGTGAAATTCACATAATTAACCATCAGAAGTGAATAGTTCTGTGGCATTTAGTACATTCACGGTGTTTTGCAAACACCACCTATCTAGTTTCAAGACATTGCCATCATTCCAATACCCAGGTGGACTTTAAAATCCCGTGTTATGCTGCTTCTCTGCAATGACACCCTCTTTGCGTGGCGCGGGGTCTGTCACCTGGCAGCAGGCCACCCCCACGCATGGACACCCTGCTCACCCTGCTCAGACTCCGACACCGTGCCTGGCAGCCCTCCTGGGTGGACACTCCCCTTGCCCTGCTTCGGCCCTGATACCTGCCCTGGGCCACATGCCACCTTGCCTCGCCCTTCTCTCACTCTCAGCTGCTGCTGCAGAGCCTGCCTTGCTCTGTCCCAGGTGACCGTTTTAGCAGATTTGTTTGTTAAGGGAAGGGAAGAGAGAGAGGAAACTATTTTTATTTTTAGCTAGTTCCCCAAGTGAATTTTACAATTTTGTTAGTTGGTCATAAACGTTACTTTGAAAAACACTGAATGAGAGCAATGGAACCCGAATCCTTTGATGTTAGAAATTATTTGAGAATGTGATTTAGAACGTGCATTAATACACAGGTGAGAAATAGCTCATCATTTCCTTCAAAAATGCTATTGGAGTAAGAAAAATAGGTTATATGAGATTAAGTAGAATGTCCCAGATGTCAGTAATACACAGGATTGCATAAAAGACTTGTAGTTACTGTCAGTTTTCCTGAAAACTCCAGAGGAGCTTTAGATGGGTAATGATAAGGTGTGACTTTAGGTGCCTGTTCTCATAAAACATTCCTGCATCAGATCGTACAAGGGCCCCCACATGCCCAGCCTGTATGTGGCGAGACCATCAAAAGAAATAGTAACTCATCATCTGGAGAACATAGAGAAGGAGTCCTGGTCTCTACTTAAGTCTTGTGAAGAAGGCTACTGGAGAAGTTACGTTGTAAGACACGCAGCAAAAGCCACCTGTCGTTCAGCTGTTGCTGAGTAACAATCCTCCCCCAGACTGAGTGCGGTAAAACAGCAGTTTATTTCCGCTCGCATGTCTCTGGGCCGCCTGCGTCTTGGCTGACCTAGGAAAGACTGAGTTGGGCTGGCCCTGCCCCATGTGTCACTCATCTCTTTCTGGGACCCGTGGGCTAGACAGTGGCAAAGATGGGAAGCACTTCCAGCCTAAGTCTCAGAACTGGCTCACGTTATTCATCTCAGTCTTTTGGCCAAATTAAGTCACATGGCCAATCCCCAAAGTCAGGGGTGTTGAAATCTATTCTGCCCTTTTATTAGGAATGTCTAAGAGTCACGTGGCAAAGCACTCAATAGTGGGAGAGTTGAAAGAACAAATACATCATCGGCCCTGAAGGAACTCCTCACCCGTCTCCTTTGTCGGCTGTCCTCCTGATCTTTATCTTTCCCAAATTTTCTACCAAATAGTTCACTCATACTAGCAATGTCATCTCCTTTGGCACCCTCTTACCACTGTCCTGACTTACTCTCTCAGATTTTCCTTTTTCATTACATTTTTCCCCTTCCCCTCGGTACTCCAGCAGCTCCCAAGGGACCCAGGCTGAACAGGCAAAACGCCTGTGGAGGGCAGGGGGGCAGCTGGTGAACACTCTCACATTGCCGCTTCCTCCCTGCCTCAGGCCATTAGGAACTGCTGGCCTGTGTTGGGACTCGGGCATTCGCCTATCCAGATCAGAGTGGTGGAGGAAATACTGTAAATACTGTACATGGCCTTGTAATTGTACCATGTGTCACCTTAATAAAGTTAACTGTCACTTCCAGACTAGGTTAGGTCCCCCTCAGGCTTTTGTGTTCTGTGTCATAAAGAGCCAGTGTAACGACATACTTATTTGTGGAGGTTACAGCTGACTGCCTGTGTCGTGTCTCCCACTAAGCCGTGAGCTGAGCTCCTCGTGGATGGGGAGTCTGTCTTCCCCTTTCCCCCCACAGCCAATCCATTGGCAAGTGCTGCCAGCCCTGCTCCAGTGCCCACCCCAGGCCATCCACATCCTGCGGCTGTACCCGGCCTGATCTGAGGCCCTTCCATCCTGAGCCTGGATTACTGCCGAGGCCTCCTCGGCTGGTGCTCCTGCTGCCACTGTGCCCCCTTACAGCCTATTCTCCATGCGGCGGAAGTGTGACTTGAAAACTAGTTAAAAGAGCACATTGTGTTTCTACTGTGCTCAGAATCCATCAGCAGGTCCTTGCTCCTGACACCTAACCCCTGATTCCAGTGGCGGACAGTAAGTATTTAACAATGACCCCACCGGAAGGGCCCTGATTTGGAGTGGTGTGAAGACTCTCCTCTTCGCCAGTTTCAAGCTTCTTTCTTTCCTCCTCCTCTCTTTTTTACCCTCCCTCTCTCCCTCCTTCTCCTTCACCCATTCCTTTCTTCCCTCTCCCCCTCCTTCCTTCATTCTTTCCTTCCTCTCTTTTCTTATTCTTTGCCTCCTCTAGAATTTGTATTCCGTGACTGGAAGATCCATGTTTTGTCTTAGTCATTGCTCAGAAGTGTCAAGCACCTAATAGATAATAAATATTTGTAGAATGAATGATTAATTAATTGAATGGATGACTCATTCTTAATGCTGTCCCTCCAGCATTTAAGAATTGTCCAATGCAGACAGCGTAGTTTTAAAATAACCAAGTCGTGCTCAGAACTCTTAAGTTCACAAATCATTGCCTCACACGTGGTCTCATATGACCCAGCACCATCCTGAAGAAGCCAGGGGAGGTGTTTGCCTCCCCACTTAACAAACAGCGAAACAAAGGCTGGGGGTGGCAGTGCCGGCCCAGGTCACAACAAAAGTGACAGTGTCTGTAGGATCTGACGCCCAGTCCAGCGACCAGCGTTTTCCCTTGTGGTCACCAGTGACTCCCGGGGCTATCTCAGCAAGAAAGCCTAGTGGCTTTAGGGAGAGTCGTCCCAAGGAATAAGGAAGCAGGAGGTAGGACGGAAAGGGGAGAGGCTTACGGAGGGAAGCCTCTACTGGGCGGGCTGTGCCTCTCACCTCAGGGCCAGTCCAATGGTGATTTCAGACCCCGCTCCCTTTCCTGTCACGAGACTCACACGGGCCCCTCCCCCAGACCAGGCACCCCAAAGACAGTGGGCTGGCTGTTCCCATCCTGTCTTCTTAAACTTCTAAAGAAATGTACAGCAGAGATCACAAGCTACAGACCTTGGGGGCCGAATCCAGGCCCCATGTACGACTTAGCCCCTGTCCTGCTTAAGAAAAACGGGCCGATTAACAAAGCAGGAGATCCCACGTGGGTAGATGGTTTCTTTCGGCAAACAGGAAACTGGCTGTTATGGGCTGGGCCAACAGTGACCACCCTCTGAGTCGTGTGTGTGTGTGTGTGTGTGTGTGTGTGTGTGCTCTCACTGTTGCCTTCCTTATTGTTGAGAGATACACCTCTGGACCCACATTTTTCCCAAAGGAGGAAAGCAAAATATGTACGGCCTCATGATATTATTATCTCATGACTGGCAGGCACAGGAGTCCGAAGACCTTGTTCAACATCAAACACACCCTCTCTCAGTCATCCCAGCAATTACACAAAGAAGGCTTTGAGAACTTCCATTTACACGAGGATCCCGGAGCTCATAAAGGTTGAGAGGCTTTTCTAAGGTTTCATAACTAATTATCAGTAGACAGAAAACTTGAAGACAGTATCTCACCCCGCACAGAAATCCACAGGAATTGCATCCGCAGCCACAAACCGCCTTTGTGTGCACCCCTATGGCTGTGCAGCTTGAGCACACAGGCCTTGTGTAATCTGCCACATGACCATTAGGTGGCACCATAACCCAACAAAGGTTACCACGACAATGCCTTTGTGGAAATTGGTTTCTTCTCTGATTACAGGATTTTAAGTCAGAATGGCTTTTTCTCCCTTTCTCTCTTTCTTTTTTAAAAATGGTCTTTCAACACACGATTTAAAGTGGCTTTCGTGCCAGGCATAAAATTAAATTTGCCTTAATCCATCACCTAGGGAGAAAGTGTTTATGTGTCACAATTGACATCTGTTAAATTTTAAATGAAGTAAGCAAGCAATAAGAAGGTCTGAAATACATTCTTTGTTCAGGAAATCGTGCAGACACTGATCAGCTGCTCTGTACAATTAGGAATAAAAAAGCACCTTTTTTTCCCCCCAACAACTGCTGCTGAAAGCCCCAGAGAGGAAAAAGGCAGAGGATGGATGGACTTGCACTCCATGAGGTTAACACTTCTGTTTCGAGTTCAGGCAAATTGGCTGAGCACAGCAGGGAAAGCTGTGCTGACAGCTCCATTGTACCTGCTTCTGCTCAGAAGGCTGAAAGGGAGCCCAGGCCTCCCCACTCCCCACCCCGTACCTGCTACTGTTTTTGCAAAACATAAGAAAGTGTGAGGAGCTTCATCCAGAGCGAGCAGATCAGTTTTACCCATCAACATATAATTACGGTGAATTTATTCTTAAATTAAAATAGACCTGTTCTTTTGTATGTCATACTAGCAAGGAATCTGGAACCCATCCCTCCAAAGTTAGCCCTTGCTATTTACTATTTCAAGTTTCATTATTAAAGAGAGAATGAGAGCAGGTATAATTCTGATATGTAGCTTAAATATCAGTAAACAACTTGCTCCTTTTAAATATGCACTATCATCAGATGAGAAAGCTAAGCCTTGCCTATACGACCAAATATTGTAACGGTGGAATGGAGTATTTAGGCTATGGGAATTTTTTGATAAACATTGGGATAGAAAGTCCTTCAGTTTCAACCCTTTATTCATTCTTTCCCCAACCCCTATCATTAGGTTAGGTGTCTGTAAGAGGACCGAGTCGTGCTTCCCTCACAGCCACACACATCGCCCAGAGCGCCTCTGCAAACCAGCTGAGCTGTGTGGAGGAGCTCTGGCAAGTGGGAATATGAGTGGAAGAGATAGGGCCACCGTGTGAGGCACCAGCGTGCGTCCTCTATTTCCTCTTCCCTACTTTGAAATCCTGGAGGCCGTGTGCCCTAAATGGTGTCCCTCCAGGATGGCAGAGAGACCGTGGGAAGCAAAGGCCCCTTTACCAACCCGCACTGGACATGTAACGAGAGGAACTTCTTTTGTTGTGTTAAGCCGTTGAGATCTGGGCTTAAGCTGTTACTGCAGCAGAGCCTCTCCTACACAAGAAGGCAGGACCGTGCCTGTGTCTTCGGAGCCTGAGCGCTGTGCGTGCACTGGGCCTGGTCCGTGGTAAAGACTCAAGAAATGTTTGTTGGATACATGACTCGTTGAGACCATCTTTCTTCTGACTATTTGAAATGTTTCAGTATCCTTGAATAAACTCTCTGGTCAGCTAGTGTGAGGTAGGTGCTTACCGTTTGCAGCTAAGACATGTGCTTAACATAAGGCAGCCAAGAAATGGTTGACATTTCTCCCTCTCTGCCTTTCTCCTGTTCTGGAAGCATCTTTGGGTGGTGGTGGTGGTGGTGGTTTTTACTGATAGATTACTACTCTTCTTTAGTTTTATGACATACTCATTGGTCAACACGTTCAAATGAAGTACACGTAAGTATTTATTTTTTGTTCATTTTATTCAGGAAAGTGTTTTCAAATGTAAAAAGGACTTCTTTATTTCAAAAGCATTATGAATTTATTAAAGAAAAACCATAAAATACATATGGGCCAACGGAAGAGGGGAGGAGAGTACCCGTGATCTCCAGCGCCCAGAGAAAATCACGGTGCCTATCTCACTGTGCAGAGATGAGGATAGTATGATTTTTCCAAAGTGGTGTCATTGTGCACATCATTTGAAAACCAGGCTTTTTTCATTGAATATTTCTCAAACTCCCTGTCAGTAAACATATTTCTATAACACTATTTCAATGGCTACATAATTTTATGGCTATCTGATATATTTTTTAAAATATTTTATATTAGTTAAACACCATGAACAGCTACCACTACCAGGTCTTTGCCCACATAGTATCCTTTGTTGTTTTCTTAAGGTAAATAAATGCCCAAACGTGGAGTTTATGGGTCAGTGCACGGGTAGAGCCCAGAGATGGTTGATACATGATTCCAAACGCCTTCCAGAAAGCTGCCACCAAATTATAGCACACGTGCGCCTTTCCCTGCGTTCCTGCTGAGTGTTATTACTTTTAAAATGTTTCCAGTGTAGTAAAATTCATTTGTTATCACTTGTATTTTTAAATTACTAATAAAGTTATTTGAAAGCTGTTTTCATGTTTGTTGTAATAATTTTCCATTCATATGCTTACTATATTTTTCTACTGAGCTATTACTGTTTTATTGATTTATAAGGGCTGTTTGCCTATTTTACAGGGTTAATTCTTTGTTATATATATTGCAAATAATATCTTCAATTTTTATTTACCTTTTAATTTCTTATATACAGACATTCATTTTTTTAAGATTTATTTATTTATTTATAGACAGAGGGGAAGGGAGGGAGAGAAACATCAATGTGTGGTTGCCTCTCACACACCCCCTACTGGGGACCTGACCTGCAACCTAGGCGTGTGCCCTGACTGGGAATCGAAACAGCGACCCTTTGGTTCACAGGCCATTGCTCAATCCACTGAGCCACACCAGCCAGGGCTGACATTTTTTTTTCTTTAATGTTATATAGTCAAATGTGTCCAGGAGTCTTTTTCTTTGTAGTTTCTACCCTCAGAGTCATGCTTAGCCAGGCTTTCCCCACACTAAGATGACACAAATATTTATTTATATTTTATGTAGTTGTATTGTGGTTTCATCTTTTCATTTAAATATTTAATCCACTTTGGAATTTGTTTTGGTATATTGGTTTTCAGTCAATTGTTCCCAGGCTATTTAGTTGCTTTATCTTTTTCCCACCTATTGTAATTGCCAATCTTAGTATATGGGAAATATTGATTTCTGGTCCAATAATTTTTTCATTTCTTCATTGTTAACAAACTTCTGAAATTATAATATTTCGACATTATGTTTTAGTATCTAGAAATTTTTTTAAATTATCTTAGTTACTCTCGCAAATATGTTCTTCCAGTAAAATTTAAAAATCAATTTGCCAAGTAAAAAACATTTAAGTTCTTTTAAATTAGCATCCCGACCGCCCCGAGCCTTCTCACTCAGACGCACAGTGCTTCCCGGCACTACTCGTCTTCTGTCTGTCTTTAGGTCAAGCTGTGTATTTCTGCTGTATTTGGTCCTAAGTACTATATGATTTTTTTTGTTGCTTCTGTGAATACCAACAAAATATGAGGAATATTATCCTCATTATATTTTCTAATTTTGTATGTTCTTCCACTGTATGTATATGCCACCAATTATTTTCCCACCCGTTGTTGGTGGACAGTTGGTCTACTTTCCCCTTTTGATTATCACGAGTAGTGCTTCCGTGAACATATGTGTACATGTTGTTATTCGAGTCGCCGTGTTCATTTCTGAGGGGTATATGTCCCTAGGAGTAAAACTGCGTGGTCATTTGGTAGTTCTCTGTTTAACTTTTTGAGGGACTGCTACTGTTTTCTATAGCACCTGAACCATTTTGTGTTCCTGCCAGCAATGTATGAGTTCCAATTTCTTCACATCTTCACCAACGCTTGCAACTTTTCACTTCTAATTATCGTCATCTTAGTGGGTGAGAGTGGTATCTCACTGAGGTTTTAATGTACATTTCCTTAATGACTAATGACGCTGAGCTTCTTTTCATGTGTTCATGGGCTATTATTGTGTATCTTCTTTGGAGAAGTCTGTTAAAGTCCTCTGTCCATTTTATAAGGAATTATTTGTCCTCTTGTTATTGACTGGCTAACTTTTTGACAGGAAAACAGTTAAAGCTGCTGTTTGGCATAGACTACTTTCAAAATCAAAAACTGTAAAAGACTCAGCACAAAATGACCCAAATGATAAAAAATGGTTAAATGTTTGCGTGGTTAGTGTATGTTAGCTATTGTCTGAACATTTTCCACATACTAATTCAATTCTAAAAACAACACCTCGGGGTAGGTGCCATCAGTACCTCCATTTCAAAAATCAGGAATATTAATTTGGATAGAAAAGTCCAAATTCACACAACTGGTAAATGATAAAGTTAAAATTTGAACTTGGGAAGTGTGACTCTAATCTCATCTCTGAATGATTCTGTGACTAAGGAAGATTTATTTTCTCACATAATAATAAGCTGACGGGTAGGCAGTACCAGCAGTGATTGGTTTGGCAACAAGACATAATGCAGGACTCAGGATTTTTTCAGGGCTTCCTAACACGAACGAGGCCTGTCCTACGCATCTTGCCTTTGCATCAAACTGGCCCCTTCGTGGTCACAAAGTGGCTACAACAGCTCTAAGCTTCACATTCTTTTCTGAGACATCCAAATGCCAGAAACAGAAGGCTCCTTGGGTTTCTTCTTCTTTTCAAAGGGAGGACAACTTTCCTAGAGGTTCTTGTGACAGACTTCTCATTGGCCAGAATTGTGTCACATGCCCCATCTTAGACCAGTCCCTGACAAGAGCAACAGAATTACAGTTTTGGACATAGACTAATCAAGATTTGTATCCTGGCCCTTGAGTGGAGCCCAGCCTCCCAGAACTGTCTGCTGCTCAATCCCTAAACAGAAGTATTTTTTGGATAATGTAGAAGAAGGAGGTAATGGCTCTTGAGCTGGTGACCAACAGCATAGTTCCAACTATCATTTACCGTACTTTGTAGTGTATAACGCACACTCATGGTTTCACTGCTGCCCACGTATAATGCGCACCCTTAGTACTACCCTTGTATAATGTGCATCCTTATTTTTCCCTCAAAACTTTGTGCAAAAGAGTGCACATTACGGTACCACTGTGAGGCTCCAGGTCGGTGACGTCTTTCCTGTGGGGTGTTGATTCCTTACCCTTGATTCCTCCTAAGCCCTCCTCTGACTCCTTTTAGGCCACTGATGTGATGCATACATGAGAATTTGAACTTCTGTTGCCCAACTATTTGTAAAACCCTATTTGCCCACTTCTGTCCATCTTATCTGTCCCCCTGCAGAGCACAGGGGCACGTGTTTCTTTAGGCTGACCTGCGCATGTTCACAGTAATTGCAGATTTAAACTGTAAACCCTGCCCTGACCTGTGGGGCTCAGTGGGTTGCGCATTGTCTCAAACTGAAAGGCCGCTGGTTTGATTCCCGGTTGGGCCACAGGCCTGGGTTGTGGGCCAGGTCCCTGGTTGTGAGCATGTGAGAGGCAACCGATGACTATTTCTCTTGCACATGGATGTTTCTTTCCCCTTCTTTCTCCCTTCCTCCCCCTCCCTCTAAAAATAAATAAATAAAAATAAAATAATAAACTGTAAGCCCTAATACTCATAAAATCCTAGCTCCCCTATGTAAAAATTCCCCAAAGACACAGTTAATTTCACGCGCCGGCTAAATCTTATATCCAAAAGCAAAAGCCGATTTATCTTTGCAGAAACTAAAGCTAAACATAGTTCTTGGCTTTGGGGGCACATACTGGTGTCCTCAGTAGCACCTCACAGAGGAGATTTAAGTCAGGAGTTCCCCTGACATTTCTCAGTGCCGTTGAACTGTTCAGTGTCATGGCTAAAAAGAGATGGACAGAGAGCGGCCTTCCACACCCGTGTCAGCCGCAGGCAACCTCTCTAAATGGTCAAAGTGAAGCGCCCCCGGGACAAGCCATGTTACCATGTGTACACAGTGGTCACCCTGCCTTTAATATCTCTGAATCCCAATTTCCATTTTCTGAACACTGCCCCTAAGCCCATTTTAATGTATTTCTGACAATGAAAACAAAAAGCACGTACACTTCACATTCAAAAAAGATGAATTCCAGTCACTTCAGAATTTGAGACAAGTACGCATAAACAGTGGTCAACCGAATATACGTGACAACCCTTCAGCAACTACTGGATGAGAAAAACTCACCTGTCCCGTTTGCTCCGCAGCTAAAGCGAGGTGCTGTGATTCAACAAGAGCAAAGTCAAGTTGTAACGCTCTGGACAAAGAAAGTGTTTTCCTCTCAAAAAAAGGATTCCAGCGGGGGGTACGTGAGCTTTTGTCCAGGATTCTAGAATTAGTAAAGTTCGAACTTAAAGACTTTATTTAAGGTCTCTTTCAGAAGATTCTAAGATGAGTCAGGAAAGATTATATTTATATTCTTGCGGCGCTTTACAAATCATAAAATGCTTATAAAACATTTTATCTCATTTAAGCTTTAAACAACCCTGTCAGGTAAATTGGGTTTATTGCTGTCCTTTTATAGATGAAGAAATTGAGGTTCAGATAGAGGTTAAGTGATTTTTTCCAGGGCCCCACATTGAGGAAGTGGAAGGTCTTAGGGACTTCAGGTCAGAGATAGCTCCACAGTCAGGACAAGGGTAGACATGGGCTTGTCACTGTGGCTGAGGCACCGTGTGGCTGAGCACACTGCTAGGCACAGAACAGTGGCTGCCCTGGACCCTTCCCTCTCTCTCTGTGTCCCAAGGCCGGTCTGCAGCAAAGCTGTGTGTCTTCAGGACCCTTAGGGACTCTTTCTCCGTCTCGGTTATGATGGATCAGAAGCTGTCCTGTCTCCCCAAAAATGCAGTTTGTGAGGCCTATGCTTTAAACGTGCTTGGTGTTTCAGCCCATTCCTGGAGTAACCCTTTTTAAAGGACCACAGGCAGAGGCACTCCCACGACAGGGCTGTTAGGTGGGCTCTGGGGCCGGGGCCAAGGCGTGGGAGAAGGGGGTATTTCTGCCCAGCAGGGTCTTTACCGCCACGCCCCAGGCTACTCCGCCCAGTCTGAATTGTGTGAGAGCACAAAGGACAATGCCCAGCTTGCTGGGGGAAGGAATGTTGGTGGAGGGGAAAGGATGTCCCGTTTCAACTCCCCCACAGCCCCCCGGCTCTGGCCTAGAAGGGAGGACAAATCCCCTTGTGTAAGGGCCTGGGAACTGAGCTTTCTTCCACACAGTTCTTCCTATCTGATTCTGCCCTATTCTGGTAATTCAATGGGAAACGAATCCACCCAGGAGTCTGGGCTGGCCCCCGAAAGGAAGGTAAACATAACAAAGAGAAAGTCATTGCCAATTTTAGAAAGCATGCATTCACAGGAATAAACAGGAATACAGCTGAGTGGGAAAATGGGAGTTTCACCACGCGTTATATCTAAAAAGCGATAGTCAAGCCAGAAATGTGCTTTACGTCCTTTTCATTTGAGTTGGCCAATGGGGGTAAATGAGGGGTAATAAAGTGTACACAGATTGCTTCAAATATAATATCTCTAGGCTTTTAAAAACCCATTTGGTCTTGTTACTCCCAGTGCACCGGGAGGTAGTTACATTTTCATTGAAGATTTTCCTCTCTCTGTCTAAATATCTTTGACCACATAGTATGAGCTTTGGGCCTGTTGGAGAAACATTTTCTGACTCTGAGGACCAGAGGAAATGGATGTTCAGAGAGAGGTTTAGCGATTTACCCAGGACTACACATCTTGGAAATGTGAAGTCAGGCCTCTAGCCCAGTCTCCTGACCCCTGTCAGGTGTCTTGTTGCACACCTGGATAAAAGACCCAGGCATGGGGAGGGCCCAGGCACCCCACTACACAGCAGGGAAATATATTGATGCTTACTTTTGTAATTAGTTTTACCCCAAGGGCCTTCTCCCATTCAAACTACACTGAAGGCATCCGCTGTCCCAGAGGAGGGGTGCTAAGGCATTAAAGAAGAAGTAAGTGTTTTCTGTCTCCCACACCAAGGCTTTAGAGATGCAGGAGCTCAAACATCTGAGGTCTGTGGGATTTGAGGTCCAGAAACAGATTTGAGAGAATAAATGAGTTTGCAAGAGCTGGTTCTTCTCACTCAAAAAAGTGGAGAAGAGAAGCTTAGGGAACAGGAGAGTCTGGATGCTAACATATCCCACGGAGGAGGGGGACTGTGCTGAGAGACGCAGGTTGAGAGAGACCTTGGAAATGGGGCAAGGCTAGAGAAGCGATCTCCGTGGACCAGTGATGGAAAGCATGAGACAGTGAGGACATCTCACGGGCAGACAGAGTGGGCAGTGATTAGAGACCAGGTGGCCCCTGCACAGGACTGCTCTTCCTGGCATGCTCCATCACCACGTAAGCCCCCTGCATGTAGATACAATGCTAGGGGTGATGGAGCCAAATTACACTTTGAACCATATACAATTGCCACGTTTGTTGTTTAGAAATGGCCAAACAGCAGTGATTCCATGTTGTAGCGTAGTATCATAGGAAACCCAGAACTGCCTGCAATTTAGTCTCTGTCACCCAGCAGAACAGGGGTTTGAAATGGAAATTAAATTTGGTCACAGTTCAACAAAGCCATGTGGACTTCCTACGCCCCTGCTTGCTGGCTGCATGCTGTGTTCACTACACTTAATTGCGTCGACACCAATCAGTTTTCGAGATGCCCGGTGGTTGAGACCAGAGCGCAGGACGTCTCCAGGACATTCAGCGCTAATTAGAATGGATTCCCCTCCATGTCCAGCCATTTCAGACTTTCCTACAGTTTCCAGTATTCAGATGGAGCATGCGTGGAGGCAGGGATAATTCATTGCTTACAACTCAACCCAGTTTAAGGTCTTGTCTATGCCACAGGATTAGAGCAGCGGTTTTCAACCATTTTCACCTCACGGCACACATAAACTAATCCCTGCAATTCTGCGCACACCAGAAAATATATTTTTCCCTGATCTGACAAAAAAAAGAAATAGGTATACTTTTGGTTTATTCACACCGGATGGCTGTTGTTGTCATAATTTTTTTTAAATTTAACAATCTAAAGGAAAAGAATCAGTGCCCCCGACTACATATTGCATGTTTTAAAAATTCTTGCAGCACACCGGTGTGCCTCTTGTGGTACACCCGCTGAAAATCGCTGGCTTAGAGGAATGCAGGAGCCTACAAATCGTCGCCTTTACTTTCTAAGTGGGTTGAGTTTTGTTCTAGGCAAATGAGGGTGGAGAAGCTTGGTCCCCACTGCCTGAGAGATGGTAGCAAGGAAATTGCTGGTAAACTCATTAGCCCTCACTGCTCTTGGCATAGCCCCTGGGGTGATGGGTGATGACTGGAGTCTGGGAGTTGCCGAGGAAGTGATTGTCACAGGGGTCAGAAGCCATTGCCCTTCCACACGCAGCTCTATGTAGGCACAGCACAGTGACTCGTACAGCCAGGGGGACAAGGACAATACTGTAGGGTAGTGGTTCTCAAACCGGGTGCCAAGGAACCCTGAGGTGCCCCGGTAAACATGTAGGAGCACTACAGGATAGTATAGATGGTTGAGGGAAATTCATTCACTGCTGTCAGGTACCGAATGAAACTTCCAGCTCAAGGGAACTCACAGTTTTAACATTAGATCATGACGTGTGAAGCTGGGTTTCAGATGGTGGCTACAACAAAAAGGCAAGCTCTAAGGAAAGTCATTGGAATCGGAAATGACAATGGAGGCATGCCATCTGAGGCAGGTGTAAGAAGGTGCGCAGTGCCCAACAGCTGGCACATGCCATTATTAAGAAACTGTGGTTATTTAAAAATGCTGTCTTATTTCAACCTCTATGTATTTTTTTTTCAAATAGCTACTAGGTTGTTAAATTATTTGGCCTTGACTAATTAATAAGCACATCTGGGTATTTCTTTCGACCTGTAAGTGCCAGGAAGAATGACTGAGACGCTAAGGGAGCTGTGACCCAAGAAAACTTGGGAATCTCTGTCCTAGCAGATGGGCAGACTAAAATGACCTTGGGTCCCCGGACAAATCACCCTGAATCGCTCACTACCCTGGACAGTTATGCGAGAGTGAAACAAACTTCTGTTTTGTTCAAACCACTGTACTTGCGGTCTCTTTGTTACAGCAGCTTAGCCTGTTTCTCTGCTGATACAGTAGGGCTCCGCAAACACTTGCTGATGATTAGACAGCATTGGTTTCCTCCATTGTTTCAGATGTTGGATTTGTTTCCGGAACAGCAGTAAAATAAGAGGTGGGTTATGGAAAAATTAAAAATAGCAACAAGGGACCATGGGAAATATATGGGAAAGAGCATTGGATGCTTATTGATTATTTGACCTATGAGTTGTTTGAATATAAGGTTCTTCATTTGCAAAATGGAATTATTGACCCACCTATGGTGATGGTAGTCGGGTAAGGTAATAACCATAAAAAATATTTTGAGAAGTATTATACAAATGATAGTAGTCTCTTCATTAGTGTAACTTTTATGAAAATACTAACTCAAAGGAGCATCTTCAAAAGGGCTCATTGGAAGGAAGAAAAATCTGAATTAATGCAGAATAGGAATAATCAAGTTCTTTTTTAAAAAAATTAAACTTTATTCGTTCAAAAGCAGTTCAGAGACATATTTGAACACTGCCACTTAGAGGTTAAATTTTAACAAATAGACAATCATTTACCCCTTGAACATCAAATCCCAATCTGAGAAGCTTATGTAATTTGACTACCAAGAAATTCATCAGGATCTCAAAAAATTTAATCCCCTTAAGTAGTTAAGCAATGATACATGCATTTTGTTGATACCTTTCATTAATTAGAAACCTTTTTTCTCCCTGTCAGAGTCGCTGTTAAACTCCAGTCTGTCCCCTGTGTGAGTTCTTATTATAGTAAATCAGTAGGATTTGAATTAATGATAATTTTGGATAAATCAACCACATCCAAGGAACCCAGTAAAGAACAACAGGAGAGGAGGCCCCGGAGTGAAGTGCCTGGAGTGGACATTGGTCATTCAAAGCCCACCTGGCATGTGCTTCCCTCTGTAATTTCCCCTTCCTGAGGGACTTTCCTTCTAGTGGGACCTTGAGAGGTAGGAACACAGCCAGGGAATTACGACTCTGCCCCTTGGGTTCAGCTTCCCCTCCAGGCTCTGAAACTCGAGGCAAGCGGTGGTCAGGGAGCAGTGCGGGCTGAGGAGGGGGTGCACCCAAGTGTGCTTTTCAGAGCCCCGTTGGTTCTGGGGTCCCAACCTGCCATCAAGTCAGGGAGCCCCAGACATCCTTCCAATGAGTCCCCTTTCTGTCCGAGAGAGCCAGAATCGGTTTTTAAATTTTTATTAAATTTTATTTTATTTTATTAAGCAATAGCCTAATTAACATGATGCCTTTTTCTGAACAGTTTTTTTTAAATCCACAAACACTTTTTTGAGCTAATTTACAGTGTTACTGGTGCAGAGTGTTAACCAAGAAAAAAATCAGAGCAGCTTTAGAAACTCATTCCTGTCTCAGCCTAGAATTCCTGAGTTGGAAAGTTAAGCTGTACATGGGAAAAGTCTGTGTTCTCTTAAAATGTAGCCATGTTTTTATCATTGATATATTATGTCTTTGTCATATTTTTCATCTGTGTGTGGCTGCAAAAATTATTTTTTAAAAAGTTTCTGTTCCCAAAAGAGAATTCCTCTATGGAAATTTTTTTTATAGCCACAATCATGCTTCTGAGAATGTTTATCTCACTTTACTAAAACATCATACAATCCGACCTCATGGGCATTCTCTATTCTGACACTTATAACGCTGAGAAAGAGCACCATCCATCTTGAGAGAAAAAGCGTAAAGAGAGTGTTTCTTTCCTAAATATACTTACTATTTAATTTACAGTATGCCTATGGTGGAGAAGAGGAAGAATGAATTTTTCTTGAAACTTTGAGAGGCTAGTTATTCAACACCATCTATTTTAAATAAACTTTATCATCTAAAATCATTCAGAATTTAGGCCTTTGGATGTTGACTTTCTCAGCCTGGGAGGTAAACCCAGAGGAAATGGATGCAACACTAATGGTCACACTTTGGTGATAATATTTGCTTTGAAGAAGAAATGATAGTTAGAGATGCAATTCTGTCTCTTTGTATACGGCATTATTTCGTTTACCTTCTTGAATTTTGATTCAACTTTGTCTGTGCTGATCACCTCATTCAATCAGTTCCCTCAAATTTTCTGTTTGTCTCCAACTCTCTGCCACCGTCTCGGTCCAGGTCGCCAGCATCTCCGACCCATATTAACACAGCCTTTTATCTACTTTCATTGCCTCTGTTCTCACTCACAGCCCCCATGGCCCAATCCATTTTCAGTAGCTGGAGAAATCTAAAAACACAAATCTGGTGACTTTATCCTCTGTCAAAATATCATTCAATGACATCTCATTGTTCTTAGGATGAAAACCAAAAATTTTAACAGGCTGAGAAGGCCAGCATTGTCACTTATTTTTAACATTAAAACCATGCCTGAGACCTAGTCTGTGTGGCTCAGTTGGTTGGAACGTCGTCCCATAAACCCAAATGTTTCAGGTTCGATTCCCAGGCAGGGCACATATGGGAGGCAACCAATTGATGTTTCTCTCTCTCTCCCTCTCTCCTTTCCTCTCTCTCTAAAATCAATAAGCATATTTTTTTTAAAACAATCATGCCTAAAAGATGAAAGAGTTTTACAGTTTATTATTTCAAACAAATTCACCAGAGCTACATATTGAAACTCATAACTTGCCCTGTCCTCATCTTTCAATAGCTCTTTATCAGTAAATAATCTGTCAAATTTCATACTTTTGACAAAGGACAAAAAACCCTGAAATGGTGAAGCAACAGAAATGTCTGTTTTGATGGAAAGATGTTGAAGCTAAGCAAAATTGTTTAAGTTGGCAAAAATTAGAGCCAAGAAAAAAGGAAGAAAACAGCCAAGCTCCATCCATCAAGCAGGGCCTGGGAAGTGCCCACATCCAAATTGGAACAGGCAGTTCTAAAAGCTGAAAACTTTGTAGGCAGCCCCTGGCTGGATAACCCAGTGGTTAGCGTGTCAACCCAATACAATACGGTTGCAGGTTTGATCTCCAGGTAGGGCACAGACAAGAAGCAATGAATGAATGCATAAGTCAATGGAACAACAAATTGATCTCTCTCTCTCTCTCTGTCTCTCTCTCTTCTTCCTTCCTTTTTCTCTAAAAAAAAACCCAATCAATAATTTTTTTTAAATTTGTAGGCAAAATACAACTTTGACCGATAGTCACCTTTTTTGAAGGGGGAAGGGACACGTGTGTATCAGTGGGAAATAAAAACAAAATTATGTGATTTTACAATAAAATTGTTCAGGCTGCAATAGCCTTCTCAGTGGGCAATTGGCCATGCATCATAAAGAACGCTGGATGCCAGAGGGATATCTTTAATATCCGAAGCAAATAACAGCTCTATTAGCCTCTGACTTCAGAAGAATTGGCCTTTGGGTTGATTTCCTCCAGAGTCCAAGCCTGCCAACAAGAAAGACTCAGGCAAAACTCAGCTCATTTTTTACTCCCCTCATAGTAGGGGATGGATCGAGCATGCAGACAGCCTCCGCTTACTTTAGGTGAAGGTGCAGGAGAGCTGTAAAATGGCATGGTTGGACTTGCGAGTTCTTCCATCCATCCTGGGGGTGCATGCTCTACAGGGTGAATGAAAACAGCATTCTCTGGAGGAAAGGTTGGGAGACTGTTGCATATTAGGCACTTTGCGTGAGCCGTACTATGCTCTGTATAATCTTGTTAAATTTTCACAATATAGCTATGCCTACTCCCATTTTACAAACGGAGAGATGGAGTCCTAGAAGGAGAATAGACATCTGCTGTTTCCTGCATGCTCAGCATCCTTCCCTCTTTGTCTGGTGCCAGCACCCTGGTTTTCTTTGAAGGACACGCCTTCCCCAGTCTGGAAGGGTTGGCAGGAGGCTACTGCTCAGAGGCTCATGCTCTCTTCTAGCCAATCCTACACTCTTCCCAAAGAATCTCAGTCTCAGTAAAGTACCACATGGGTGGAAAATGGTTGGAACTCTCTCAGTCCTTTTCTAAGAACTGGGTCTTCAGTTTTCCTTCTAGTACTTCCTTTCTGGCCTAAGTTGTCCAGAGCCAGTGTGTGTCGCTTGCAGTCAGAGAGCCCTGGCTGAAACTAGAGAGTCAGTAGCACGCACTCATCCCCACTGCTAGTTCCCTTACTCTTTCTGCTTCTGCTTCCTCTCCCGCTGCCTGCGGTTATGGCGGTTAGGCACTGGGTGCTCGATGCAGGCGGGCCGGCCCTCTTTTCCACACAAAGAGAGGGAGGGAGGCGATGCAGACTGTGCTCCCCGGGCACAGCAGCCCTGGCCTAAGGCTCAGGGTTTGTGTTCCTCAGGGAAGCTGCACAGCACACCAGCTGAGCTCCTGTCTCAGTGTGATCTGAAGGTGAACAAATGATCTGGTAGTTCTCTGAACTGCTCCTGTGTCTGAAATTTCACCATGAGAATCACCAGCTGTGTGACTTTTTCCTCAAAGTCCTTGTCCAGTAGCCTGAAGCTAGGGGTTTAATTCTTACATGATAGTAGGGGTCTATTTAGTATCTGTTAATTAGGTAATGCTTATATCATTTTTTAAATGAAATGTTATTCATCAAAATAACATATATACATTTGAGAATTAATAGTATAACCCAGTGTGATACATATTAAGAGACTTGAGTCCATGGACAATAAGACACGCAGATGGATTTAAGGATCTCTTTGTAAATCATTGTGTACCCCCTACCAAAAAAAAAGCCACGTGGCCTACAGGTGGGGAAGCACTGCATTCACCTGCGCAGTATTTGTTATGACATCTGGGCTCGTTTCTCAGGGAGCACAGGCCACGGGGAATCGCACCCACATGGAGAAGTTGTGCTGGAATCTCCCTGCTACAGAAACCCATTGAGGATGGCCCACGGGGGCTGGGATGTGGGTCCCGCAGGCCCCTTTGAGAGTTGATCGACTTGAGGGATGGCTGTAAATTTTGCTGCTTTATGGTTTGTTTGGGGTTTGGTTTTGTTTTGTTTTTTGAGCCAACTCTTTTTGAGAATGAGTGGTGGAAATGTAGTAAGTACTGATTTGGGGAACACTCAGTGTATATGAGATAAACACTACTCGTAAATCTTCCCTTCTTCCTTTACAAGTTTCCTGGCCAAAACATTCTAATTTGGTCATACCTGCTTTTATATATGGACAAAAAGCTGATCAAGCACTTACCTTTAGGAAGTCTTATTTTTTTTCTAGTCTTTTGTGATAGGAAAGTTTTTTTAACTTTTTTTTTTTTTAAGTTCCTTGTTGTCCCTAAAGATTTCTTAGCAAAGGAATGGCCTTTGTTTCTAATGTTGTGACCCTTGGCTCTCCCCTTTCCTTCATTATCATGAAGGCCTATTGCCGAAGGTAAATAAAAATGATGCCAGTATCAAAAAAAGCGTGATAACTGATAAATCAAAACATACCATGCTCATCTTTTCTTGGCCTTGAGTCAGTATCGATGTTCATGCCACTTTCCAGAAGGCAGAATAGGGTTTGCCACGTACAAGCTGTTAGACCTTGGGCAGGTCAGTCCCTTGCCCTAGGCCTTGGTTTGCTAATCTGGAGAATGTGGCTGTGGGGATGGCAAGGAATGACTGATGGAAGAAAAAGTCCCTGCAGACAGCCTGGCACACGGTAAGTCCACCACAAAGGGTAGCCCTTTGTTGATTTTTCTATCTGAAAGACTATCAGGCTTAGTTGGAGGTTTTTATTAAGGCTTCAAGTTGATGACATGTTTAGCTTTTGCTATAATAAAAAATTAGTGCTTAACAAGATTATTCACAGTATTTTTATTCATGAATAAATGAATAAATTCCCAACTGGAAACGGCCCAGTCCATCAACAAAAGAGCGGACAAACTGGCCTATTCACGCGAAGGCATACTGCTCAGCGAACAAAAGGAAGGAGCAATTTATCTACATAGCAACAGGGATGACTCTCAAAACCACTAAGCTGAGTGAAAAGAAGCCAGACACAAAAGAGTCCGTAATTTATGATTCCACATAGTTGTGGCAAAATTAATCTCTGGTAGGAAAGAAAAACAGAATAGTGGTTGCTTCTGGAAAATGAGGGCAGGGAGTGACTGAGAAGGGATTTGAGGGAGCTTTCTGGAGTGATGGTAATGTTCTATATTTGGATAGAGGTTTGGAATACCTTTGTCAGAATTCATCTAACGGCATGCTCAAGGTTTGTGCATTTCACTGAATGTAAATGTTACCTCAAAAGAAAACAGGTGCAAACGAACATCGGATACTAGTTAATAATATATATGCCAAATATTGAAGAGAAAAGTGTACTTGTCTGCGACTTGGCAGTGCATCAAAAAATAGGATAGATGGATGGATGGATGGATGGACAGATGGATGGATGGAAGGACTTATGGCTAGATATGTGATAAAGCAAATACAGCAAACAGTTGTATATATAGATGAATATAGAATTTGGGTGGAGAATATATGGGCAATCACTGTACAAAACTTTCAACTTCTTACTGGGTTGAAAAAATTTTATAATGAAATGTTAGAAAACCAATTAGTATTTAAGTAGGAAAAATAACTTGAGACCCTGTGTAATGCTTCCATTCACTCAAAGAAAGAACTTTTTACTAGATTCCTAGTATATGCCAGGCTCCCCACCCCTCGCCCTCATAGCTGAGACTGCCTCATCAGTGCTCCCCAAACACACTGTGCTGACCCACTGCCTTTGTCCTGCTCTCTCTCCACTGGTCCAGCCCATCTTTCAAGTTCTGTTCTATTTCTATTACCTCTGAACAGCCCTCTGAGCCTGCTTCTGCTGTTGCTGGGAGACACGGCCTTAGACAGCTAACTTTGTCTCATGGACTCCTTAAGGAGCTCTGCCTTCCTTCTCAAGGTCTAGTCACTGATCTTGACCAAGTAGAGGAGTCCCAGGCCAGGGCATAGGGTGGGAGGCCAAGATTTGGACAAATCTGGGTATAAGTCATGGCCCATGCTATTCCCTCTGCCCCAAACGCTCTTCCCTTCCCTCTTCACCCAGTTAATGTCTATTCTTTCTGATCTCAAATCAGCATCAAGGGTCAGGGACACCTTCTCTGAGTTTCATAATTAAGTCCCAACCCTCCTATTTTCAGTTGTCACTGTTCTGAGGTCCACCACGTGGGACCATTGCTCACAGTGGTCCTTTTACATCTGCTGGTGGAATTCTCTCCTCGTGTCTGTGTCTCTACCAGACTGTGGGCTCCAGGAGGGAGGGGCTCGGTTTGGCTCACCACTGTCTCTCCAGTCCCTAGCAGAGTAGCTGGCTTAGGATAGACTTAATGTTCGCCGAAGGAAGGAGAAAGAAGAATGGTGTGGTGGCTATGAGAACGCACCCAGCTCATCTCCAAGCTTAGGGAGCATAGGTGGTCAAGGGCCCCTTCACTGTGCTCTGAGGTCCAGCTTCACATTGACACGCAGGTCACACGAATGACAAAGCACAGCAGGACACTAAGCCAGTCCTGTTGCTGGGAGACACGGCCTTAGACAGCTAACTTTGTCTCATGGACTCCTTAACAGAATTGGCAGAAGCTTCTTTAGGCTACACAGCAGTCGAGAGCCTTGCTTGTACCCCGACTTCCCACCCTCTTTCTTCCACTTGGGTCAGACTTGCATCACCACCTGACCATTATCCAAGTCTTTCCTAGTTCCCTCCCCATTTTCTCTAGCAGGGCATTTCCTCTAATAAAACCTTTGCAATTGCACCTCATCCTGGCATCTGCTTCTCAGGAGATCCAAACTCACATAGAGGGAGGGAATGAATAAATGAGTATGCAAGCCAGAACCGTCTTGGCCCAAAGTTACACCCTGACTGCCTAGAGCTGCCTGTGGTTGCTGAATTATGTTGCTCCTGAGCTGTATTGTTATTCATACTTTCATTACTTCAGTGTCTTGCCTCCATGATTAGCTCCCTGAGGGGTGAAGAAATGGCCGATGTGTTTTGCGTAGCTTTCTCCTATGTTTCCAGGACAGGAAAGCAGCACATATAATACCTTGCACACAAACAAAGCTAAGTCCTGGGCATTCAACGAATAGCAACACAACCTATGAAGAGCAATGTTTTTCTAACTGGGTAGTGACCCATTACTGTGTCAGTTAAGTGTGTTTCAACAACTAGTAAAAAAAAAATGGAGCCTGAATCAAACAGAACAATTATCAGAGGATGTCACAGAAAGAAGGCGTTGTTTTGTGTCCAGAATGTTTTGTTTCCGTTTTGTGCATATAGGTGTGCTTGTACCAGGTCATGGAGTGGCCTGTATTTCTTATGGTGGGCCATGGTCCAAATGTTTGGAAAACTCTGACCTACTGGGACCATCTAGTTAAGCATTTCTCCAGGACACATTTATCAACCAAAGCATTCCTTTCAAAAGGGATTTACTAGTCAAGTTGGGAGTACAACTCCAAGCAAGTGACTGACTCTTACGGAGAGAAAATCTCCTCAGTACACAACAGCCTGCTTGGAGGTACACAGGAGTGAATTATGTTTAAGGCTTTGTCTGTGCCATTAAATCTATTGAATGCAGAATTTCTCAAACATATCTGAATACTGAATGCCTCCTCCCTCTTTTATGCTCAATCACCTCAGAGCCTCTATGCTTTTCCCCAGACTCAGCCATTGGATGGATGCTGACCCAGCTCACTCTTCCCAACCCTGCCCCTGCCCACCCAGTGGATTCCTCACTGCACTGTCCCTGTTGGGGCGGCCCTCCCCACCTTGGTGTCTGAAGGTCTCGCTCAGACAGTGATTTTGTATGCACCCTTTTCATATACTCAGAGACCTATGCCTTGGGATTATGGACGTCAAATGGCTTTTTCTTTTTATGCCTCCAAAGACCTGCAGGATGCATTTGCGCTCTCACTCCTGGCTCTTCCATGCCAAGCACATTCATTTGCAAGACGGCAGGCAGTCACCTGAAGAACTCCTGGGCCATGAGGATAAGGAAGTTAAGTGGCCCACACAGGGACTGAGCATATGACCTGTGCCTCATTCTTCATACTTGGCGATACAGAGTTAAATGCTCAGAATGCTCTGCATCAAATGAAAAGACGTCCTATCAGCTCAACAGAAACCTGCTCCTCTCCTATAATTCACAAGGGGATTGGTCTGACTTAGAGAACACTATGGGGGTCAGGAAGTCTTGGTTCTAGACCGTGTCCTGGCTGTGGGACCTTGGCAAGTCCCCAGGCCTTAAGGGTAAAATCAGGTGTTAGTGTAAGTGATCAAATCAGTACAGAACAGTAGAGCTAAAAGGAGCTTCAGAAGGCTTAGTTCATGCCTTTGGTTGAACAGATAAAGAAACTGAAGCCCCGAGAGCCCAAGTAACTTTTACTAGTCCACACAGCACTGGTAGCACAGCACAGGGGGGAACTCACATGTCTGGCTCCTATTTCATTCAGCCCACTTTTATCTGACAAGGCTGCCACCTTGAGAATCCTTGTATAGTGGTGTTTTCCAGAAGATAAGGTAATTAGGGTAGAGAGGCAAACGGCATACACAGCGCATCTTAGATGTTTTTAAATGGCCTCTAAAAAAAGACAGGAAACAATTACAGAAATTGTAATTGTTCAACAGCAGCATTTGCATACTCTGGTATTTCTAAGTGCTTCAGAAATCTTATTAGTGCAATATAAGTACATGAAGCATTTCTCCCATCTCCCCTTGGCAAAGTTTCCCCTTAATTTTAAGTAAATGGCATTTGCATTATTGAGTGTTTGTTTAACCTTTCAATTTATCAAGACTCTCAGGTACAGTGGTTAGAAATCCAACCAAACCAGTTTGAACAAAAAAGGGAACTTACGACTCATGTAAGCGGGAGTCCACTCACCATCGGAGTCACAGACTTATGACTGTAGTTTGGTCTCACACCCTCTCCAAACTCTGCAGCTCTCTGTGTGGTCATGGCCTCATCTTCTCCTTCTAAAGATATGCTTTCTCCAGTTGGTTCGGAAGATGTTTTCCAGCAGCCCACTTCCAGCTCTGCCTCCAAAAATAAGGCTCTTTTTTCTCTAACTTTAAAAAAAAAATCCTAGGAAATCACTCTGATTGGCCTTGCTAGGGTCACTTGGCCGCTTCAGACTAATCAAAGGTACCAGGTGATTAAATTACTGTGAATGGCTGGGTCTAAGTCATGTGCCTACATCTATGGCCAGGACCTTCATCTCTTGGGATCAACCTCCCGTTAGAATCTGATGATTAAGTCTGGAGAGAAGTACTCCCCTAATGAAGATACAAAGCCCAATGTTAGTTGACTTGGACAGCTGAGATTATGCATAAGAGACAAGTAATCTGCCTAAGTTCCAGAAATGATGTATTGTCTGGGACAAATATTTACTTGTTCACATTGTGTTCACAGGTATGTATTTGCAAGAATAATGCAAAATTATGGATCTGGAACTCCTATATTGTGCCTATCTAACTCTCAGCTGGAGGTGTCCAAGTTATATTATTCTGACCAATAAAACATAAATATGTGTTTACTCTGTGGTTCTTGGGAAAGCATATACATTCCAGGTATAGGTATTGTTCCTTCCCTCTTTCTTTTTTTCTGATGGAAGATGGATGTGATATCTGGAGTTGTAGCAGCCATCTTGCAACCATGAGGGACAGACCAAAAGAATTATGAGCTGCAAATCAGGACCAGCAGCTACTACCTTGAGACTTTTTGGTATGTAAGAAAAACAATCCCCCTATTTGTTTAAATCCCTAAAGTCAGATTGCCTGATACTTGCAACCAAAATAGTCCTGGTATAATTGGTAAATCAGATTCATATGTAGCGATAAGTAGAATCTTAAAAATTTATGGATTCTGGTATAGGTCTATGTCTGTTTTACTCTTAGATATTTTAGTTATTCATCCTTTCAAATTTTGGAGGAAGATGAAGAAGACACACTTCTTTCACTCAGAGAAAGCTTACAATTAATAGAGCTTAAAATTTATGCCAATGTTTAACAAAGAATTCCTTCTCATGTTAATTCCCCAATGCTGTAATTAAACCCATTTGCTTTTTATTTCATCCTCCGTAGAGCTCAAGAATGGCTAGTTACCATCCTTTTAAATAGGGAAGATGACTTAATTAAAATACTCTTCCATCTCTGTGGTGTGTGTGTGTGGTGTGTGAGTGAGAGAGAGACAGAGAGGGACAGAGAGTTTGTTTTCTCTGGTTAATTAACATGAATTTCTTTGAATTTATTCATTAATGGTTTTTTTTTTCCTAACCTCTAATCTTTATGTGAAATTTGATCAAGCAAAATGTACAGTTAGAGATTTTAAAATCTTGTGTGGTCAGAAAGCTCTCTGGCCTAGCTGGGGAATAAAATGGTAACATTTCTTTGGCCCCTTGATTCCAAATCCCTCCAGAGCTGGAGCCACACAGCCTCTCCTGGGTGGCCAGGTCTTCATGTGTGTGACACTGGCTTCAAATTCTGGAATCAAGGCTGTCCCTGAGCAGAGGAATCAGGCGCAACCGAGGCTCAGGGACACCCGACACTGAAGAGAGTGTCCCGCCATGGTCACCGGAGCCTTGCTGCCTTAGTTCACCTCACTCCCTGTATGGGCTTCAATTTCCCTTGCTAGTGGCATTTTCCCCGTCAGGTCTGGACTCTCTTCTTCTGGTAACTGCTCTAGTTTTCCCGCCCCTCTTTTACTCCCAATCCTTGTGGCTGTAGTGAAACTGATTCCATCTTCAGCCTGAAGGGTGAGCATGTGACTCGGGCCTGGCCAATCAGAGCATCCCATCACCCTAGCCACAGTGATTGGTTCAGAGATGGCCATGTAACCAAGTTAGGTGATTCAAAAAGAAAGACACTCCGTGATGGGACTTTTGTAAGAATGATTGGGAAAGGAAAGCCCTTTCCCCACAGAGGTTACTGAGAGAAGAGGATATGAGGCTGGCATTTCTCGCAGCCATCCTGCCACCAAAAGGGACAAGCCTCTGAAGAACAGGGCTGACAAAAAGGCAGGAAGAGCTGGGAGGAACAGCCAGCTCTTGAAGATATTCTTTGAGCCTTGGATCCAGCCTGGATCATTACTTTCTACTGAGTTTCTTATTTCATGATCTAATACATTTCATTTTTTGCTTAAGCCAATTTAAGTGAATTTCTTGCCCTAAACCCTCCCATCTTCTGCCCAAGTCCCCAAATCCTGTTAGGATTGGACGCCTTTGCATGTGCGGTGAATATACCTCCCACCCAACGTTTCAACATCTTCCATCCTAAGGACTGACCTATTGGACCCTCCTGAAACTCAGGTCTTCACCTGCTTGTCCCTTACAGAGGCCTTCGTGTCCCCCCCGCCCCAGATCCCTGTGGCTCTCTCACTGGTTGCTGCTAAGGGCTCACATGGCAACCCTGCCCTGAGAAATGCCCCTGGGAGACGGGAGTTGCCTCTCTGTGAGGTACCTGGGAGTTACAACCCCTCGCCTGGGACTGAGGCTAGACTTCACTTGAAACCATATCGTTGACGAGCTTCTCCTCCTTCCTTATTCTTTAAAAAATAACTTTCACAAGAATGCCTATTTCGAGCTCTGCATCTAGGGAATCGGACCTATGGCAAATTTTAATTTCCAAAGATGGTGGCCACGATGTCTCTCATTCCACATGCCCTTCTTACAATATGACTTTCCTCCCATTGAATCTGGTGGATGTGTGAGTAAGAAAGAGTATGGTGAAAGTGACACCATGTGACTCTGAGTCAAGGTCATAGAAGGCAGGGGAGTTTCTGCCTTGTTCATGGGAACTTGTTTTAGAAAACTTCAGCCTTTGTGTGTGTGTGAGTACTCCCATTAGCCCATGAAGAGAGACTGCTTGGAGAGGGGAGACAGGGGGTAGGGAAGAGGAAGGCAGAGGGAGAGGGAGGAGAAAGGAAGAGAGGGAAGGGAAGGAGGAGGAGAGAGAGAGAGAAAGTGTTCCTGGTGAGTCCAGCTCCTCCAGACTCCTAGGCCCAGCTTTAGCCACCATCTAACTGTAGCCCCATGAGAGACCCTGAGTCAGAACCACCAGCCAAGCCTTCCCGAATTCCTGATGCACAAAATCCATAGGGGATTTAAAAAAAGGTTGTCGTGGTTATTTTAAGCCAATACATTTTGGAGTGATTTGTTGCCCGGTGATAAAATCTGGACCACGACCTAAGACATCAATCTTTAGCCTTCATCCAAATGTGCATGATGGCCTGCTCTTAGTCAGCCTGTCTGGCAGCCCTCACATGAAGTATCTGTTGGTAGTCCTGCTGGCAAACGCGCTTGGAAAGGCTGCGGATTTCCAGGTTTCCACCATCTGGAAATGGGGCAGCACTGGCATTTGTGGGTTATCATTGTCATTCCACCAACCCCCGGGAGGGCTTATGCATCAGGAATTGAGGACACTCTGCTTGCTGTGTGGTCAGACAGATGAGCCAGGGGCTGAATTTCCCTCCTGAATGCATTTTACTTGTAATATTAATAATGCTTTCTGGGAAATTCCCAGATGTTAGGCTTTAAAGATCTTGAGCAGCTGTTAATTGTGTCTTGGTTTTGTTTAAATAAAAATGTTAATGAAAGTTTTTTTCTGAGTGTCATAATGAGAACAAAAATAGGAACTTGAAGGTGAGATTAGTTCATGGTTCTCAAAAAGTGGCAGGGGTATGATTTGTCACTGTTCCCCGTGGGCCAAAGGGCTCTCTCTCCAAATCATCTGAGGATTGATGAGTGTCAATGTGCAAGTCCACAGAGTGTGTGTGTGTGTGTGTGTGACTGTGTTTTTTAAAGGGCTTAGAGGTATTTTTCTTGCTTATGTCAACCAATATATTTAAAACATGAAAATTAACATCTAAAAAATATTGCCCTATTAAAAAAATAGTCACAAAACGGGAGTCTCCCCAGACAAAACGGCACCTGGTATCTCTGGCTTACTTTTGTTTTGTTGCAGGGACTAGTAGGAAAGGCAGGAAGAAGATGGAGGGATTTTTGCTTCAGGTTATGAACTTTACACTTAACACAATCTGTATGCTACTGGGATTTTCAAGGTTTACTTTCACAACCCATTTGCCTGTATATCTCTGTAGACCAGGAACTCAGCAGTGTGAGGTCTGGGGGCGGTGGGGGCGGGGAATCAAGCTGGTGAGAGGGTCCTACTGGAACAAACTGTTACTGATCCCTTTCCTACTTTCCTTTGTTCCTCGCTGTTCTGGTTAGCTATTGATGCATAACAAGTAACCCCAAAACTTAGAGGCTTAAAACAACAACCATGGTGTTTTCCTACCATTTTTGTGGGGCAGGACTTTGGGAAGGCTAGGCTGGGTGGTTCCGGCTTGGTTATGTGAGGCAGTTTCAGTCCATGAGGGGCTGGCGTGGTCTGAGACTAGCTGGGCATCCTTTTCTCTTTTCACGTGCTATCAGGTCCTCTCTGTGGGGTCTAGTTTGGGCTTCCTCAAAGCATGGTGGCCTCAAAGTGCTTGGGCTGCTTGCATAGTAGCTGAAAGTTTCATGAGGGAATTCCAGCTAAGTGGAAGCCGCATTGTCTTCTAGCTACAGAAGTCACATGGCTTTGGATGTGCCACATCCTATTAATTACCAGTGTGTCATAAACTGCTCAGATTAAGGAGAGAGAAATTAGACTCACCTTTTGAAAGGGAGAATGGCAAGGCTCTGGAAGAGCACGTGAAGCAGGAGACGGGGCTGCAGGCCAGGTAGGAAAGCACAGTTAGCCCCATGGCTCAAGCCTGTTTTCTTCAGTGTTCCTGTAGATTCTGTGACGTACTCAAAAGCCTTTTAACAATACTCTTTACACCTTAAGGTAATCAGAGCGCATCCCTCAGGTGTGCAGTAAGAACCCTGGCAGGCACACTCTTGAAGTTTACTTGTAAACTCGGCCTAGGGAAAAGACAAAAGAAGAGGGGGCTTTGGAACCAGTTTCCCTCTGTAAGATAACAAGACCACATAATGACTCAGAAGAAAGGAGAGGCAAGAATCAGACCTTGTTTGGTTATCTCTTGACCACTGAGGTCCTGTCCTGCATGACTTAACTAGCTGTCTTTTCAAGAACTAATAACACTTGTAAAATATTGATAATTCCTTAATAATAGCATTAGCAAAGATGCTCGATACTAATGCCCGGAGAAGAAGGCAGATGTTTGAGCCTGGCCTGTTGCCATCCCAGCTGTTGCTTAGCCGAGAATGGGTGCCAAAGCCAGAATTTAGGCTGGTTAGAAGCCTCTCGTGATTTCCCCTGACTGTCCAGGCTGTCAGTCTGTGTCTTGATACTGGGGCCTGAAAACTGCAGGGCTGAGAGAAATGGCCTCGGTGGGGACTGGCAGAGAGCCTACTCCAAAATCTCCATTTCAGAGGAACAGAGAGAGGACTGACGCTGGGAAGGAGGAACGTGGGCCTGCAGCCACTGACCTTTAAACCCTCTAAATGCATTTCAAAACGGGATGGGGAGGACAGAATGAGCCAGGAAGAAAGAAAAAGCAAGCTTTGCAAGAAACATAATTAACCCAATGTATAAGTATTAGCTCCTGGCATGAATGGCACTATGGTCTGAATGTTTGTGTCCCCTCAAAATTCATGTATTAAAATCCTAACTCCCAAGACAATGGTATTAGGAGTTGGAGCCTCTGGGGAGAGATTAAGTAGGGCAGGTAGAGCCCTCATAAATAAGATAAGTGCACTTAAAAAAAGCTCCTAGAGCCCTGGCTGGTGTGGCTCAGTGGACTGAGCGCTGGCCTGTGAGCTGAAAGGTCGCCAGTTCGATTCCTGGTCAGGGCACATGCCTAGGTTTTGGGCCAGGTCCCTGGTGGGGGATGTGAGAGAGGCAATCACACATTGATGTTTCACATCCTCTCTTTAGGGGGAAAAAAAAGGTCCTTGAGAGATCCCTTGACCTTTGTACTATGTGAGGTTATATCAGAGAGATGGTCATCTGGGAAGTGGGCCCTGGCCAGACACTGAATCTGGTGGGGAGGCGGCACGATCTGGGACTTCTCAGACTTCAGAACTGTAAGACATAATGTTCAGTGTTTATAAGCCACCCAACCTATGGTATTTCATGACAATGGCCTGAATGGACTAAGACAAACGGTATTCACCTATTCATTCATTTATTCATTCCTTGATTTTATTCATTCATTCCTTCAATTACTTTAGAAGCCAGGGCATTCTGGGGAATGGAGAAATTACTGGATCAGAACCCTGAGTAGTTAGGGAAATAGGATTAAATGACTACATATCAGGCAATGCAGTTAAATCTCAGTTAACAAAACCTCTTGGAGGTCCTTTAGGCAAAATCATATTTGGAAAGATTTTTTAAAAAGCAGGTATCTTGCGAAGTTGTTCATGCTGTAGAGTTGAACCATATGTGAACAGTTAAGGGGGAAATAACTCTTAACTGGTAAGAGTTTCTTCCTATGCAGCATGGAGAGGGGTGGGAGAAGGCCCTTATGTTGGTTTGCTAATCATCAAAGTCAACCATCAACTGACTAATATTCCCCCCTCCCATCACACACATTTACCATGTTAGCACAGCAGGTACTCCGATGTGCCAAGAATACAACTTGTCTTACGTTTCTACAAGATTTCAAAGAGGAATAGAGTGTCAGAAACTTACTCCCAGTTTCAGGGTTGGCTCCAGCTCCCCTAAAGCTGTGCCGTTCCAGGGGGCTCACATTGTGACAAAGCTTTCTTGCTTTCCACTGACTTCAGAGAGTTGTTTTTTTAGATTTTTGTCTTGAGTTTATCTGAAGGATAGGTGGTTCATACAAGCTGCTTGACATGCCAGAGGGGAATTCACCACCCTTCCTTTCGAATAAACTGTAGGGGCAAGATATTGGGTCTCTTTCTCAGGGACTTACAGTGTCTACTCACTCCTACTTCTTTTTTTTTAAAGATTTTATTTATTTAATTTTAGAGAAAGGGGAAGGGAGGGAGAGAGGGAGAGAAACATCGATTGGGTGCCTCTTGCATGCCCCCAACTGGGGAGCTGGCTGGAAACCTGTGCCCTGACCAGGAATCCAACCAGTGACCTTTCAGTTCATAGGCTGATGCTCAATCCACTGAGCCAAGCTAACCAGGGCTCACTCCTACTTCTCCTCACACTTTTCTCCCTCCCTACAGTCTGGGGGTTACGTTATACATCCTGAAAAGTTGGGGAGATTTTTTCTGCTTCTTTATTTTTTCTAAATTCTGAGTCCCCTTGGACATTTGAAACCCCCAAATCTAAGCTTTTGAGATCTCCAAGACTTTTTTTTCTTTTTTTGCCTTTCTGAGGGAACAACCATTCCCTGAGCTATGGATGTCAAATGGTTTAGTTGGGTCACTCATCAAATACAGGGGGAGACATAACAGGAAATATAGGAATTGGAAAGAGCATCAACTAATATTTCAAAAAATTATGCCTCCATGTTAGACAACATCTGTGTTTTGTGATTATTTGGCTGTGGTTTAGTATGCAAGCCATGGAGTAGACCTGATATTTAAATCAATAGTTGCAGGTATTTATGCCTTTTTATTTCATTCATTTATTTATTCAAGCATGCTTTACTCATTAAAAAAACATTTAGAGAATGCCTTTTATTTGTCAGGCCCTGTGCTAGGTACTAATTATGGAATGAAAAGTTGTGCTTATTAAAGAAATTTCAGGTATCGGCAAACATCAAGGTGGGAGGCATATGGCATCCTAGAATTAAATCCTACCTACTTTTTTTGGAGCAAATGTGAAGCGATACTGATGTCATTATTTTTAAGTGCCTTGAGAGAGTGAAGACAGCACAAAATCTGGAGTCAAAAAGCTGAAGTTTAAGTCCCGCTTCCCCATTTATTAACTGCGACACCTTGAGCAAAACTCTTCAGTTAGCTAAGCCCTAGTTTCATTTTCAAGCAGTAAGCGTTGATTGTTGCTGGAATGAAAGGTTTCTGAGATAGGAAAGCTGCATGTTCCTTCCCTGCTGTATCACCATGCCTAGCATAGTGTGGGGACATAGCAGGTTTTCAAAAAAGTACTTTAAAATTAAGTGAGTAAGTAAATAATAGCTTTTATTGCTTTTGTGATCACAGACCTTTCTAACTGGACATCTTGAGAATTGTGAGGGTTCCAGGTTAAAGTGGGAAATGCTCCTCTAATTGGATGCTTCCTTTGTTCTTCCAGCTCCCAGCTATGCTCATGATGCCTTCTGGAACGTTTGACAGACTTTATTAGATGCTGTCAACCAGGATAGGTTAGGTTATGCTGCAGAAACAACTTGTAGGCGCATTGGTCAGCAAACAAGTCATTTCCTGTGTCCTGTAATCCCTACAGGTGAGATGGAGGGTTCAGCTTCTCACAGTCATTCACGGGCCTAGACCAATGAGTAGCTCCATGTGCAATGTTGCTAGTGACCTTGCCAGGTGGAAGAGAGGGCTCTGGAGAGTCTCATCCTATCAATTAAGTAATTGTTGTGGAATTGATACATACCACTTCCACTCACAAGTCACTGGCTAGAGCTAGTCATATAGCCACTTCTAACCACAAGGAGCCAAGGGAGCATGCTACCCTCAGACCACACAGAGAAGATCAGAACTCTTTAGGGAATAGCACTAACGATCACCGCAGCCCTGCCTTGTAAGGGAAATCCTGAGCTGGTCCATTCAGGCCCCCCTAAGCACAGGCCTGATGCAAAATAGCTGGAAACATCTTTCCTACTCTTGGGTCTTTTCACTGTCCCTCAGGGCACCAGGGCCCTGCTCTCCATCTCAAGTGTTTACCAGCACCCTTAACTATTAAGTGAGGGCTAAACTCCAGGAACAGGAGTTAGTTTTTCTGAATGGTCCACAGGTTGTGCTCTGGCTGCTGTTGAGCGGAGTTCACTGCCAAATGAGGGAATGAATACTATTTTCCTGTCCTCTATTGAAGACTTACGGCGTTCCTCCTGGGCAAGTTCCAAGAGTTGCTGTCCCATTGTCCACAGGGTTCCCAAGTGTCATGGGTGGTGTTCTCCCTTGAGTGGAGAGAGGTGGGTTTCTCAGTTCTGACTCTGATCAGTCCTGAGATCAATTCCTCTGATAAGTTGCTCCCTACTGACGTAACCCCTCTGTTTCTCGCTGCTCCCCTCGCTCCAGTCCGGCAGCTTTGATCTCATCTTGGAAGGTGTGTGTGTCGGGGGGGCAGCGGGTGGGGCGGGGAAGGAAAGACGGTATGATCGGGGATGATGGTTCTACTGATTTCGAATTTTTCCTCATCTTTTCCATTTTATATTTGGACCTTGACTTTTGACAACCCAAAGCCAAGAATTTGACTTTTGTCCCTGGTATTATCATGATAACTCCCCCACGTGGCACACGGTGTCTTCTCTGGCTGTCTAAATTGTTGGGAAGAAGGTTGGTGCGGGGGACTGGAAATAGCAGAGGTGGAAGGGAAATCATATCAATTCCTATATTGAAATGTTACTGCGCCACTTATTTAATGATTTGTCTCTATAATTCCCTTTTTTGACGTCTGTGGAATACTTTAGTCTATAGGGCTCCTACATGTTCATATGTATACACTTCCTATCTCTGGTAATAAACTTTGTTCACAGATGCAAGTAATGAGATAGTTCCCACGAATGGAGGAACTAGTGGAGGGGGTGGATGTGGATGGCTTTGGGTAAAGCCAGAGGGTCCCTGGGGTTGACGTGAGGGAAACAAGGCTGCTGATAGCAGTGCTTCACACTGTGTTCCTGAAAGTTCCGTCTCCCGTGGCTCTCTGCTCCCGAGAGCAAATTCTCTCTCAGCCACAGGAGGGCCCCACTCCCCTGAACTGCCCTTTTGGCAGACTGGGAATTCAGAGGTAAAATGAGGAGCAGGTTCAGGAGCAAAATAACAATAATTTTGTTTGTTTTTGGCAATGGATGAATGGAACATTGGGCAACCACCCAACATTTCCTCAAATTGGTGATATCTGTGGGTGGCATTTGCAGAGTATTAGTTTGGCTACGCTTTGGACAAAAGCCCCTGGCCTTAGCCAGTCAATGAATACATACATATAAAGTACCCTAATGACTCCCTGCTCCCACCCCAATTCACACTCCCACACTGCAGAGGGAGGTACAGGGAATGTGGGGACACCAGTTCAAGGGTGCCCTGCTCCACTGTGACTAGGGGCACCATGGTCTTTCCAGGGGTGTCTCTGTGAGAGCTGTGCCTGTCACAGCGAACACAGGGCAGGATGCTCCTCCCCAACCACTGGCTCTGGGGCACAGAGCTCCAGCCTTTGCCATCCTTACGGGAATCAGTGTCACCCTACAAGGGGCCAGCTTCCTGCGGCCATTTAGTATGGAGCAGCTGGCCAAACTGTGATCTCACTGTCGCTGGAAACCCACTTAAAATATTAACTGTGAAGATAAAGACGAATAATTCTTGTACCCCTGGGGCATATCTGAGTTTCCTTATCTCTCCTGTCAGCCCTGAAATGTTGCGGCTCTGCTGCCCTGTCTAAGACCTGGGTTTCGTGCTCTTGTTCATAAACAATTAGGACAATTGTTCTTCAGGGTCAGAAGCTTTTGATGGGCCTATTTTCTGCATAAACTGTCTACAGAATAACAAGGGGACTGAGTTGTTTTAAGCTAAAATGGAGGGGAGGGCTCCAGGGTGTGGTGAAATTGAGGGATGGGGGCTTGAGGTTGGAAGAAGTGGGCAGAATAGGTTAGCTGGGACTCTCCTTCCCTCCAAGCCTCTGTGTAGCTGGGATGCAGCAAAATTGTTTCGGCGGCTGGTAACCATGGCCGTAATCATCTCCAGAGTGGGTGATGCTGAGGCCAAGAGAGAGAACTGTTCCAGTGGGGGGCCCCTTTAACCGAGCTTTTACACAAATTGTACAGTCTGGCCACGGCTGCTTCTTACGGTTACCCAGGCTGGCTTAACTCCTTTCCATTCCACGGGGTGTGTGAGGAGAACCAGTTTCCCCATTAACTCGGGGTCTGCGTTTTATCGACTGGGAACACCGGGGATCCCGGTTCTGGGGCCATCTGTGACCTGTAGTGCTGTAATAACTTGGTTTTCCCCGTGTTGGTCTCCCTCCCCAAGTACTTAGTGTTAAATCATAGGGGGAGGAAGTGTGAGCAGAGGAAAAACAGCACTATTACATGACCCCCGATGAGACCGCTGTGATAGAATTAAAAGCTGCCGCCCTAGGACATTCTAACAGATGACATTGTGAGGTTGCCAAGGTAACCCACCAGGATACAGTTCCAGCATCTTTGGGGTTGACGCTGGGTAGGGGAGGTCAGTCAGAGGTGAGGCCCAGCTGCCCTGGGTCAATCCCCTGACTGGCCAGTTCATGACAGCCAAGTGGAAAATCAAGGTTGGATGAACCCAGTGTTGGCTCCTCACTGGATGTGCCAGGTGAGAGAATCAGAATACTAGAATACTCCAGGTAAGTGTTCAGTGTAGGTCACACAGAGCCTTAAAAGAGGTAGGTGCTAATAACTCATCCATTCATTCCGTAAATGTTTACGGAACGCCTACTGTGTACCAGGTAGGAAGTGTCAGAATATCTAGGGGGAACGGTTGAGAGTTCTAGAAAGCCCTAAGAAATGCAGATCCAAGCAGAGGAAAAAGGCATTTAAGACATTTACAGACCGTTAGTACTCAGAAAAATGTTGAGTGGAGGAAAATGGAAACAATCAGAATAATTTATTAATCCCAAAGACCCAGTGTTTAAAAAAAATATATGTGCAAAAATTTTAGAGTCGAAATGGTTTGCTTTAAGGAAAAATCAGCCTCTTACCCCACCAATTTATGTTGCCTTTCCTTTTTTTCTGCTGATCTTTTAAAAAATGCTTCGTAGTTTTTTTTTTTTAACTGGTTAACACCTATAAATATTATTTTCTTTCTTCAGTGTACATACCATGAAAGGATGAGAAAGATTTCTGACGGGTTTTGCCTTGCAACACTGGAGGCTTTGGGAAGATACTGTAAAGATCCCTCCCTCTGGCCTCGCAGGTGGGCGTTTGAAACCACTGGGGGTGCCACTGGACACTTGTCCCCACACACTACTACTTGAACCTGGACTTGGGCTGTCACTTGGTCTTATTTTCTCCTAGGGGGCAATCCAAGGGAGGGCAGAGAGCAGGAGAGAGTGGAAGTGCTGGTGGGTGGTGGTGACTGCTGCCAGCAGGTGGTGGGGGTAGAAAGGGTAAGGGGCAAAAAGCAAAAACAAAAACCCCCAGTGCGGGGAGAGGGAAGGAACGAGAATTGGGGAGGGTGTGGAAAGAGAAACACCTGGGAGAAAACCTCTGAGAAGCAGTGGTAACAAGAATTTCTGAAATGAAAACAGCCCTCCTTACCCCCTGGGGAGGTGTTATTAGTACCAGAAGGACCTCCTTATAACACCATTCGGGCTGAATCATGCCTAAGGCCCTCTCTTTGGGTAGAAAAGGCACTTAATTAGATTATGTCTGCTGTCTGTTCCAGTCCCCTTATAATAATAACAATGATAATAGCTAAGTTATAGAATGCTTCCTAAACACTTTACATACAAAATCCAGGAGGAAGTGCTACTTGAGAAATGAGGAAACAAGCCCAGAGCAGTTAAGTCTCTTATCCAAGTCACACAGGGAGTAAGTAGGGAGGCCAGGAAGCCAACCCTGCCTGTCTGACTCCAGCGTCCCTGCTCCTAACCCCTACAGCGTAATTTTGCATTGTTTAAATAGATTCAAATGAAAGAAATTTTATAATGCGCTCACTGCCCCACATCTTCACTTCACTAAAGTAGCCCTGGCCTGGCACTTTATTTATATAATTTTCTTCTTAGGCAGCTTAAAGTGCAGGGCAAGATGGTTCCCCAGATTTTCTCAAACCTTCTCAACAGCCTAAATTGGTGGCATAGGGTGTGGCAACAAAACAGTGGCAATTATCCCTCTCCCTAAGCACTAATTCCCAAGGAATAATTTTGGCAGCACCAGGGCCGCCAGCGACGGGCCCACCTGAGGAATGGGGAGGAGGAATGATCCTCCGTTAATGATCCTCCCACCTTCTAGCCATAGTACCTTGGTGGCAGTCGCCCTCCAGAATCCCAGCTCAAAATTTGAGGGATCCCAGTACCTCACGTGCGCTCTCAACATACACGGAGCCTTGGTTAGGAGGAGGAAAGAGGTGGGTACGTGAGCTCGGGACCTCAGAGCGGAGGGCACCGAGGGGTCGCTGGGTGGGTAGCCGCGTGTGCCGCACGCGAGTTGTCCGCCGAGTGGAGGCAGAGGCGCGGCGCTGAGCACGCAGAGGGCGCGGGGCGGGCCCGTTGCCCCCGCAGCGGCTGTTAGGGGCCGCGCGGCTTCCCCCAAAGATGCAGCGCAGCATATTTTGCACATGAGTTCAGAGGAAGAGGAAGTGTAGCCGGCGGACGCGCGGCGGCGGCGGGGGCGCGTCGGGACTGGAGCTGGAGCGCGCTGGGCGCTAGGCGCAGCGCGCAGCGAGCAGCGAGCGGGAGCGCGGCTGCCGCGGGCTCCGACGGACTCACCGATCGCGGGAGGGACGGACACTCGAGCACGCCGCGCCGTCGCCACCCTCCCGCCCCCGCCCCAACTGGTGCCCACGCCTTCTCCGCGCCGCCTCCTCTGCATGGCACAAACTTTCCTCCCGGGACGGAACACACTGTCTCAGGGAGCCCGCACCCACACGTTCTCCTGAGCTAGTCCGGAACGGTACGTAGGCGCGCGGCAAGTCTTGGGGTGTACGCGGGCACAAGCCCCTCCGTTTGGCCCCTTGGATCAGGACCCCTGTGGACAGGGGGAGCCCTGCGTGGCGCCTCCCTGCAGGTTGCCGGAGCTGTGGCGTGTTTCCCAGGCTCCGGGGCTGCTAGAGGGCCCCTCCTCTCAACCCCTTTCCTCGCACCTCTGACCCGGTTTTGGATGGGGTCGGGCTCGATCCATGGGGCACAGCAATCTTGGGCCAACTTTTTCGAGAAAAAAAATCATCCCCGGCGCGCTCTGGCGAGAGGCACCCCAGAGCAGTCTGTTGGGGGTCCAGGGCTTTTCCGGCTCGGGGCGGGGGCTGGGGTGGCGCCTAGGAAGGAAGCAGAGGAGAAGCTTCCAGGCTACAGGTGGGTCTAGGTCACTGCTGCAGGGGTTCCTCTGCAAATATCAGGCGGGAGCTGGCAACGGAGTCCAGTTAGGGACGAGGGTGGGGTGGAGGCGGCTCTGGCTGCCCTTAATGCGTGCGCCCTAGGAGGTAGGCTTGCTCTCTGGGCAGGAATGATGGATGAGTGGGAGCAGACGTGCGGCACGTTCAGAGGAAGCACCGCATCCACTGGAGGCTCGGCGACTCCAGGCGCGGGGAGTCCCCGGCGCTGAAAACGGGCATTCCCCCTTTGTAAGGGGGTTTCTTCCCTCGTCCTAACCTACTTAACTAGGCTCAAGGGACTGCAGTGTGGGTCTGAGTCAGGGTGGGGCGATGGCGGCGTATATTTCAGGAAACCCAGTTGTCAGGTGTGCAAACCCTCCTCCCGAGCCCTGGGCTCTTGCCCTTCACCTAGAGTGTCGCTGTTTTTGTCAGCGAGAGCAGCGTGGAGACCAAGGTGCTGGATCCAGGCGCGCTCCTTATTACCTCCTTGTTGCACACGCTGGACTGCCTCATGTGGTTGTGGGTAGTTCCCGGGGACGTTGGGGGTGTCAGTGAGTTTGTTAGGGGGCTTACACACAAACAAACAAAAAGTATTTTTTTTAAAAAGTCTGGCACAGATCCCTATATTTGAGTGGTTGCCCTGGTTTCCAGCAACAGTCGCTTCTTGTAATTGGTACAGCTGTTTTCAGATGCTGGGCTGGCAGTCAGACCAGTCGTCTTCCAGCCCCTGCCATTGTGTGTCATCTCAGGATAAGCGAGGCCCTGCCAGGAAGGAAGGCCGGTGTAATGTGAGCGACCTTTGCGCCTGTGGGGAGGGCTTGCTGTGCACCCCACGTGTCCCTAGCCACCGGGATTCCTAATTTGTACCTCTGAACAGCGGAATTCCCTAAGTTCAAGGGACTCCAGATGTCACCAAGCCCCACAGAGGGTTAAGCAGCAAGTTGTTTGGGGCTCCTGGTGCATATGTGTGCTAACCTCAGTGAAATCACTCTAACCTCAGAGGAGCTCTGCATCCTCTTTTGCCTTCAGTGGGGTTTCTGGCCCGAGAACTGGGAAGTCATCCTCCGGCTGCATTTGTATAACAGGTTGTTGGGTTGGTTTTTCTTTGTCTTTGGCTGAAGGACATGGGGCAAGTGGAAGTGGAGTGTTGTGCATTAGCTAATGGATTTGGTGCAGGAATTGAAAGAGAACAAGTTGGGGATACAAGTGAATGTGTCCTTTTTCTCCCTGTTGAGAAGGAATTTTTGGCTTTCATTCAAATAATTGCTTTGTCTGTAGGGAAACAGGCAGAAAATCTTTGGCATGAGTGATGTGAGTTCCTGTAAAGCCAGTCGTGTTCTTGCAGTCTTCACTTTTCAGCAGAACTGAAACGATGTGAGGCCACGGCTTGGTGGGCATGGCGCCTTGACAAATTTCTAATGCGGTGGGCTAAAGAAAGGGCACTGTGACTCTTTCCCCCGCCCATCTCATTTTAGAAAATGTAGAATAGTTGCAAAAGCAGTGGCCATCCAAATACCCACACCCAGAGCCTGTAATTTTGCTACATTGGTTTAATTACACATCTCCCCATTGATTCATCCCTCCATCCATCGTCAGTTCCATTTCCTGTTTTATTCATTTTAAAGTAAATTGCAGACATTGAAACAGGTCACTCCTGAACATTTCAGCACACATTTTATTATTTAGAGTTGAGTTGATGTTCATGATTTCCTTCAGGTAAAATGTATAGACACATAGTGAAGCGCACACACCTTAAGAGTAACATTTGCATAATGTTTTGACAGGTGTGTACACCTGTATAACCCTAGTCTCTATCAAGAAAGAGAATATTACGGTCACCCCAGAAAGTTGCTTCATCTCCATTTCCAGTCGGTCCCCGTCCCCACCCCATCAGTGGCAACCGCTGCTTTGATTGTTTCTCACTCTAGTTTCTTTTAAGCTGTTGTTGAGCCTGATGTAAATGGAATTCGTACAGTATTGTGTAAAGCTTCTTTCACTCAGCATGGTTTTGAGATTCACCCATGCTGAATGTGCAGCCTTTGGGTCTCCTTTTTTTTAAATTGCTGAGTTATATCCCGGTTATGCCTACACCACAGTTTGTTCATGTATCCCTCTGTTCATGGACACATGACTTATTCCCAGTTTTGGGGGGTACTGTGAATACAGATGCTATTAATATTCATGTACAAGCCTGCCTAAAGATGTATGTGCTCATTTCTTCTGTGTAAATGTCTAGGAATTGCTGTGTCATAGAACCTTCTAAGAAACTGCCAGACCTTTTCCCAATGTGTTTACACCACTTAACATTTCCACCAGCAAAGAATACCAGTATGACATTCCAGATATTACAACCTTATTTTCCTAACCCCAAGTCAAGAGCATCGTTTGACTAGTGTTCTTCTGGGGCCAGAAATCGGGACCAACTGGGACATTCCAGAACGTGTTTTCATAGGTGGAGGAGCTGTGAGCAATCCCCGACTCTGCCCGTAAATGGGTTTACACTTAAATCACTGCAGACCATCAGATATTTTGTTTTTTAGAAATCTTCAGAAAAGGGAATTCCATAGGGGAATGTACACTTGGTTGTGAAAGAACATTGACTGAGTGCGTTCTACAGAAATAAAAATAACCCCTAACTCCATAGAATTCCACTAAACTTCTGCTGAGAAACTCCTGGGGAATTTCCAGCGTATAGGTCTGGTTGCTGTGAACTTGATGGAGAGTCCCGTTGGATTTCACCGGCTTGAGCAGTTAGTTAGCTGTTGAAAGGGGTTGTGTTTGCTTTGTGAGGAAGATCGGATTTGGTGTTTTGAAGGCTCAGAGAGCAGCTTTCCTGTTAAAGTGATTTGGCCTGTCAGTGGAAACATGGCCCGTAGACACCCCCCTGCTTGTCCTGGCTGGGAAAATGGGCTGGTTCCTCTCAGTCGCCTTCATACCTCTATCCCTCTCTGTGGGCCTGCAGCTGAATCTGGGCTTGGCTGATCCAGGAAACACGAAGAAGTGAGCCTCCTGGCCTTCAGGGGACCCCAAGATGAAATTTTTACATCTCTCCAAGGTGTCTCAGAGGGGCCCAAGCTTTGTGGATGATTTAGAGCCTTGAGACATTGCCCTCTGGGGACTGTTTTCATCCATAGCCTGGTTCGTGCTTGCCAGAGAGTAGGGGCACAGTAAACACTGGCTGAGCGATTCTTGTGACTCATGGTAACCATCTAGGCGATGACTTCTCTGGAGGTTGACGGAGACCTCTGAGTGCCGAGACGTCAGGTCCCCGGACGTATTTTACTAGATGCCACTCTCCCAGAACCTGAGAAACAGCTTCAAGGGGATTGGGCCTCAGAAAACTTGACCCACCGTAAACTTTCATTGTAGTAGCTCCGTTCTTATTTTATTACAGATTTTGCTATTGTTATTAACAAAATAATAATTATAGCGGCCACTTGCCAAGTGCTTCCTCTTTGCCAGGCACTGTCAGGCCCTGTACCCGCTGTATTCTCTGAATTTTATCCTCATGGGAGACCAGCACTATTATTATCTGCTCTTCAGCCTTGAGGAAACTGAAGTTTAGTGAGGTTATATAACTTGCCCTGAGTTCACATTTTCATGTTTCCCAGACTGGGGAGAGACTGTGGCGTTCTGGCTGGCAAATGTGTATTCCGTCTACAAGCACAGACGTCCAAATACGTGAAGCCATAGTGTAACAGAACTGTAAACTGGACAGACAGAGCCAAGTCCCAAGAAATGACAACATTGAATCGCTGTCTTTAGTCTTTTTTGTGTTTTAAGCTTGCTGACTTCGGGGCAGCTGAGGCCTGTCTAGAGACACTAATTTTGGTGACAATTTAAGATATTACTGGTTGATTACGATTGCAATTTTATTGCAGGAAGTGAAAGACATTGCCAGCGGTTCGGTCTGAGTGTCTGTAGCTGAACTGTCCAGGACAGTAGCCACTAGCTACCTGTAGCTATTTACATTTAAATGGAAATGGATGAAAAGGAAATCAAACTAAACGTTTATTTCTGCAGTCTCACTAGCCACCTTCCACGTGCTCAACATGTGGTTGGTGGCTGCTGAATCGGACAGCATAACGTAGTCTGTTTTCGTCATCGCTGAAGTTTGTTTGCCGTGCGGCTCTGCTGTAAGCGCTTCTCTGTTTTCTTTCTGCTTGAGAATTGACAACACACTTGGCCCAGGCTCAGGCTGTTTTTTTACTGACAAAGAGATAAATTTAGCCCAATTTTTCTTTTATGTTTACCTTTTAAAGGTTGTGTGTGTGTGATCTTTCCTCTCATTCACATTCGCTTTTTGTCATAAATTTGAGGGTTTTTTCCTCCTGAGCCCCCAAAAGGGACTTTTGTTATTATCATTGATATTTTACCAAGATGCTTTGTCTTAAAAGATCAGTACGGCAGGCAAGCCATGGCCACTGCTTGAGCCCTGTTAATTCCTTGCTCTCCAAATAAGAATTCAGTTCAGCTTTTAAATATGCATTTGTGTGGCTTACTCCCTACCTGGGCTGAATTCAGGAAGAAAATCGCTCTCAGCGGGGCCAGAACCGAAGAGCTAGAAAATCAGGTCTCATTCTACGCGTGATGGCTACCTGCCAAGACTGAGATGGAGGAGATGCCATTTGGTACTTAATGGCTTCATTTGGGGGTATTGCTGGCCTGGCCTGTGCCTGCGGTGTAGGGAGTACTGGACAGGGCTGCTAGCTTCTATGTCGGACTGCACAGGCCAGTAGGGACGTGGCTTTCTCCTCTTCTGTGCTGTACGCTATTCCAGAATCAGGTGCCAAGGAAAGCGGACTCCAGCCCTCAGGTGGGGAGCACCCCGACCAGCCACAGGGGGAAAGTCAAATCAGCTATGATTTGCTCAGCTTGTTTGTACTGACCAACTTTCCAGCTACTTGGTAAAATGATGTTAGATGTTTCCACACTTTTTCAACCAGGAAGCCTGCTGCACTTCACTCACGGCTTTCTTTGGCTTTTCCAACTAAACTGTCTCACTTTGTTTCCCATGGGCGGGCAGGCAGGCCCCTTCACGGTCAGCGTGTGCTCTTTGCGTGTGTTCGGGTGTGTGTGTGTGTGTGTTTTGAAACTCCCTGCATTGTATTTCACTCTGAGGAAATGCTTTCTGAGGCACCACTCAAGTTCCATGGAACAGCTCCCAAATTCTTCAGGTTTGGAGAAATGTTGTAGTAGGATTATCCATGAAGTTGGGTGGGAAGGATCAGGTGAATCGCAGCCACGGGGGAAGGGAACCCGACTATATCGTGGATCGCCGAATTTCGGAAGTATCAGGTACAAAGAATCAGACTGTTCACTGAAACACTTCGTTAACTTAGAGAAGTCTTTTTGGGATTGTTCTGGTGTTTTGGGACACCTTATAAGCACCGCTTTCAATGTGGTGTAATTGTGGGTATAGGCAGGTTAAAAGGGATCTTCATGGTGGATAACAAGTCATGCCAGTGATAGTTAATATAACATATTAATATATGTAGTGTATTATATATAATATACTGATATATTATATGTCATATAATATATTAGTATATTATTAGTATATTAAATATAATTAGTGTATTAGTATAATATTAGTATATTATACTAATAATATATTATACTATAATTAGTATATTAGTATATTATATATACTGATATATTATATGCCATGTATCAGTATATATAATATACTAATATATTATATGTCATATAATATATAATGTAATGGTGAACATTTATACTGCTTTTTCTATGTGCCTGAGCTCTTCTAAGCCCTGCTAACTATTACTTCATTTAATCCTTATCCTGCAAGTAGATTCTGCAGTTATGCCCGTTTTACAGTTGAGAAAGCTGAGGTTAAGTTGCTTCCTCAAGGTAGAGGCACTGGGATTTGAGCCCAGGCGATGTGGCTCCAGAGGCTTTGAACCCATGCCCTGTGCTCTAGGGTTAAGAAGGTGAACTTGAGAGTGATGGGCAAATATTCCAAAGGCCGCTTTCCATCCTTTACCCGAGAGCATCTTTTCTACTCCTTGTGTGCCTGTGGGGTACGGCATTGGGTGTAGCTGCTGGTGGGGGCAAAGAAGACGCCACGGCTGCCTTGGAGAAGTTTGCTGTCCCTGGCACTGCAGCCTGGCCCCTCCAGCTGCCCACCCACACCTCCACCTGGATGGGGTTGACACACCTGCAACAAACTTCTGTGTGTTTCGGCCATAGCCAGCCCATCTCTGGAGGTGGCCACCCCAGCCTTCCTGTTGCTCAGCTCACAAACCCTGGAGGAGTCTGGGATGCCCTCTTTTTCTTTAATGCCCTATTTCCAGTCCACCAATAAATTCCACTTTTTACCTTCAAAACATAGCCAGAATTTGCTGCTCACACCTCATCCTCATCTGGTCTCCCCTCCCCCATGATCAGCCAAGGCCGAGTGGTCATGCCTTCCCCCCCCACTGTAAACCCTCTAGGAAATGCTATCTCACTTAGGGTAAAGCCAAAATTTTTTTAAAAATATGCTTTATTGATTATACTATTACAGTTACCCCAATTTCTCCCCTTTGTCCCCTCCAAAGTTTTTACCAGGCACAGCACGGCCCACACAATCTGCTTCCTACGCCTGTCAGTTCATATGCTGCCTACGGCCGCCCACTTCACCAGGCAGGTCCTGGAATGTTCCCGTCGGTTTGCACTTGCCGCCACCTTGCCTGCTACACCATCCCGCTTACTCCGTGGCTCCCTCTGTCAACTTTAGGATTTTACTTAATGTCACCGTCTGGATGAAGCCTTCTATGATCACCCATTTAAAAACAATGTACCACCTTCCTTTATATTTGTTATCCCTTCTCCCTGCCTTATTTTTCTGTATTTGACATACTTTTAAAGTTGCACTTCATTTCTTAGTTTTGTTTATTGTCTGTTTGTCTGCTCCTGAAGGTAAGGTCTCGAGGGCAGGGTTGTTATTATCATTTTTTGTCTCTTGTTTCTCTTCGTATCCCCGACACTTAAAATAGTACCTTGCATGCTCTAAGTGCTCAGTAAAGGAGGGCGTGATGGTGTTTGTGTGCCAGCTTGGCCAGGCTGTGGTACCTAGTTTATGGTCAAACACCAGTGTAGGTGTTGCTGTGGGGTATTTTTTTTTTTTAGGTGTGATTAACATTTCAGTCAGTAGTCTTTGAGTAAATTAAATTGTCCTCTAGAATATGGGTGGGCCACATCCAGGCACTTGAAGGACGTGAGAGAAAAGATGGAGTCCCCGGAGGACGAAGGAATTCCGCCTCCAAACTGCCTTGGGACTCAGTTCTGCAGCTTCAGCTCTTCCCTGCGTCTGTGGCCTGCTGGCCTACAGATTTCCAGCTTGACGGTCCCCACAGTGACAAGAGCCAACTCCGTAAAACAATTCTGCCCCACCTTCTCTCTGTACAGTTTCTGTATATAAACACCTCCCCCCCACACACACCTTAGCCTATAGGTTTTGTTTTTCTGGGAAACCCTAATACAGAGGGTCAAAATGGAAGGGTAGAGAGTGCCAGGTGGTGGGTCCAGTGGAGGTAAAGGAATGGAGTAAAAAGCTGGCACTGGCTTAGTCCAGCCTGACTTCCCGGTGCAGGAAGGGGACCAGTGGGAGATGGGGCTGGGAAGGAGGGAGGTTGGGGTGAGGTTCAGGACTCCAGGCTGGCAGCAGACGTGACTTATGCTCTTTGAGCCACTTGTGTGATGCAGAATGGCTAATCTGGCAAAAGCTGGAGATAGGAGTCAGATGGATAGGAGCCCAGGGACAGCTGGATGTGAGGAAGGCCTTTGACAGTCCTGAAATGGTGTGTCAGCCCGAGAAGGAAGTGGCGGAATTGGAAACATCCACCAGCCCTTGGCACCTGGCCAGGTGAGTATAAGGACAGGACGATGGCATGAGCCGGCAGATCCCTGGCATTCTGAGCCTGGATATCCTGAGGGCAGCGGGTACGACCCACAGAATCAAGAAACACAGGAGGAGGAACAGGCCTGTTGGGCAAAATGTTGAGTTCTCTTTGGGGGAGACATGTTCATCTGGAAGTGCCAGGAAAGTTCCAGGTGAATGTGTTGAAACAGGCCCTTGTGTGTGTCCACCTAGACTTGGGGGGAAGACGGGCTGGGGGAGAGCCTGGAGTTCTCACCTACAGCAGGGAAGCGTGGCAAGTGACAAGGGCCGTGAGAGCCGTGGGGGAGCCAGGGCAGCCACGCCAGTTTTTGAGCACACGCAACAGTACCATGTATTGGACATCCCCCAACTCTGTACTAAGGCAGCCCAAGGTGCTACAGGAACCTCACGGTGGGGGCAGGGATGGGGCAGGGGCAGGGGCAGGGGATATTTTGCACTTTCGAGGGAAAGACAGTGGTCCTCGCTATTTGGACACCACACTCACTACTAGCTTGAGGTAGTTCACAATCCCCAAATCACACACAGCACCATGTTCCTTTTGAGGACATGCTGTCTTCGCAAAGCTGGGTTTTGGGGGCTTGCTAAGAAAACCATGGTGGACCAGGCAGTGGTGATTCCAAGGTTTAAGAAGCTGTCCAGTGCCTGGCACACATCCCATGAGGGCCTCATCATGGTAATGTAAGAATGAAGGGAAAGTGTCTTTCTTTCAATGTATGGGTTCTGTTTTTTCAAAAGGCTGTAAGTTGTTTGGACATCATTATTAAGTTGTTTGGATGTGACTGCTTAATGAGTAGAACTGGAGGTATTAGTTTTTTTGTCTAGAGAGCACTGTGAAAAGTGCCGGGACGCTGTGGGTGCCTTTTACGCGTCAGGTGCCGCTGGACAGTCTGGGCACCTTCGCCTTACCTTGTTCTGGCTGTGGTACCTGGACTGAAGGAAAGAGTCGGAGCCGGCACAGAAGGGTAGGGGAGAAAGGAGAGGTCAGAAGGGCTGCTCCAAAAGGTCGTATTTCTTCCAAAATGAAGTTGTGAAGCAAATAATGGAAGATGTAAGCATTTGTGAGATCCAGGTAGCAGATATATAGATGTCTTGTTTTTATCTGTATCCATATGTTGTCAGTGGTTTATAATGAAAATGATATTAAGAGAGCGACAGGAGGAGGGCTGGAGAGAGAAATGTAGGGGCGCACTGGTGTTTGGGAAGCAGCAGAGAGTCTGGGAAGGGAGTGTCTGAGCTACAGAGAGATTCAGGAATTGGGAAGGTGGGAAACCAAGGGGGTCAGCAGGGCCATGTTCTTCTCGACTGTGGTTCTCAGCCCTGGTTAAGAGGCTTAGGAAAGATCCTGGGTCCCCGCTGAAGCCTGGGAGCTAGGAGATTGGAGAAGCTTAGGAGTGGGGAAAAGACTGGCTTTGCTCCTAGAGAGCTAGCTGGTTCTCCACTCTGGCTGCCAGTTAGAATCACTTAGGGGGCTTTAAGAAATAACTGATGCTTGGTCCCCACCCCCAAATGCCTGGCATCAGGACTATAAAACAGCTCTCCAGATGATTCCATATTGCAGCCAAGATTGAGAACCATTGTCATAGCTCAGAGTTTCTCAAACTTGACTATGATTCAGACTTTACGGAATCACTTCTTGAAAAACAGATTCTGATTCACAGGCCTGGGTGGGGCCTGAGTTCTGCGTTTCTTGCAGGCTCGCAGGGCTGCCAGTGCCACCCATCCGAGGACCACATTTTGAGTGGCAGGTTTTTAGTTGAGTGGGGTTGTGACACAGACTAGGAGGAGAGCAGAAAGGTCGTCTGCATAAGAAATCCACCTGGGTGTGGGGGTGGGGGCGGGGTCGTAAGCAAGTGTTTTCTTTTGATAATGTAAATACCCTTTGTATTCCTTATCTTTTGCTGTGTAACAAATTACTCCCAAACTTGGCAGCCCAAAACAATAATAAACATTTATTATCTCAGAGGGTTTCTGTGAGTTAGAAATCCAGAGCGGCTTAGCTGGGTGGTTCTAACTCAGGGTCTTTCATGAGGCGGTGGTTAAGATGTTGGCTGGGCCCTGGCCAGGTAGCTTAGTGGGCTGGGTGCAGTCTTCATATGCCAAGGTTGCAGGTTTGGCCCTGATCAGGGCACAAATGAGAATCAGCCAATGAATGCATAAACAAGTGGAACAGCAAATCAATGTTCCTCTCTCTCTCCGTCTCTCTCTCTAAAATCAATAAATAAAAATAAAAAGTAATAATATTGGTGGGCTGAAGGCTATTCTGGAGCTGAAGGATCTGCTTCCAGGTGGGTGCTGAATTAGTACCGGCTGTTGAGCGGAGGCCTCAGTTCTCCGTAGGGTTAATAGGGCCGCAGCTCTCTGAGCCATCTGAGAGAACGCAAAGTCCTGTAGCCTAGCCTTGGCCATCACGCTCTTCCTTTCTGCAGCATCCCGCTGGCTCTACAGACGTAAGCCCTATTCAGTGCGGCGGGAATCTCTCATCAGTACCAGGAGGATTACTGAGGGCCAAGCTGTAATGCCCTCTTCCTGTTTTCAACTAGGAAAATAGTGCATGCACAACAGAAAACTTGAAAAATAGAGGAAACTGTAAAACAGACGTCATCCACAATCTCGTGAACCAGAGGGAAGTTCTGTGAGCATCGTGGCCTGTGTCCTGCCAGTTAAAAAAAGAATGTGGATTTTTATATAGTTATACACCTAGATGTTTAAAAGTGGCCCCACACAACCACACGGTTTCAGATAGATAGTTCTTTTATTTGGCATCAAATCAGGAGCACTTTCAATACATTTTAGTTATCCTTGGGTTTCTGTCTGAGATTTTGCTTGACACCATCTGATCAGTTGACTGAATTGTGAAGTTTTCATTTACATTTCTGGGTTGAGAGTGACAACCCTATTCTGTAAAATATTATCAGTTTGGATCATCGGTTCTTAGTTTGGGTGACTGGATGATGTACTAAACACACTCCCATCTTCAAATATGGGATTTGAGTGTAGAAATAAAAAATGAGTTTGCCAGCTCATCCAGCATCATTGCACATAATTGCCCTGTCTCTGCTTGCTTGTCATGAGCTGTTGGCAATTGTTAAAATGAGTTTTACAGTTTGCCTCAGATTAACGGCAAGTGTGCTAAATGAGGGCTCACTCTTAATGAAACTAATTTGTATTTGAAAATATAACTACATTTATCGCCCCCATTATTTAAGTGTGTGCATGCTAGTTGATAGAAAAAAAATGAATCTTTTTAACTCAGGTTTTTTTAAACCCTCGCTGAAAAATCATTTTTTAAGGAGACGATCTTTTTTGAAGTGTTTTTTTTTTTTTTCTCAGTGTTTTATGGGCATCTTGGGAAGCATTTCAGACACAAATTAGAAATCCTTTGAAAATAAAAAAAAAATTAATTTCAGCATTTAAAATGACACAGAACATCGTGCCCCATTGCCGATCAGCTTTCTCTGAGCCAGGCCTGTGGTGGTGCGCGCTCTGTTTCTATCACAGCAGTTTCCTCTGCATGCCCTGCACTCCGCCCGGGTTCCCGAGCAGCCGGCCTCACTGCGCTGGGTGCACCTATCTGTTCGTTGTCTTTCTCCTCCTTTCACTTGCATCTCCGAGAGGGCAGGGCCTGGTCTTCCCCTTTTGATATGTCCTGATTGAGCACCTGACTCCCTTACCAAATGTATATGGAATGAATGAATGCATGCATTTGGAACATAAGTTCCCTCCCTCATGGAGCTGAACATTTTTGCATGAAGCTGGTCCACCATGTACCAAAGACATACCCCATTCTAGGTTTAATGCAGAAAGAATTGGTTTTTACAGAATGTCACCATTTGGGGGGTCTTTGCTTCCTGGTCATTGCAATGCCCAGTGTCTGTCCCCTCATTGCAGTTGGATCCGAGGACTTCTCGGTGAGGACTTTATTTTCGTCCCTAGTCAGCATCCAGTTCCTAATTACTTTCAGCCGATTTCTGCCAGATAACTCTAAGTATATATTTTTTAACATTTTATTAATTAAAGATTAATTTAAGTAATATAATTTAATAGATTTAATTAATTAAACATTAAATAAATTAAAATTTTAATTAAGATTTTATTTATTAGGGAGTAAGGGAGGGAGAGAAACTTCGATGTGCGATAGATATATTGATAGGTTGCCTCTCACATGCCCCCAACCTGGGACCTGCCCTGCATCCCAGGCATGTGCCCTGACCCGGAATTGATCTGGTGACCGTTCGGCTCACAGGCTCGCAGTCGATCCACTGAGTCACACCAGCCAGGGCTTAAGTATATTTTGGCTCTCTTCCGGCTGTATTACCACAGGAATGGGAAAAGACCGCCTCTGTGTCCTCTGCCTTTCAATGGTTTTTCTGGGTACCTTGATGTTACCAAGGTACCAAGCTGTACACATGGCTCCAGGAATGTCTTCTGGGAAGACAAAGATATAAAAAGAAGGGAAAAAAGCCTTCTCAGTGACTGTCAAATAATCAAAGCTTATCCAACAGTCAACTCACACATAAAACGTATAACCTGATTCACAGTAGGTGTCGATGTAAAGTGACTATAGGAATTTGGAGGGGCAGAGCGGTAGGGGGTGGACGGGCCATAGAAGAGCACTGGGAACGTTTCGTCACACACAGGTGAGTTTTAGCACGTGTGCTGTACAAAAACGGACGACGACAACAAAAGGAGAAGTAACTGTGAATAGCACTTCTGCTCACGATTTCACTCAGTGAGCTGAAGCCACGGAGCGAACCGGAGGTGGAGGGGCCAATCTGTTGGTCCCTGAGGGGGTCTCATCTTCCACCATGCCTCCAGTGGAGTCAGCATCTGGCCACCCTGAGTGTGCAAAGGGACTCGTTCTTCACTGACAGGACCCTGCACGTACCCTACAGCGCAGCTATCCCGCTCCTAGGTGTTACCCTAGAGACGAGAAAACTTACGCCTCATAAAAACCTCCCCATGAATGTTTATAGCCACTCTGTTCATCCACCCAAACTGGAAACAACCTAGATACCCTCCCAAGGGTGGACAGCTAAAACAGGGCCCCTCACTGCAGGCTGACCTGCACGGGTGCTTGACCAAGGAGGCAGCTGGCCGGGGTCATTTTGAGCAAACTTGGGGTATGAGTTACAGATTACGTGACGAATCACCCTGAAACTTAGAGGCTTAGAACAGCAATACTGGGGTATTTTGCTCAGGAATCTTCTGTTTTGGCAGGTGTTGAAGGCAACAGCCTGCCTCTCCTCCATGTGGTGTCAGTGGCTTAACTGAGGCAGAGGCTCGACTCCCAAAGTGGCTCCCTGGCCAGGCAGTGGGCAAGTTGGTGCTGGCTCTCGCTTCCTCTCCACATGGGCCTCTTCTTGAGGCTGCTTGGGCTTCCTTGTGGCAGGGTGGCGGGGTTCCAAGAGTAGACATCGCAAGACGCAGGCAGTGGGTGCTCCCACTTCCTTAAGTCCCGGATGCAGAAACCGGCCGTGTCATTCTGCCAGGTTCTGTTGGTCAAGCAGTCGTGGAGCCCAGGCTCAGAGCGGGTGATGGAGACCCCACCTGGGTAACAGCAGTGTCAGAGGATTGGGGGACCACATTTAAAAGCCATCCTGTTTATCATTTACCTTCTGCCTGACTAGCTAGGAGCTTTGACCCCTGAGGAAGACGTGCCTGAATGTCGTCAACAGGAGGGAACGCGTGCAGCCACACCAGAACTCATCTTGCCTGCACTGGGCAAGCCTGTTCCCCTCACCCTTGCCACCTCTCAAAGGCCCAAACCCAGCTTGTGCCCCAAGCATCTTAGGAGATTCTAATGTGAGCGTGATTTGGAAACCTCCCATAGTGAACAGTAAAGTTTACAAAACTCTACGATAATGTAAGGCACTATTACGCAGTGTCTTATTTTCCCTCCTTTTGTAAGCTACATTTTTGTGACTCATGTCAGCACAGTAGTGACTGAATATAGTCACTATATTTTTGGAATGATATAAAAGTCTTTTCTGTTTTGACGGGGGTGGGCGTTGGTGGAAGAATGAAGGAACGAGCTGAAGGGAACACAGGAGTGCCAGGAGGGTCTTGCACACAAAAGGGTGAGAGGTGCAAATGCACACTAAGGTTTTGGTGGCCAGCAACTTCTTTGCCTGTCTCCCTTTCTAGAGAGAGCTGCGCTGTAAGAGCAGTTGCTTAACCAGGGTTACACACACTCCAAAGAAATGAGTCTCTAATGTTTGAGACCCCACAGATTCACTGATGTTACCGTTTTGTTACTGTTGGGTCCTGTTTATCTTATCTCTGACTGATCGCGTAGATGATTTGCCTAGAGCTGCATTATATCCTGTGAAACAAGCACAGTGCCCTTTGGAGTGAACTTGACAGAGACCTCAAGTTTGGGACAGTCTGATTGAAACTTTAACTCAAAGTTTCAAATTGGGAGAGTCTTTCTAATGTTCCTTGGCACCCCTCCACCACCACCTGCCTCAGCCTTGCCTGAGTCTCTTACTCATCTGGGTAACCCTCTCCTTTTTTTCTGCGGTCAGGGAACCAGTCCTAATTAGAAGAAATTACTGGTAATCAGACTAAAGTGTTAGTGGCTACCTGGAGCTTAGTTTGTTTTCCTTCCCATGGAGGTTTTTGTGGTTTCCAAAGAGATGCTGAGGTAGAGCGATTCTGATTTCAAAGGAATGAATCTCTAATGCTAGGACTTCCCTAACAGAATAGCAAGAATGGGGAGACTTTTGAGGAAGAGCTTTCTTCTTGGAGATTCTCAAACTCTCAGTCCTTCTCAGGAAGTGAGTGACTTGGTGAGCCTCTGGGTTATTTCGGGTCCTGTTCTAGAGGTAACAGTGCTCATTTCACCAGGGTTACCTGGTCCCAGTACTTAGGAGCCTCCCCTCTCCATTTTTGTTCTGCTTCGTCCAAGCAGATGCCAGCCGGCTTGCTTTTTAGCAGTTAAATATGCAGCCTCTGTACAAATCAGCCATTAAATTTGCAGAAGTAGAGTATTTTACAAGTAATCACTTCATGCAGATTGCACATAAATCATGTCTGCTCCGGCCCTTTGGACGCTAATGTTCCCTTATTAAGGCATAAGTAAGCCTTCCTGTTCTCATCCATCCTTCTAGACTTTTTTTTACTTACTGAAAAGTAGAGCCTGGTTGTCGCTCCGCCACCCTCTTCCCCCCACCACCTTTTTTGAGGTTCATTTTGTTTTTCTGGACCTTGCCAAATTGCCTTAGGAAGCTGGGTACCTTGTGAATGGATGGAGCAAAAGGAAATTCTTATCTCTCAAAGGAAGCAGTTACCACGTTTCTGTTTGTGATATTCTTGGCCGGTTAAAATTTTTGTGAAATATGTTCTGATGGCAGCACCGGCACCCCAGGGAGGGGGAAGCATTGGTCCTGCGCGGCGCACAACAGGAAAATACCCTCCCCCAAGTCTGGGGAGAGGGAGGGGGTGACAAGTCATTTCATGAAAGTCATTCTGCCCAAACAAACAAAGACCTTTTGTTGTTTTCCACCCCCTGGAAGACAGAAAGCTCAGCCACCCTAATATGCACATTATTTTAACATTTCCCCATTTTCTTTTCAAACTGTGGCTACACATCTTCACTCGAATACTCGTGGGTTTCTGCTTCCAATTTCTCTAGCCCTGCTGTTAGTGTTCAGCCAGTTTTTATGGTGGTCTAAAATGACTCTCTCAGAGCGTGGAAGCATGGTATTATTCCTGGGGCTTAGTCTAAAAAAGAAAAAAGGGGGACCTGTAGACAAGGCCCATAAAAGTACTGCCATCTCCTTTTAGACATGTTTCATGAATATAAATTCCTGTCTAAATGATTACTGTTGAGGGTAGAAAGGACTTTGGAGTTTGGAAATTGTAACAACAACTTATTATTTTCTCTTAGCAACCACAGTGAAGGTGACATCTCTATCTCTCTCTGTCTCTGTCTCTCTCTCTGTCTCTCTAAGATGGGCTGACACTATAATGCATGGTATGGCTTTTTAGATCCCGTTTTTAAATCACATATACAGATCATAGTGGAACTGACATGGTCTGAGGTAGTATTGTCCTCAGATAAGGAAAAAAGCTATAGAGCAGGTATGCTTTTGGTGACATTTAAAAAAAAATCACAGGATAGCTGGTAGTGATAGCTTGAGAGAAGAGGAGCCAGCCTGCATGCTGAGCACAGGTCATCTGGTGTGCGGGTCATAGATTAAATTATACTCTAGTTACCATAAAGGCTGAAGTCCTTAATGTGTTCTTCAGGGAAATTATGATGTCTCTTATACTATGGTGTTTAAAAACAAAATCTTAAAAAAAAGATCACCCTCCGACTCCTTTTTGCCTCCCTTTTGCCGGCAGCTGCTGAGATGGGTTGCGGATTGAACAAGTTAGAGAAACGCGATGACAAACGGCCTGGAAATATCTATTCGACTTTGAAGAGGCCTCAGGTGGAAACCAAGATAGATGTGTCCTATGAATACCGCTTCCTGGAGTTCACGACCCTGAGCGCTGGTGAGTACAGGCACCCGGTGCTCCTGGTGCCCGGTGAGCCGGGACCCAGCCTCACACTGCAGCCCCACCCTGGGCAGGGTCTTCAGCTGAGGCTGCCCGATCAGTGTGGGGAGTGGGGGGATCGACAAGGACAGACTGGGGAGGTGGGCAGGGTGGGTCAGGCTGTGGGAAACTGAAAGGGGTGGGCCTGTCCCAGGGGGACCGTTACAGAAATCCAGATTTTTCATGGGAAACCCTTTCACATTTTAAAATGATAACAAATTGAAACCATATGTGAGCCAACCAGTACACCTGAGTGGGCTGAATTTGGCCCATGGGCCAACCCGTTTGCAGACCGTGTTTTATGCCAAGCCACGTGGAAAGGGAGATCTGCCTTATCTAATACCCATACTGTCTGCCCGTCCAGCCAAATTCACTTGCCCACTGTTCCACCGCCTTTCAAGGGTGCTTGTTGATATGGGCTTGGTTTTGCTTCACCTGAGCCAGAGGGTTTCCGAGTCACCTAACACCACCAGTGTCCCACTGGCACTGGGGTGACTGGCAAGTGGTGGTCCCTGGTGTGGTCCCAGAGCATTTGCTGAGCACTCACGCTGCGGAGCATGGGGCAGGTGCTCCAGGGAAAAGGTTCCCTGCAGCTGCTCACCCGGTGACAGAGAAGACTCATGCATGTGGGAAAAAAACTCAACACACTGTCATTGTAAGTTGGAAAACATGTAAAGTATGTTTTCAAAAAAGGAAGGGAGCATTCTGCCTTTTGGGGCAGCGGGGGCTGGGGGGCCTAGAATTTGGGAGCAAAAACCAGGTGCTACAAAACTAAAGCATCTTAAGACACTTCCTCCCCGGCCTTTGAGTACCTTTTAAGTCACAGAAAAGGGAGTTTGTGGGACAAGCGCTCATGCTCGAGGGTGTGAGTCCTGGCTCCTCCGTGGAGAGGCTGGGTGAATGGCTGGGCCTGCGGCGTCCTCAGCTATCAAATGAGCTCATGCATATCCACCTCCTGGGGTGGCTGTGACGATTAGAAGGGGCAAGCTCAATGTGTGGCACATAGTAGGGTTACCAGTATTACTGCCACTCCTCTTCCTCCTCCTGGACCACTCCTGCAGTGACCACCTTCATGCTGAGTGAGGCTCCGCCTGCTTTCCGAGTCCTGAGAGAGATGGCCAGCTGGGTGTCTCTGCGGGGACCTTCCGTGTACCCCTCCGAGTCCCCCAAACTGTACCCAGCTGCTGCCTCATCCGGTGGCGCCCGCGATGAGTAATGTCACCACCATCCTCTTAAACAGCCAAACTTGACACCTTAGTCCTCTGTGACCAGGCCTTCTCCTCAGCCACAGTTTCCATTCTGTCACGTCACCCACGCCTAGTAAAACTGCTTCTGAAAATGCTTATGATAGAGCTCATATAACATGACCAAATTCAAACACAAAATTATTTGGAGTGTCTGGTTATCCATTGTCTGTTCAGTGAATATTTGAGTGCTCACAACATTCTAGGCATTGTGTTTAGAATGATTAAAGAAAAAAAACAAAAGCATGCATAGGAAGAAAGATTGGAAGGGAATATATGAAGATATTAAAAATTGATTGTCAAGGTGCTGCGATTATGGGGCAATTCTTTATATACAAGCACATGCACACACATATATGCACATGTGTATACGTGTGCGCACGCATGTGTATATATGCACATGTGCGCACACACGAGCATATATACACGTGTGTGAAACATGTGTATGTGTGCACACACACAGCATTGCAGTGTATTTCTTCTGTTACTGAGAAGACTAACTGGCGGTGTTGACCTCCTGTCTTCCCACTGCTTCATCGCTCCCCCTCTGAATTACGTCCCTAACCGCCTTGTCTGTCTCTCTGCTTCGTTGTGCTCCACTCACAGCACCCACACTGTTCCCTGCATTGTGCTTTCTTTGATTGAATTGCCTTTTTTTCTGATTATGAAATGAACTTATACCCATAATGAAATGTTAGGAAAACATTTTTTAAAAATCCCAACTAGGCTCCCTGCATCGGCCCTTGCCCTCCTACAGTTCGCATCGCCCTTCGCTCGCGGTCCTGCCGTGGCCCACCTCACCGCAAGTGACCTCGGCTTCCCTCTGTCCTCATTCTCCTGCCGTTTGTCCTGCATGTTCTTCCCCTGTGCCTTGATGTCTCTAGAATTCCCTGGGCCTCCTCAGGGCTTTTGCACTGCCTGTTCCCTCTGCATGGAAGTGCTTCCAGATATACCCTTCTCTCAAACTCTTATCCCCCTTCTCTGTGGAACTTTCCCTGACTATTTAAAATTTCTGCCTAGCCCTGGCCAGTGTGGTTCAGTTGGTTGGAGCATTGTCCTGTAGACTGAAAGGTTGCAGGTTCGATCCCCAGTCAGGGCACTTGCAAGAAAGCAGCCAATCTGTGTTTCTCTCTCACAACAATGTTTCTCTCCCTCTCGCCCTCTCTCTAAAAAGCAGTGAAAAATAAGATAAAATTTTTGTCTATCCTCCAATCCCCCATCCCTTTCCCCTCTTGATTTTCTCCACAGCACTTCTTACCGACTTACTTGCTGTATTTTGCTTATCGCTGTTTGTTTCTTTATTGGTTGTCTGCTTTCCTTCATTAGGAGATAGAAGCCCTTCTACTGAATGCAGTGCAGGGACTGTGTCTGTTTTAACCTCTGCTCTATCTTAGTACTTAAAACAATGCCTGGCACACAGTAGATATTAATAAATATTTGTTAAATGAATACCCAATGTGTATTTTTGTATCCTGCGTTTTTGCAACTTAACATTTTATAGTGAGGCATGCCTCCTGTCGTTCCGTATGTTCCAAAAATATGATTTAATGGCTATACATGATTTAATCATTCAGCATACCATAATTTATTTAGCAGTCCCCTTTTAGTGGATATTAGAGTTATTTTGGGCTTTGGGCTGTTATAAATAATGTTGTGATAAGCCATGCCGGACATAAATATTTGTGCATATTTGTGATTATTTCCTTAGGAATTACTGAGTTGAAAGATACGAATGTCAGAACTCTCAACAAATTGCTCAGTTGCCTTCTAGATAGGACCTGTTTGTGCAAAACACAAATCTGTTCGTGCTGAACCCTGTGGCTGGTTCCCCTGGATGGATGAAGTGGAACAAGTCCTGCTCGTGCTCAGGGCTTGTTGCAGCTTGGTCTGGCCCTTTGCAGACCCTCCCCCAACTGTCTCCAGGAGGACATGTGCTGTGGCCTTGGCCTTGCCTGCTTCCCCCCACCCCTTGCCCAGGACCCTCACTTCTCAGCTTCCTGATTAGCCCAGGGCCTGGCCCACCCCCTCACTGCTCACCAGACTCCTGCTCCTTCTTGACATCCATCCTGTCAGAATTACTTTTTTCTGTATGCCAGTAGTTTGTCAGGGTCATCCTATGGCGCTTTATTACATTACATATTACACGTGTGTTTTCTTGAGGGCAGAGGCCAAGCTTGGCTCACCTTTCTGGTCTTGTTTCTTGTTCACGCTTTCTAGCTGCGCACAGCGTGTCCGACTGGTCGGGTTCTAGTGAGCCTTCTGAGTGAACGCTGCGGATGCTAACGCGATACCCTGGCAGCCTCTCAAGTTCTTTTCCAGAAGTTCTAACGGGATTATTCGTTATTGCTCCAGAATGGAGCCAATGTTTGTCGAGAGCCTGCTATGTGCCAAGTCCTACGATGGGGCATTATATTCCTGATCTGATTTTTCCCCTAACTTTTCAACATTATCCAAGTATAATTTCAGCCCACTGCGCTGCAGGCACTTACAGCATTAGCCTGTGAGTCTCATCAAGATGCAGAACCTCTCCTTCACCCCAAAGGTGTCCTCCTGCTCCTTTGTAATCCCTCCTGTTCCCAACCTTTTTGTTCCCAGACAAGCAATCGTCTGACCTCTGTCATGCCTCCTGCCACTGGTTTTATTTTATAGAACGTTCTATAAATAGTCTGGTCTGGCTTCTTCCATTCAGCTTTCTTATTTTGAGTTCATTTTTGTCGTTCGGTGTGGCAGTAGTTCATTCTGGTTTTATTGCCGAGCGGTATTCTCTCGTATGGATGTACGAGTTTGTCTTCCTGTTCACCTGCTGATGAACATTTGGGTCATTTTCTGTGTTTTGGTTTACAGATTAAATTGCTGTGGACATTTGTCTTTGTGTGGCTTCTTACGTCATTTTGTGCTCGCAGTTACCCAGTGAAGTACATGGGTACCCTCGTGCCTTGTTTGCTGTTGAGGAAACAGATATTGAGAGAGGATAAGTAACTTTTCTAAAGACGCAGTGCTAGGAAGTGACTAGAATGGAATTTCAGCCTGGACCTCTTGGGCCTTATAAAGTACAAGGTACTAGACGTATAAACCTTAACACCAATGAGAACATTCTTGATAGGAAACTTGTGTTATCATTGAGAGGAACATAAGAATATTCCTCTTCCCTATGGCATTGGCCACAGGAGATTTTTAAGTAACACTTGATCTGCTTGTTTTTTCCCAGAGAAGATGCTCATCAGACTTTTAACAAATTGTAAGTTGGGGAGAGGGTGTGGGCCCAATTCCATCTGGTGGCTTAGACAGGAAGGGGACCACGTGCCCTTTTAAAACATCAGGATTGCAGTTAACGCCGTTTTGTTTGTGCCTTGCGTAGAGCTCGGTGCTGTTGTGGATGATACTAGAACCTGCACTTCACTTGTAGGGCTGGCAGAGGCGAAGAACAGCAGGGATCTCATAGTGAAGCACATGAGCTGCCAAAAATCTCAATTCTGGGTGATTTGATTGGGCCTTATATTTTCAATTAACTCTGGGCACCAAGGGATGAACCTGCCCTTTGATGGGTTTCGCTGCAAATGGAGGCCCATAAAGCATTGCAATTTCTGCAAAACGGTGCCTCGTTTATCCTGTTTCATGTGGACATTCTGCCAGTTTCTCTATGCTAGGCCACTGTACCACAACCTGAAAGCTACCTGTGTCAGCTTCGCGAGAGCCGACTATTGTTTCTATGTGCCTGGTGCCGGGGACAGTTCGCACAGTGAGTGGTCTGCTTAATGAGGCCAGTGCCCAGAGCTCGATCCTTGCTGGAACGTTCCAGCCCTGCACTGTCCAGTGTAGGACCCACCAGCCGTATGGCTATTTAAATGTCATAATTAATTAAAATGAAGTAACATTTAAAATTCAGTTCCTCTGCCACACTAGCCACACTTGAGGGGCCCCGCAGCTGCATGTGGCCGTGGCTGCCGTGCCGGACGGTGCAGATAGAGAGCACTTCCGTCACTGTGGGACGTTGTGTTGGGCTGCTTTCGTCTGTTTTCAAGGGAGAATAATTCAGGTTCCTCCTGAGTCCTGAATCCACATCTCTAATTCAGATTAATGTACTGTTTTTTATTATGAAAATTTACCCCTGGGTTCTCCTGGGACCATAAAAATCCGTTCATCGATACCACAACTATTTATTGAATGCTGATCTGGGGCCAGGATGTTGAGTCCTAAAGGACGTAAGGGTGAACCAGACAGGAGGTTTATCCCGGGTGTCTTAGCTCGGCTGCCATAACGGTGTACCACAGAGTGGGTGGCTTACACCACAGACATTTATTTCCTCAGAGTTCTGGAGGTAGCAAGTCCGAGATCAGGGGGCCAGCATGGTTGGTTTCTGGTGAGGGCTCTCTTCCAGGCTTGCAGAAGGCTACCTTCTTGCTATGTCCGCACAGGGCTGAGAGAGAGAGAGAGGGAGCGAGCTCTCTAATGTCTCTACTTACAAGGACATTAATCCTATTGGATTAGAGTCCCTCCCCTTTATGACGTCCTTTAACTTAAATTACTTCCTTTCTCCAAATACAGTCACATTTGGGGTTAGGGCTTTTACATTTGAATTTTGAAGGGACACAATTCAATGGTCTAGTCCACTTGTTTAGATAGGTTCAACATCTCTTAAAAATGAGGAACCAGGTGATGTAGTACTCAACGCTAAAGTGATGGTGATGGAGGGAATGTGGTAGCCCCCAGTCCTTTTGGAAGGGTGTGTGTGTCATGGAGGCTTGAGACCTGCAGGGGGATTTGGAGTTAGCCAGGCAGAAGAATGAGGGTGGAAGGAGATGATGTTTTCAGGTAAAAGGGAAAATCTATGGGAGGGACTGGAACCCAGAGACAAAACGTACATATGGGTAGCTGGCAGCAGTTCAGTTTGGTGAGAGTATGGCCTTTGGGAGAAGTAAGTTGGGGCCAGATGACTAAAGATCTTAGGTCTTGGATTGAGGAGTCTAGGTTCTCTCAAGAGCACTGAGGTTTTTAAAGTGAGGAGAGGTGACTTGATCAAATTCGTGTTGTGGAAAGCCCACTCTGGGTTCAGAATGAAGAAGGATGGGAGGGGTAACTGGGGGAAAGGAAACCATTTGGAAGCCACTGCAATCATCAGGAGGTGAAGGTATTCTCTGATGAGGGCATAGCAGTTGGGATCAGAGAAGTGGGCCGGGTCAAGACAGATTAGGACGTGGTCCCAGGGTCTGATTGGCAGGTGAGGGAGAGTGGCTAGTAGAGGAGGATGTGGATTTGCTGGGCACCTGGTTGGCTAGCATGAGGGCCACACAGCTGAATACTCTCGATTTTGCTTTAAAGCATTTTCAAATAACATGGTCACTCAATCGTCCAAGTAGCCTTGAGAACCATAGGGAAGGTATCATATTTTCCTCTTTTTTTGAATGAAGAAGTTGCCTTGACAGATAGTAAGTAGTAAGTGAGACCAGTGTTTGAACTCTCTTCACCCAGAATTCTTGTGCTGAACACAAAAGAGAGCTCAGTGCCAACCTGTCAGGCCTATTGACTGGATCTGAGAGTATTTGTTTACATCACTGTATTGAGGTATAATTTATCTAAAATAAAATATGCCCACATTAAGTGTATGGTTTCTGAGTTTCGAGCAATGTAAACACCCGTGTAACTACCGCCACGCTAAAGATGCAGAATGTCTCCCCCAGCCCCTGCCCCAGACAGCCGCTGATCTGCTTCCTGTCAGAGTCGTTGTGCTGCTTTTAGAATAACGTAGGAATGAAGCACACAGTGGCGATTCTCTAGCATCATACTTCAACTCAGCGCAGCGCTTCTGCAATGCACCCGTGCCGTGGCAAGAGCCCGTTCCTTTTTGTTTCTGAGGAGTATTCTATTGTTTGGTTTTGCCACAGTTTGTTTAATCGTTCTCCTGTTGAACATTTGGGCTGTTTCCAGTTTGGGGCTGTTATCAGACAAGCTGCTATGAACATTTGTGAGGAAGCCTTGTGGGGACATATGTTTTCATTTCTGTTGGGTAAATACGCAGGAGCGGAATCGCCGGGTTGTTTGGGAAGCGTGTGTTTACCTTTGTGAGGAACTGCCCAGCTGTTTTCCAAAGTAGTTGTACCATTCTACACTCCCCAAAATGTACGAGAGGTAGTAGGTTCAGTTTTTATATGTAGTAATTAGAGTTGCTGTTTATTCAGCACCTGGTGTATTAATTCATTTTGAACCAGCTCACAACAGTCAGATGAGGCAGGCGGAGTCACCCCCGTGGGATATATAAATTGAGATCTTGAATCTGGAGAAGTTATCAAAGGAGCTGGTCCCGGGCCTCCAGGTGGTTGGATGTTTGCAGCACATGCAGTCATCTTACTGAACAGAGGACCCTGCACTTGGAGCTCTTAGTCCCTGCACCGCCTGCCCATTGTGGTGAGTTCACACTAAACGGAAGGGCTTCACCATGAAAATGTTGAAAAGTAACTTATGCTTTATTGCATGTCTTCTTCAAGCTGGTTCCTCTCACATTCCTGCTTGTAAAGCACTCCCATGACACACGTTACCATTTCTAGGATCGGTTCTCATTGCCACATTTTTTAAATTCCCATCTTTGTGGTTTTCCTGTCTAGGAGGTCTTTAAGAGCTGACCTTTGGGAATTTTTCTTCGGCATTTGCTGACCAGGCTCATACTGGGATTTTGGTTGCAGGCATTTTCGTCTTGAGCTCTGTATGTCAGTTTTGGGTGGTCGTGATAGTAACAGAGGACGACATTCATTCTTCAAAACGTGCACATTGTGCAAGCGATCATTTAAGGGTCCAGTTGTTATCAAACTTCCAGTCTGGGCAACTGGAGCCCTAAGCACAGCTGTACAAGCAGTTGATAATCATTGTCTATGTCGGTTGCCCTTTTAATCTCTCTTCCCAATTAGGAAAAAAGCCTAATATAAGAAGAGGGATCACAACTTATATTAATGTCTAAAAATTAGCAGACTGAGGTGTTTTGGGGCTAAGACCGCGGGTGCCCAATGGCCAGCTGTAAATCCTGGCCCTGTGGATTTCATGGGTTGGGAAGGGGGCGAGGATAAGCAAGTTTAAAGATAGCATCTGAAATAATGTTCACTTCCAGAGAAAGATTACAGGCTTTTAGGGTAAATCATTTCCTTAAAAGAATGGTTCTCCAACTTGAGGGTGATTCAGAATCATCTGGAGGACTCCTTGAGACCCAGAATCCCAGGCTCCAGCCCCAGAGTTTCTGGTTCATTAGGTCTGGGGCGAGGCCCAAGACTCTGCATTTGTTACGAGTTCCTAGGTGATGCTCGTACTCCTGGTCTGGGGATCACACTTTGAGAGCCTTCAAAGACCCGGGGGAGTGTAAATTTCTTTCATTTGAGTGGAGGTAGAAGGGAAAAAAAATGACGATACTGGTGTGATTTTTTTTTAATTTTTGATTTTAGAGAAGGAGGGAGAAAGGGCGAGAAACAACAGCAATGTGAGAGAGAACCCTTGATCACATGCCTTCCACATGCGCCCCAGGCAATCGAACCTCCAACCCAGGCATGTGCCCTGACTGGGAATCAAACCACCGACCCTTCAGTTTGCAGGAGGATGCCCAAACAACTGAGCCACACTGGCCGGGGCTGGTGTGAAATTTTTTTAAAGTATAAAATAAATTCAGTAAATACTTTCGCACATGATTGTATGTTATGACCAACTCCTAATTTATTGCCGTGAAGTAGCTTGTAATGTGTTTGGAAGGACAGGCAGTACTCCTTAAAAAAATATACTGATCGACACAGTGATTCTCAAACTTTGCTTTAGCGATTTCCTTGCCCAGGCTGCACTCCAGACCAATTAAGTCAATCTTGGGGAAGGGACCCCGACAGTATTTTTGAAAGTACGGGTGATGCCAGTGTGCAGTGTGGCTGAGAACAAGTGAGCACCCATTTGTGAAGGGCTAGGTGGTTGGTATAAGTGTGGTACCCCAACTGGTTACCCTCAGGTGGGCCACGTGCTGAGATTCTGTTTCCCATCAGCCCCCGGGGCTGTGGGAATCTCCTGCAGGTCGCCCCCAGATCCCGAAGGCTGCTTTCTTTCCCCTGTGTGCTGAGAGTATGTGTGACATGGTGTCGGTTGGGATGCTCCGGTACAAACACTGGTTCTCAAACTTTAGCAGCATCTGAATCACTTGGTGGGCTTATTAGGAGACAGATTGCTGAGCGCCTGCCCCTAGAACTTGCCATTCTGTAGGTCTGGGCTGGGGCCCGGGGCTCTGCATTTTCAGCAGGTTTCCAGGCGCTGTTGCCACTTGCCGTTGCTGTTTCGGGGACCGTGTTGAAAACCACTGGGTTAGACCCAGGGCAGTGAATTTCCTCCCGGCAGCCCAAAACATCCTCGTCTGAGTCTTGCATATCTCCACTGTCACTGAAACCCAGCTGTCCCCAGTGGACACCCATCCCCCCAGGGCACCCTAAAATGTTACATGCCTGTCTGTGAGGAAACCCAGCACTTCTCAAGCTGGCTCCCTCCTTTCTGTTCTTACCCTGCCCTCCCAACAGGGATCCCAGGAACCTACTCACTGTTCCTGAAATGGAGCCATGCATTCACCGTCCTCTGCCTTTGCGTGTACTCTTCCCCACGTGGAGAGCTGCCCTTCCTGCCCACCCCCGTGGTGTGTCTGGGGCCTCGCTCTCCTTCACCACCTAGGAAAAGCGTCTCTTCCTCCAGGCTCTCTTTGAGAGCCCAGCCCTTGGAGATGATCAGCCACTGCGGAGAGGGAGAGAGGAGGGCACAGGAGGGAAGGATGCCTTTGGGGATGAGAGACTGCGTGCATGGAAATGAGTGTTGACTGGGAGGTTACTGGGCTCCTCTGAAGGAAAAAGAATGGGAGGTGGGTCCACGGGGCAGTTCCTTGCTGGCCACGAAGTTCGTGGCCAGTCATCTGGAGTCTGCAGACATCCCCTTCTTGCCTAGGACTTTGGTTATTGAATATCTGTGCGCTTCCCACTTGGCCAGGGCAGGAGGCCATAGCTCAGCTCAGGGGCCTTCTGAGAACTAAGGCTTTGGCCAGCACACACGGGGCATGCATCCCCACATCGAGATGGGCCTCATTTTCAGTTACATGGCCCATCACCCTATCTCTAACCACTCCACCTTAGAAGCAGGTCTGCCAGCTGCGATTGGCCCTGACAGTCGTGTGATCCAGCCTTTTCCTTAGCTCTTTTCGGAAGACTTTGCCTTAATTAGGTTTCCACCACCTCTGTTTCCTGTTCCCCTTTTGTGTTCATTTGTGTTGTCCTTGCCAGTCTGATCAGGCCCATAGAAACGACATAGAGTTGGCAACCTAGCACAAGCATTAAGGGGCTGAGCTTGAGTCGGGGCTGCAGTCAGGGAGTTGGCTAGGAGTACCATGCGGCTGCAAGTGGCTTCAGGTGTGGGTTCCCCTTTACAGGGAAGCCCCACCTAGGAAGCTATGGAAAGAACCGGGAACATGGGGTGTGGTTATTTGAATTACAGAAAGATTGTTGGTTTAAAGTGGGTTTGACCATGGGGTTCCTTTAGATGGAGCCTCGAGTGCCCTGAAGTGTTTGTTTTGCCATCTGTAATGAGGTGTTTATCACCTCTCTCTAAATACGGTACCTGCAGCTTTAGAACATAACAAATTCATCTATAATATTTGCAGCTCTTCAGCAGGATTGAACATAAAGTCACTGATGTTGATGGCATTTTTTTTTTTCAGGTAAAACAAACCAATCTGAAAGCAAACTGTCAGGGGGCATGAAAGGGAGGAGGAGGATGGATAAAAGGAAGACCCAAAGTAGCCCATGAGGTTATAGCCTAAGGCAAGAGGGTCCCCCCAGGTTTGAATTAGAGGGATGACTGTGAGCTCATCCCTGAGGGGGGATCCTCCAGCTGCAGCCCTGCATCTCCACAGCAGAAAGGCTGCTCCTCTGCCCCCCTTGGCTTGCTGAGAATCCCCACAGATGACAAGGGTGATGAGCAGTGGACTTCGATGATGAGGATAATCTTAACATTGTAACAGTAACAACAGTAACAACAGCTGATGAGCCACATGCCATGATTAGTATACGCTAATCCTCAGAGGATCCTGCTTTTACAGATGAGGAAATGAGGCTCAGAGAGGTTACCCAACATGCTCACTGTCACACAGCAAATATGTGATGGGGCTACAATCAGAACTGAGACTTGCCTTCTCCAAATCCCTTGCTCTTATGCAATGTTGGCTGTACCACAGGTTTTTCGGGTACAGCTCTGAGGCTCCGTAGGCTCTGAGCTGTCATTCAAAGACCCCAACTGCAATGGCCTTCCATTCAATAGAGCTCTGCTTTAGGGAGAACTTACAGGTGTGTTTGGTGAATTATAGGTGGTGGGCATGAGAATAACAAGTGAGCATTGTGCTGTGTGGGTGGTCATGCAGCTTCATGTACTTTCGCTCATGTGATCCTTGCAGCACCAGAGGCGGTTTTTCAGTCTTGTCGTGTGGATGGGGAGGCTCGGGCACATGGCAGGCCTGCCTTGCAGGACCACAGCGTGAACTTGGGTCTTCCGTCTCCGTGTGGCCTGTCCCTCTCGTTGCTGCCCAGACCCCTTGGGGCCTAGGGGTTGGAAGCTGCATTGAAATCACTCTGCCTTTCTCTTGTTGGGAACCACTTTCCTTATTTGCCAAGGTCAAGAAGGTTGGCTAATGACCCAGTGGAGTAGAGTTGGCTTCCATTTGTTGCTGGTTTTAAAATAGGGCTCTTTGACCTCTAGCTCAGATTTGGAAGACCCAGTCTGAACTTGGGTACGTGTGGATGGCTGCCACTTACTCTCCGTTTTGTCAGTGCGCCAAGCTCAGAGTTTATCCTGTGCTGAATATAGACACCTCCTCTGCTGAAAATAGTGTGTGCTGTAGGGCATGAAAACATTTTTCTTTCCTGGAAAATCGTTCCTTGCTCCTCTAGGTAGCATCGACCTCTGTGAAACCATCTGTTCTTCCAATATAATTTCCAGACTATTAGATTAAATACTTTCTCCCGTTTTTTTTTTTTTTTTTTTTTTACTATTCATTAATAAATTGTGTTGCAGAGTTCTCATGGAGAATATGTGTGTATGTATTTATTTAATTTAAGTTTGGGCAACAGCGATTGTTGGGCAATGTGAATTTATCTAATTTCCTACCCATGTTTCACTTTTGTTTTTTGTTTCTGTAACTGCTAAGAGTTGTTTTTTGTTTTATTTTTTAAGACTCATGAAAGGAAGTCAGTGACATGACTTTTAAGTTGAGGTTCTGGTTGGGACATGTGCCAAAACAGACCCTGTTTTTAAACAGAAGAGGCAGAGCGGTGAGGAAATCGGTTCCCATAAAACATATCTTACTGCAGAGAAATACCCTTTTACAGAGTTGGCGGGGATTTTTAAAGATAAATGAGATAATATGTGTGAAATGGCCTTAAGCTTTTCTGAGCAAAGCTGATAGATACATCTCCTGTATTGTTGTCGCTTGGGATAATGCAACCAAGTCTGCTGTTAGTGCTAATGCTACTGTTAACTGTTCACTAATGGAGGTAATAAGGTTAGATTTAAGGGGAAGGAAGGCATTCTTTGCATTCCTTTCTTAACATAACAAGTCATCTTGCCTTTTTTCCAGCTACTCCAAATCCAGTCTAAGAAACAACACTCAGTCGTGCGGGCTGAGCGGAGCTGTGTTTGCGTGGGTGCACGTGTGTGTGTTTAAGGAGTAAATTCAGAGACTGAAGTCTGCCTGGATGGAAAACGCCATTCCTTGATGATGACTGTTATCTGTCGAAGCAAAAACCCAGTTATTTTTTTCTGCAGGGACTCATAAAAGCAGCGCGGTGGTAGTGGCAATAACTTTTATCTAATTTGGTTAGAATGGAACAGAACACAAGCTAATGGTTTGTGCACCCTACTCATTATTGTTACTGGCGATACTGCTTCAGAGAATTTTGATGAAGAGGCTTTATCCAATACTTTGGCCAGATTTCACCGATGCTTCAGCAGAAAGGAGGCCCACTGAATTTTACCTGTGAAATATTTTCCAAAGTAATTCTGGTGTGAAAAGCTCGGTGATGCTGGCTCCCAAGTTGCAGGTCACTGTTGTTACATCTAGAAGGCCTTTGCCTCAGTTCTGTGTTCAGGTCTCCTGATAAATAAAAAGTGTGTGTGTCATGGGTACCTGCTACACAGCGGCAGCGGGAATTTTTTCCCCGTCCCGTTGCATAAACATGCTTTTCAGGTGCATCCATATGACTTCATAGGAGGAGGAGACACGAGTTTGACAGCCTTCTAGGGCTCTCTTAAAAGAGGAAGGGGAAGGGGAAGAGTTGGGCATCCCAGGTGTAAATTCAGAGGTGCTTGGTAAGCCCCGTACGGAGTGAGTATTGTGTTTAATGCAAGATTGGTGATATATCCCTGAGGGAACTGGCGTGCTGGGCGAGGTGGATTTCCTTAATGGAGAAAGCAGTCTTGTCTGACAGATGATACAACAAAATTAATTCGTTGGCTATTTATTGAATACCTGCTCCTTTCCAGGCTCCAGCTGGGCGTGCGCAGGTGAACAAGAAGGCAAGGTCTCTCAGTGTAGGAACCAGCGGTTGAAACATCCCACTCAATTCTCTGTTGTTAATGTCCTAGCCCTGTGTCTCTTTTCATGTATCTGGAAACCAGTCCAGTGTGGGCACAGCTTTGATAGAGGCTGTGTTTTATCTTGGAAAAGCGTCTGCCTCAACTTACCATGATTTATCTTTGACCTAGCACGCCCTGCACAGCTGGAGATTTGTATACTGTTTGGCAGGCAGAGGAAAGCCCTGGAAATCCTAGACCAAATTTGACCTCTGGGCCCACCAAACTGCAGCTTGGGAAATGCCCTGGGTTCATGCCTCCATCAGACCAGCTTCCTGAGGGTGAGGGACTCCTCTGGGCTGCTCCTGCCCACAGGCTGAGCTTTTGGGGACTCAATGGATGCATCGGGGATGCCCTGGGCATGTGCTCCCAGGCTTTCAGTCCCTGATGGCTTTCTTGGTGAGAAATGGTCTCTTTGGCTAGGGTGAGGTGTGAAAGGAGTTACTGCTACTTCTTCCAACCGCCTGGGCTGAGATGATGCAGAAGGATGACTAGGGACAGGGAAAAGGGTCTCTAGGGTTTTCTGGATTTCCTTGCTTTATCCCCCAAACTGGTGGCCCGGCTGCTCCTTTTCTCACCAGTGTTTCCTGACAATTTGGAAACTAAATTAAAACAGAAACCTTCTCTTTACTCAGTGGATTCTTATTGTGATGCCATACAAGTGGGTTCGACTGAAATAACTAAAATTCAAGAAAACTTATCTTTCCTCATACCGTTTTCTGTCTTCACAATAAAGTGAGACATCAGAGGGGGCTGCAGGCGGGCTCCAGTGCCCCAGAGGGGTGAGCTCACCAAGGTGTTGTTCTCCAGACTGGGAGGAACGTTGGCGCTCCCGATGGAGCTTGGATTTGGGAGCTAAGTTAATGGAGGCAAAAGCAACTTTACACCCAACTTCGGCTTCATAGTCTGTTATTGAGCAGCATGGTTGGCACCCTCCCAGGTGGCCCCCGATGACCCCTGCCTCCTGGTGGTCACACCCTTGTGTGTGGGAGGGCCTGGTGACTTGCTTCTAGTGAATAGGGTTCAGCACAAGTGATGGGATGTCGCCTCCAAGATTAGGTTACCAAAGACGGTGGCTTCCATCTTGGAGTCTGCATTGCTCACCCTCTCTGAGGGAAGCCAGCTTCCATGCTGTGAACTGCCCAGTAGACAGAGTCATGTGCCAAGGATCTTAGGGAGGCCTTTTGCTAACAGATAGTGAGGAACTGGGCCCCTTCCCAGCAGCCCTTGGGACCTGAGTTTCGCCAGCACCCATGTGCATGAGCTTGGAAGGAGGTCCTCCCCCCTGCGGAGCCTTGAGATCCTTATGACCCTGATGCCACCTCGTGAGGGGCCTTGGGCCAGAGGCTTCCAGCTGAGTCGTACCTGGATTCCTGATTCACAGAAACTGTGAGGTATGAAGTGTTTGTTGTTTTAAGCTGCTCACGTTGGGGGCAATTTGTTAAACGTCACTAGATAACGAATAAAGGCAGTTTATGTTAAAAGTCTCTGAGACGCAGAGTTGCGGAGTGGTTGAGAGCACAGACTCTTGAGCCAGACTTCGAATACTGGCCCTGCCCCTTATTAGCTGTGTGACCTTGGGAAAGTCACTTAACCTCTCTGTGCCTCAGTTTCCTCATCTGTAAATGGGAAATGGAGCTTACGGCTTCCAGCCTCTATCTTCGAGGAAGACTAGCTTGAAAGAGGTGGAAACCACTTTGAATGGACACAACTCAGAGTTTCTACTACAGTGAATATGAAGAAGTGGCTGTATTAGCAGCTTTTGTGACTTGGGCCTCTTAAATTCCCAGACCATGTGGCTCCCATTTGGCTGAGGGCAATTTTGTAGAGAAGGAGCAGCCAACACCTAGCACCTGGGGGACAGGGGCATGGGTCCCTTCAAGGCCATTGACAAGTGTTCCCTGGTGTGACCTGCTAGTATGGAAGCAAATGATCACTTCATTTTTACAAAATTCCTGTCCTTTCTTGGATGGCACGAGCCACATCAATAGCATTTCTAATTGCAGGCCATAGGCCTTGTTGAGCAGAGAGCCTCTCTTCTCCAGACTAAATTATATGTTAAAGAAAAGCCTTCTGCTTCAACCACAGTTATTCATCGCCCTGGATGTAAATTGCTAATCCGGGCTTCTAGCTGCGAAAAAGACCTTTAAATGTATTGATGGAATGCAAATGCCCTGTGGTTACCCTAGCAAATGCCCTCGCAAAACCAGATGACTGAGGAGAAGTTGGAAGACACGGGCATCCACAGCTCTCTCTCCACCTTGACAGCTGTTCTCCCCGGATGCCAGCATCTGGCCAGCCCACCAGGAGGAAGGCTTTCGGCTCTTCTCACACGTCCCCAGTTCACTGTGGGCTGTTTACTTGAAGATACAACTAGATTTTTTACTCCTTTCTTTTATTTTCCCTTCCTCCCTTCCTTTCTTCCTTAAACGAGGTTCCTCTAATTCAGTCCCCTACTTTAAAAATAAGCGTCAAGTTTTTGTCTAGGGAAAGAATATATATATGTGTATGTATATATATACATATATATATATATATACATACACACACACACACACACACACACACACTAGCTCTTCTCAGTGTTTGAGAGTTTCTTGTCTCTCCTCGCTGTTTCCACGTCATCTGCTCTCTAGCAGGAAAATAAAATTGCATTCGATTGACATGCTCTCCTGCTGGGAACTCAAGATGTATTCCACCCTGTCTGTGAGTTCCTAGTTTTGATGAAATGGTGGGAAATCTCTGGCAACCTTAAATGAGATAGGCGCTGGCAATTTATCCCGTATCGGGGAGGCATATAATAATTTACTCATTTTTCCCTATTAAAGAAACACCGTGAGAGCTGATGCCCTGTGAACACCAGTGTGCTTTAATGGAGACGCCATTAATAATTTACCTTAATAGTGTAATAGTTGCCATTTTTGTGACCAAAAATTTGTTTCAACCCCTGCTTTGTGGATGAAAAGTAGGATCAATTAATATTGAGTGATGACAGCCTCCCTGCAGAGAGAAAATAGGAAATCTTGGTGTCGTCATCCGCCTTGTGACTAAGAAATAGCTTTTCTTAATTGTACGGAACAGAGAAACCCAGGGGGATGTAATTCATTTCTCTCCAGCTTGCAATGTAAATTGAAAGTAAAGAAAAATAACCCCGCGCCTGAGTGGGGACGTGAACTCAACCACTGAGCTATGTCTGAGTTGTAGGAATTGCTGGAAACAAGGGGACGGCTTTCCCCAACACGAGGTCTCCTTTCACCTTGGCATTGCTCCAGGTTCCTCTGATACCAATGAGCAGCGTGCTTCTCTCTCTGCTCCCAGATCTTCTCACGGCTCATTCCTTCTCGGCCATCCGGGTCTCTGCTTCAATGCCACCTCCTCTTACCCTCCTGCCTAGAACAGCCCCGCCCCTCGCCCCATCCACTTTCAGCCTCCACTCCCTGCTTTCCTTTATTCCTGGAACTTGGCATCATCTGACATCATGCTCTGTTATTTTTTGTTGTTGTTGTTATTTATGGTGTCCCCCAACCATAATGTGAGCTCCTCTTTGTCTTGTTCACTGCTAAGTCCTCAGAGACCTAGTGCTGAGGGCACTTGTTGAATGACTGAATGATCTACGTAAAAGGATACAGGATGATTTAAAGATCCTTGCATGTTCTCACCAGCCTTCCTTAAAGGTGTATTGACTTCAGGCAGATAACACAGTCTCAGTTGATCCTCTGAATGTGGTTTGGTGCCATTATCTTTATACATCAGTGCCAATAGCCGGAAGTCCCAGCGTGTGACCCATTCCATTGACAGCATTCCCAGACCTTCTGCAACATGCTCTCTGAAGAAGCTGTTTATCTTTACAACAGTGATCACAGTTCCTTACTTGTTTAGTTTCTTCTCCCCTGCTGGATTTTAGGCACCATGAAGACAGAGACCATTTCTCTCTCATTAACTGCCCTGTCCTCTGCATGTACCACCGAGCTGCATGAGGCTGCTTCTGGGCCTATGGAAAGATGCTGGAGGTTGGACCAGCTAATGCCAGCAGGATGAAGTGCTGCAAGCACTTCAGGAGGAGAAGGAGGTCCCTTTCCCCTCCCCCGCCATCTGATCGCTGCCTAGAGCCGTCACTGGCAGGACCTAATAGGAAGTCCACTAGCCCAAGAAGAATGCAGAGTCCTAGCTCACAACAGCAACTAAAGGACCAGCCCAGTGCACACCTTCAGATTCTCGGCATCCCTGTGCCCTTGTGCACATTCTTGACGTAACAAAACAGCATTGTTTCTGCTTAACAACATGCAACTGTTCCTTATACAGTGCTCTTGCTCTTTCATCAAAGAGAGGAAACACGAAGTCAGGATGTCCTTCTGGAATGGTGTGCATCTCTGGGTGACATGAATTAGTTTTCTAGTTCAGTCTGTGGGTATGGAATGGGGCAGATGGAACAGGAAGAGGAATCAGCATTGCTCAGATATGAGTTAAATCCTTTCTCTCTCTCTCTCATTTTTCATTAATATTTACTCTCGGACATGGAAATGCCAAGAGGCACTCCAGAGACTTCCCTGGGTTCCATTTTTATAGCAGCCTCTAATTTCCCTTGAGAATTGGGGTCACTCACCCCAGCCAGTGCAGTAACCACCTTCTTTGCCTTTTGCTTTTATAGTGTTCGTAATCCGAAATGGCCAAGGGACAGCCTTTGCTTCCAGTTCAGTGAAACCATTGCTGTGTTACTTGGTGAGAACATTCCTCCCTTAGGAACCACGACCTTTAGATGAGTAGATCAAAAGTTGTGGGGCCAGGAAGCAAAAATGCCACTAGATTTAAGAGGAGAGGAGCCATTTCTGCTTCCATCCTTGATTGCTGGCACTGTGCGTGCTGTTTGCAGAAGAGATAGAACTGATTCAGTTTATATTCCTTGTCCTAAAAGAGCCAACTCCAACTTATCAGGATATCGCCTTCCAACTTGCTCTATGGGGAATGTTGGACCAACAAATGGAGAGTTGGTTTTTTTTTCCTAACAAGGTATAGAATTTTGCGAGCACAGCGGTGGCGAAGGCTCTTTTGACTTTAACACGGCATTGCATGGTGAATCGGTGGTTTAAAAACTGCATCGGATGGAAGCCTGTTTTTGTCTTCACCTCTCCTTGAGTGCTTTAAAGTGGCCATCAGACAGCCATAGTTGTACCGTTCCTTGTTCCCAGCATCACTCATCACCACGGGGCTGGCCACCTTCCTGGGGGTGTGCTGGTCCCTCTCTTTCGGCCCCAGGATCGGCCTGTGTTTATCTTGCGGGGAGGAGGGTCAACAGCAGAATGCATGAGTAATTAATCAGCGGCTGTTTATCGGTCTGTCGCCCTGCATGTCAGGGAATAGTGCCGGTAGAGTGACTAAAAGCGTGGACTTGGGGGAGACCAGGTCTGGGTGTGGGGCCTGCAGACCTGGTGGGAGACATGTCTCTCTCATTTGCTCTGTGATCTTGAGTGAGTTACTTAGCTCCTCTGAGTCACAGATTCTTGTCTGTAAAATATCTATATGTTTGTTCCCTGGGGTGGTTTAACTGAATGAGGTCATCAGATAAAGCACTGGGCAGGCTCATAGATAAGGCTCAGTAAACCGAAGCTATTTTTATTTTACCATTTGCAAAGAAGAGTCAAGAATTCTGGACGGGAGGGCCCGAGAAGGTTTACGTCAGACAGGAATGATTTAAATGATCCTTCCCTAACTGCACAGTGAGATTGTTTGTTCTAATCCGTCTGAGGCCCCATCCACTTGTCAGGCAGTGGTTCACCGTATTGGGTGGGAAAGTGCAAGGCAGAACAGTGTGAAAAGTGGCACAACCCCGGCCACGAGGACCCCAGACATCTTCTGGCTGAGGAGAGGTCAGTGTTCATAGAGTGAGGTCAGCCCGGAGGTAAGTGTAGGGCTTGAGACCCCCCGAGGATAGGGCAGAGTTGAGAAAAGTGGGGGTACCTTGAGGAGAAGCTCCCCCACTGAGGTACAGGTCGGCTGGGTCAGGGAAAATCATAATGCTTTATATTAATTAGAATACTTACAAGAATGCAGAGTGCTTTTGTGGACCTTATCTTATGTCATCATTTGATAATAAGGAACTCTGAGGCTTACTCAGAGAACCTGGGGTTTATCAATAACGGAGATAAGAAGATGATCAACTGTGGCGATCTGTGTCTCCCAGCACCCCCAGTGACCTGGGGTCATGTGGCCCAGTTTGGGGACCTGATGTGGCTTACTCTGGCTGGCAGTGCTGAACTCACTATGCTGAAGGGAGAGACAGGGCAATTGTGTCTCAAGCTGTTTGTATGTGTGTGTGTGTGTGTGCACGCAGGCGCACACTGGGAAATGGGTGTTAATCCAGGAGGACATTCATGGTCAACAGTGATTTCCCAGAAATGTTTAGAAGGGAGGGGAGCCTCTGAGGCCACCCCACCCAAGTGTGACCCCGTGCAGATGAGAAAACAGGCCATTGGCAGAGAAAGGGCTCCTTCAGGGCCAGCCAGCCTCCTGGTACTAGCCTCTGAAAGAACCCAGATTTCTCGGTGACTCCTGGTCTTACCGAGGTGGCTCCTGCGTTGGCCACATTTCTCAGCTTTTGATCATTCACTATTGTGTTAATCACTTCAGCCTCAGACCTCTAGTCCTGTGTAATCAGAGACCGGTCTGTGGGGCTGTGAAGGCCATCATGCCTTGGGGCAAACAAAGCCTGTCTTTTTCAAACAGGAAATCCATTCGCCTGGAGGTGGAAACCACAGAATTGTCTCTGCCTTGCTGAGGTTCCACACCACCGTAGTCAGGCAGGTGCTCCCTGTCATTCCAGAATGCTCCAGCTGAGTTCTCATCAACACCTCCTGGTCTGGTCCCCCACACTGTACACTTGTCAGAAGTTCCTGTAAGCCTCTGGGCCTCTCCAAGTTCTCCCTCCTCTTTCTGGACTTAAGGTGTTAGATTGGAGTCTTGTTCTAAGAACTTTTGAAGGTTCTGATTTCTTCTCCACAAAATGAGGACTGGGACAGAGGCTCCTGGCTCCATACCTACCTGGGTAGGTGGCCTCTGTGGCTTCCATATATTCTGTATGTAATGAATTCCTGATTTCATTTCTCAAGACACGGACTCCATCACAGGAAGGGAGAAGGGTGTGTGGGGAAGGACAGTTGCCTTGCTCAGTGGCTATTTATAAAATCCCAAATTTTATAGTTATAATACTCTGTAAATTTCCTAGGATTGCCTTTTTAAAAGGATGAGTTTTTTTCTAAGCCACATCTTCAGACCTTTCAAATTCAAAGCACTAAAAGAATATTTAAAAATAAAAATTCTAATTTTTATGCACATTTTTGGATCAAATTTGTGACATGGTAGAGTTGTGCTTTTTATGTACTTCACACATTTTATAATTCTTAAGGAACTTGAAATAACCAATTTACAGTGCATTCGTGCCTATTTGTAGAATTTTTTGAAGTGATTTAAAATGGAAGCATGGGCATAGGTTCTGCCCCCAGTATTGGCTAGCTGGGAAGGGCTGATCAAGTCACCTCCCCTCTCACCTCCTGTGTATTCAGCACTTGACTCTGTACCAGGTCACTCCAGAGGCTCTGAATGTGAATTGTCACACCAATCCTGCAAGGCAGGTACAATTCTTATCGACATTTTCCAGTAGGAAACCGAGGTGCAAAGACACAGGTTTTATGTTGTGAGGCCAGGATTTGAGCCCAGGCTGCCTGACTTCTAAACCCACGATGGTAACCTCTGTGCATCCTGTCCCCTCCCTCTGCATAAAATAGGCTGTGGTGTGTGACCCAGTTTTGCTTTTAAAAATACTTTATGGTGGTATGTAGGCATTATAGGCCTCAATTTATAATAACACATTACTTGTCTTTGTGGTTTATTTAAAAACAGAGTTTTAATCAGAAATGTAGTCCTTGAGTATATAACTTGTTCCTAGAAGAAAAATCAGGCATATTAAAATGGTTTGCTGTATTGTATGGTTTCTAGGGAAAGACATGACAATTAGGGGTCACTTGCATTTTTGTGTTGTAGGGGTAGCACGTCTGAAACTTACGAAAACACTGTTTGCTTGCTGGACCATACTTTAGCTTTGCACAACTCTGGGAGGTAGGTTGCACAGATATCGAGTGTAGTTACAATTGCTTTAAAATGCTTATCTGTTTATTCTAAACTTCTCATTCACTTGGGATCAGTAATCAGTGATTGTCTTAAGAATGAGTGACATTTGTAACCACAGTTTGGAATAATTTTGGATTATATGTATCCTGGACATTGTCACTGTTACATTATGGAGACTCTGGATTCTATTATATTCTTCTGATGAGTGTTGAATTTTTAAAATATTTGCTTTAGCAGGCAATTGACTTGATTGTACTTCAGCTGCCAACTCTGTCTCTTGGGTGGCGGCTCCGATCTCACTTTGTTCTTTTAGCCTCATTTGGGCTGATTGGAGAGTATCTCATGCATTCGTGGTTTAGGGGTCGACCAGAGACTCAGAGAGTTTATACATAGAATTCGAGGCTCTCCTTCTCTGGCTCTCTCCTTTCTTGGATTCCCCCTTTATATTCCAGCAGCTGACGTAACTGTGGACTCTATCTTCTGTTTCTCCAAGCCAGTAGGACTATGGGTTTCTGAGTTTTAGTTGCCCTTATTGTACAGACAGACTAGGACTTGACCTTGGGCTAAGAGCCAGAAATAATAAATGAAGGCACTGACGGATCTTATCCCTGAGCTTGTTCATGACTGAGTGCGAGTTTCTGGTCTGTAGCCTGGTCCCCTTTCTTCTTTTCTGTACTTCCCATCTACTTAAGTGGATTGGTTTAGCAGTTGGCTCAGGGAAATTTCTTTTTCTCTTAAATGCCATTGAGAACCTACCTGAGGCCCCCTGCTGATTCTGATAAACCACTCATTACCGGAGGACAGGCACTGTGGTATGCAGTGGAGAGAGGGCACTTTTGGTTTCTGATGGATCCAGGTTCAAATTTCCCTCTCCTTCTTGCTAACCCACTGATCTTGAGCAAGTTATGTAACCTTTCTCAGCCCACAGCAACTCAGGGTCATTGTCAGGGTGAGATGAGATAATGTATGGGAGTGCCTGGTACAGAGTAAACCTTTAGGAAATGTCTTCGTGTCAACAGGAGTCCTTGGGGGTTATTTTTTGTGATTCATTGGTCCGTCTTCCCATGGGATCAGCCTTGGCTCTGTGTCCAGTCCGTGTTGATGTGGAAGGAGGAAAAAAGAAAAAGCTTCATGTTCAAGGTGACAAGCATCTGCCAAGTCCAAGGCCATTCTCCTTGGAAGTCTTGGAGGGACCCTAGACTCAGCTGTCTGCCCTGAGCTCTGGTCTTCTCCTCCTTTCTCTCCATGGACATTGTTCTCCCACGCTCCTGGGAACAACATTTTGGGAGTCACGCTTCGCATCTCTATGCACCAGGCTTTAGTTGAAGCAACTGCCTTTGCAGCGCTTCTTAGTGTTGGCTTGTTTTCTCCATTCCTATGACCAGTGCCCCAAGCTTGTCCTGCCTGGCTGAGTGTAACATCTTTGCAACTGGTTGCTTGCAACTCTTGTTATTGTGAAATAATCATAATACTGATACTATTTTGGAGATTTTAATAATAACAGTGACAATGACAGAATGACAAGAGCCAACTCATACAGCATTTACCAGAGACCAGGCATTGTTCAAAATCCTTGACATATATCAATTCATTTAATCCTCTAACATTCAGTGAACTTTGTAGTCTGATTATACCCGTTTTACAGATGAGAAAACTCTTAGGCCCCTAGCTCTAGAAACTGTGTCCTTGACCACTTCGCTGAACAGCAAGGTTTTGTTTTTTCCCCCCTCACATGTCACCAGGCAGGTACCTGTGGGGGTAGGGATGCTGTTATTCTTGTACTTATTTGGACCTGGAGTAGGCAAGGAACTCAAGGATTGTTAGTGGCCTGTTGCCAAAGGAAACTCCACCTTCGTGGCCTGCTGTCGGATGTGGTCCAGGCAGGCTGAGTGGTGGGAGAAGGGACCGGCCTTTTGCCAGGGTAGAGATGGCTGCATGCCTGCCTTCATGGGTCAGCCACAGGAAGGGGAAGCACTTGTACCGTTTTCTGGCTGTGTCTAATTATGTGGCATTTTCTGTCTCCATTATAAAGATTTAATTGCTCTATTGTACTGGGGTATCGGGGCCTCTTATAGGTCATCTTTTACGATTGGTGATAATTGGCTCAGCTTGAATTGGCTCCAGCTAGTCACAGTTTCTTTATCATGTTTAATCTGAGATCTGATTTTAGCCTTATCTTTTTTTCTGAGTAGTTGAACTCCACATGCTGAGTTGTATGTGAGGCAATGCTTCAGCCTTTTTCTCCACCCCATCACTCTCCTTGGGCTGATTTAGGCATTGAGCATCTAATTCAATCATAGTAAAGATACGAAAAAATATCTGAGAGGGTTTTAGTGGCTTGGAAGTGAAAATACCAGGAAAGGGGAGAGATGTGCCCCTCCCATTCTATTAGAACTGTCAGGACCCGTGGCTGGATCACAGGGCGGGGGCGTGTTCAGCGGTGTGTGACGTAGACAGACAGCGTGTAAAGGACCCTTGCTTATCTACCAGAAACTCTAGACAGGACACCGTATATCAGACATTAATGACAGTAAGGATTTTGAAAATTCTGAAGATACATTTCCAAATGAAAAAGATAAGCTTGTCGCCTGAAAGGGAATGGGGTAAGAACCACATAAATTAAGCCGACAGGATTTCTAGAAAGCAGAAAGTGTGCTGAGGCATTGCCAACTGCAGAATATAAATACATCTCACCCTGTTATCATTCTGGGGTCTGAAGTCTCCATATTGATATTTCTGTGCTTTGAGTAAGCACTTCCTGAATGCTCTTGTCTTTGGGTCTGGCAGGCTTGATTTATAAAGAAAAGATGACCGTAATGAATGGGAAAGGTTTGCTGAGGAATTAATGTGGGGTTACTAAGAGTGGGCCTGCTGCTGGTGTTGCTGACCGACGGGCGTGGTGGGGAGTCAGAGGCCCTGTGCTGTGGATTCACTCCCTGCTCTGGCTGCCCAGGCTGTTTGCTGTGAACAGCTCTCGTGCATATCTTCCTCTAGTCCTTCCTTCTTTCCTTCCTTCCTTTCCTTCCTTCAATGGAACTTTGTTTGTTTGCTTTTCCCTCTTGAAGCTTTCCTGTTCATGAACCACTGTTAGCTTTTGGAATCTCTGGCTTCCCTTCTGTGACACCATGCCATTCATCTCTCTTGGTGACTCATCCTTGTGATTTTCTCTGTCCCGCTCTCAGCTCGGGCATTCCTGGGATGCAGGTCTCGTCGTCTTTCTCTTACAGAAGCTCAGCCTGGTGCGGACATGAGCCTGGCGTGTTGAGAGACGGGACGCAGTCCATGTGTCTGGATCCAAGTAGAGAAGGAAAGATGGGCAGCGAGATCAGAGGTAGCAGGGGCCAGTGCTACCAGTGAGGAGCGTGACTTTCCTCTGAGTGACGTGTCGTCCACTACAGCCATCTGAGCAGGGCTGTAACTATGTCCTGGATGGTTCGGTTTGGAAGCCATGTGGCCTTTGTACAAGTGAGGCATTACTGACCTTTTGTTCTTTACCTGCACAGATTCAAAGATCAAGCTGCTGTCATTTCTTCTTGTCCCCAACCCCGCCATTTCCAATGGCCCATATCCACTAGATTTTTCTTTCCAGCATCTTTCTATTCACCCCTCAGTCACGTTCCTCCCACAGCTCCCTCACCTAGAGCTCTAGCTCTGAAGCGGACCGCAGCAGTGACTTATTCTCCCCAAAATCCTGCTCCTCCTCCTTGTTTTGTGCATGTCACCTCACAACTCAATTCTGCTCCTAACACATTTTTCTCCACATCAACAAGGTAAGAACTGGCCAGAAGTCTGTCATTTTGTTTTCCGTCCTCATTGGCCATCCTTTTTTTAATCCCAATGATCTTGCTTTTATCCTGCCCCTCCTTCTCTGTAGCATAATTACTGCATCTTGCCCTCTGTTAGCCACTCACTGTCTAGAAAGAACTAGATACATATTGTTTCACCTCTCTTTTGCTGTGTCACACACTACAAACAATGCCTTATTTCTCATGAGTCTGTGGGTTGTTGGCTGGGCTCAGCAGGGTAGTTCTTCTGCTCCATGTGGTGCCAACTGAAGTCACTCACATGGCTGCATCAGCTGGGAGCTTGCCTTAAAGGCCATTGCAAGAGCAGAGCAGACAAGGTAGAGAGTGGTGGAAAATGAGTTTGAGGGGAGACACAGGATTATGGAGCACCGTGTATGCTGTGTTCAGGGGCTTGGATCCCAAAACTGGACCTTGAGGAGCCATCAAAGAATTCAGAGTATGAGTGACGTGGAATGATGGGCATTTAAATGGCTCATTCACAGGAATGTGAGCCAAATTCTACTTTTGCCTTTCTGTCTCTGAAAAAAACATCTAAGCACTGGGAGAACCAACTTTGGAACACTGCCATGGGGGCCTTGAGAGCCTTTCCTTCCTCCCTTGTTTGCTTTTCTCAGCTCTGAGAGAGTTCATGTTTCTTTTTGAAGGGCACGATTCTTTTACTTTTATAGATCAGCCTTTTTCTTCTTTGTTACACCTTGTTTTGCCCTCTCCAGGCATAAACTCATTTTTCCTAGGAAAATAGGACTCCAGAGTTGCAAAATGCAGACGTGCCCACTCAGCCTTCTGCATAAGATGGAGGGAAATGAAAGACTAGCTGCACCTAGTAACGTCTGCCCCCTCTCTCCCTCCACACACATACTCTGTGTGTGTGCACGTGTGATTTACCTTCGGCGCTCACGACTCGAAAACTGATAGCATCCACAATTGACGCGGGGTGCTAAATTGCACCACTCATCCGATTGTACAGTTTTATTAAAAAGAAGCAAATGACTCTGTGCTTGCATTAAGCAGAGGAGGGGGAAGAGGAAGACAGCCTTTCCTTTACGGCATTGTTAAGTTTGGAACTGTATCAGATTTTGCTTTGTTTTGTTTAGTCATGGATAGCTTGTGTGTGTGTGTGTGTGTCCGTCCCTCTGAGTGGCCATCCCCTGGTGTGGACATTTTTCCCCGCAGCTCAGGGAACTGCCCTGATGAGAGCTTTCAGCAATCAGATGGATAAAAATTGAACACATTCTTCGGGATTCTTTTCACTGTTCTGCCTTACATGTTCATTTTCTCAACAGCAACAACAAAGCCCCATGGAGTAGTAAGACTTTCATACCTCAAAGTGATGTCCTTGAATACGTGCCTTCTATTATCTGCAAGGTGACTGCTAAAATTCCCAGAATGTTCCAAAGATATCGGTTGTGTTTGCTGGGGCTTCTTTCCCTTTTTCCATACTGGGACTCTTTGCTTCAAAATTATCCCTCTCTCCTTGTGTTAATCTTAAAAAATGATTATAATAAATTGTGGTGATGGGAAGCAATGTAGGAGAATAGAGAGGTGGCTAGAATAAGAATCAGGGGGCCTTAGATACAGTCTTCTCTCTAAAGTTAACTGTCAGGTCACCGAATATGTCTGAACCTCAGTTTCCTCCATGTAAATACGGGCTGGCAAGCTTATTCAGTAAAGGGAAAGATAGTAAATATTAATATTTGGGGCTCTGTGGACAAGATAGTCTCTCTCACACCTGCTCTGCTCTGCCCTTGTGGTGCAAAAAAGCATCTGTAGGCAATACGTAAATGAATGGGTGTGACTGTGTTCCTGGACTTGGCCTGCAGGTCATAGTTTGCCCACCTGGAGTCTGAAGGATCAGAGTAATAAATACGGCCCTATTTTTTCCACATAGGTTTATAAGGGAACAATTAAATAGTATAGTGAAAACACTTTGAAAATTATATAAAGAGTTCTGCTTCTAGATAAGATTGAGTAGCTTGAGGTAAACTAATGACTCCAAGAACAACAAGAAACACCGTATAAAATACACACACACACACACACACACACGAGTCGTTCTGAGAGGTGTTGAAACAGTGAGGACTGGGAGGCTGAGATATCAGGAAGGGGAGCATGAGGAGGTAAACTGACGATCTGTGGCTACTGTATCCCTGAGGGTATTTCTGGTTCCCGGTGCTGGCAGGGGACAGGGATTACAGGCTCTGGAAAAGAGACACCAGCAGAGCTTTTGGTCGTCTCGTGAGACTGGACGGAAAAGACAAAGTTGGAGACTCAAGGAGCCTCAATACACAGGCAGTTTTCCCCTCAAGACAGTGGCTGAATTCTGAAGCTACATGGGCTGGAGGGTTCAAAGGCTAATCAGAAAGCTTCTGAAAAGGAGAAGGAAGGTTCAGCAGTCTTGGTGATGAGGAGCTCAAGATTAAAGTTCAGGACCTGCTTTTCAGGAGTTTGGGGGCGTGGGGGCAAGGCTCTCAGTTGAAAGCCTTGGTGGGCTAAGTCCTAAGAACAGCGGTAAACCAGGAGTAGTTTGAGTCTTGTGCCAGGGCCTCATTGGTTCAGGTGATCAACCCCATCCCCACCCTAACTCCATCTGCCTAGCAGAAGAAAGGGACAGTCATCTTTTGAGAAAGATAACTTGACCAGAAATTTCTTCAATTTTTTTATACATGGTGTTTGGTATTAACAAAAAATTATTAGGCATGCCACTTTAACAAAAAATGAGAAAAACAGATTATAGAAATACGCTCATAGGTGATCCAGAATTAACAGAATTAGATTCAGCAAAAATAATTTACAATAACTATGATTATTATGTTCAGGAAAAAAATTTTAAGTGGAGAAAATAGATGAAAGGATGGAAAATTTCAATAGAGAATTGAAATCTATAAAGAAAAGTCAAATGGGCATTCTATTAGTGGAAAAAATCTGAAATTAAAAACTCAATAGAATGGTGTTTGGTAGAAGTCATATATAGCAGAAGACAAGGAATAGTGAATCGGGGAAAGTTTGATGGAAATTATTCAAACTGCATTGCAGAAAGTTAAATACGGAGCATGCAGAAAAGAACATAAGGACAAGTGAGACACCATGAAAAAAATCTGAGGTATGTGTGATTGGATTCTTGGACAGGACAGAATGGAACAGAAGCAGTATTTGAAGAGATAATGGCTAAGAATTTCCCCAAACTTATGAGAGATATCAACTCACAGATTCAAGAAGTTGTGCAAACCCCAAGCATAATAAATACAAAGAAAGAATAGTGGGTGCTGAGTAGATAAAGTTGTTCTTTAAAAACAAACAACACACTGGCTTTTTAGGTCACTGTCCTGGTGAATGAGACCTATTACAAGGTGAGCCACCAGCCTCGGGCTTCCTGTATTTACTCTTCTGAGCCTTTTCCTCCAACCAAGCCTGATGTCCTCATGGTCTCTAGAAGCATTTTCCTGCTTCTCTGCTTTTGTCAAGTTCCACACATAACGCCAGCCCTTGGCATTTCTCACTTCCAGGCACCCTTAGTTTTGGCCTTAGCATTGTCATTGTTTAACATCATTAAGACAGTTTAAAGGTCCAACAAGGGCTGTGTCCATTAAGGTGGTGTATTAGTTTTCTAGGGCTGCTGTAACAAACTGCCCTAAGCATGGTAGCTTAGAGCAACAGAAATGTCTTCTGTCGGAGTTCCAGAGGCCAGATGTCTTCAATGAAGCTGTCAGCAGGGCCACACACACAGTCTCTAGGGAGAGAATTTATACCTTACCTCTTTCAGCTTGCTGGCCCCTGCTAGCTTTCCTCGGCTTGTAGCTGCATAGCTGCATCTCTCTGTGCTCTGTCTTCACGTTGCCTCCTGCTCTGTGTGCCTGTGATCTCTTCTGTGTGTCTGACTCAAAACTCCCTCTGCCTGTCTCATCTAAGGATCAGTGGGATTGTATTTGGGGCCCACCTGGACCATCCAGGAAAGTTCCTTCTCTCAGGATCCTTAACTTAACCAGGTTTGTTGCCATACAAAGTAATATTCAGAAGTTCTGGGGATGAGGATGTGGACATATCTTTGGGAGGGCACCATTGGGCCCATTACAGGTGGTGGTGCTGTTACAATGGTAGTGCGTAGAGATGGTAGTACATGCCAAGAAGTGTGCGAAGTGCATTGAGTGCATCATCTCACTTAGTGCTCCACCAACTCCATAGGTAGATGCCATCATTACCGCCATTGTACACATGAAAACTCTCAGGCTTAGAGAGCTAAGTACTTGCCAAGGTCACCTTGAAGCTACCAAGTGGTAGAGCCAGGATTTGAACCCAAGCATGGGGCCTTTGGAGCTCTTCCCGTTAACTGGTATGAGTCAGTAAGCTGGATTTCTGGCTGGACTGTTGCCACCAGCTGGGTTTTCGACCTTGAGCCATGGATGGTCCTTTCTAGATCTAAAATTCTCTGGTCCTATGTATTTTTGTTAGGAAAAAAAAAACCCTTCAAATCTGGATTACTACGAGTAAAACAAGTTTTAATCTGATGGATAATGGGGAGAATTTGCTTACACTGCTTATGGGTGAAGCAGATGGGAGTTTACTGTTGTGCATTTTGATATTTGCTGATGGTGGAGGCGTTCTGGAAGGAAAAATTACTTCTGGACTCAGAGGCTAAATCTATACCATCTGAGTGGGTTGAGGTAATTACTCCGGTTTTTTAGACTCTGCCTGCCAGATAATTGAGGTAAACAGGGTTATTAAGTTGAAGTAGCTAGGTAATTGGGTCTGCCCCCTTTGATAATGTAAACATGGTCATATTGTGTAATTGTATAATTGGCTGAAAGGGCTGTAATAATTCTTTCTCTCCAAGCGTCTGCTATTGTCTGTGGCCTGGCCATTGGGTTACTGTATGTTAGATTATTACAGACAAACCTGAGCACTTAGCTTGGGGTTTCCAGTGAAAAATACATACATATATGTGCACATATTTATGTATATGTGTATATCATTTAAATTAAAAATTGGAATATAGGGAATATTTTGAAGTTTAATTACTGCATCATTCATGTAAGAGTTTTTAAAGAAGTATGTGCCTCCAAGGTGAATCACCCTACAGTCTATTGGGGGAGATTGGCTCCCCTTTATAAGAGATTTTTTTTCCTCCAGCTGTACCCTAATGTTTGTATTTGAAGTGTGCAGGAAATGTGTTATAGCAAAGCTTACTCCTCGTCAGAGTTGGGCAAAGGACAGCTGGGCTTAGTTCTTTAGGTTCTACCTAAACATCACCTGATGGGGCCCCTGTTGTGGTTTTGGTGTCGGACCATAGACTTTAGCTTCATCCTTCCTGTTCCCAGCGCTCACTGCACCTGGGCTGCTGCGAGGGCCCCCTGGGCCTTCCTTTCTACCTCACTTTCCGAATGACTGAATTTTGGATCTCCATTTCACAATGGGGCCAAGCCTGCCTTATCCATCATTATGTTTAGGAAGTCTGTTCATTCTAGAGTGGGGGCTGCCTTATGAAGAGTAAGAAATTCCGGGGCAAGTGTGGGGGGGGTGGACCATGTCACACCTGTGGCGGCCACATGGCTCCCATGTTCTGAAACCGTATAGTTCTAAAATCCATTTTCTGATTGTAGTCCTTACATCCTGAACTTCGGCTCAGAAAATGAGGCTCAGGTGATGTCTGCTCACGTGACTCTCCCATTAGTTATCTGTGTAACAGGCCCCTGATACGATATATCTACCTTGGCCGAAGGAGGAGAAAATTTAGGTTAAAAAAATACACTCCCCACCCAGTGTGTGATGGGGATGGGAAGGTTTGGTCTTGCCCAGTGGTGTTGGTAGTTGACATCACTGCTCCAGTTATTCTAGTCCCTGCTTCACTCTGCTTGCCCAGATGTGGTTCGAAGAGCAGGAAGGCCATTCAGGCAGAACCAGCTCAGCAAATTCAGATGAACTGTCTGCTTGAGCCTCCTGAAGTCTTCCCTATGGGCTATGTGTTTATTTATAAGCCAAATTGGCCTGGAAGAAGAAAAAAAGAGGAGAGGAAGAATTTGTTTCTAAAATGAAAACCAAATATCGTTAATATAAAAGTTCTCCATGTACAACACATCCTGCTAAGCCTCCAATAAATGCGCAAATATCAAGATAAGACATGGAAGATAAGAATCACATTCCAAAAAAGAGAAATGGAGACAATTCTGCTGTTTTTCAGGGCCAGAATAATCCATATAGTTTACGCCTTCTGCAATGTATATTTTATATTCTACATTATCTGATTTTATGTAGTATTCATGTGTGATGTCTGGATCACCTCTAAAACTCATAAAAATTCAGACCGGGGCTATGTCCTCACAGTATTGAAATGAGCCAACTATTTGGAAAATTCATGCTGTCAAAGACATCTTGGCTTTAGTTATCTGAGAAGGAAAAAGATCACATTTAATTTTCTTAGTTTTCCATTTTAGTCTGCAAATATTAAATAGCTAGAAGTTACAGAAACCAAAAAATGATAAACCTCTTTCAAAACCTATTGTGTATATATTATAGAGTTTACTTTTCCCCAGCATGTAAACAAGTTATAACAGCTATCATTTCTACAATAACATACTCATTTTTAATCTTTTTTCTATATTGTGATGACATTGACTAGGTCATTAAGGCTATATGGATAGCCAGCTCTTCAGGCAAGTGAATTCTGAGCATGGACTAGAATTTTTTAAAGAAAATTTTAAAGAAAATTTTGGATGTACACTTGAGTTCAGTTGTTAATTTTCGGTCTTTTGCCATACAGGAGAATGAGAAATAGTCTTTCACGGGGCCCAGAGAGTCTTCAGTAGGACTACAGCTCTCTGAAATACCTTGTGGACATTACTTAGTCCTTTCTTGTCTGTTAAGACTAATTCCATTCAGCAAAAACCAAGTAAGTGGTACTGGTTTGTAACTTTGGAGAATTCGTGAACCTGAGCATTATATTTTCAATTTATTTTTCAGATTTTTGTACTTCTAATCTGGTAGGAAAAACGGATGAGCAAATTCACTGTATGTGTCTGTAAAATATGAGTAACTATGGCCTGAGAAACTCTCCAAAGGGCACTGAAGTTCATGGACAGTAGCCATGACCTTGAGAATTATTTTGGCTTCTTTGTGCTTTTTGTTTGTTCTGTACACGTCTGAGTTTTACTTACTGGGATTTGACATCTAAATAGGGGGCTGTTACTATGATATGTTCATAGAACGTATGGGTCGAAATGCTTGTCATTAGGGATGTTGAAAGGACAATTTACGATTCACAAAGACGGAGAAGCTCAATAAAGATGCATATTGAAGGGCTGGTGAAATAGGAAAGCTATAGATAGCTGGGCTCCTTGCGGATGAACAGAATTAATGACAAGTGAAAGGAAAAAATCCACTTCCTGATGGAAAAAGAATGTTTTCCAAACGTCAGCAGACGCGATACTTTCCTTTCCCCCTTCCCTCCGCCCCAGCTTGGGCTGAGGACCGAACTACCTGAGGAGCACCCTGAGCGTAACGGAGCCTGAACAATACGGCTGGACAAATGCTAGATCAATTTAATGCCATGCTTGCCCCCACTGGACTGCGTGAGCCCTTATTGGCTGGGCACTTTGGTTTCTTTTTATCGTCCTGGCACCCAGTACAAGCCAGGTACATAGTAGGTGCTTAATAAATGTCGATTGCATTAAATCTTCATGGTAAAAATTATTCTTCTTTTTTGTACAAATTATTTGTATATTCATCTTATTCCCCACCCCACTATGAGATCAATACATGAGTTTAATTTCTGTTTCAGGCAGTATTTACCATTTTCCATCAGAGGGGTTAAAAAAGCATTAAAATTTTATTATTTAATATTCACAGAACTAAATAGTTGTGTGGGTATTTTTTTTCTTTTTGGTAAGTGTGTAGGTCCTGTACTTCTGAAGTTTGAGCTTAAAACCGCTTTGAGAGTTTTGGAATACCTTTTGTATCATAAAAGAAGGAATAATGATAACTGACATTTGTTGAGCACTTACTGTGTCTTAGACACCTAACCTTTTTGAGTTCTATAAAGATCTTATCAGGTAAGTACTGTTATTGTCCCTTTTGAAACTTGGGGAAACAAAGGCATTGAGAGATTAAGTAACTCACCCAACATCACCTGGCGAGGGGCCAAGCCAGGATTTGCACCCAGAATGCCCCGGTCCAGAGTCTGCGCTCCTGACCACTAAGTAGACTGCCTCTCGGGATGGACCTTCCTGCACGGAGCATTTATTGAAGGGAATGAATTTACCCAGACAGGCCAGTGTCCCGGTGGAGGAGACGCTGCACAGTCCGTGTGGGAGCCTTAAGTCGTCTGTGCCAGTAGAGGCCATAAAACCAATGTGGCGAACTGTAAAAGATTGAAGAGCAGTTTCCCTGTCCACTACCACAGAGTTTCGCATATCCCTGCTGAAGTTCTTATAAAACTGGCATCTGTTACATTTCATAAAGTTTCTATCGGCGCATAATACAGAGAGTGTTTCATTTTCGTGATAGAAGTGGTTCTTGAGACAGTTGACATCTCTGCCTCAGCCAGAGAGGACTGCAGGCCGGCAGCTCTCCGAGTGCCGTCTGGGGCCCCTGGGAGTTTCAATTGGCAAAACTACTTTCAAAGTAATGCCAAGCTCCTTATCTGCCCTGTTCCCTCTTACTCTCTCACGGGCGCACAGTGGGGTTTTCTGGAGGCTACTCGGTGTATGATGGCATCGTGGCCAGTTCATGGGTGCTTGGATATTCTTGTTTTAAAAATATCTTAGTGTAAAATTTTCTACCATCATAAGTAATCGATAGATACAACTTACATAAGCAAAGCTCTTAGGGCGACCACAAGAATTTTGAAGAGTGAAAGGCAGTTCTGAGATTTTTTTTTTTCTGTTTGGTCACTGGAAGGGGTTTACCATTTTTTAAATAATAAATTTACTCCAAATATATCTGAGTTTGCCATCCCTTTCCAAGGTATAAGTATTTGGGTAAGATGAACTCTGCCTTGGAAAGATAAAACATTCTCCTCTTTGTACTCCCTGGCATTTTTTAGGGTACTCTCAAGGCCCGGAGCGACTTGTTTGCTCAAAGGAAGAGTATTCTTTCTACCGGGGGCCCCCAAAGATCGGGTCTCCGTTCTAACTTGCAGAGCATTATTTTCCAAAGAACAGCCCTAGTTACTGTAATTGTTAATGAGGCAGCCTGCTGGGTGCCCGAATCCATTTTTCTGTGTGATCCAAACTAAGCTGCATTCTTTCTTCGCAACGTTTTATCCGACTCTGCTTCGAGGTTTGAAGAATTAGCTGTTCATTGATGAAGTGCCCTTAATCAGTTCATCTCACATTACAATGTAAAGTTTCTCTCGTATTCAGCAGAGGGCTTGATTTTCATTTGCTGTCTGTGATCACAGAGCAGTAAGTGGAGTCCCAGGAAATCTCAAGAAGAGGAATGATAATGCAGGGGCGGGGGGCTGGGGGAGGATATGGAGGTAGTGGGGGATGCTCAGCTAATTGATTAGTTTAGAACCTTCTAATTTCCATGAGGCACAGAGGAGCCCAGTTTGTATTTCTCCTCCTTGGCATGGTATTCTCACAGATTGTCTGATGTTTCATTATCATCTTGACAGAACAGCTGATGTGGAATTCTGTCAAATAGGATCTCCATTGCGTTTCCGCCATGTGCACGCATTACTTTGTGATTAGATTATTTTGTCTCTATTAGTTGATTATCTGAGAGCTGGAAGAGTGAACTTAAAGGAGAGTGTGTCTCCCTGGGTCCTGAATTTTTGGGGCCACTGGTCCTTTGAGTACAGTGGAGACGTGACTCCCCCAATGCTAATATATTGGGCTTTGGGGATCTATAAATGACTCGTGTTGATGTTCTCTCCTAATAAAACTTTCAGGCAGAATGCTTCTTTATTCAGAATTTTCCTGATCCTTACATATGGCCAGTTTTTTTGTTTTCTGGCTGTCAGCACTGGTTCTTCACCGGGTTCCAGTGTGAATTTCCATGCTCGCCATCCTATTTTTTTTTTTTTTTCTATTTATGAGACTCTGTTTGTGGAGTCTCTTCCCCTGCTCGGAGTGTGAGGATTTTCACATACACTTGCAAAGCTCAGGCGAGCAAATTGTGTTCCTTTGCCGAATAAGCCTCTGGTGTCCCCCACCCCCCTAAATGGAACATCATTCCCCGAAGTGATAGTTAAGGAAAATCAGCACAGAGCAAGTTTTTCTCACAAACACGCACCACCTCACAAACGGGGCTGGTTCTGTGTGTCTGTTTCTGCAGCTGTTGGCTAATCCCAGCAGTGGCCAGCTCCCGTGGGCAAGGAGGCCTTGAAGGCTTGCAGGTCTCAGTAACAGACGCCCAGACAAAGCCTGGTGCTGGATGGGAGGCTTTGCTGGCTGCCAGTCTTCATTTGTCAGCCTGCCTTCCCTTGCCTTTGAAAGACCCCAGGGGTCTTTCTTTTTTTAATCCTCACCTGAGGTTATGTTTATTGATTTTAGAGAGAGAGGAAGGGGGGGAATTGATTCGGGTTGAACCTGCAACCTAGGTAGATGCCCTGACCGGGAATTGAACCTGCAGCTTTTTGGTACACAGGATGATGCTCCCACCAACTGGGCCACCTGGCCACGGCAGACCTAGTAATCTTAACGGGAGGCAACCTGGTGCAGGGGAAGAGACGATTTTGCCATCTTTTCCTTCCCAGTAATTGACTCTGTATCTGCTTTATCCTTTTTTTTAAACAATGTATTTATTTGCTAAATATTTATCAAATTCTAGTTACTTGCTAGGCAAAGAGGAGGCTAGTTATGAGCAGAGCAGAACGAACAAGGTAAGTCCCTGCCTCACCAGGAGAGAGACACTAAAAAACTGTTATGTTAACCCAAGAGTGCTACGTGGCGCCTCGAATGGGGAGCGAGGGAGGTTAACGAAGTCTCTTTTAGAAGGAGCTGTGAAGGGTGAGTAGGAATTCTGTAAGCAGGGAATGAGGGGAGAGGAGAAGGGAGAGGTTGGGATCTTGTGTAAGTGTATCTGCATCATTGCCCCATTTTTGCCACCAGGCAGGCATTACTAATCAATTGAGAAGAGTTTCTTGGGGAGCTCCCCCCTGGCCTGTCTTTTTCAAGAACATGGCTCTCGCAGTCTCTCCCACAATTGTGCTCACACTTGAGTGAGCAAAAGAAGTGAATGGCGCTGCTTGTTGAAATGCAGACGGATGTAATAGTAGATCTGGGGTATAGGCTGGCAGTCTGCATTTCTTTTTTTTAAATTATATTTTATTGATTATGCTACTACAGTTGTCCCTATTTTTCCCCATTTGCCCCCCCTCCAACCAGCACCCCCCACTGCCTCAGGCAATCCCCATACTATTGTTCAAGTCCATGGGTCATGTGTATAAGTTCTTTGGCTACTCCATTTCCTATACTGTACTTTACACCCCAGGGCTATTCTGTCACTACCTGTTTGTACTTCTTAATCCCCTCACCTCTTTACCCACTCCCCCACACCTCCCTCCAATCTGGCAACTGTGAAAATGCTCTCTGTATCCATGATTCTGTCTCTGTTCTTCGTTTAGTTAGTTTGATTTTTAGATTCAGTTGTTAGTAGATAGGTATTTATTGCCATTTTATTGTTCATAGTTTTGATCTTCTTTTTCTTAAATAAGTCCCTTTAGTGTTTCATATAATAATGGTTTGGTGATGATGAACTCCTTTAGGTTTTTCTTGTTTGGGAAGTTTTTCGTCTGCCCTTCGATTCTAAATGATAGTTGTACTGGGTAGAGCAAACTTGGCTGTAAGTCTCTGCTTTTCAAGACTTTGAATATTTCTTGCCACTCCCTTCTAGCCTGTAAAGTTTCTTGTGAGAAATCAGCTGACAGTCTTATGGGAATTCCCCTGTAGGTAAATAACTGCTTTTCTCTCTCTGATTTTAAGATTCTTTCTTTATCTTTAACCTTTAGCATTTTAATGATAATGTGTCTTAGAGTGGTCCTCTTTGCATCCATCTTGTTTGGGACTCTCTATGTTTCCTGGACTTGCAGGTCTATTTCCTTCACCAAATTAGGGAAGTTTTCTTTCATTATTTTTCAAATAGAGTTCCAATTTCTTGCTCTTTCTCTACTCCTTCTGGCACCCGTATGATTCGAATGTTGGAATACTTGAAGTTGTCCCAGAGGCTGCTTCCACTGTCCTCATTTTTTTGGATTCTTTTTTCTACTTGTTGTTCTGATTGGTTGTTTTTTGCTTCCATACGCTCCACATCATTGATTTGATTCTTGGCTTCCTGCACTCTGTAAATTGTTCTTTATTTCAATTAGTGAGTCCTTTGTTTCTGACTGGATCTTTTTTATGCTGGTCTTCACCAATTTCCCTGAGCATCCTTATGACCCGTATTTTGAACTCTGCATCTGATAAGTTGCTTATCTCCCTTTTGCTTAGTTCTTTTTTTTTTTGAGTTTTGATCTGTTCTTTAATTTGGGCCATGTTTCTTTGTCTCCTCATTTTGGCAGCCTCCCTGTGTTTGTTTCTGTGTATTATGTAGAGCTGCTGTGACTCCCTATCTTGGTAGCCTGGCCTAATATAGTAGGTGTCCTAGAGGGTCCAGTGGCACAGCCTCCCCTGTGACCCAAGCTGGGTACTTGAGTTGTGACCTCTGTATGGGCTGAGTACTCCCTCCTCTCGTAGTTGAGCCTTGATTGCTGTTGGAAGATCAATGGGAGGGATTTACCCAGGCCAGTCAGCTGCAAAGACTATCTTTGGCCACTGACCACCAACATCTGCCCTCTGTGGAGAATCAGCTGTGCAGGGGCAGGGTAGTGATGCTCTGAGGTGGCCTGTAGCTGTCCACTGGGTGTGCTGGCTCTGCGGTTTCTTGGGTCGTACAGACCAAGGTCAGCTTCCACCTGTGTTTTCCCTGGGATCACCCCACCTGGGCTATAAAGAAATCTGAGATGCTGCTACTTGTGCTGGGCTTGGGGATTCCCAGGCAAAGCCAAGCTGTGAATCTAGGCTGGCTGCTGCTAGGGCCGGGTCTGGGGCCACTTAGCTAGAGGTATGAGGGCTGGGGGCTCACTGAGGCCAGCTGTTGCTTGTTTGAAAGGATTTAGGAAGTTGTGAAGCATGAGCCAAGACCAACCATTCACGCTGAAAAATCTCTGTTAACAGCTTGGATGGGCCCATAAGTTGGATGGGATGAAGTCTCAGGGGAGCTCCAGGGTGGGGCAAACAGCATTGGCCAGTGTGATGGAGTCTCACCTGCATATGGCACCTGCCTGCTGTTTCTGTGGCTCTGTAGGGGTGGGTTCAGAAAAGGGACAGTGACCTCTGCCCACATTTCTGTCTGGGAGAAAGCTGTCCCCCAGCTCTTGCCTTGATGCCAGACACTTCAGTTCCTCCCTCTTTTTCACTGGTACCTTTCAAGCTGCAACCCAATGTTGAGCTCAGAGGGTGTGAGTCTGAGTAAGTCTCTATATGGGTTCTTTAAGAGGAACTGCCTGAAACTCCAGAAGTTTCTCTCACTGACTCAATCCCTGCTGGGTTTTGCAGCCAGAAGTTATTCGACTTTTCTTCCTGGAGCTGGAACCCTGGACTGGGGGGCCTGGTGTGAGGCTGGGACTCCTCACTCCCAAGATATCCCTCCTGAATTTTCATTTTTTATTTTTTAATATATTTATATATATATATATATTTCCTATTACCATTTAGTGTCCTTATGCTCCTCTCCCCACTCCCGAATTCATATCCACCACATGTCAGTGTGGGACCAGCCCATTCCACGTCTGCACCCCTCCTACCAATCTGGATGGATGTGGTTTCTTTAATTCCGTAGTTGTCAGACTTCCATCCAACTCAATTTCTGATGGTTATGAGTGGTGGTTATTCTATCCTTTAGTTATAATTTTGATGTGGTTGTGTGAGGAGGCGAGCCATGTTTACCTGTGCCTCCATTTGACTGGAAGCCCATCACCTACAACTTCTTATGGGTAACAGCTATCTCATGCCCCTGGAAGTCTGCATTTTTAAGCAAACATGCTATTCTAAGCCCCCAAGTGATCCTGATGCCAGTACACTCAGCAACTGTGCTGAAAAATAGTTTTCTTGCAGTTGATCTCCCATGATTTACACTGGAGTCCATTCCTGGAAAATTCAGTGTATATTAAACTGCAAAATTATTTTTGTTTACATGTAAAGCAAAGGAAAATTCTAGTCGTACATAATTATAGACACTTTTCATCTTCAGATAACATCCAGTGGGATTTTCCAAAATTGTGTAGGACTTGGGGCGTTTCTTTGTGGGTCTGCCCTGTGTACTGTAGGTGTTGTGTTGGCTTGGCCTTCACCCACAGCAGTGACCTCCCAATCACTGTGGCAACTAATACTTCCATCCCCAAATTTCCAAAACGTACTCCAGGAGGCACTACCATTCCCTGTGAAAACCACTGGGCCAGATGATGGGACCTTGGGGTTTTGGGCAGGGGAAAGGTGGGCCAGCCTTGTGTTTTAGCCAGATGGCCCCTCCATTGCTGTGGAAAGTGCATAGAGGGCAGCTCAGACATAGGCATGGTCACCTGAAAACAACACGCAACAGGAGGCTGCCTTAGGCTGAGAGGGTAGCCGGGGAGAGGAAGGAGACTTAGAAAGGAGAGTTCAAGAGAGAGACTTGACAGTGGCCAGTTGGATGTTGAGATGGGTGAGAGGGAGGTGTCTATTGTTTTCCAGAATTCAGACTTGGCTGTTCTCAGTTGTGATGCTTCTGTGAACCATGAGGAAATGCAGGAGGCAGAGCAAGCGTTGGAATGATGGCAATGTTTTGTTCTGAACATCTTGAGTTTCAGTTGCCTGTGGGACTTGCAGCTGGAGATTTTTCTGAACCCACTGCTGGTGTGGGTCTGGAGCTCAGGAGATGTAGGCTTAGGGGTGTGGGACACGTGGTGTTGACAGGAAGGAAACTGTGGGGGAGCCGTGGAGTGGATGAAATGTGGCTCATGTTGGTAAGCCCCCCAGGCCAGTTAGGAGAGGGAGTCGCAGAACATGGGTAGCCTTGGCCCTGCCGACTTCGGAGACCATGTCTGTAGTGATTCTCTCCAGCGGGGCCCAAAGCCAGGAGGGGAGAAGCCTTGGTTTCCCCTTTTTGTAAAATGAGTGTCCCTTCCAACTCTAAAGTTCCAACAATGTTTTTGAATTGCCAGAAAAATATAATATTAGACATGAACGCAAGGAATCTATGGTCTAAATTTGAATAGATGGGGGAAAAGATATCTCAGTAGTTTTAGAGGGACTATTCTGAAGGCCAAGTATGCAACCTATACCCACAGATGGAAACTCAGTCCAAAGCATTTATTTATCTTAGGGGTAAGTGGCATCATCTTTAACTCATCTTTAGATGGAGTTTAATATGTAAAGATATTAGTCTAGTCCTTTTGAAATATGCCATGTAGCCCAGAAGCCTTGAAGTTTTGATCTCAGACAATTTAAAAACTTTCAGGCAATGAAAAGACAGACAAATTGCAATATATGTAACAAATCAAGGACTAGTATCCATTTTATAGATAATATTAGTGTAAATAAGTAAGAAAAAGATAAGCTGGGTTATGGAAAATGGGCAGCAGGAATCTTAGCTGGAGAATAAGAAATATACAATTATATATTTACATATTTTATATAAGAAGGTTCTCACCTCATTACTGATTACAGACATTCAGAATAAAGCAACAGGATCAGTTTTCACATATTGGATTAGTAATGTGGAGAAATAGGCATGGTCTCACTCTGTAGATTCAACTGTGAACTGGTAAGATCAATGTGTAGGGCAATTTGGCGATTCTTATCAACTCTTGAGCCTCTAAAGATATATGGACATAGGTTTTAGAAAAACATTAAAAGTGATTATCGTGCCATGGCTAGTGTGGCTCAGTTGGTTGGAACATCATCTGATAACCAAAAAGTTGTGGGTTTGATTTCCCATCTGGCGCATACAACCAATCTCTGGTCTGGGCACGCACAGAGAGCAACAGATAGATGTTTCTCTCGTATCAGTGTTTCTCCCTCGCCCTTCTGCTCTCTCTAAAAGCCATGAAAAAATGCCCTCGGGTGAGGATTTTTAAGAAATGATCACCATTAGGGGAGCAGAGGTGAGGGGACACTCACACCGGGTGTTGATCATACTCTTTGCAGAGGTCAGCCATGACACCCTGTTAACCTGGCTTTGACTTTTGTCCTCTGCCTCCTCCCTCTACCAGGGGTGTCCAACCTTCTGGCATCTCTGGGCCACACTGGAAGATGAGTTGTCTTGGGCCACACATTAAATACATTGTGACATGTAATCACAAAAAAAGTCTCATAATGTTTTAAGTAAATTTATGATTTTGTGTTGGGCCGAATTCACAGCCAGCCTGGGCTGCATGCGGCCCACGGGCCACAGGCTGGACACCCCTGAGTGGTCCAGAAGTCCAGGGACGTGGAGGAAGTCGATAACATGTTATTTGCATTTGCTCACCTGAGTTACATCAGTCCCATATTATAAATGTTTTTGAATATCACCATTAAAACTTTAATTAGAAAACTGAATTTACTTTTAAACAGTTGTTTTATTTTCACAGGTCTTCTTCTGAAATTCAGCAAGTCTGGTTTTAGGGTGGTTATTTATCATCACTATGTAGCTACTTTTATTTTTGTGGTTCTCCCGTTACGGACTTCAGTAAATGTGTCGTACACATTCATGCTGCATTTTTTCCCCAATCATGATTACAATCCCAAATTCACTGAAAAATAAACATGCCATTTTAAAAAAATTCATTGAAGAAATAAACATTGCATTTTTTAAAAAGGTTTTGTTGTCGTTAGTTTTCCAAGGAAAACACTGATCCAAGCAGTTGACTGTGGGTGGAGCCTAAAACATCAGGCAGATGATTCTCAGGTTTGTGTCTCCAACCCAGAGTTCTTCTGACCTGCACACCTTATACCAAACACTTACCTACCGTCCCCTCTCAGATGTCCCGGAAGCCCCTGGCAATCAGCATGACCAAACCAAGCAGTAAATATCACCCCCATCCTTTTAAGTCCCCACAAACTTGACACCTAGGAACTGTTACTGTTTCCAGCTCTCTCTCCCTTCTCCCAGCTATTTCTTTGGTTTTGTTTCCTTATGGGGGAAAAAAGAAGGAAGAGATATGAATATAGAGTCTCCTAAGAAGGTACTAGAAGGCCAAATAACACGTTCTCTGATTGATGTAGAACACATCCTAGGTTAGTTTCTTTAGCATTTGTTAAGCTTTTGGTTCTAATCCTGGGGTAAGAGGACCTGTCCTGTTTCAGGAGCAGCAGTTAGAGACAGTTTGGGATGCCTACCTTGTGGTGTTTGATGAAACCAGTTGCCTGTGTGAGTCACCTAAGGCAGCACGGATACCAGAGACGTGAACCTGAACAGGCTGCTGTCGGACGTCAGGTCCTGCAGGATCATGGTGCCGTGGGAGAGCTCCTGGAAGGGTGTCCCGAGCCCTGGGGGAGTAAAAGCCTCCCATCCCCAACCTGCCTGCCTTCCTTCTCTGAGGCTGCCCCCACTGTGTGCCTGGGTGTGGCCAGACCCTATCTGTTCAGCTGCCCTTTCTTTGCTGTATCTGAGGACAAATTTTTAGGGCTCTTTTTCTTTTTTCATTTTAAATATTAGACTTGAAATGCTCCCTGGTAGAGTTGCAGGCAGGGCAGGACTGAGGTGAGGAGAGAATTTAGGGTATGAGTTCTTGTTGGTGGCAGTTAGTAGAGAGATTTAGGGAGTGTGGTTGAGGATGGAAAGCGAACAGGCCGAGGTTATCCCTGGGTTTATGCCTTTTTCATAGAAATATTTTCTCTTTGCGTATTTTACTTTATAAATTCGGGGTGGATTTTAAGATAAGCATAGAGCGTGGTCAGGATGGAGGTGACCTATTCCTGTCCCATCTCCCGCTTGGTGTCTTCCTCATTTCCATGCCCTCGTTATCTGCCTTTTCTTGGTGTGCTGTGTGCTAAAGGCTCTAAAGGTATTCTCACATATTCCACCTCTTTTCTCAATCATTTCCTTCACCCTCTTGCACCTTTTGGAATGTGGGGTATGTACCTCACTGGGGCCTTCTCCTCAGGGTGCTATTCCCTGGAACTGGCTCTCTAGGCTTCTCCAGGCCCACGGTAGACCCCCACCCCCTTCCTCCTCATACCCAACTCTCTAAGCATTACAGGGTCTGTAGTAGAGTCTGGTGCAAGTCATGGAGACAGTAACCCCTCAACATGCCTTCTGCCTTGTTTATTTTTATGAGTCTCGATGTTCTAGACCCACTTTTGGTTCATACTCAGAAATGAGCAGAAGCTACACCAGCATTTAAAAGGGGGTCAGAGCACCCTGGCCAGGTGGCTCAGGTGGTTACAGCATCGTCCTATACGCCAAAAGGTTGTGGGCTTAATTCTGGGTCAAGGCACATATTTAGGTTGTAGATTCGATCCCTGGTTGGGTCGTGTACATGAGGCAACCAATTGATGTCTCTCTCTCTCTCCCTCCCCCACCTCTCAAATCAATAAAAACATATCCTCGGGAGAGGATTTAAAAAATAAAATAAATAAAAGGGGGTCACAGAAAGAAAAACACGGGCCTGTGGCTTAGGCTGAGAAATTAGAGGCATATGTGAAAACTAAATATTGATGTAGAGCTGGAGTAGATTCAGACATAAGGATCGACTTACAACGTGCAGATCTGTCATGCTTGGTAACAAGTTAGGAGCTGATTAGGGTTATTAATAATAACAATAATATTGACAATAATGATTTTAGCAGCTTCCACATATAGAAGAGTTTGGGTTCCAGGCCCACGCTTAATGCTTTTTGCGCATCGTCTCACGTAACCTTCACGACAGCCCAGTGAGATAGACGTGACTTTCATCCAGCACAGACAAAATCGAGGCCCTTATGGAAGGGCTCCTAACTCACCCGAAGTGGTACGGTTAGGACGGGGTGGCACTGAGATTTGAACCCAGGGAATCTCTCTTGAGAGCCAGGACCTTGGCCAGTACACGCTCATCTCTTGCCTGAGCCAAACTTAACACACCACCAGCTTTTGATCTTATAATTCAATACCAGATTTTGTTTTCCAATATTTGCCTGGTAGGATCTGCATCATTTAAATTCAGACAAATTATAATGCAGTTGTAACAAAGCAATAATGATACTTCTTACTGGTCTGTGGGAATCTGGAATATTACAAAGCCCCCGTCCCACCCCCAGCGGAACCAAGCGAGAAGCACAGAAAGGGAGACGGCTTTGCTAAGTGGAAACATGACGACTGCACAGATGCATTTATCAAGTGCATGAGGGAGAATTTGCATTTCTGGAATGTAACATAAATCATCTGGAAAATCAGTACAAAGCACTTGCAGGGACTCAACAAAACAGACTGAAGGTCGGTCCACTGCCTGTTGGTATTTCTGATCTGAATAATCCTAGGCGGGACGCCTGCTGGCTGGTTGCCTCCGGCAGCTCTTTCCAGTTTTGCCCAGAGCAGTGAGTTGCCGCCGAGGTTCTGAGCTCGAGATTCCCTGTGTGCCTCGGGAGGTGTGATGCAGGATGGTGTTTGGGCCTGCCACCCAAGTCGGGGCAGAAAGAGGTGGTGAACCCACTTTCTCCAGAGAGGTAAACACTTCAGAGGCTGGTGTGATGGTGTTACTAGAAATTCTCCAAGATCAGGCTTTTCAGGGTCTCAGGGACCCAAGCATCACATGTGAAGGCAGTAAGAAGTTTCGCCTTCCCCCTCCAGTTTGGCGTGGTGACAAGTAAAAAGAAAAGATTTAATGTGCTTGAAGGAAAGTTACTCATTTGATCCCGTGCTGTAAATATTTTGGCAGCTTTTCCCCAGCCCTTGGCGTTACAGGTTTAGTTTGGGAAAAGGAGTGACCTTACTCATAGCTGTAGCTAAGAGATGCTTTGTAAGGAATTAAATTGGCACCTTCCTAAAGGTAGAGAAGGGATTATGTTCTTTTAGACTGAAATAAATTACAAATAAAGTTTAAATAAGTACACTTAAAACAAAAGGTTCTAGAACAGGACTGTTCAATAGAAATGTAATATGAGACATAGATATAATTTAAAATTTTTTAATTAACATGAAAATTTTAAATAGGTGAATTAATTGTTTATTATATATTTAATTTAACCCAGTGTATTCAAAGTATTACTTTGACATATAATCAATAAAACATTCTTATTCAAATAGTTTACATTCTTTTTTGCCATACACAGTCTTTGAAATCTTGTGTGCGTCTCACACCTTTAGTGTATCTCAGTTCACACTAGCCACATTTCAAGTGAAAAAGAGGAAAGAAACCGGGAGGGAAGCAAGGAGGAAGGAGATGTTAGACAAAACCTAAAGACTCATTGTAAGCACCTAGATGCCTGTCAGATCCTCGTGGGCAATCTCAAAGTTCAAACTCCCCGGTGGTTCATTTCAATGCATTCTCACTGGCCAAGTCCAAAAAGTCCTGTGTTCTGCCTGGTTAAAATTCATCTTTCCCCATCAGTGCCAACTGTCATTGATAGATGACGTTTTTCTGACTATAAATACAAATTATTTTTTAACCACATTTCTTCTCTGTTCTATTGTTCTAAAGAATCCCTTGGCCATTCGCTGTCACTTAATTTTTCCACTGATCTCATTCTCAAGCTTTTCTTCCCTTCCACTAAAATCACTGAGAAGAGAGCTTGGATGGGCATACGAGGTCTGTCCAGAAGCTATCCAGCTTTGTAATACGAAAAATAGAGACATTTATGGAAGAAGATACAAGATATAAGAAACATGGTACACAGGACAGTGATGCCTCAGTCCCCTTCAACGTAGGCACCTTGGAACCTCACACAGTTCTCCAAATCACCATCACCTGTCCCGTTGTATTTTCCTGAGTTTCATCAATGGTCCGAAATCTCTTCCCTTTCAAAGGTGATTTTAATTTTGGGCAAAGCCAGAAGTCACAGGGCACCGAATGTAGGTTGTAGGGGGCTGAGTCACCTGAGTGGTTTCATATTTTGCCAAAAAACTTTGCACAAGATGTGACTCATGGGCGGATGCGTTGTTTGATGAAGCTGCCAATCACCAGTTGCCCATAGCTGCAGCCTTCTGAATCATCTTAATAGTTTTCGTGGAGGAATGTTGAAGCTTAATGCAAAATTTGAGTGGATTTGTTGCTCTACTCCATCAGTCATTTTGAATGTGACAGCCACACTGTACACATGCTCTCTCAACAACATTTACTGCCCACGCTGACTAGTACAGTGAAGTCATCATTGTTCATGCATGCGTGTTACAGTCCACTCTCCTTGGCTGCCAGGCTACATCGATGCCACACAAACCTTCCCTGTTATATTAATAGTGGCTGGGCTTTTTCTGCACATACCTCATCTATGCATGCACAGACCCTAAAGACCATAGGGATGACTGTTTTTACAGTAGGAACCAAAACGCTCTTAAAGTCGGCTTCCCAGGGCATCCTAGACCATCCCCCACCCCCAATCTCTTAGAAGGGCAAAAAATAAACCAGAGAGCACTGATGACAATTTTGCATGCAAATTGGTAGCAGAGGCTAGAGATTCTCAACTTGTATGTATGATTTTCTGTTTCTATGCGCCAATTTGGGAGTTTGCGCATGAACGCAGTAATTGTTCATGCAAAGCTGGAAATGCAGGTGCGGAAGCCTTTTTTTAGAGCATGAGAACTGTCTGGCCCTGTTCTCCTTTGAGTTCTGTTGAATCTTTTGTGATGTCACACACATAAGAACATTATTTGTTAAAACGCATTCACATGTGGAACTTTTTGTAAGCCTTATGAATGGTTTATGTTGACTGTGCCACTGAAAACGTGGTATGTCTCTGCTACAGCAAGGAAAAGGAGAAGCCACTGATGTGAACTTGCTGGTGTGCCTGGGGTAATACCTTTGAACCAACAATGGGCTTCCTTTGTGGGTAGAAGTTGTGCTAAGCCCCGAGAGAGTGGAATTCATTCTGGCATACACTCTTGGAATTCATCAAATTGCATGTGGTGAATTTCATAACGATCTCCATAGTCCATTATTTTATATTACTGTATTCTAAAATTTTAAAACATTCTCCCAAGTAAAGACTGTTGATACACCAATGTGAAACTCTTATGGAGTTGAAACCGGATGATAAGAACTCCAGATAAAAAGAAATAGTAATATTTTCTTGTGTCCTGTGTGCATGCCCCGCTGAAGTGTGCCCATGCCCTTGGGGCACCACAATTTTGGGGAAATGGCTTTTTTCCCCATTTTATGCTGTTTGGGGTTAGGCTTCCCAGTCACTTCTTGCATACCACCACAGTCTTTGTTCTGTTACTTGGCCATCTCTGAAAAGTGAAATTTTTACATCTTCCTTTACTTTCATTGTCTTATCAACCCTGGATTTCTTCCAGTGACAGATTTTCCCATGTGTGAATTATGATGACTCTTGGCAGTTTCTTTTTTCTTCTTGCTGCTCTTCTACCTCCTGCTCACACCAGGGGGGTAGAGAAAGGAAAGATGGTGAAATGGAGGTGAGGTGTCCTTTCTTCTTGCGTAGCGGAGGTGACAGGTTAGGAGAGAGGTGCAGCTGACACCATTGGTTAAAAGTCTTCCTGGTGATGGATGGTAGTGGTGATTGCACAATATTGAAAATATACTTAATGCCATTGAATTGTACATTAAATTGGTTAACATGGTCCGTTTTATGATATGTGTATTTTAATACCATTACAAAAAATAGAGATTGCCAAGTTCCCACTGAGTTTTATGCTATCTGATGGTTCTCTAGAACCAGTTTTGGTTCTTTCCCCTTTCTCTCCCGGCTAATCTACTTTGGAGCCCAGAGTGCGTGGGGCCTTGAGGTTAACTGTCCCCCATAGTAGCTGTGGGTGGCAGTTTGCATTGGGTTTTCTTTGATGTGATGATCTGGGCCGTGACCATATCGGTGGAGAACTTCGTCCTTTAACCGTGAATGTTACAAACCTTCTCTAGGCCCCCTGGGTCAGCTAGCTTGTTGGTGAATAAACCAGGCATGGGCTCTGGCCTGGTGGAACTTACTTACTGGGAAAGACAGAAAAAGGAAAAGTAAATCAGTAATTTGTGGAATTAAAAATTGTGATGGATGCTATGAAACAAATGATTGGTAAGTGATGGTGTAGAGTAGTGTTGTCCAATGGAAATATGCCACCAGCCACAGGCGTAATTTCTAATTTTCTAGTAGCCACATTGAAACAGGTGAAATTAGCACTGGGCTGGTGACTCACTTGGTTGAAGCAACATCCCATACTCCAAAAGGTTGCCGGTTTGATCCCCTAGGTATGCGGGCACATACCTAGGTTGTGGGTTTGATCGGAGGCAGCTGATCAATGTTTCTCTTACATCTCTTTCTCTCTCTCTCTCTCCCCCTCCCCCCCTTCGTCTCTCTCTCAACATCAGTGAATATATCCTTGGGTGAGGATTAAAATTTTGAAAGGTGAAATTAATTATAATATTTTATTTTATCCTAATATATCCAAAATATTGTCATTTGAATGTGTTAGCAATGTAAAATAAACTTCTTATTTAGATATTTTACACCTTTTTTTCATGCTAAGTCACTGAAATGTGGTATATATTTTACTCTCAAGGCACATTCAGTTCGGACTAGCCACATTTCAAGTGCTGACTATTTTTAGTGCTGATTTCTTTTATACAGAGTCTTGAGACTTTATCATAGAAATCTATATAGGGTCCCATTTACATTCTAAATAGTTTCATTTCCATATTGTTTGTACATACTCATTAGTGGCTGGTCTTTGATGCAATCAGCTTATTGTACTTCTCTCAAAATCAAAAGAGAACTACCAGGAGTGTTAGCTATCATGCTATCACGCTCAATTAGGAAAATAGCATCAAATACGGATAACTAGCTTCCCTTCTGACTTATGCTGAGCTCTTCTTGGATTTGGGGTGGATGAGTTTGGTTAGAAATTCTGAATACTTGGTGATTTCTCGTCTTTTCTATAAAGAGTACTTTTTAGTGTGTAAAATAGTTTATTAATACTCTGGGGTTTTTTTCAAGCTGGTTGCTTTTAATATTTGAGTACCCCCACTGTGAACCCGAAGCCGCACAGTGCCTGGCATTTCTTAAAAAGTTTTCTTGATGAATCTTAGCCTGTGTCTTCTCTGATAAAATGGACTGCTGAGATGAGCAATAATGCCATCATTTGGGTTTGATAAGTGGGTATGGTCAATAGGAATCCATTCAGGCATCTCCTTAAAAACACCGTGAATTTTTGACAGTACAATATTGCATGTGTATCATTCAGTGACTAATGTGTGACCCTTTGACTTGACTAGCAAACCCATAACAACTTGACTCCTCCTCCCCACTCCCCTTCACACACATGCGCACACGCACCACTCACGTTTCATGGCAGCCTGGCAGTCTGATGCTTCATTGGTGGCCTGGTGGCCTGCTTCTTAACAACTCGTTTGGTGAGGCATCTGTTATACTGTCAATTTTTCCCTGACTGATCTAGAGAATCCTATGTTTGTATAACTTGAAGTACTCTTAGCCTTACTGAGATTTCCCCCTTTGAGTTTATCCACGAACTAGAATTGTTAAGAATTATGTTTTATGAAAGCAGGTTGGTGTTTGTCAGGGCCTGGGAGGAGAGGGAATGAGGAGTAACTGCTTAATGGGTATGGGGGTGGGGTTTCCTTTTGGGGTGATGGGAATGTTTTAGAGCTAGTTGAGGTGATGGAGGCACCACATTAGGAATGTACTAAATGTACTGAATCATTCACTTTAAGATCACTAATTTTATGTTGTGTGAATTTCACTACAATTTTAAAAATAAAAAAGAATAAATAATATTTTAATGGAGTGGTCTTCTGAGCCTGGATATGTGTATTCTTTTTAAGTTTCAGAAACATGAATTTACTTAATAAAAATATGACATAAATCTGAATTTGAAAACCCCTCAAATGAAAGTTTTAATTCCATAGATTTAGAAATGACACAGAAGACAAGGGCTGTGAGCATCCTTTATAAAAAGGAATCCCTATTCCTTACTGATACAGTGAAAAACTCCACATTGAAAAAGGATGGATTTTACTGTTTTTGCTAAATTGGGTCCACTGCACTACCCAAGCAGATTGATGTTATAGAAATAGTGGCCTTCAGGAAACTTAAACAATTTCTGTTGTTGCTGTTGAACAATGTCATCATTATCAGCTTCACCTGTGAGGGGAATTACCAGCCGGAGATGCTGTCTCTTTCTACACTCCTTGGTATTGACAGATCCATTAGCGGTTGTAATTAGGAAAGCAGAGTCGGACTTTGATAACGAGGCTGGAGTCAGGAGTGATTGCTGGACACAACAGTGGGAGCTGATGCGGTTCGCATGCCATTGCCGGCTGCAGCGGGCTGGGTGAGGTGTGCTGTTGCTGTTCACAGTGTTTCCTTTCTGGTGCTGGAGGCTGGTACTTTCCCACTAATAAAGTTTGAAGTAGCAAAGACATCACTTTGGCTCTTCTGCAAATGTCTGAAGGGCTTTGTTTCCAGGGAATAAATGGGGCTGTGGAATGTTTTTGCTAAACAAAACATTGTCATAGCAAAAGCAAAATCTGCTTTATCCCAGGAGTGTTAAGAAATGTGTGTGTTTTTCTTCTTTTTTAATTCCTTGCTTTCTTTTCCTTTTTTTTTTCCCCCTCCTGGAATATGGTTTATTTATACGGAGTTATTTTCTGGAAGAAAAACAAAACATTAACTTCAAAAAAATCTTGGGACTCTCATACCACCCAAAACACCTTCCAGCATAGCTTACTATTTTGAGTGGCAGAAAATAAAGGATTTCCAAGGGATTCAAAATATTATGTGGTTCTAAATGATTTGTTCATCTCTACATCAGTATAAAAAAGGGAGGAATTAGAAAATAGAGGCTGATGTCAAATACCCACAGATGTGTTCTTGAGAAGACTTGGATGTAAGTTGTGATGATGTGGGAATGAATGGATTGCAAGCTCTTCAATACATGACTGATGCTCACACTGTGCCCAGATCAGGAGTAGGAAGGGTGTGGGGACATCCATCTCTCCACATTTATCAAATGCCCCATCCAGGCACTTTAACCTACCAGGTCACGGCTTTGGGGCACATGGGGTTGAAAATAAAATGGAAATTACTTGCCACATTTAAAGGAGAGTTTCTGTGAGGATCAAGATTTCTGACTTCTTGAAGGTAAGAATTAGAAGTTAAGGTACCATTGAGCCCATGTGCCAATTGGCATCAACCAGGCTGGAAGGACAGGATACCGCTCCCTTGGTGAGGTGGGGCTTTGGTGTTTATTCTCCCTTATCCATCTAGTCCCTGGGAACCCCAGTTTTGGCTTTGAGATCAGCACCAGACTCTCTCCTAGGTCATGAGATGAGGCTGGTGGGAGAAGCCAGCTGGAGAACTGGGCTTTGCACAGACAGCAGTAGGATGAAGTTCCCATCTAGGATGAAGAGAGGGCCCCTGAGTGGGAGTGCAGGGGAATCCAGCCTGGACCCTGGGCTTGTAGCCTGATCACTGCGGATAAAGACTGTGGGACATGGTGGTTTGGACAGTGGAGAGAACAGTATGATCTTCAAGTAGACACTCAGCCCTAACAGTGGCGTTTCCTCAGACTGGGGAGAAATGCCGGCCAAGACGACCTTGTCGGTGTCCCACATCTTCAGAATGTGAAGAACTATAATTAGAAATTTTAACTTATAATGAAGGTAGTTTATGTGGTTCAGTGCTGGAGTGGGGTCCTAGTAAAAGCTCGGGAAGCCAGAGTAACTTCAAATAACTCCCAGCATTTTCCTTGCAGCTGTCTGCTAGGAAGACGGGAACTCAAAGACACCTCTCTCTCCACCACATGAGCATCCCTTCCCTGGGACTCCCCCGGACAGCCCCCTGCACTTCTGGGGACAGTCATACCAGGCAGAATGCCTTCTCCTGCCTGGGGCAGGCGGAAGGTTGGGACCCTTGGACAGCAGTGATTTTTATCTTCCATCCTGGCAACAGTTCATTTCCTGTTTCTCTGTCCATGTTTGCGCCCGTTCACACATGGGGCCGTTCCGTGTCCCATTTTGGCTCTGGTTTGGGGCAACTCTTTCAGGTCACATTGCAAACATGTATCGTATTGTCCAGGGCCACTTTTTACTTAGAAATCTGTATCTTAGTGTCCAAATTAAAATAATAAAATCATTGCATTTTCAAATTGGAAGCTCCTTTCAAGTGGGAATTATATAACTTGCCCAAGGTTATGTAATTTATAAACGAAATCAGGCAAATATTACAAAACAAAAATAATGGAGAGGTAACTGGTGGGTGGGGTGAGAAACAGACCAAGAGGTTGTAATTGGTATGTCCATCCAAACAAATAAGTCATTCCTTCATTTATTATTTTAGTAATAATCTTTGGGGGATTGGTCATTTAAGAACTAGGGTTTTTTTTTAAGTTAATGTTCAAATAGAATCATGAAAGTAAGGCCTTTAATCATGTTTTTGCTTATTTTTTTATTGCAATAAGATTATTGAGATTCAGTGTTTTTTAAACCAGGAGGCTAAACTTACTTTGACAGTATACGTACCAAAAATTAAAGCCATAAAATTGCTCAGTTTTGACAGGAGATTTATCTTTAGATTTTAAGGTTAAAATTTAAAAGGTATTGTTTTATTTAGGGAGCATTTAACTATAAAATGGTTGACTGACTACTATTTTCAGTGCCCTGGTTTGGAATGTGGAGGGTCAGGGGTGTGGATGTGAATGCGAAGGGTTTAATGGTCTCAGCGTGGTACTGTCACCTCCATCCGTAGCTGGCCAGTCCCTGTCCCCCACCCCCCTCCGGCCAGCTCCCCTTTTGCCACTGCCAGCACCACTGCACGCAGTAGCTTTGAGTTTTAGCAGCCACACACCCATCATTGCATTTGATTCGCACAACCGCTCTGTGACGGAAGACAGGCTGATGTTATCATTTCCATTTTATACGAGGAAACCCAGTGCTCACGCGCCCAAGATTAATGCCAGTGAGGAATGTCGTTGATACTAAAGCCCCACGTTTTCTCAACATGTTGGCTGCTTTTGTTTTATTTTATTATAGTGTGATGAATAAGAGGAAACAAATATATAAATTATCAAAATCTTAGTAAAGCTTAACTTCATCATAGCAGTAAGAATTTAAAATAGGCAGAACATTTACAAAACATTGAACTATAGAGACGGGCTGGGTTTGAGGTCTCAGATTTGAGGACTCACAGAGGCTCTTTTTATAGAGTTTTATCCCAAAAAAGAGGGGTCTTAGTGCCGCGCAGTATTTTCAGGTCTGCTCACTATTGTGAAATTACCCCACCAGAAAGGGTTACAGCCCCACCAAGAGTTCATTCGGTTTTTCCAATACAACGACCAACGTCTGTGCCACACGCAGTCATGCCCTCTTGTTTTAGTTGCTTTGTAGTCTCTTGACAGCTGAGGAAAGCTGGCTCTGGTTCCCTTGGCACAACCTGCACACAGACCCGCTCTTGTCATTTGCAGGCCCTGGGACAGGCCTGGGGAGGAGATGCGGGGCCTGGGCCAGCTCCGGGATGAGGCCGCTGAGGCAGTGATTTTAATAGATGGGATCAGTGACAGTGCCATTCTGAGCCCTACTGGAGCTTGAGAGAAAAGCAGAAATCAATACTGATCCTCTCTTAATCACAACTTTTGACATTTTGCTCCTTAGGGACTTTGTGCATTCATTTTCACTTTTTAACGTATTGCATGAAATATTTACTAATCGTGGTTAGTGAGTTTTTGGTACCCCTAAATTTCGCAACTATGGCAAGCATCTCCTCACTTACCTCGTCCTAGTCTCCGTCCCACCTCGGGCCTCAGGATGCACACACAGGGGACAACGTCCACCCTGGCCACAGACCGGGGAAGAGGTCAGCACAGGCTCCCCTGTTGGGCCCGGGGCTGTCAGGGCAGGGAATTCCAAGGATGTGGCTGTGTGAAGTGGGGGCGCGGGTCACAGGTGGACACGTGCCCTTAGGTCCCCTGTTCCTTGCTCGTGGAGAGGAGATGGTTGGAGGAGGGCGGAAGTGGAGCCCTCTGGAGGGCAGTGCTCAGCCTCAGACTCTTGGGAAGACGTGGAGGGCTTGGCTTCTGGTGCCGTAGGTCTGCGGTGGGGCGCAAGAGTCTCCATGTCTAATGCATTCCCCAGTGCTGTGGCCCGAGGAGCACCCTTGAAAGACACGTGCTCTAAAACATGGGGGTAGGACGAGACCCCTTTTACCTGATGGGTTTCTGTGCATGAGAATCATGAAGCGGCTTGGCATTCTTTACCAGACTGACTTCTAGGTCCCTATACAGAATGTATCCTTCAAGGGAAAGAGTGCAGACTTTTCTGCTTTCCTGGCCAGTCTTTGTCACTGTTATTGATGGAGGTCTCTCCAGGATGCCGGACACTTGAGTTAGAGTGAATCATTGCTATAGATTTTGTTTTCCCATAAATTTCTTGCATCATGTATGGGAATGAGAGCTACAGTATCTGATATTAAGTAGTATTCTTAAGTAACTCTCGATCTTGTTTTTAAGTTTGTGTTTTAAAATAACATTATTTTTAAAAGTACATTAAAACTTTTAAGTAATATTGTTTTACCTATAAAGGAGAAAATTAAAATGTCTCATGAATCCTCCACCCAAATTATCTTTCTTGATGACAACAGTATTGAAAGTACAAAATAAAGCAAAAACCACCTTTCCATCTTCCCCTCACTATTCCAATCCCTCTTGCCAATGTTTCTCTGACTTTTTGCCAGAAAAAATTTCATTTATGTCTATCCTTCTAATGTTTTTATACAGGGGTATCATATGATAATACTGTTAGATACCTTGCCTCCTAAGTTGGTAGTTTATCATGGGCACGGATCCATCAGAAAATAACAGACTTACCTTAATCTTCTTAAATGGGTCATGGGATTGATTCATCATTGGGATGTCCCAGAGTTTACCTAGCTCTCCAATAAAGAGCCCTCTGGTTCCAGGCTTTCGCTGTATGAACAACCCTGCGGGGAATATCTTTGTTGATAATATCTTCAGAAACACTTATGAGGCCAGCTGTCGGTGTGATACCTAGTAGTGGGGTTGTCGGATGAAGGCCACGTGCCCTTTTAGCTTTGAAGGCATCGCTGTCCAGAAAGGTTCACTGCTATCAGCGTGCCTGTTTGCCTGTTCCCTTAGGGTGCTTGCCCACAGTGGGTAGCACACAAGTGAAAAGGAAAAAATCTGTATTCCAACAGCAATGAAATACAAAACAACTAGGAATAATTGTTCAATATCCATGTGAAAAAAACTTCAATATGCACCTGAGGGACCCCAAAGTAGTCTTGAATAAACAAAAGTTGTGCCATGTTCTTGGATGGGTACTCAAAGCCGGATGAAGATATTCATTCTTCTTCTGTTCAGCTATAATGTGAACATGATCCAATAAAAATATCAACATTTTTATTGGAGGGGGAATTTGGTGAGCTGATTTTGAAGACTATTTGAAAAAACAAGTAAGAATAGATAGGAATATCCAGAAAATAAACAGGAAGATAAGAGTCAGGAGATAGCTTAAGCAGATATTAAAGCATAATATGAAACTAAAATTGTTAAATGGATGAATGGATCACAGTCATAAACTTAAATCTATTCAGGAATATACTACATGACAAAGATGACATCTCAAATCAATGAGGAAAAATACGTAAACCTTGGGGGAAATTTTTTAATCATATTGCATACATTCCAAATGGATCAAAAATTTACTTGTAAAAAAGGAAATATGTACTGCAAGATATCACAGGAGAATTATTTTTATAATTCTAGATCTTTCTGCTATGACATCAAACTCAGAAGCCATTGAAGACAAGATTGATAAATTCAACTTCATAAAAAAATTCTTCATGGCAAAACCCCACCTTATGCAAAGTTAAAAGACAACAAATCAAGGAAAGATATTTGCAACTGGTATCCCAAATAAGAACTATATTTCCTAATGTATAAAGAGGTTTTACACACCAAGAGAAAAGGCCTATAAACCAATAGAAACTAGGCAAAGATTGTGAACAGTTAATAGAAAAGAACACAGGTAGCATTTGAACGTGAAATATTCAATGAAAAATACAAATTACATAATAAGAGAAATATAAATTGACGCCTCACTATGAGATTAGCCAGGGATTGTGGATCACTGATGAGGTAAACCCGTACTACTCTCTGATGGAAGTCTGGCGATATCTGAAAAGAGTACCATGCATTTATCTTTAGCCCAGCAGTTCCACACCTAGGCATTTGTTTTTTAGATGTATTATATGAGCTGTACTTTTCATTGCAGCATTAGTTATAAAAGCAAAAGTGCTAATGACCTCTGGTACATCATACTGTGATACACTATGCATCTGTGAAAAGAATAAGGAAGAGTTCTCTTTACTATCGTTGAATGGACTCTAAGAAAGGTGTACTGATAATTGATAAAAATGATTAAAAGCCAAGTGCATTATGCTACTGTTTGTGTAAAAAGGGAGGGAGATATGTAGACTTCCTGACTTTGTGTATGAATTCGGTGATTGTCAACATGTATGTAAAACAATGGACAATATTGATTGCCTGTAGGGAAAAGGCCTGAGAGGCAGGGGCTGAGGCTGTGATATAGTTTTCACTGTATATATGCTTGTGCCTTTTGAATTTTGAATCTTGTTTGGCTTCTTAAATTTTTTAATCCAAAAATATAAAATAATTTAGTAAGTGAAAAATATTTGTTTTGATACATGTGATTCTAACGTGTAGTTAACTTGGGTGTCTTTTCAAATAGTGGTTTGATTTTTATGGGTTTTTTTAGGCAATTGCCTATTCATATACTTTGCCTGTTTTTCTTCTCTTTTTGCGGGGGGAGTGGTTTCTTTGCCAATCAAGAAAAGCACCACTTTGTTGTAAATATCACGGAAATTATCTTCCAGTTTGTTTTTTGAGTTTGTTTCTGCTGCTTTTTGCCACCAAGCAGCCTTGTATTTGCTCACAGTTCTTGTCTCCTCCTCCTTCCCCTTCTTTTCTTTCTCTTTATTTTTTTGAGGGGGTAGAAATGGCTTTTTCAATGTAACTCTGAGAAAATTGACTCTAGGTTTACCAATTACTTGTGTCGCTGGATGAGCTGGAAAATAGCCAGCTGCTTATAAGTTCTCTTTGAAGACAGTAGTTAAGACAGGAATGAACTCATTTTACCAAGGGGTGACCAAGAGGTTCTCTGGAAGGGCCCAGGGAGACGGACTTGGGTGGGCTGGGGCAGGCGGTTCTGGTGCGTGTCTGATGAGCCCCTCCTCTCTCCACTCCAGCCGAGCTCCCGCGGTCCTCAGCAGTGAGGCTGGCCTCCCTGCGAGACCTGCCCGCCCAGCTCCTGGACCTGTACCAGCAGGGCTTCTTGCTGGTGGCCCTGCACCCTTTTGTGCAACCAACCCACAAGCAGGAGAAGACACCCCTCGAGCGCATCTTCAGGGCCATCCTGATCAAGAAAACCGACAGGTAAGGCCTCTGAGGTTGGCATCATGAGTGCTGTCAGGGCCTCTGCCCTCTGACAGGTAAGACGTTACGTTGGACAACCAGAGAAGTCTCTTTGTGTCCTGTCCACACCTGACTGTGTAAGTAGAGAGCCCCCTCTTACACCCTTTCCCCCCTTTAATTTAATGGATTCGACTCAGCTAGAAGAACGTCTGCTCTGAAGAGGTGCGCTCCCAGAATGACACGGCCAGTTAAAGAATGATACTGCAGTGGGAAATGCATGGCTGCAAAAGGCACTCATTTTTTAAAAGCTACATACACACTTAATGTCTCCCCATGCTCTAGAAACACTTGACCATTGTGAGCCCACCACGAGGTCTACCACTCACGGGGGAGGAAAACCAAACTCCACCTGAATCTAGTGCTGTAACTGATTTGGTCTGGGTTTTGATTTTCTAGGCTCTGAGGGTGCTTTTCAGGATAGCTTGCTCAATTAAATGCTCAGTGGCTCTCATCATATTTTTATTGGGTCTAGTAAGGCAAAGAGAGACTAAAGTTGGTTTCTCAAAAGGAGCTATAAATAGTAGTTTTAAATAATTCTTTAAGCAGTGAAGGTGGGATAGAAAACACAGTATGTTTTTGCTGCTTTTGTAAAAATAAAAATCGAAATGAAGTCTGGCAGAGGAAGATAGATCTGTCCCTTGACCTTCTATCATGGGAGGAGGACAACATGGGGCATATTTTAAAAAGAGGGAGAGTGCAGAGTGACTACTTGTTTTTCTGCCTTTACTTGTTTTTTCTGCCTTTACAAGTTGCCTTGCCAGGCAGACAAATAAACACTGGGCTTTTGAGCCCAGCAAGGGCAGCTGGAGGCAGGAGGCTGTGTGACTAGGAGGCAGGGCTCCTCCTTCCTGGCAAGCTGAGTTCTTCATTTCTTCATGGCTGACCGAGCTCTGGGGCTCTGAGTCCCAGTCCACGTGCACGAGAATCTGAAGTGAAAGATAGCGTGACCTTTGCTCATGTGCAGATTTACCATGGTATTTGTAGAAGGAAACTTTTTTCTTAACATCTACCTTTTGGACATCTTTGTTTCTTTATGTTGATGGGCTGTAGATCAATATCTGGGTCAATCCCAACGGGAAATTGTTCTGGGAGTGGTTTCAGGTTCCACTGACACGTGAGACAGGCATGATGACTGGAGGTCCCATTTATTGAGCACTTACTGTATGCTAGGCCTTATGAGTGTCCTTCATCCTCCTAAGCAGCCCATGAAATGGATATGATTTTTATTTCCATTTTAAAGGTGAGGAAGCTAAGATCCAGACTTCGAGGTATTTGTCTCGGTCACTAATGAGCTTCCTTCCTAGAAGAGGAAAATGGGTCAAGATATTAAGAAGAATGAGAGATAGGTATGCAGGCAGGTTTTCAAGACAGAGAAGGTGGCATCCTCCTTGTACTTAAGTTCACTCAAGACCAGAGTGCCTAGATGACCTGCCTGGATGACTTCAGTGAAGATTCTAACTCCTGGCAAGAAAGAAATTCCTTGGATAACTTTGGGCTGGGTTTTCTTTGGAACTGCACTCCCCCACCGTTTTTTTTGTTTTTTTGTTTTTTTTCTTTTTAAGAAGTTGCAAAAGCCTGGTAATTTGCTAAGTGTGGTAATGAGGATGGCAGTATGCCATTCTTATTGCAAAAATGACCAAGAGAATTTACACCACTTTCATTTCCTGTGAGTAGCACGTGGGACGAGCGGTGATAGTGGGAAAGCAGGCGTTCACTATGCAGTGTCGTTTTAAAGCACAGGCACTCTGTCTCCTAGGAAATGTAATAACCATGTTTTTGTGTGGGGAAAATATTCCACACTATTAAAATTAAACAATCAAAAAACCCCACAACAGAACCTTTTCTGTAGAGAGTCGAAGTCGTAGAAACAAATCTTATGTGATTAATTTTTTATACAGACAGTTACGATATTTTTCACAAAGTCTGCCAGAGTTCTGACAGCTTTAGATGCTGTTAAATGAAACGATTTCACTGCCCAAGAGGAAATAAATGCCTGCTTAATATTTTGTAAATAGACCACATTGGAAGAGGTGCAGATACTTTCTAGATTACTGTCAGTCCAGATCAAGTTCATTAGCAAGAATCACCACGAGATGACTTGAAACTTGGATATTAAGTTTAATGTGTTTGAAAGGTGAATGTAAAGTTTTCGGCAAATAACCAGGCTTTCGGGTATAAGCAAGACCAGGAAAAAGAGCAGAACCATACAAGCTTACATGTATTCATTCACTCACTCATTCATTCATTCCCAAACACTTACTGAGCTTGTATTCTTTGTAAGTGACATACTGGGAGCTCTACTTCATGGGAAGGTAGAGAGTGCTGGTGGAAGTTTCCCCTGGGCCTGGGAGCCTGCCTTCTAGGTACTTACAGTTTAACTAAGAAAATAAGACGGTGCACTTCAGGCCATGGAGGTGTGCAAAGAGGAGAAGTCACTTCCTGCTGGAAAGGAAACTAAGGAAATGTCTCTGGAGGAAGTAGCTTTTAATTTGGACCTGGTTTTAGGGGCAAACATAGGAATAATGCGCATGAAGTGGAAGGATTTTATTTGTCTTATAATGAAATGTTTTCTAGTGGAATTTGGGTAATTAGAGAGCGTCATTGACAGCTTAATTGGATTATTAATGAGTCATTCCCAAAGCTCAGTGCAGTAACATTCCTCTGAACCCTCTATCATCTTGACAAATTTCACTTAAATTCATGAAAAATTGCCTGATCTTTTCCTTTGAAAATTCTTTTGAAATTTCATTACGGGATGGATGGCAGGGCAAATCACACATCTAGCTGTAAATCGTTGTTAATCCTAAGTGTGTTGAATTTAAAGTCAGTTACTTTGAAAACTGACTCAAGATGAATAGAATAGCTGAATGAGATACTTAATGAATAAGTAGAGAGTCTCCTTCCTTCTGTCTAGTCTTTTTTCAGAACACTTAGTGATTTTTAACAGACAATACTGTTGCATTCACTCTGAATTCTAAATAGAGTTGTCCTTCATTTTGGCGGGCAGTTTCTGTTAGAACAAGTTGCCAAAGATCTCAAAACATGATAGCTGCGAGAAGTCAGTTATTAAAATGTCACTTCTGATGTTTCATGGGTGTAGGTTTAATTCTAGGTCATTCTATGGCATAGATGGAAGTACAAAAATGCCTTGTGCCGATTAATTTTTGAGCTGTTGAACTGTCATTGTTCACACACAGAGCTAGTTGGAGGTGCCAGTGATGTGTTTTTCATCACCAATGGGTTGAAGTCATTTGAGTCCAGATCCCCTGGAAAAAGGCCTTGGATGGTACGGAGGACCAGGACATTGTGAACTCTGTTGACATTTTGGCCTAGGGTCCGGGGGTGGGGCACACAGAGGAACTGCAGCTAATGGAAGGGATGGGATTCCGAATCCCTGATGGGAGGTAGAAAAATGCATATAATCAAAACTGCCCTTGAAAATCTCTTTAATTGCCCGTGATACGTAATGCTATGGCATCTCTACCTGACTGGTGCACGGTTTCCTCCCCAGCTAGAGCAGATTGGTGTTTCCAGCAACGAGTCCCATGGGGAGGAAAGTTGGTTCAGGTTTACTGTGCGTGTTCATTAGAATCACACCGAGGGTGCTGAGATACTTGCACCTAGAGAGGTGTGTGTGGGAACTGAGATTGAGAAAACAGGATCTGCACGCTTCCTATCTCACATCCATTCTGGGGCACATCTGCTTGCTGAGTAGAATAACTGGCACTGTTTTAAGTGGTAAACGTTCCTCCCTTTCAGTTAGATTTTTCTAAGATAAACATGTGATGTAGCTTTGCTATGCAAAGATGATTCTAAAGAGCAACCAGCTCACAAGAAACTTATCTACTGGGGGGATATAAAGTATATATGCAAATTATGTGACTGCCCAGCCAGATCTGTGGGTCTCTGTTTTCACCTCTCACCTGGAATTTGTGAATGGGGGTTCCGTTTAGGAGGAGGCTCCGCAGTCTCTTTTGCTCTGGGTCTGGAATGATGGGTAGATTTTGAACGGGGGCACAAGTGGTAAGAAGGGTCTCCCAGGCAGGCAGCGTGGCCTAGGGGAGCCGGGGCCTGGAAAAGCAGACCGAGGAGGATGTGGGCGACTGGAGCACGAAGTCCAGAGGGAAATGGGGAGAAACATGGGGCCTGGGTCAGGAGGCCTCTGACGGCTGAGCTGAGGAGTTTGAACTTCATCCTGAAGGCCGTGGGGAACCAGTGCAATGTTTTTGTTGCAGAGCAACAGCCACTAGAGGAGCTGAGTTTTCAAAAGCCTAAGAGGGGAAGAAAATGGAAGCTGAGAAAACATGGTGATAGTTGTAGAGGGAGGCGATCAGTGGCGGGAGTAGGTTGTAGTAAGAAGCTAAGGAAGATAGATGTGAGATATGTCCAATAGGAGGAAAAATTGGATTTAATTTTTCTCTGGAAAAGGACAGCATGGAGGAAGAGGACAAATCAAAATGTGAGCGAGCTTCTGACACCGAATGGCTGGGAGGATTAACTGGGAGGGGGAGGGAGGGAAGGGGATGTGTCTGGTGGGGTTTCCCCAGAAGCAGACCCCGATAGGATCCTTAAGGAAATGCTCCCAAGAGGAGTCAGGAGTGAGGACGTGGGGTAGAAGGGGAGGAAGATACCGGGGTGCAGTGTCAGCCTCAGCCTGATCCTGGGGGAAGTGGTGAGTGCACCTTGAGGCTGGGCAGCCAGCTTTCACCCTCCTGTACCTGAGAGCCATTCCCCATGAGCTGCTCCAGACACTTACAGGTCTCTGGCACAGCCCGGTGGAGCAGTGCCAACAGCCAAAGATGACCTCAAGTCATGCAAAGGCTGAGGGGACACACAGAACCGGGAGGGGGCTCGGAGGGCATTTGGGTGGAACATGGACAGCATCTACCACAAGAGAAGCGTGAACAGCATTAGTTTGGTTGTGTCGTGTTTGTGGCAGTTGCTGGCGGCAGGATGTCCACTGGGAGGTGTCCACAGGGCACTCAGGAGCAGGGAGAGAAGTCTGAGCTGTGTGAGGCTGTGGTGAGCCCATGAGGACCAGCCCGCTTCGGTGTTGCTAACTGAGCCCCGGCTGCCGTGGTCCTCACCTTCTATCCCAGATACCTCCGGTGATTCTTAGAGATGCCGTGCTGTGCCGAGAGCTGTGCTGAGTTGCTCTGTTCCAAATTGACCATATGTTGGGAGTCTGAGTTTTTGTTCTCTGACTGTATCAGCAAGCTGCGCTCGCAAGTACTGTGAGCAGCACAGATTGCTGAGTGAGTCAGCTCTGGCCACCCAGTGTCAGGTGATGCAGAGAGAGACATTTCTTTTGGCTTTTTGCTGTTTTATTTCCAGGAAAGCAAATCTCAGAGAGTGCTCAGCTTTACTGCCTGTTTCCCTTCTTGGGGGTTAGGAATATGGAATCCTGAAGACACTGCCTTTATTCTAAGACAGGGCTTGCAGACTCAGGTGCCGAGAGGGGCCAGGCTTCTTGAGTGGGGACTCCTGGGTATCGGAGAGCCAAAGCCTACCTCTGCCCCCTTGTTGCCAGGTGTTGCCAGATCTTGTACTTTTTCCAAGAAAAGCCAGAAATCTGGATTTTATGTGAAAACTGGCCTTTTTAAATCATTACCTCACTTTTTCAAAATAACATTACGTATCTCCAATTCACCCCAGTGGCTGCCATCTTGCAACCTGGACGATTTCTGACGCTTGCTTCAGCAGAGCTGATCAGCTGCCCTTTGCGCTGCCTGTTCTCCCCCGTTCACGCAAGGCACTCATCCAACTTCTCAGATGCTCTTGTAATTGCTTCTTTATGTGTCCGCCCGCCTCCCCTCTCCTTTGCTAAATCTCCTTTCCTCTTTGGATTCCCATTGCTTACTCAGAGTGCCAGGTGCTAAGTAGATCTTGCTCAATAGAATTTTACTAACTTGAATGGAATAAAACCGTGCTCTGGAATTTTGCTACCATCATTCATTAAAAGACCGTATATTATGGCCAGGTGGATCTGATTTTGGTTTATATAGTTACCAGTACCCAGAGTGCATCTTTTTTTTTTTTAATCCTCACCCAAGGATATGTTTATTGATTTTTAGAGAGAGAGGAAGGGAATGGGGGGGGAGAAACATCGATTGGTTGCCTCCCTCATGTGCCCCGACCGGGGATTGAACCTGCATCCTAGGTATGTGCCCTAAGCAGGGGTTGGACCTGCAGCATTTTTGTGTACAGGACGATGCTCCAACCAACTGAGCCACCCGGCCAGGGCCCGAAGTGCATCTCGATAATGTAGCCATACAGCACGGAGCCAAGTGGTGGAACACACACAGGCACGCACGCTGCTTTCCTTGTCCCAATAACAGTGATTTGCCTCAAGGTATGTTATTTTTCACTGGTTTTCTTTTTTTCTTTCTTTTTAAGAACTATCCAAAGGATGGCCTTTAAAGAAAAGTGAATCTTTGTGGATCTTACGTGGAGTACAAATGCATTACATCGCCTATATGATAGCCCGCAAGATAGCACGAACATTTTCTTTGGCATTTGAAAAGGGCAAAGCTGGGAAAGTACAAAATTATATTGGAACTAAAATGAAAATTCTTTTAAAACTTATAGCTGAAAGTGTCCTCTTTAAGTGGCTTTGTGTCTCTTCATGTCTAATTTCTACCAATTACTTCGACTCTTGGGAGAGCTATAGGGGCTTCTGGAAAGAGGTTTCATAATTAAACAAAATACACAGGAGGTGTTAGCGCCTACCGGGGTGTGCCCTAGAAAATGCTCAGACGCAAGGCTGGGTTCAGCCCTGGAGCGTGTGGATTGTTGGAATCACACATGGGGAAGAAAAGTAACGCTGGGCTTAGCAGTGATTGACACGTGTTACTGCGGTGGAGAAACTGCAGCAGCTGGTTAATTCCCGGGAGCAGAAATCGAGGAAGGCGGATTCTAAGTTCTTTTCTTAAATCAGAGCAGGGAGTGAGAAGGTGTTGTTTAGCATGGAGGTTGTTATTTTGGATTTATGTATAGGAAGGACCCCACTCTTTTCTGGCAACTGCCCATCCTCGCTGGCGTGGTATCATCCTTCCTCAGTTTTCTCAAGCTTCCTGAGGTGTTTGGAGAACTTGATTAGCTCTCTGGGCCGCCACCCTTCCCGCCCACCCCCCCTCCCCCCCACACCCACACGCAGAGCTGTCCAGCATTGAGGAGACTACCTTAATGTATTCCTTCTATTTTTCCATCTCACATGGAGTGACACTCTTTTCTGGTGTGGTGGAGTTTCAGGATTCACTGTTAATTATTGTGTTTGCACTTTCCCATGTAATATGCCAGCGCAAAGCCACATTCTCTTGGGGAAAGAGAGGTAGGTTTTTTTTTTTTCAATCTATACCCCTAAATGGCTTGCCTAGTTATTGCTGTTCTCTTTCTCCAAGGCAGTGTCATCGGCCTTTATCCCAGTGGAGAGGAGAGACGTGTATTGTTTACCTGAAAGCTTGTTCCCCCCCAGCCCCCACCTGTCCTTGATTGCCTGTGTCTTTCCCACCCTGCCCCCCACACCCCATCTGATTATTTATTTATTTATTTGGGGTCCTCAGAGAGAGCATTAGCAAACTGGAGATTCCAGTCTCTCCCCAGAAGTAGCTTGGAATAGCAGAGAACAGTGAGCAGGGGCCCCAACCAAACGCTGAAGCGTGGGCACAAAGTTTCCTTGAAATTTTCCTATTGATCTCAAAACATATGCACGTACTACGGTGCCATGAAACGCCCGTGTTTGGTTTATGGTAAAATGAGCAAAAGGCCCCTCCTCTTGTGCACACTACCTTTGCATAGAACTGGACCCTCTAGGGAGGTTTATTTCTGTGGCATTGCAGGTGGACTCCAGGGACACTTACTATGTTGAGGTCCTTATGCACACAACATAGGCAATTTGATTGCAAATAATTTTACTAAAGTGTTGGATGTTTCTGTTTACATGACTGTCCCATATTAAAGTGAGGAACTCAGGCTGTCTTATTTTAAATATTCCTGGCAAAGTCTTTTTTGTCTCCTCTTTGTCAGTTAGAGGCAACTTGGACTGTGTGTGGTTTTCAAGCCGAGAAAAGATGTAATGCGTGTTTCCACGTGGTGGGTCCTAGAAAAGACTAGTACTACTTGAATTTTGTATTTTCAGCTAGGAATGAAATAACTTTCGGATCCATATACGTACATTATTAGTGGTTTCAGTGTCTTGAGATTTTGATACAATGATTATTTCTATAATCTAGCTATTTTCTATAATTTTTAAATGGTTGAAAGATAGAGCCATTTTACGGAGAGATAAATGCCATCAATATGACGTAGTGGAGTGCGTCGTTTCATTTGCTTCCTATTCATCAACTTCTAGCTGGAACTTAGAATGGCTACAGAGACTTTAGACACCAAATTAGTGACTCGTATTCACACAACGCCTGTTTTCCGAGGGTCTGGGAGTGCTTTTGCTTCATTCCTTACGTGTTAAGTATTACACCTTATTCTGTGTCCTCATGATAGTTGTTTTTGTTAGTATTTGTCGAAAACATTATTAGGCATTCAGCAGAGGTTCAGACTTACACTGTTTTGCAGGCTGAAAGGTACCACTATCGTCCCTTATGTGGGGACATTCCATTCTGTGTCCTAGGAAAATTAGGCTGGAAAAGTTATTAATGACTTCCCCGTACTGAAGTGTGGGGTCAGGGGCGGTGAGTGAGCTGTATGGTGGGTACATTGTGGCTTTAGTTCCATCTTGAGACCCATGGCTCAGAAACACTCCATGTTTCAGCTCAGGGTCCCAGGAGCTTGAAGGGTCCTCAGAGAATTCCAAGAATCCTCTGGGCTTTTCAGCATCCCTGGCCCCCATGGTAGCCTGTGGGACCACAGGCCTGGTTACTCCCAAACTGGTTTCAGACCATAGGGAGGCCACTGCAAATGACTCAGAACAGACGGCTCCATTCGGCAGGTTGGCTGAGTCCTGTCAGTTTCTGCGCTAAACTGGCTCTGTGCAAATGATGCTTCTGAGGCCATTAGTGCATCCCTTTCCTTCTGTTCCCTAAATACGACATCAAAATGCGTTTATTAGGTGTCTTCAGCGTGTGTGTTCTAAGGTCGTAGCCTTTGTCCGAGATAATGAGATGAGCACAAGCCCTCACCTCATTAGGAAGATTTATAACATACCTGACTTGGTGAAATTTTTATTCTCAAACTTGTTGAAATTTTCATTTTCAAACTTCTGTAGGTTAAGACCCCCAAACTCTTGTGAAGCAGCCTGGATCTTCCTAGGAACAAAAAGCCCACTTTTCTTGTAAAGAACATTTATACGTTGGCAGGCACTTCCTAATACAATTTATCACGTATGGTAAGAGTCAGAATTGCTACCCTTTCCTTATTGCTGTGGCTAATGAGACTTCTTGCACATCGCTCCCTGATATACATTATCTCTACTCCTGAAAGCTGTGACGAAGAAGTCGAGCCTCAGAGTGATAACTTGTCCAGACTCACGCTTTTGATGGGTGGAGGAGCCGGGCTTCACATCAGCATCTGTCTGCTTCTAGTACTGCTCCTCTCTAATTTTTTAACCATTAGGGTGAGAGTTAGGGTGGGATTTCGCAGCTTACATAGTTGTTCACTTCTGACATTTGGGGCTGGATAAGTCTTTGTGTGGGGGGATTGTCTGTGCATTGTAGGATATTTAGCGGCATCCCTGGCCTTTACCCACTAGCTGCCAAGCAAACATCCCTCCTCCCCGCCTCTGCATTTGTGACAATCGGAAATGTCTCCAGACAGGCAAAACCGCCCCTACTTGAGGACCACGGGGGTAGAGGTGGGATGTGAGGTTGGCGGGGCGGGGGCAGGGGGGGCGTCTAACTTTATTTTCTTCCATTTATTACATTAATCTAACTGCCCCTGGATGAAATGCCACCTTTATTATAGTTGGATTTCTGTATATATACCCTACCAGTGGTCCCCAGCCTTTTTGGCACCTGGGACTGGTTTCATGGAAGGCAATATTTCCACAGGCCAAGGTAGGGGAGATGGTTTCGGGATGATTCAAGTGCATTATATTCCTGCTGCGCGGCCCGGTTCCTGACAAGCCCAGACCCGTACTGGTTGGAGGCCCAGAGGTTGGGGACTCCTGCCTTAATCTATTCCTTATTCTTTATTGTTCCTTTATTTGTTTATTGATTTTTATGCTAATTTCATGCTACTTTGATTATAATAAGTCTGTAGTGTATATTACAGGGTACTAGTGTTTTTATTTTTTCCACATCTTGGCTACTTTTGCACATTGATTTTTCCATATAAAGTCTGAAGTGATTTTCTTCAGTTCCCAGTAAACTCTATTGAAATTGCAATTATATCTGCATACTAATTTAATTTCGACCATGTGTTTTCAAGAGTATAGAATCCAATATTATTGTTGGAGGTAAGTTTTTATTACAGAGCTCTGTGATCATACTGAAAAATCTATATACTATTTACACCAGTTGTCGAAGTGAGGTGGACGTACCCTTGTTGAAGGAGAATTGAGGTTTCTACCTGTACTGAAAACTAGGAGAGGAACTACACATCGCTAATATGTAACGTTCAGTTAGATACTGATATGTAACATTCAGTTTGAAGGCGGTGCCTGGCTGGGTGCAGATGTCTGAGCTCACCTGTCCACACGGAGCAGGGGGAGTCCTGGGGGACGCTGAGTTCAGGGGAACACTTTCAATCCAGAACTCGGTGAAGTGGATTTGCAGAATATTTTTTGTAGCTTTAACTAAATGAACTCTCATGAAATATACAAATGACATAATTTTTGTCATTCATGAGAGCTTTGTTAGTGAGATTTAAAAAAAAAAAAATCAATGCCTACCTTCAGATCAGACAGAAGATGACCAGAGAACCTTGGACTCAGCAAGAAGACATTTTGAAATGTGGACTGACTTCCACTCTTGTTAACAGTGGGTCTCACTTCAAGTGTAAATGATGTCTTGAAATACTAGTTATTAATAATGTGAACTTATTGTGATTATGCTTTTTAAATATCGCTTATTTCATCTCTATGATCTTTTACAACTTTTGTTTTATATGTATTGTTTTATAACACCTGGAAAATGCTGGTGCAGTAGTCCTCAGTTTTTACTGATGGGGTGTGTGATCAAAATATGTGGATACCATTGATCCACGAAGCTTCTCGGTCACACCAACGGTTCCTGAGGCAGGTAGAGTCTTGCTACTGAAAGTACACTTCACGCACCAGCAGGCGTCATTGGGGAGCTCCCTAGAAATGTAGATTCCCAGGCCCCGGGACCTGCTAAATCAGAATCTTCATTTTCACAAGATCTCAGGTAGTGTCTGTGTGGACATGAAAGTTTGAAACAGAGTTAAGCTGTCCTGTTCTATTATGTAGCTACTTGCCACATGCAGCTATTTAAGTTTAAGTTAATTAAAATTAAACAGAAGTAAAAATCCAGTGCCTGAGCTGCACTCACCACATTTTGGGGGTTCAGTAGCAACGTGTGGGCGGTAGCTACTCTAATAGGTTGTGCAGATACAGAACATTTCCGTCCTCTGACTCAGTTAGAGAAAAGAAGGAAAGGATAAGCAAACTTGAATTAGAACATGCACATTAAATGTAGATAGAAAAAGAGGCTTTTTTCTATCTGCACTCAACTGTCACTCAACTGCACATGGCCCCTGAGAAAGTCTTGTGAAGAGAGCTCACGTTGAACCCACCTCCCTCCCCCACCTCCACCCTCCCCCTTGGTTTTTTCCATGTGTCCTTTATAGTAGTGGGTTCAGCTGGGGTGGGGTGGAGGGATGGGGAGAAAAGGCATACAACTGTAATTGAATAACAATAAAAATTAAAAATAAAATAAAAAAAAGAGAGCTCACGTGTGGAGCTCTCACTGTTACTTTTGTCTGCAGATCATGTGACTTTTCTGAATCAAAAAAACATCACGCGCACCTGCTTTTATTCGGTGTTATGTTTGTGATAAGATATTATTTATGCACAAATCCTAGTATTAGTTCTTTCCATATCTTTCAAAGTAAATGAGGAGACTTACAGGGTTCCAGAGAAAGCAAGATCTCACCCCAAATCCCGTTCCTTGTAGTTGTTCTCTTTTTGGGAGTTCAGGTTGGTGATGGTTGAAGTCCTTTCCCAGGTTCATTGTTCGGAGACACTGGGGTAAAGCTGGTTTGTTCTCCTTTTGCCTTTTAAGGTGCATGGTGAACTCATCGTGCTGAGCAGTCACTGAAATTTTATCTCCCAGGGAGCCGGTCCTAACTGTAAATAGTGGGCCAGGATGTGGCAAGATTTCTCTAGAATAAAGAGCAGTCGGTACTGTATAGTGGGGTGCCCGTGGTGACTCGCACCCATGTGGCAGTGCTCTGCTCCCTAAGAGAGTGTGCGGTTAGGGTATCATTTGCACATCTTTCCCCATACTTTCCAGAATGGCCCCAGTTAATACCAAACCCTTATCAACAGACCCAGTGAATGTCTGTTGGTGAATGAGGAAGGGAAAAATCAGAAGAAAGGGCAGTGAACCCCTTAATGGGTTAATTCTTCTCCTACTTCCTACTTCAGAACTCCCCTGATGCACTCTATAGTTAGGTGCTTTATTTAAAGCTTTACTAAGATTTGTTTTCTTAGCTATATTTTCTTCAAGCATTTCCTAAGCTTCACTATTAGAGGCAAATTTTGACTCCGGCAGCCTCCTTTTTTTTTTTTTTTTTGGTAGATTTGGTTCATTTTGCAAAGAAGAGGTCCCAAAAATTCCCTGAAATCTCCCCGTTGTTCTGAGAGCATTTTTGGGAGGCAGCTGTTTATTCCCCTTCCTTCCTCCATACCCCAACCACCACCAATTGCAGAGACAAGAAATACCTAAAATCTCTCGCGTTCATCCTCCCCCTTTACAAAAATCTTAGCTCAGCTCATTTCTGCTCTCCTAAAATATTCTTTCCCTCTTCCTACATCATATACAATGCCTCTTTAATCTTACTGAAATCTGTATTTTAGTCTCTTTTATCTCAGACCATCCGTGACTCTTCCCGTAGTCCTGTCCTTTGAAGTCCAGTCCCATCTAGTAGGAACACCCGCCCATCCTTTCTTTCTAATGTCATTTCTTACCTTTCTGCTCTAGCTACTGCACAGCCTCGATCTCAGATTCATCCTAACAGCGAATTCACCCATAGAGTCACTAGGCTGATGTTTACTGATGCAGCTGAACTGTATGATAAGCAACCCGCACCTTCACGGTCTCTCACCAAACTGACCTGCTTATTATTTCCAGCATCTAACCCATGCTACGTCTAGATCCTTAACTGATTTTTGTTCTTGGTGCCTGCAGTGTCCTTTAATCCACTGTCCCATCACTGATTTCCACACAGCTTCTGAAACTCAGCTTATAGGCTCCTGATTTTTTAGAAAATGTCTCTGGTCCCCGACAATGGAAATAACTGAACTCTCCTAGCACTTCCGCTTATGTAGCAATTATCTTTCCTTAGACTACAAGTTTCTAAGGAGCAGAATTGAACTCAATGCCTTTTATGTGGTCAGCGATCAAGAAGGTGATGAATAGATGAATAAATAGATATTTTTGTTGTTATTGGTTTTACATAAGCTAATGAAACCAGAAAAAGGCTTCTTTTTCGTTTATTGAAAGAACTTTTTCAGATCTGTAGATAATTCTCCCTCCCCTCCACCTTAAGTAAAAAAGAAAGCTATTCTGATCATTATACTTGAGCCTGGGATTGCCTTGGGGGAATATCTTAAAATTTCTTCCTGTTTCCCAGAGATAGAGAATTTGTTTCTGTAATTTAGCAACATTTTTTTTTAGTTGGAGAAGTGCCTAGTTATCTAAATTTGTGTTTGTTACCATTTTTTTTCCTGATTATTCCTAAATGAAACAAAAATAGTCTTATTGATATCTGCACATTCTCTCTCTTTTCTGTTAATAACTCAAGTTCAAACTATGCTTAGTGTCCTGGGAAAAAGAAGATGTTTAAACTCATGGGTTTTGAAGCTATCGAAGGGCTGTGTGAGTTGAAGTGATATCTCTTCCATGTTTATTATTTAAAAGTAGTGTTATGATGTCTCTATCCAATGTTTATTATTTAAAAGTATAGTTTATAATAGTTTTTCCACAGGCATTTGTTTCTTAGTAGCCTGATCTCACATCTACCATGAGACCAGAATGAGTGTTCAGCTTGGCTTTTGTCAGAATAATTTAAGGTTCAACCCTTTTGCCTGCCATAATGTTAAATATTAAAGCGCTCATAAGCATTACAATCTTTGCCTGCAGACATGTTCTTGGTTTACTAAGCGGCTGTGACCCAGCCACTGTGACTGCAGACCCGGGCTGTGTGTATGTCCCGGCCATGGTCTGGTTGGATCGTGGGAGAGCACCAGGGAGAAGAATCTGCTGAGTCACTGCAGGGAATGAAATTTCTGGGTTGGGTTTAAAGGTTAGTTATTCTGATTATGACACAGTTAGATAGTAGCTGTTCACTCTTATCTCTTCCCTGACATTCAGCCTTCTCTGACTGCTATGGTAGCTTTGGGTATATAACCCAGAGGCGGGAGACTGAGGGCTCAGAGGTGAGATTCAGTGCCAAACATGCTGGCCTACATAACATTGTTTGGAGCCCAAATTTGACAGTGATGGCCAGCATTAAAACACAATTTAATGACTTCAGTCCTGGCTGATGTGGCTCAGTGGACTGAGCATGGGCCTGCGAACCAAAGGGTCACTGGTTCAGTTCCCAGTCAGGGCACATGCCTAGGTTGTGGGCCAGGTCCCCAGTAGGGGACACGCAAGAGGCAACCACATAGTGATGTTTCTCTCCCTCCTTTCCCCTCTGTCTAAAAATAAATAAAATCCTTTAAAAAAACACCCATATCATTTAATGGCTTCCTTTAAAAAACATGAAGAAGATTTGGCAACCCTGGCCTGGAATTCCTGGTACTGGCCGAGATATAAGCGGCCCAGTTTGCTGTGGTTTGCCCTGTTCTCCTTGTCTCCCCAGTGTCACGGTGACTTGGCACTTGACAGTTCACATCACTCCTGCCCTGTGACTTTCCTCGTGGGGGAGGCAGTTTTCTCTGCAGCCACCCTGCTCTCAGAGACGGAAAAGTGGAGGGCCCCTGACATTGAGTTTGAAGAGAAACAGGAGAGAGCATATTCTTTGGTGCGCAGGAAGACCCGTCAGTCCTGTATCTTTTACTGAGAACAAAGTGTTTAGATTGTGTGTTCTAGTCAAAAAGTATCTTCTTCCCCTCATTGTTTGTGGGCCTTCAGGTTTGCCTCCCTCTGTTGACCTTTTGACCAGCTTCCCGGGGAGAGACCGCACGGCTCTTGGCACAAGCGAGGGTTGTAATGAGAGATGATCTCCAGAACAGCTCTGGGTTTGCGCACAGTTCTTATTACCGTTGATGTTTGTGTGTGAGTAATCAGGTCGCTGTGACACTGAGCAGGTGGTCTTTGTTACGGTCTTAACTCTGGCACCTGCGGCCAGGTGTGCTGCCATCTGAGGCACTTTAGCACGTGGGCTCTTTGCCCTCCTACCCTGCACTTAGGAAAGGTGTGTGCACAAATGCTAAGTACCTCACTCTGCTTTTACAGGTTTGTTTGACAGGCATTTATTTCAATTTTCTACTTGCTCACATTTTTGGCCCAAGTCCCGTTCTCTAAGGTGCCAAACAAGCAAGGACTGTGTGGGATGATGAAAAAGTTCTGGAAGTGGATGGTGGTGATGGTTGCACGTCGTCGTGAATCTACATAATGACCCAGAATTGCACCCATAGAAATGGTTAAAACATAAATGTTTTGTATTTTTCTCCACAATAAAAAAAGTGAAAATAAGTTGGAAATGTCTTTTAGTTTTTCTGACCGAAAGCAGCCTAGAAAGAGTCTCTATCTTATATTTCCTTTATCTCTGCTTCTTTTCTTAGAGGTTTGTCTTCCTCTGACAGCATAGGAGCCTGCAGACAGGTCTCTACCAGTCGTCCTTCCTGTGTTTTCTCCTTTCCATGACTTGCTCAGTTACCTCCCGAGGAAAATCAGAGTGGCAGTGACAACATGCCCCGCCTAGGCAGTGGCTCTTCACTCTGATGGCACATTAGCATCACGGGGGAGTTTCCAAAGACCCTTTGCCCCGCACGTACCTTGCACCCATTAAAGCAGAATTTGTGAGACCTCCCCAAGGGACCCCAAGTTGATGCAGCCAGGGCGAGAATGCCTGCTCTGTGGGAAGCCCTGTCTGGTTCATAGAACACAGGGATTGCTTGCTGGATTGTGCCATTAGCTAGTGTTGGGGCGCATCAAAGGAGGTTATTCTTTTCTCCCCCAGACCCAGTTATTTCAGTCCTTGACCTCATGTGATTTGAGGGGTCACATATGAGAATTATAGTCATGCAGAGGTTACAATTCTAGAAACACTGACTCGGAGAAGAAATACTATAGAATCGAAACGAACACACAGCCCTGGCTAGGTAGCTCAGTTGGTTGGAGCATGGTCCCGATACGGCAGGGTTGCGGGTTCCAACCCTGGTTGGGGCACAAGCAGGAGACACCCAGTGAATGCGTGGATGGTGGAACAGCACGTTGATGTTTCTCTCCGTCCCTCCTTTCCTCTCTCTGTCTCTAAAAATAAATAAAAACAAACAAATGCACAAATCCTCCCAGTATATGATAGCTTTTCTTCTTTCATTTTGAAAAATAAATACTATTTGGGGATCATTTTAGATTCAATAGAAAAGTTACAAAGGAATTATAGAGAATCTCCATATACCCTTCACTGAGCTTCCCCATCATTAATGTTTTACATTGCCACGGTACATTTGTCAAAACTAAGGAATTGACATTGGTTCGTCACTGTTAACTAAATAGTGGATTTTATTTGCATTTCATCAGTTTTTCTATTAATCTTCTCTTTCGGTTCCTGGATGCAAAACAGGGCACCACACTGCATTAATTGTCATGTTATGATGGCTTTTTAAAATTTGATGGGCTCTGAGGGCTTAGCTGCTTCTCCAGTGTCCCGAGCAGTCAGGACTACTGTGTTTTGTTAATGCCACACCGCTGCTCTCTCAGCCAGCAATTCTCAACCTTTCCCACCTCACGGCTCACATAAAGTAATTACTAAAATGGGGCAGGGGGATGGGGAAGTGATTCGCAAAGGTGATAAATGGTAATGAAAAACACGCAATAAAAAAATAAAATTCTTCAGCACACCAAAAAAATATATTTTTTGCTGAGCTGACCAAGAAAAATAGGTGTAATTTTGACTCATACACACTGGACGGCTGTTGTTGTGTTGGCTGTTGTCATTTTGTTATTTGACAGTCTAAGGGAAAAGAGGTCAGGGCCCCTGACTAAACAGTCAGGTAGTGCGTGTTTTAAAAATCCTTGCGGCACAACAGTGGGCGGGCCACGGCACAACAGTGGAAAGCCGCTGCTCGAAGCATTGAATGCATTTTGTCTTTCTCATTCTCGGCTTTCAGGGCATTGTGTGTCTGCTCAGTGGTGTCCTTTTATTCCCTCTTCCTTTCAGAGACTCCCTTCGGAATGGCTGGAAGTAAACCCCTCTCCACTCTCCCAGGCTGTGTACAAGTGAGGGCCCCACGATGTGAGATGAGTCACAACTCTTTTTAGTTAATGTTTCCCTCGGCTCTTCCTGAGAAATGACTCAGCAGCATAACGATGACTTTATTCTTCAAGGAGCCACACTCACTGTTCTGACCGGGTCGTTGCCCTCAGGGCTGCTCTCAGGTTCCTGGCTGGATCGTGTGGTCCTGGACCTGCACCTGGCCACCTGGGGGAGGCCTGTTCTGAGCGCGAAGCTGCCCTGTTTTCCTCCTCAGCAACTGTTAATCATTTTCTGGGCTGTGTAACAAATTTCCACAAACTCAGTGGCTCAAAACAACATACACTTACCGTCCCAAAGTTCCTGGCGCACCCCTGGGTCCTCTGCATCAGGCTTGCTTTCCAGGTGTTGGCTTGGCCTGTGGTCTCACTCAGAGGCTCGACTGGGGAAAGGTCTGCTTCCGTGCTCCCTCGGGTGATTGGCGGAATTCATTTCCTTCCAGTCGTAGGACTGAGACTCCTGTTTCTTTTTCTTTTTTTTTTAATAGATTTTATTTATTTATTTTTAGAGAGGGGAAGGGAGGGAGAATGAGAGGAAGAGAAACGTCAGTGTGTGGTTGCGTCTTGCACACCCTCTACTGGGGACCTGGCCTGCAACCCAGGCATGTGCCCTGACTGGGAATCAAACCAGTGACCCTTTGGTTTGCAGGCCTGCACTCAGTCCACTGAGCCACACCATCCAGGGCCAGACTCCTGTTTCTCACTGACTGTTGTCCAGGGGCTGCCCACAGTTCCTTGCCACATGCCCTCTCACAACATGGCAGCTTCTTCAAGGCCAGCAAGGGAACTCTCTAGCTCCAAGCTTACAGCATAATGTAACCATGGCAGTGACATCCCATCTCCTTTGCTGTGTTCTGTTGATTGGAAGCAAGTCTCGGGACCTGTCCCCTCTCCGTGGGAAGAATTGTACAAAGGCTTGAACCCTAGGAGGTGGAGGTCACTGGGGGTCCCCTTAGGGTATGTTCACCACAGTAACTATGTACTACCGCCCCCACCCCTGCAGTGCTGAGGATCCCCGAAACTTTTTCTAGCAACCCTGCGGGCAGTCCTTTGCTTGTATTTGATGCTGTTAACACAGGGCTTGTGGCAGGGGGAGGGTTTCTGTGTGGCTGTGCCCTCCACCCAGTGCTGGCCCAGCACCCTCACTGGGTGCTGACTTCAAAGGCTTGGGCAGCCAGCAGCTCTGCTCAGAGGATTTGGGCGTCTTTGCCACCTCCTCTCCCCTCACACACTCTTTGATGTTACTATCCTTTCATTTCAAATAGTGGAGGTAATTCCCAAAGGCAACGGAAGACTTATTAGTTGCTCATCTATTTCTCCAATATGCATTGGATTTGCTTTTCTAAGAGACCAGAGACTGAGATACGATTTTTCACGTTTCATCTAGAAAACATATAACAATGCTGATTTTTGTTGCTCTTTTGTACCTCTTCCAGTTCAGTTGTGACCGAGACAGTTATCTGACAGAGTGAACCAGGGCTGTCTCTCTTCCTATAGAATTCTTTTGCTGTAGAGGTCTGTAGCAAAGAAGGTCGTTATTAGATCCTGTGCTAAAGGCCATCTCTCACGAGCCTGGGTGTGCGTTGCTTAAAGACAGACTCTTCCCTCCATTCATTGTATGGGGGCTGAACCAAGTAAATCCAGCCTTGAGATCCACTCTTACTTAAAATGATCATATTTTTCAACCCAATCATTTAAAATCCCAGTGGGTATTATAAATAACCTCGTGCAGTCTGATGTGAGCCTCCGCGTGACAGAGCAGCTGGGATTTCACATCTTCGAACTCGCCGCCTCCCACGCCTCTCTTCGTTGTTTGAGACGCCACACAAAACATATGATGCTATGTCATGGCCAGGTCTTCGCTTTCAAAAGTCTGGAATCTTCTGCCTTAGTTCCTCTTAGTATGTCTTGTGTTTGGAGGGGGCTGGGATAAAAACATACGGGGAAAATGAGAGCATGAATGTAGTCTTTGAAGAAGTTTTCAAGGCCAGAAGAGTGGGGTGCAGAGTTGGCTTATTCTTTGGGGATTAGTTTATCCCAGTCCGAGCAGTTTGGAATCAGTTTATTCTTTTATATTTCAAAAGTATGAGCCTCAGTCTCTACTCCTGAAAGGATATGTTAGAAGGAATAATAAAATCAAAATGTGCTATTGATGTTCGCTCAGCCAATCACAGCCGCATACCTGGGGAAAACCAAGTCCTCTTCAGTATTTTCACTTTTGAGTTTCATGTAAATCACACCCACATGGTTAATAGTAGCATGAATTGCTTTGAATGATATATAGGAATCTTAGAAATTCATTTAAAAATATTACAGTAAATAAGCACGTGAAGCGTTTCAGTGGGACATATGTATCTCAGGAGTTCAGTGTGAAGGTGCTCACTTCTTAAGAATTTTCTGGCCACATCTGGTCTCACAGGGGCTGGCCTGGTGGAGCTCCTGGTAAGTGGGCCTCGCAGCCCCTCAGCCAGTGGAGAGTGGCTGTGCGTGTGGTGTGCGTCCTGGACAGAGCCCCGGACCTGGGTGTCTAAGTCCCACTCCCCATGAAGAGAGAGTATTCTGTCGACCCTTAACTACAGCCCCACTTCCTGTCGCCTTACACCTGCCTGGGCCAAGGGATCACCAGCCATGTGACTTCCAGGAGTTCCTAGTCCCAAGTTACTGTCGTACAGGTGCTCCTGAAAGGGATGGCGGAAGCGGCGGAATGTCCTTCTCCTGCCCCCTTGCCTCTGGTTCTGAACGTGCACGGCACTGCATCATGTGCACGTCCACACGGTGGGAAAGGCAGGGAGCAGCCCCCACTCCCGCATGGGGCCATGGCAGGGACATGCTGGACACCTCTGCACTGACCTCAGCCATCCAGTTGCTATTTTAATCCTCACCCGGGGACATTTTATTTTCATTGCTTCTAGAGGAAGTGGAAAGGAGAGAGGTAGAGAGAGAGAAACAGAAACAGAGAGAAACATCAATTGTTTGCCTTCTTGTAGGCACCCTGACCAGGGATTGAACCTGCACCCTTTCAGTCTACGGGACAATGGCTCCAGCCAACTGAGCCACACCAGCCAGACCTCAGCCATCACTCTTTCCCAAGAGTTTACAAGAGTTGCCTTGTAGTCTTTTCTTAATGCATCTTTAATTTTGATAGATTTTGCCAGATTGCCCTCTATAGGGATTGAGTGCTTTAAAAGTCTGAAGTATTTTTAAATTTCCTAAGTGATGAAATATGAATATATTCTCTTCAGAAAACGTGGAAAAAATTAGAGATATAGTGCGAGAGGCAGAGGTGATGTATTAAAGGTACATTACTGGAGTGTGTGTGTGTGTGTGTGTGTGTTGTTGGATGTATAACCTGCATACTGTGCTAACCCCCTCTCTCTCCATTATTGGAGCTGTTTACCATAAATTATTTTTCAGCAGTGCACTTTCGGCATTTACTTTCAGGAAATAATGTAGGGTTTTAGCAAGCACCTACAATTTTTTTTATATTGTGAAAAATGGTAATCTTTGCCTATGTGTTTTTTCCTCTCTCTTCAGATCCCAGAAAACTGACCTTCACAATGAAGGCTACGTCTTGGAGTTAGATTGCTGTTCCTCCTTACTTCACTTGACAGACCAAAAAATCATCCCGGAGTTCATTAAGAAGGTGAGCCCTGCAGTCAGGGTACAGTTGAAAAGGTTTTCTCCCCTGAGAGAACAGGCAAGGGGCTGGCTTCGGGTAGGTCAGCCATAGACTCTGCGGGCTGGGCTGGAGCCAGGCCTCTTCTGACCCGGGCTGACCCCACAGGGGTGCAGCTCCCTCCCACACATTGCTCAGGCTGAAGCTGACTCTGAAGCAATCGGCTTCTCCTTCCTCCCAGGCTGGCAGGACCCTGGACCCTGCCTTTTTTAAGGGTAGAGTGATGTTAACAGCTGCCAGGCCGGCAGCCCCTCTGCTGTGACTCCCCTAAAATCCTCAAGGTGGTGTAACCCCTCCACATCCCACCTTCCACTCATCCTGGGGGTCTCCATTGCCACCAGTCCCCTTCCTTTCTTAGGGTGGGGGCGCACCAGAGTCCTGTGGCCACTGCATGCTGTTGAATCAGGGAATCCCCTAGTCTCAGGGGATTCCTTCTCTGCCCAGAAGTGGGTCTGGTTTGAACTCCTCTTCATGCCATGTGAGGTTTCCGCCTAATCGCAGGGTGCACTTGATGACAGCATTTACTGCAGAAGGACTGTCCTTGCCCAAATGGGGCTCAGTGCATTGCTGCATGCTTATCTTGCTCTCCCACACTCAGTCTTCCGCAAGAACTGGCAATTGCCCGCCCTGCAGAGGCGATTATGGTTTGTTTGAGGTCCAACCAGTCAACTAGTGAATTCATTAATAACTTGTGTTGGATATTTCTAACTTTGGGCCAGAAATTGGCCTAGGTGCTTGGATACAGAGAACAAAATAGGCATGGTCCCTGCCCCGCTGCCCTCGCAACAGGCAGGTAAACCCTGAAGGGGTGTGATGAGGACCTGGGGCTGAGACAAAAGGGTAAGGGGGGTTCCCAGGTGATGGGCTGGGCTGGGCGGGTTGGGGAGCCCTCCAGACAGAGGAAGCAGCATATTTGAGGGCCTGAGGCAGGAGGGGAGCAAAGGGAGTCAGCAGATCAGAGGGCCTCTGGGGAAGACAGGGAGTGTGTGTGTGAGGGGTGGGAGAAGGGGCCAGGACTGGCTATAAAGCAGCGGGTGGCTATTGAGAGGAATTTTGCAGCAGAGTGAAATAATTATATTGTCCCTTTAAACACCCAATGATTCTTTTTTTGTTGTTCTCTTCCTGCTTCCCTCCCTTCAACATTTATTGAGTGTTTGGGTTTTACAAGGCCCTGGGAATAACCCCTGATGTATGGTGGGGGCCAAGGCTATAGGCCAGGAATCAGATGATCTCTTAGGTCAGAATTTCTGGTAATTTTACTAGGAAGGTGGAGACTCTTTCTACTCCGGTAAAATTCAGATTATTACTTAGAAAATGAGGGGAAAGAAATTTTTGTTCGCACATGCATAAGCCTGAGAACACGAGTGTTTGTGCAAGTTGTATAGATGTCTGTTTAAGTAGGACCATCCTCTTTAGATTGCTGCAGAGAAAGTGTTCCAATAAACTTGGGTAGGGGCATTTGAGAGGTGGGATTTAGGCTGTGATCTGAGTACTGGGGGAAAATCGTTTGGGAAATGGTTTTGTAATTAAGACTGGGATGCTTGGACTATTTGAGGGTAAGTGGGTAAGAGGAGGGCATGAGGCTCTGGCCGTACTATCAAATGTGCTCTTTTAAAACATGTGATTTAGTGCTTTGGTCTGGACCAAACCTGACCATCATGTGGCTGCCCCATTGCATGTTGCTCATATCGGGTCTTAAGGAGACAGTGTCCTGATTAGCAGGCACTCAGATGCCGTGTGTCTTTAGTGTTTGAATTGTATCTCTGATGGACATCTCTCCAACAGAGGAGAGAACGTCACAGGTATGGTTTCTGTACCCTGAAAGGCAAATCAGTTTCTGTTTAAAACTTTTATCTCACCATTCTTTTTCCCCCACAGTGTGTGTGTGTGTTTGTGTGTGTGTACATCAGTATCTAATGGTTCATTCCATAATCAGTTAGATGAGTCATTGACACCTGCTGATTCTGTTTGTTATTAACGTTTTAAAAATTACGCATTTTAAACTTTGTAAATTGAGAGAGAGAGAGAGGGAGAGGGAGATTGAGAGTTGTTGTTCCACTTATTTATATATTCATTGGTTAATTCTTGTCTGTGCCCTGACCGGGGATCAAACCTGCAACCCTAGCATATTGAGACGATGCTCTAACCAACTGAGCTGCCTGGCCAGTGCCAAAAATTATACACTTTATTTATTTTTATTTTTATTTTTTGAGAAAATATTTTATTTTATTATTTTTTTTCTTCTCTAATTTTGTTATTCAAGTACAGTTCTCTGCCTTTTCCCCCCCACCCCAGCCTAATCCCCGGCCTTCCCACCTCCCTCCGGTTTCCACCATCCTACCCCACCCCCTGTTATTGTCCATGTGTCCTTTATATTTGTTCCTACAAATTTACCCTTTTCCCCTGAAATTCCCTTCCCTTTCCCCTCTGGTCACTGTCAGCCTTTTCTCAATTTCAGTGTCTTTGGTTATACTTTGCTTGCTTGTTTGTTTTGTTGATTAGGTTCCTGTTAAAGGTGAGATCATATGGTATTTGTTTTTCACCGCCTGGCTTATTTCACTTAGCATAATGCTCTCCAGTTCCATCCATGCTGTCACAAAGGGTAGGAGCTCCTTCTTTCTTTCTGCTGCATAGAATTCCATTGTGTAAATGTACCATAGTTTTTTGATCCATTCATTTACTGATGGGCACTTAGGTTGCTTCCAGCACTTGGCTATTGTGCTACTATGAACATTGGGGTGCATAGGTTCTTTTGGATTGGTATTTCAGGGCTCTTAGGATATAATCCCAGCAGTGTAATTGCCGGGTCAAAAGGCAGCTCCATTTTTAGTTTTCTGAGGAAATCCCATACTGTTTTCCATAGTGGCTGCACCGGTCTGCAATCCCACCAACAGTGCACTAGGGTTCCCTTCTCTCCACAACCTCTCCAACACTTGTTTGTTGCTTTGGTTATGATGGCCATTCTGACCCGAGTGAGGTGGTATCTCATTGTGGTTTTAATTTGCATCTCTCTGATAGCTAGTGATACCGAGCATCTTTTCATATGTCTCTGAACCCTCTGTATGTCCTCCTTGGAGAAGTGTCTGTTCAAGTCCTTTGCCCCCCAAATTGTACACTTTAAAGCCCACTGTATCATCCTGCACCTACTGTATACCTAGTTTCTGAGATTTATGACCCCGAGTTTGTCTCCAGATGTGTTTGCTGGAGTCTGTCGCCTCTGCTCCTCTCCATAGAGGGGTGGTTCATGGTCAGGGTCAGCAGGGAGGAAGTACAGTCTCCTGCCTTACAACCCAGGTGTGCTGAGGTCGCCCCACCATTCGCCCCTGCACTCTCACGGCCGAGGGCTGGACCTGGAAGTCTCCAGCATTTGCGGACTGTCAGTGCTGGCTGCGGCTTCAGTTTCTAGGCTAGTGTCCATGACAACCAGGAGAAGAGCGACAAATGGGCCCCCTTTGCTCTGCTCCTCTTTTCTGTCGTTGGACAGGATTTCTGGAGAAAACACCACCTCAGTGTGTAAAGAGCAGAGGGGAGCCGAAAGCTCCTCTGTACGGGCGACAGCTGTTCCCGCTGATGGCAGAGTTTCACAGGTTGTAAATTTTTCTGTCATCACACAGGTAGACAACCACAGGAGCTTCCTGGGAAGAAATATACTGAAACCCATTTGTGTTTTTTCAGTGAATACTTGATGAATAGCTTGGTCCCCATGTATATATATAGTGGTGGCACTTGTTAATTGCCATTCACTTAGGCCAAGATGAAGCTGTGTCACTGGCGCCTACAGCTTGCAGTCATTACTTTTTATCTGGGTCATTATTTTGTGTGAAATAATCGCTCCTGTTTCTATGACAAGTACATCTGTCTTATGATGAGTTGGTAATTAACTCATTTTGTCATTGTACCATCACGCAGGATAAGCTTATGTTCTCTGCATATTAGAATTAAACTCAAAGTGATTAGAATTTTTTTTTCAAGAAAACAATGCCCCAGTATTATTTTTCCACCAAATGTTTTAAATTAGAACCTTTGGATAGAGAACATGGATAGAAGGAGGGTAAGGCGATTTCATTATTTTCCACAATTAGGAAAAATAAAGTCGTTTGTATCTGTGTCATGTAAAATTAGCTGGAGATGCCATAATTTACAGCCCCTCTCCATCACGATTTTCACAGGCGGCAAAGGGAGATGTAAAAAGATGCTCTGTTTCCTTTTCGCGGTGCACTAAGGATTTCTCTGTGCACTTTGGCTGCTCAAATTAAATCTGGGCTACTGCATTGTTTTCCCCTCTTGGATCCTGCTGTGCTCCTTCCAACCAGCCCCTTATGTAAATTATTTATTATGGACCACAGAACACTTGAAATTCAGATTTATGGGCAGACTTGGAGAGACTGTTTTCTGAGTCCTCGAACCGAATGCTCTAGGGACGAGCGAGGAGCTGCGAGGCTGTGGGAATGAGCGGCACAGCATTGTCTCTGCTCCTTTGCGACAAAGGTTCAGCCGCCAGGTACTTCTGAAGCCTGGCTCACAGGGCTGGTGGGTTTGTGGGGCCCTGGAATTTCCTATTCTTCAGAGTTCCCAGTGGATTGTGAAGGAGACAGGGATATGGAATAAAGAGCCTACAGGTTTATTTTCAAATTACTTTACGGTCTTTGGAGCATCTTGGGAGAATGCTTATGTGTTTGGAGAGCACTTTAAAGTTTTCAGTCATTGCACACATTTCCTGGTTTGTGCTTCACAATAATTCCATTGAAAAGGCCGTCCTGGCAGTGGTATCTCCCTTTTAGGCAGGTGGAAACTAAGTTTGGAGGAGAGAAGGGCTTTGCTCAGGGCAGGGGCAGACAAACGACGGAGCCTGGGCTGGTCCTTCCACAGCGGAGGCACCACTGGGCGGTAACTGGACTTGGACGGAGCCGGAGAGTTCTGTGGCCGGGTGGCCGAGGGGCGATTTTGGAGAGATGTGGTGCAGAATGAGGGCCCTGAAAAAGTGAGGGGTAGACTCTTGTGGAGACAGAGGGGCGGGGTGGACAGTGCTGTTCCTGGTGTGGACAGGAGCATGAGACGAAGGTTCAAGGCTGAGAAAGAGTCAAGTCCTGCTCGGTTGGAGCGTGAGATGGACAAAAGGAGGAGGAAGACTGCTCTGGGCAGGGTGCTATCGATTCCATGAAACAGGAGCCCTCCTCAAGCCTGCTTAGGTGAATCAGGCAGGAAATGGCTTAGAGCCCTAGACTCCAGCGGCAGGAATTTCCCCGGGGCAGCAGTACGGAAAAGCCAAAAGATAAATAAATGAATCAATAAAGATTGATCTCTGGCTACATTATATATTGCTGGCCCCTATGTATATATCTATAAGTTTATTTGAATTTTAGATGGGATTTTACACCGCAGAGGGACTCCCCCTATGGGCCAGGCAGACCCTGTGCTAAAGGCTCTACACCTACTATACTCTTGACCCTCATCTCACCCCTCCGCAGACTTATTTCCATTTTACAAGGGAACAAACTGAAACACAGAGAAGCTATGCAGTGTGCCCTGAGTTACACCTGGGAAAGGCACACCTGGGATTTGAACCCAGCCTGCCTGACCCAGAGGCCACATTTGTAACCAAGGGGCCATGCGGTGTCTTCTTCATAGCCCTCAAAGACTGAGAGGGGGGTGTCCCAGCCACAAGGCCGGGCTGGGCATAGGAGACAGATGGAAGCAACTGGGTCTGGTATGTGGGGCAGATTTGAAGCACCGCCCCTCAGTGGAGGCTGGGGCTCTAGGCCTCATTGCTTATAGGAGAAGGTCACACTTTCTGCCATTGTCCAGGCCACGTGGGGGCCTTTGCCCTCAGCTCTGGGCCCTGTCCCTTAGATTCACTCTCTGTTATGATGGCGGGGTGACACTGACCTGCACGACCTACTTTGAACTAGGTTTATTTTATCTCACCCTGGACCACAGAGCCTTTAGAATGAAGGCAATTAAGGGAACCACTACTGTGTCCTCTGGGGGGTGTCCCACTGTATGGTCAGAAACTCGGTGACCTTGCTCAAACTAGATGCATTGTCCATTAGAAAACCAAGTGATTTTACTTACACCGTGACCTCTAAAGAAAGGAACCTGACGAATTTTTTAAATCTCACTGGCTTGCCCTGGCTGGTGGCTCAGTTGATTGGAGTGTCCTCCCACGCACCAGAAGGTTGCAGGTTCAATTCCTGGTCAGTTTCCATACAGAAAGCAACTGGTCTGTGTTGCTCTCATACATTGGTGTTTCTTTCTCTCTCTCTCTCTCTCTCCCCGCCCCCCAATCAATAAAAGACATATCCTCAAGTGAAGATTTTTTTAAAAATCTCATTGGCTCCCTTTAATGAAACAAAAGATCCCCAACCCCCAGGGTTGTGAAACTTTGCCTGTGGTATATAAATAACTTATCAGTTATTTGACTGATTGTTGAGTATTCTGAGCCTTGTTATTATGAGTGCAGTGCAGAGAATCTAATTTAATTAGTGCAAATTCAGAGTGAAAGGAAAATTATGTTTAAAAGGCTTCCTTTTCCTCGCTGCACCCCCGTCTCCTCCCAAGCCAAGAGAATCATGACATTTTTAAAAGGCAGATCTGGATGGGAAGAGGCACGGTAGCATGTGTCCCAGCAGGCAGCCTGCCCTCCGTGTGGAAGAACATGGGCAGGGGCCGGGCAGAGAAGAGGCAAGGGCGAGGAGTGAGGCACTGTTAGGGCATGCGGTGTCCTGGTCACTGTTGTGTCTCCAGAACCTAATAAACATTTGCGAGTGGACACATTAAAACAGAAGAGCAGAGGGGGAATCATTAAGACTGTGTGCCATAGAAGGGGAGACAGAAGCTGGAAATGACACCCAGGTGACTGATGTGTGAGGTGTGGTCCTTCGTGAGGCTGGGGAACACTGTGTGAGGAGCCATTTGGAGCAGAGTGGTAATGAGATTGGTGAGGCTCTTGTTGGGACTCAGGGAACAGTGGGACACTGGAGGGAACATTCCAGAAGGCAGTTGTGGTTGTTGGGCTGGATGGAGCCCAGGAGGAGCTAAGAATGGAGAGGTGATTGCGGTGCAGACTCAGAGGCCCACAGGGGCAGGCAGGTAACAGCGGTGAGGGAGTGGTTCCCGCCGTCACCTGGTGGCTCATGGCCTTCTCCCTGGGGGCAGCCCTGCCTGACCATCAGCTCTTTGTTACCTGGTAGGAATAGGGACCCGTATCACACGAACTTCTGTTGTTTGGTTTACTAGTTGGCTTCCTTTGTTTTAGAGAGGTTGATAAAGGTTTTATTTTCTTATTGTGAAGTGTCTTGGTTTTTCAATGTAAACAGATCATTTAAAAAAAAAAAACCTGTAAGATCTCAAATTATTTGGGGTGAAGGGCTAGGTTTTGTTTGTCTGTTTGTTTTGTTTTGTTTTCCGATCCATAAGGGAGTGATATTTTTGTAAAATACAATAAAAAATATGGCCGCCATGTTGAGTAGCTAGGAAAGTGCCTAAATGCTTACTTTAACTCTTTGCACCTGTCTTGTCCTGGACTGGTAACAGAACGTCTGGACCAGCAGTGGGCCGAGGACCGCACTTCGGGGAGCCACTGGTGAGCTGGCAGAGCCCCAGGCCAGGATGAACTCGTGATGTGAACTCACCGTGCTTGCAAAGCGGGGAGAGGAGAGCACTCTGGCTGGAGCTCTGGAGAGCATCCAGAGCAGAACAAGAACTTTACAAAGCAGGGGAGCGAGGAGAGAGCGTGCATGTTACAGAGCTGAGGGAAGAGCCGAAAACAGTATCAAAGCAGGGAAGAGGTCAAGTTGGAGCCCACTGCGCAGGTGGCCCACTGGTTTGGCCACTGTTACATCTTGCGAGAGCAATTGGCGTGGGGTGGAAGAGGCGGAGTCAGAGGCCTCCCTGGGTGGGTTTAAGAGTACAGGAGTTGAGACAGAGAGAGAGGGTGTGGTGGCTAAGACAAGAGTACAGGTGAAAGGAAGTTTTGTTTTTAATAGGAGATCTGAGCCCCTTTAAAAGCTGAAAGGAACCAGTAGAGAGGGGAAAGTTAATAAAAGTTAGAAGTGATAAAAGGCAAGCCCACATGACTGGCCGACTGGCTGCTGGAACTGGTCGCCCTTTCCCCTGAGGCTGGGGGAGGAGGTGGGAGGATGCTAACAGGCTTGGCGTTCAGAACAGCGGGAGGGAAAACTGTGGGAGCTGCTGTCTGGAGGTCTCTGTTTTCTTACAAAGTTACTCTCCCGCCCCAGCCTCTCTTGATCCTCTGCCCTCTGCTATTTTCATTGGCTTGTGATCTTCCTGGTCTGTCCAGGGAGGTTAGTTGGAGTGAAATGGAGCCTGAGGAGAGGGAGGTGGTCATATGCTTGTCTTGATTACTCTCCCAAAATGAGACAAATTCTGTGTGCCCTTCCCCCACCCCCCTGCAGGAATCCAAGACCCAGAAGCTCTTTGTAGACAGTTGAGCTCAGGTGGTGACGTCCTGGTGGAGAGGCAGGAGGTGGATGGGTGTATGAACTGGAGCCAGGCAGATCACCAGGCTTGTTCATGGATGGGATGGTGGCCTGTGGGGAGCGAGGGAACCAGGCTGGTTTGGCTTGTGCAGCTGGATGAGTGGGGGCTTCTGCTGAGACGAGGAAGCCTAAGGAAGGAACAAGCCCTTGTTTCTGTGGCCCAGGTGTTTGGTCATAGAAACCGTGGTCACGGATGAAATCGCTGAGGAAGGAACAGAGAATGAGAAGGAGGAGGACCTTGGACTGAGCTCTGGGAAATTCTAGCACTTACTGTTGTGCAGAGAAAAAAAGGCAGAAAGTAACCATCTAGAAAGGTCCGAGGGAAACTCGGAGGGTGCTAGTGACGGAGGCTGAGGGAAGTATTTCAACCCGGGAGGGGCCATCAGCCCTGTCAGTGGCTAAAAATCAGAAATAGGCCCATTGGTGGTGTGGCCGTGAGCGTGAGGTCATTGGCAACCGCTGTGGAAGCTATTTTGGCAGCGTCCCCCGTCCTAAGTACATTTTTGTGAGACCTGATCCAGAACGCCTTTGGGTTATAACAACAAACTACTCCCCTTTACCCCATAGGACTCGTGTGTTTCTGTGTTATCTGTGGGATGCTTCTGAGTTGTTCTTTTTGTGTTTTCCCTTTCAGATTTAAGATGTTCTTTTTTCCCCATAGGCTCGCTGAACTATCTTCATTGGCTGCTGTAGTGTAACTTTTTATTAAGTGACTACATTTGAATATCTGATTAGGGGATAGCAACTTGCCCACGTAAAGCATTGCAGTTTTATGTAATTTTTAGCATTCAGAGCACATACCACATGAAATAATAGTAATTAAAAAAGAACTTGTAGTTAAATCAGAGAGAAAAAACCCGAACTTGGGATTCCTAAAAATGGCCTTTAGATGTACACAGAACAGAGAGGCCTGTCGTTGGCTCTGTGGGCAGCCTGTGGCTGTCGGGCCTGCATTCCTCTGTGGTCTCCGCAGAGAAATTGCCCCAAATCCAAGAAATCAGAAACTCTTCTAGAGGCTGGTAGAACCGGCAAAAGACGAGAAGAGAAAGAGAATGTGAACAGGCGGGAGGTGGCAGACCTGTGCCCATGGATGCTTTGTTCTAGGGAGGAATGAGACCTGGGCACAGCTCTCTTCTCAGGATACCCTTCCCCCATCCTGGGTGACACTTGGCACCTCTGGAAGGCTACCATCTCCTCCATCCTCCCTTGGTGGGAGGAGATTGGTGGTGCCCAGGTTCGGGAACTCTGCCTGGGGCCAGGTATTGGGGTTGGCTGTCTGCCAGCCCCCTCACTCCTGGGACAAGTGTCTGCTTCTCCAGGACACAGCTGTGGCCTGGGACACCTGAGATATACCTTGCTCCCACAGCCATTGAAACAGGCCCCAGAAGCATCCGGCCATGCACCAGGTGGGGTAAAACCAGGAGCTGGCTCCCGTTGCCTCGGAGACGCACTAACAGCAGACAGTGCTGGACCTTCCTGGCTGAGGGTGAAACCGAAGGGATGAAGAGCAAGAGTTCCCTCCTTGCAGGCCAGGGCCGCTCGCTGTGTGTCCTCCCTGCAGCGCTCCGCAGAAGAAAAGGCTGTGTAGTCCAGTGTGTTTGGGAAGCATGCGCGTCGTAAGCCTCCTGGGGGGTCATGATGCTTCTCAGAAGGGTCAAAGCTCCGAAAAGTTCTGCAGAAAGAAACCTGCTTACTTAGTTTAACTCACTCAGCATTTCCCAGATATAACTGAAGTGCTTTCCCCTTGCCCCTCCTCCTCCCCAAACACCTATTTATACCATGAAGCATCCTTTGGAAAGGGCACCAGGTGAGTGAGGAGCCCGCTGACCAGATACCAACTATGAACAATCACAGGCCATGGGTGTGTCATCGGCCGGGCTCCTCTCTTTTCACATTGGGTTCCTGGGACTGGCTGTCTCCAACTACCGTATTTTGCCATGTATAAGCCGCACTTTTTGGCCCAAATTTTTGTGGGAAACATAAGGATGTGCATTATACATGGATACAATGTACCGTGGGTATAATAATGGGTATACTAATCCCATATATAAAGGTCACAAAACATGGGCACACATTACACATGGTAACATACGGTAGATGGAGTTTCCATAGGCTCACATGAATCAAGTACTTTTATTGTATTTTCTTGGTTGCGTTAAAACAAATCTTTCCACCCAGACACTTGCTGTAACTGTGTTTTGTAATCCTCACCCAAATCTCTCACGGAGGGGAGATTTGGAGCAGGGCAATTTAAAACTCCCTCCTCCCTTTTGTCACCCCAGAAAGACATGTGCTCGCTGCCTCTGTCATTCTCCTGGCCTCTTTAATAACAGACATCGCCGTCCTCTAACACAGTCAGCAAAAACGAGGTCGCTGGATTTGTTGACGGCTGTGGAATCGCAGATAGCGTTTGCACTGCTGTCTGGGTCAGTCTCGGCTTAGCAGACCGTCGTCGCCGAAAAGGACGGGCTTCCTGGACCGCCCCTCCCCCAACTTCTTCTGCCACAGTTATTAATCAGATCTTCAAATACCCTGGTTTCTCCAGCTTTGATTTCTTCATTCTTTTATCTCCTGTATAGTCTCTGATCAAAAGTGACATTTTATTTCTTAACAGCACTGTCTAGTAGAAATATAATTTGAACCACCTCTGTAATTTTACATTTTTACCAGCCATGTGAAAAAAGTAAAAACGGAGGTGAAATTAATTTCAGTAATGTATTTCAATTAACCCGATACATCCAAAATATTACTTTTTCAACATGTAATGAAATATCGTACATTTTTTTTATAAACTGAATCTTTGAAATCTGGTATATAATTTACACTTGTATCACACCTTAATTCAGGTGCTCAATTTTCAATAGTTAAAGTGACATATATTGGAAAACAAAGTTGTATTTAAAAACAACTATTTTATACCTCTTCTGTTTCTAAATTTACTTTGATTTTATATTAATTAAAATGTAGTGAAATTAAAAAATTCAGCTCCTTAGTCACACTAGCCACCTTGTGTGTTCAGGAGTCACACGTGGACAGCGGCTGCTGTCGTCTTGGGCAGCACGGTCTGTAGGATTCATTTACTTAAACAGGTTTCAGTTTCCCATGTTCTCTAAGCTGATACAAAACACTCGTGATTTGCCCTGGCGGGGGGCGGGTGCTGGAGGCAACCAACCAGGGTTTCTGTCTCCCATCGATGTTTCTCTCTCTCTCAAATCAATGAACATATCCTCGGGTGAGGATTGAAAAAATACATGTATATACATATATATATATATATTTGTGATTATGAGTCTCGTCAGCCACAAGAAACGGGGAGCAGTATATACCGTATTTTTCAGACTATAAGATGCAGTCCCCCACCTAATTTGGGAGGAAAATGGGGGTGCGTCTTATAGTTGGAATGTAGCTTACATTTACACTGGTGAAATATCATGTTATTTATGTTATTAAATATTTTACCACATTTTTTGCTTCAAAATTTTTTTCCATATTTTTCTCCTCTAAAACTTAGGTGTGTCTTATGGTCGGAAAAATACAGAAGCTTATATTAAATAACCAAAGCAAACTCCAACCCCCTGCCAAAGCTCCAAACAACTGTTTGGGGCCAAAACTTTACCTTATAACTTTTTAGAAACATATTTGAAATAACTAAGTTTCTGTTTAAAATATTATTAATTTAGTCATACATGCATAGTTTACATTATATGCAAAAGATATAAATTTGGAAATAATGCTTTTGTTCCCCATGTTTCCATTTCATGAAACCATTTTCTTCCTACGCTCTTCAGGCATCTTTGCCTCTACTGTCTTTAGCATCACCCGAGTGACTTTTGGGGGCATGTGACAAAGGTCTCAAGCTCATCATATTTACTTCCCTCCAAATTGATTGGAATTCAGTGCTTTTAAAATTAATGAATGATGCTATCGCTAAAAACTCTGTCCTAAGTCATAAGTGCTCATTCATTTATCATTAGGACGGGTGTTATCCAGCTCCTCTGTGAATGAGAAATCTCCCTAATGCAACCACTTGTGCTGCATTGCCCTTCAGAAACAGAAAAATCTCATGTTATTGAAGATAACATCAATAACGGGAGAGTGTGTGAATCATAAGTATACAGCTCAGTGAGTTAGCACAAAATCAACGCCCCTGGGCAACCAGCACCCAGGGCAAGAAATGGAAGGGCACAAAGCCTCCCCTGTGGCCTCGCCCATCCCTTCCCCCGCTGCACCCCAAAGGCAGCCTCTGTCTCATTTCTAACAGCAAAGGTTAGCTTCACCTGCTTCTGAACTTCATATAAGTGGGATTTCTTGTAAGTGGCTTCTTTTGCTCAGCACTCTCTGTGAGATTCATTTGTGTCCCAGTAGCTTGTTTATATTCATTCGCCTATCGAATTCCCGTATTGCTTTGTAAAAGGAATCTTCATTTAAGAAGTACTAGAACTGTTGGGGAGAAACTTTGTCAAGTATATGCCTGTCTAACAACCATGCTATACACCTGACACTAATACACAATGATATTGAATGCCAACTATAATGGAAACATAACATTAAAAAAAAAAGAAGATTGCTTACTGCAGCACACCCAAAATTTTGCTTCATGCCACAGGAATTATTTTAACTTTTTGTTAAATGCATTTTCCTCCTCTTTGAAAAGCAAGTCCATTGATGACTTCAGTAGACATCCCAGACTACCTTTGATTGATGTGTTTTCCTTGGGAAGCACTTTGCATTCAGTATAAAGTGACAGAGTCCTTGTCTTGTGAGAGACTTTGTGAAAGTCTGTAAACGTGTAAAGGGATGCCCTGTCTTCTGAGCAGTAACACTTGGGTGGTACAACCCCAGGAGACGGCCAGGTGGTGTCCAGGAGCGTAGTGTGTGATGGTTACGGACTGTGCATTTCCCACCAGCTTACCCTGAACCAGCTCAACACGCTGAGGTTCTTGAATAAGGGGCTCTTGGCAGGGGAAGTCATTTTGATGGGTCTTCTTCCCCTAGATGTCCACTTGGCTAACTCCTTCACTCCCTTCAAATCTTTGTTCAAGTTCACCTTCTCAGCACACCCGCCCTCCCTGCCCACTCATATTTTTAAAAATCACCCTACCCCTTGCCACTCTCCACCCTAGTAATTCCCTTTTCTTTATGTCTCTATTATCTGTAGCTTTTTCCACCTGCTAAGAAACTTTACTATTTTTACTTAGTTATTATGTTTATTATTTCCTGTCTCTTTTTCCCATGCCGAGAAGAGTAAGATCATACAGTAGATGCTCAGTGAATACTTATGGAATGAAGGAGTGGCAGCCCGTGGGGGTTCCAGGGCTCGAAAGGGGTCATGATTGTGTGGGAATAGGTGCTTTCAGAGGTGAAGCAATGAAGGTAAGGTGGACAGGCACTCACACCTCTGCTTTCCCTGTGACTCACATGCAGAAACTGTGCAGTGTTTGGAGGGTGCTTGAGCCTTGTTGAGTAAACCCTCCCTGGAAGTGACGTGTGAGGGTTACATGCACCCCTTTCCACTTCATGCTTCCCAGCAGACACGCTTACAAATGTGGAATTTGCTGTTATCACCAGGGAAGTTTCTCAAGTGGCATGTATGAACCGTGTGTGTGTGTGTGTGTGTAGGTATGTATATGTATATCTATATGTGTGTGTATTTTTTTAGGAGACGGAACATGTCTGTGTGCTAATTAGGCACTGTCAGGGAACACACGCGGCAGCTGACGGGCTTGCGGGTTCACAGCACAGGCTGAGCCTCCCCATCTGTGTGGTTCAGAGGTGCTGAACCTCCCCGCTCAGCGAGACCTCCCTCCCGTCTGCAGAGCTTGCCTGGCATCCAGCACAGATAATGAGTGTGGGAATTTGGATTAACCTGGCGGCATGTTGAGGGTGGGGTGTCTCCTCCGAGAAGTGGAGTTTATCCTGGCAGGCAGTTAGGCTGCCAGCTGTATCTTCCCCGCAAACTGGAAGGTTTCACTTTTTCTCCTCGAAATTATCGGCAGTCTTTTCTGAGGGCACAGAGAGCCAGGGTGACAGGGTTCCAGCCCAGTTAAGGTTCCCCCTTTCCTGCCTCGGGGAGCATTCCCACTCACGGAGCGGATCCCACGAGGACCAGTCAGCAGTGCTGGAGCTGGTGAGGGGCTGGGGGCGGGGGTGGCGGGGGGCTCTTGGACACAAAGTACTCAGTCACTGAAACTGACTTGCCCCTCAAGGAGTAGTCTGGAACTTTAAAAGCCCAATTCCAGAATTTTCTCCCGATTCCAGTAAAAGAAACCGGCTACTTAATTAATGACTCGGGACTTGGGGGTCACTGAGGCAGGGCACAAAACCCTGCTGGATTGGCTGGTTTTGCACACTGATAATCTCTCATATTCTCTGTTTCTGTGGTCGACGCTGGCTTTTCAGTTATTTCTCCCTCATTATCCAGAGGCTTATTTTATTTATTTTATGATTGTGACATGCTGAATTTTACTGCCGTATGTCTTCATTTCATGAATTTTTCTGGGCACATCTTAACATTCCCTGTGCTCTTTATTTGGTAAATCAGTGCTGGCTGATGGATGACCACTTTCGTCTTTCCCCTTAAGTAATCATTGTAATTGGGGTTCAAGATAAGGGCTGTTGTTGTTTTTTTTTTACAAGCTTTTTTAAATGTTAAAAGCAAACGCTGCCTTCTGAGACTCCAGTGGAAAAAATCTGTGGTGAGGAAAACCTAAACTTAAAATGATTCATTTGTCGAATCACTTCCCACTGCAAGTGCTTTAAAAGACTGAAAAATAAGACAGATCACCATTATGTAAAGTGGTGCTGAAATCTCCCAGACTAAGCGATATGAGAAAATAGATTAAACCAGAGTTTTTCCTGTAACTAGTGACTTCCCAATCTATGTCTTCATTCTGTGAGCCCTATAGTAGTAGCTGCCCAGGTATCGAAAGGTATCTGGGGAGGATGGGTAGGTAGTAAGACGTTACTGCTTGGGGTGGAAGGGATGTTACTGCTGGGAGTGGCGGGGATGTTACATTGTGTGAGTTCAAGGTGTACAACGTGAGGATTTGATAAACCCATATGCTGTGAAATGATTACCGCAGTCAGGTTGGTTAATATATCCGTGGTTACCATTTTGTGTGTGTGTGTGTGGTGAGAATTAGCGTGTACTCTCTTAGCAAATTTCAGTTATATAATACAGAATACATTGTTGTTAACTACAGTCGCCATGAGGTACGTTACACCCCAGCACATACTCATCCTGTAACTGGGAATTTGTGCCCCTTGACCGACACCTCCCCGTTTCCTCCGATTCCTAGTCCCTGCGGACCACCATCTAGTCTCTCTTTCTGTGAGTTTGACTGTTTTAGATTCCACCTGTAAGTTATATCATACAGCACTTGTCTTTCTCTGCGGACTTTTTTCCTTTCGCTAGTGCCCTCCAGGCCTAGCCATGCTGTGGCAGATGGCGGGATTCCCTTCTCTGCAGTGGTTGAATAATATTCCACTGTGTGCCTGTACCACATTTTCTTTCAGTGGGTGTGGGCTCGGCGGCAGTGATGGGGCATTACGAAGCAGAAGGCAGTCTACAAGAAGCTTTTTATAAAGAAACTCCTTCAGAGAGAAAAAGGTTGAGATGCAGAGGGTGCAAGGAGTAGAAGTCAGAAGAAGAACACCTGAAAAGATAGCAAAACTTCTAAAGAACATGCGTAAGTCTATTCCTGGTAGACATAACATTAGTTTTCCATGGAACTCTGCATTATTCAGTTGGCATAGAAACTTTATTTCGATGACTTCCCATTTTGAAAGAGAGAGGCAGTTGCTGCTCTGGCTTCTGAGCCACTCCCCAGAGGGCGATGGAAGATTCTCTTTGTGGTGCCTAAGGAGTAACACCTTAGGGAATTTTTTCCCTAAGCCTCAAGCCCAGGATCCCTGTGACCCTTTCTGACCCTGACGGTGCCAAGGAATGTGGGCATCATTCTGTGTCACTCTTGAATAGTCAAACATCATCATTAATTCATGTGCTGCACATCTGTAACTTGTCACAAACGAGAACCGAGCCTACACTGGTGTGCCTACAGGACCGCTCAGCCAATGAATAATGCAGGGCACCCTGCGGGGGCAGGCCTCACCTGAGGGTGCCTGCTGCTTGCAGCAGTTTCGGATGCATCCTCACAAACCTTGCTCTTACCTCTTTATTAAAGCACGTCCCTAAAGGCCCACTCCTCGAAAGTACTCATGTTGTCCTCGTTTACATTTGTGCGTATTTGAGAGTGCTGCTGACTGCACCCTCTAGAAGGGGTGGTGGGTTTTACTCTAAGGAATCAGTGCTGTCTGGTATCTTCCCATAGGTATGAATGAGTGAGAATTACTGTATTTTAAAAGGATCACTGTTGCTGTGGAACAAACCAGCCCAGAACACTGTGGTTTACAACAACATTCATTCATTCTGCGCACAGGTTTAAACTTGGGAAGGACCTGGCAGAGACAGCTGATCTCTGCTGCACGTGGTAGCAGCGGGGGTGGCTTGTCAGTGGCTGGGGGACCCACTGTCAAGATGACACAGTCACGTGGCTGCCTGTGGGCCTCTCCACGGACTGCTTGGGCTTCCTCCTAACAGGATGGCTGGGTTCTAAGAACAGGCATCTCAAGAGAACAAGGTGGAAGTTCATGGCGTTTTTACGACCAGGCCTCAGAAGTCCCATAGCATCCTTTTACCCTTACTCACTGGTGGAGGCCCGCACTGGGTCAAACAGAGAGGCATAGACTCCACTCTCGGTGACGTAGTGACAAGCTTCTAGCAGACGGGTGGATGAAAAATACTGCTCTGACCATCTTTGGGAAATACAATTCTGCCTCGTACATGGATTCAGAACGTGCTGTGTTCACTCACAGTTCTTTCTGCTAGGAGAGGACTTTGAAACAGGCAGGGCTAATACGGAATACATACAAAACAAAGGCAAGAAGTGGAAAGAGAAGTCGAGTATTGCATTCAAGGGTTATTGGGCATTGAAAGTAGTCTTTAGGTGAATTCTCAACAGTTGTAAATGCAAGCCCCCCCGCCCAACACCACCACCCAAAAAAACCCCTCTTTGTTACTCAGAGAGATCACATATCTTCATGAGACTTGAAACTCTCTTCAAATCATTTTCATCTTCCAGAAAAACCATCCCGGGTCCTCCAGAGTATTTATAAAAGAATAATAAAACGTTCATTCTTTGCACATCGTAATGAAAACCATCCCAAGTACTGAGTTGAACTGCTCTGCTTACCACAGGGGTTTCAGATGCCATTAGGACCGCGTTGTGTTTTGCTTGGTCGGGAGTCATGAGAATAGGAAGGGTTTTTTAACCAGGGGTTGAAACCAGGATAGCATGGGTCCGACTGCGCCATCTCGACATTTTGTTCAAGTGCCTTTCATTATTGTTTTGGAAGCCTATGTAAATCAGGGGATGGTGGGAAAAAAAAAGTCACGAATACTGGATGTTAAAGCAGTGTGGTGTGAAGGGAAACATCTGTTCCTGGTTAAAAAGTTCTTCAAACTTGTGTTCTTTTGCTTCAGTCATTTAAACTGTGGTGCTGAGATTTGAGTTCCATGAAGACTCTAAAACTGGTTTTCCAGAACATTCACCAGGACTCTTAATAAGCCCTTGGGGTTCTTTGCTCCCAGCTTGTAATTCCAGGGTCACTGGAATTAGCAAAGTATAAAATTGGGGTTGTCAACCTCAGCAGCTCCAGGATTCTGGATTCTGGGTGGGTTTTTTTTTTTCCTTTGCTCTGCTTTTCTTTTTCTTTCTTTCTTTCCTTTCTTTCTTTTTTTTTTTTTTAAGGAAATATAGTGTCTTATCTTAGGTAGTACCTTTTGGAAGAAGGCCCAGTGGAATGCCCAGTTGTCAGGTGTTTTTTCACCTTGATAGGAAATACTAATATTAACAAATTGTTGCTGCCTATTTCCTTTTTCCTGAGGGGAAGATTGACCTGGTTTGCTAGGAGATGGACTGGAAACCCAGGGGCTGCCAGGAACTTTATTTTAACAGTGTTGCTTTCTTGAGATGCGTTCCTGGACCCGCAACCCCTTAGTTTCTCTGGGCCTCGGTTTTCTTCTCTGTTAAAACGATGCAAGTAGCAAATGATGTGCAGGCTTTCAAAATCTCAGATGAGTGTATTTATTTGCAAAACATGACTGGCCCCAGATGGATTATTTCCTGAAATTATAGAGTCATAGAAGTTTCCACTGAGAAGTAACCTCAGCTTCTGCAGATTTAATCTCCTACCTATTCATTCCTTTATTAAACATTTATTGAGTACTTACTAGGTACCAGAAACTGTTTCAGAGGCTGGGATGTAGCAGGGAAGAAAGTGGACAGTATTCCTGGCTTCACAGGGATCTTGTTCAACTGGGAAAGATAAGTAACAAGTGAGTTTTAAAAAATGTGGAAATAAGTGATATGATGAAAATTAAACAAAGAGATGCTGAAGCGTGACCAGGTGACCGTTTTTAGACTAGAATTTCAGGGAAGGCCTTAAATGGGACCCTGGTAACAAGGAGAAAACAGTTGTGGGGACACTTAGTGGAACAGCATCCCAAACAGGTTGCTACAAAGTGCTGAAGTCCCCAGATGGGAACAAAATTGAATGGTAAAGAAAACAAAGGCTATCAAGGTGGAGGGGTACGAACTAGGTGTGGAGTAGGACCCCCCACGTGGGAGGACAAGGTAGCTGCCTAGGGGTGGATGGCAGGATTGCGGGTCAGTAAGGTGTCCACTGATAGAAGACCTTGAGCCTTCCTTGTGACCCTGAGTGGATGGGATGGAGTTGACATTTGTGGGAGGGGCCGGGCAGAGAGAGCGCAGGATGTAATAGCAGGAGAGTGATGGAAGAAGTGGATCACATACTGGAGAAGGATGAGAGAGAATGGTCATCTGCCTATTTTTTAAAGCGGCTTTCACTGCTGGTCATGTTTACCTGGGGGGACCCTAGGTCTCCATTTGCTTGGACAGTTCTGGCTCAGGCCTGCCCTCACAGCCTAATTAATTAGTAACAGTTTCACTTTTTGCTTTCAAAAGTGTCCTTGTTTGGACGGTCGGTCACCAGTAGCTGAGCACAGCAGAACCCTGTTGCATACCCCCTTTTAGTCAACAGATCGCTTGCCATCACTGCTTTCGGTCTCCCATCTCCCTCTCACATCCTTTCTCATGGCAAGGCGGGGCCTGTGGTGACCTCTCCCACGAGCTCTGCAGTGACTCCCAGGCCTCCAGCCACTGTCCTTCCCTCCGGTCTGCTCGCTTCTGTCACCACCACCACCTCTCACCTGATTCATACCGCATCCTGTGGACAGATTCATTTCCCTCGGGATAGGCCCGAGTATGTCACTGCTGCTCGGAAACCGTGATGGCATCGCATTGCCTATAGAATAGAGTGTCCAGATTTTAAAGATTCAACGTTCTTGAAGATCTGGCCCTGGTATTGCACAGAAGAGCACAGAGCATAGGACATACTATGATGACTGTAATACGTTGAGCAGTGGAATAGCTAGAAATACAGACTCGAGAACCAGACTGCTGGGTTTGACGCCTGCCTGCCATTTACTGCTCACTGTGTGAACTTGGGCACATGTTGCAACCTTTCTGGGCCTCAGAGTTCTAATCTGTAACAGAGGGATAAAAAAGAATACCTACTTATATTGCTATTGTAAAAGTTAAATGAGTTAATCCCCGTAAAGCCCTTAAAATGGTGTTTGGCACAGGGTGAACTCTCAGTAAATTTAAGCTGTTGTGACTGGATTTTAGTTGCAGGCACATTGAAATTTTCTCTTTACTTAATTATGACACTTTCTTACCTCTTTGCCTTTGCTCGCCTTGTGGGAATCCTTCCTTCGCATCATTTCTGGATACACAGATGTCACCTGTGGGCAGGGTTATTTCACCCCCCGTGGACCCAGGCAGCCACAGAACAACACGCTGTGAGGTCCGGCACACGGTCTGTGCCTCTCCCACCAGGCTGTGACGAGAGTCTCCGTAAATGCTTTGCTGACGCACTGTCTTGAGATTTCATTCATCCATTTCCTCCGTGGGTGTGCACTGGCACTAGTGCAAGCCTGGGTTCCTGCAGGCTTGTGGGCGATGGCAGAGTCTCCTGGGAGGCTTTTCCCCTTAGTGTTCCTACCTGGGTGGCGGCAGCTCCCCTAGGCTGAGGTCTGGGCTTTTGCCCCGAGGGTCCTGATCTGAGCACAGGCCACCACATACCTGCTGAATTCTCCCGGTGGGCTTCTGTTGAGAGAGTCTAGGGATTTGAAGGGCCAGTGAAAATCTGCCAGAGGTGGCACTCGTCTGCTGCAGCGTGCTCTCTTTCCATTGCGCCCCTCCTGATCTGGGTACACATCTGCTGAGTCAGACGGCTCTGTGGAGGGCAACAGGTGGGGGTTGGACATTGACTCCAGAAATAGTCTTTTCCAATGTATTGATTTGAGAGACAGACAGGAGAAAAAAAAAAAAACCCATCCATCTATTGCATTCATTGGTTAATTCTTCTCTGACCAGGAATAGAACCCACAACCCTGGCGTATTGGGATGACTCTCCAATCGACTGAGCTACCTGGCCAGGGCCTCTAGATATAACAGTCTTTAAAAACTATCTTCAGTTATATCTCGATAAAGTTAGGGGGGAATATTTTGAGCAGACCTGACGGACATAAGCACAGACACCCTGTCTGAAGTAGTGAGTGGACCACTGTGTGTCCGCAGACAAAATTACCTGGAGCACTGAGGCAGGAACCACTTGGACCCAAATATACGGGGGGAGGCAAAAGTAGGTTTCCAGCTGTTTATATGGAAAATAATACAATAATTAATAAATAATAATACAAGAATAAACTGTGTTTTGCATTCTCACATCTGAAAACCTACTTTCTTCCACCCCTGTATATCAACATTGTGGTGATACAGATTTATTTGCTTAGTTTTATTTGGCTTAAATATTAGTTGCCTTATATGATGCTTGGCTTATGTTCTCTTCGTTTTAGTACACGTGGGTCCTGAAAAAGTTTCAGATTTTATTTCACAAGACAATATATCTACATGGTAGATATTTAAATATCTGTTTGATCCTGAAACTCCTCTTTGGAGGGCTGCTTTGTTCCCACAGTGCAGCTGTATAATTTTCACGGGAGCCACCCTGGCCCTTGGCTGATGCAGTCACCGGCCTGCAGTGTCCGTGGCATTGTGGCTGAGACGAGACAAATTCATATGGACTACCAAGTCCTGTGGAGGAAAAGGGAGAGCACCCTGACCCTTGCCTTGACAGGCTTTTATTGCTTTTCTGGGCACATTACATTGAGGATGGTCCTCATTTACCATGCACACAGGTTCACTTTAGGTGGTTACATTTTATAGAAAACAAAGGAGAGGATGTTGCTAATTATATAAAAGAGGAAGGATATTTGCAAATGCAAAGGGAAAAGTGGTTGAACTGGTTACACTCATCTTTGGAAGGTTTAGCATGGATTTTAGGAAGTTACTTTAAAGATATGCAGTAAACATTTGCTGCCTCAATTCAGGGTGAGGGAGTTTTAGCAAAAAGCAAGTCTCAAAGTAGCCTAGGTACAATGCAGGCCTGATTCCCCATGGGAGAGCCTATCTGTCGGTGTGGGTCCAGCGTGCTGGACCTCACTTTCCACTGGCCTCTCCAAGTGGGAGCTGGGCCCACGCCATGCAGAATGGTCTCCTATACTTGACTAGAGCTGATTGGCCAAGAAGTGAACACCTGACCTCAGTTGGGCAATTCAGAGGCCTTCCCTGGGATTTTTTGCTGTGGGTAACCAGGCAGTTTAGGCCATTTTATCTTCAGTAACTAAGCTGTAAGCAAAAAATATTCAGAAGTTGGCAATGACCATATTTTCTGCCACATGGAGAAAATTGTTTCTAGATGACAAGAACGATGCTAACAAATAAAGAAAAGTGGGGACAGAATTTGGAAGTACTTTTCTGACAGTGCTGCACCTGCTGGTTCCAGGTCTTCCTGAGGTGCAGCTCTGGCTGCAGGTGGCCCAACCCTGCAGGCCACCTGGTTGCTCTCGGGTACCATTGAGTTATTCCTCACAGACAATAGGCCTTTCCTTCCTTGTTCGCCTTGTTTGCATTTTTTATTTAGACTTTTGACACAAGTTGGAGTATTCTGGTGGGTTGGTTTTCAGGGGGCACTAAGAGCTAGTTGAAGATCTTTGGGCAGGAGGAGTTCAACGGCACCCCTTCTCAGTCAGGCTTATCTGTAACTCCTACACATCACCTTTTTACTGAATTGTGAAATTACAGGCACAATCTAAGTGAAATAGCTGAGTCAATTAACACAGATTTTGAGGGCAGATAAGACTTCTTTCGTTAGAAATGCCTGCCCTGAACAGAGCCACCGAAGGATGGGTTCACTGTCTACTCCCACCAGAGAAATGGGCCCCTCCTCTCCCTTTTGTTTTAAGGGAGTTTACAGGTTTCTCAGTTCTTTCAGCATTTCCTGAACTCCAAATCACCCTTAATAGCAGGGAAGAATAAAGGAGTACCTCTTCCCCAACCCCCGCCCTGCCACGCAGTGGTTCCTCAAACTGAATGAACATGGACAGTTTGATAAGGATGGGCCATATTAACTCTTCAGAGTGTCTGAGATACCCTTAAGTTGGACCGACACATATTCAATCCGAGAGTCAGGGACAGTGCCTGCGTGGCTCACTATTGATTTCCCTTAGTAGGTATTGAGTAAGTAGTTGTGGAATGAATGAATTGGTGTTCTGTCCCCATTTTATCGATGAGGAAGCTGAGGCTCAGGTAAATCAATTACTGACTAGTGACATAGCTAGTGAGTGGCAGAACTGGTTCCAAAGCCGCAGGTCTCAGACTCCTCGTCCAGGGCTCATTCGAAGACCTCTCAGTCTTTAGGAGAGAAAACCACAGCAGCAGATGGTCTACATGCTCTTTCCTTGTGGCCCCAGATGGAGCTAAATACCCAGCAGTGCTTGGTAAAGCTTTCAATTCCTGCAGCTAAGTGTTAACACATCAGAACTCAAGGCAGCTTCAGAGCTGAGCTAAAACCCATGTTATTTTTGAACTTTCCTCTTTCGGAAAGCTGTACAAAGGTTTAGGTGACAAAGGATGGGAAGGGTTGTGTGCATATGATAAAATATTCTCCGTAAAGACTCATGTATAACTGTGTAACCAGAGCAGCATTTTTGTGCCTGTTCTTGACATACAGTACATGCCTCTATTTGTAGGTTCTCTGTATATATGTCATGGGTCCCCAAACACTTTGAAATGTCAACAGTCACAGAACGGTGGCCTAAGAGTTGTGAGGGAGGGTCAGAGGGGGCAGTGGTCTCATCTAGGGTATATTTGGGAACTGTGTGTGAGGTTTGGTCTTTACCTTATAGTATACGCCTCTGAAATCATTGTTAAAAACTCTTCCTATCACTCAGTATTTTATGTTTTGTTATGCTTTATAGCTACGTCTCTAATAGAACTTTTTGTGATGAGTGAAATGTTCCATGTCTGTACTGTCCAGTACTGTAGCCACTAGCCACAAGCTGAACACCTGAAATGTGGCTAGCATGAGGAATTCATTTTTAAATTTTATTTGAATTCAAGCAGCCACGCTTGGCTAATGACTACCAAAACGGACCACACAGCTCTGTAGCTTTAGAGAGTAAGTTTCTGAGTCCCAGCATTAATTAGCTCATTAGTGATAAGGATTCCATGAAATTTATCATAAAGTTAGAAGCTGCCAAAACCTCATAGGTATGAAGTGGTCTACCAATTAAAGATTAAACTTCCCCAACCCCAAAAGGTGGTGGGGAAATTTCCTTTACCTGGGCAACCGTGATGATTGCCAGCCTTCTTCTTCTTCTTCTTCTTCTTTTTTTTTTTTAATTTTTGTTGTTATTCAGTTACAGTTGTATGCCTTTTCTCCCCATCCCTCCACCCCACCCCAGCTGAACCCCCGTCCCTCCCCCACCTCCACCCTCTGCCTTGAGTGGGGAAAGGGGATTGCCAGCCTTCTTGCTGCACTTCAGCCTCTCCTCCGACACCTTGAATCAATACGAGATTAAGTCCTACGGGTTTGGTTGCTGTTTGGGCCCCACGCTCTCCCACTGCCTTATGAGAACGCTCAGCCATCTCTTCATTCCACACCAAGTCAGGTTTACAGTTAGGGACCTCTAGCAGCATGCCCAGTGCTATCTTATTCCCCTCACTCCCTTGCCCTGCTTTCCTCCTGGACAGTCAGAGTTCTCCAGAGAAACAGAACTGATAGGATTATAGTTAGCCCTTCATATCTACCAGTACCACATCTGCAGACTCAACCAACCACGGACTGAAAATATTCGGGGAAAAAATGTTATGTTGTCGCTGACGTGTAGTGTGTAGTGAGGCCTACAATGGTTGCATCTCTGCTGACCATGTGCAGACTTTGGGGGTCGTTATTCCCTAAACAATACAGTATACCAACTGTTTACACAGCATTTACATTGTATTAGGTATTATAAGTAATCTAGAGATGATTTAAAGTATCCAGGGGGTTGTGCAGAGGTTACATGCAAATGTTATATCACTTTATATAAGGGAGTTGAGCATCTGTGGGATTTCGTTATCCACAAGGGTCCTGAAATCAGTTCCCCACAGATGCAGAGGGATGACTGCATCTGTCTGTCTGTCTGTCTCTCTCTCTCTCCCATATATCTTGAGAGAGAGTGGGGGGGAGAGAGAGGGAGAGAGAGAGGGAGAGAGAGAGGGAGAGAGAGAGAGACAGTGAAATTTGTGTACTTTAAGGAACTGGCTCATGGAGTTGTGCTAGCTGGCAAGTCCAAAATCTGCAGGGCCATCTTGCAGGCTAGAGATGCAGATAAAAGCGATGTTGCAGTGCTGAGCCTGAAGGGTGGAAACTCAGGCAGCGGTCTTGTGCTGCTGTGTGGAGGCAGGATTCCTTTTTCTTTGGGGAGCCTCAGGCTTTGCTCTTAAGCCCTTTAGTTGATTGAGTGAGGTCACCCCCAGTGTAGAGGGTCATCTGCTTTACTTCAAGTAAGTGGAGAGTAGATGTTAATCACAGCTGAAAAGTATCTTTCCAGCAACACCTAGACTAGAGCGGAACAAACAAGTAGTCACCATAATTTAGCCAAGTTGACACACAAAATGACCCACGACACCTTCTCCTTAGATTCAGACAAAGTGGTGTTCCAGTGTCTGTGACCCTTCACCTGTACCATCTAATATGACATCCCAGTTCCCATGGGCCCATCAGCAGGGGTCTTCTCTGCTCCTTTTCCCGAGTTACGTGTAGCTTTCATTTCTGCGAAACCCAGCCCATGTCCCGTTTCTCCGTAACTGGTTTCACCCTGAGTGATGTGCTCTAACACATGAATACGTGGACCGGTCTAGTATGTATTTGCACTTATCATTAGCAGCATGGTATTCACTTTGAAAGTAGAGTAACAGACATGTTCTAGATTTTCCGGGACTATCCCACTGCTGTTATTTTGAATAAAAACAATTCTTTAAATATAATCCAAAGATGATATTTTTTAACAATGCATGAGACATTTTATAGAAATAAACTTTTTTAAAAAAAATCTTTTTCACATTATGAGATTCCTGAATTTAGGTTGGGAAAATATTGTTACCATCAAATTTGTTCTTACTCATTATAGAGCCATTGAATGGAGGCTTGGACCCATCAAATATGGCCTTATTTAATATTTGGTGCCTAAACCAACAATTGTTACTTCCGTTAGTCTGTGGTGGGGCGGTTACTAAATGCAGCAGAAACGAGAAGAAGGTGGGTGAGGGTGTATCTCAGTTTAAACCGGTGTCCAGCTGGGCCTCTGGGCACAGGTTGGATTATAGAAAGTAGAAAGAGTGGTGTTACCGAAGGAGCTTCAGGCTGGATGTAGGGTACTCAGAGTCATTTCCAGGCTTTCCCTGTGATACCCCCCCCCGTGATGTTTGCCTAGTTTCCTCTTCTATAAGGTATTATTTTGAGACCTAAGATCATGCATATTAAAGTTCTCAATAGAAGAGTTGTGCAGTGTTAACAGTGGCTATTTTAACTAATCACAGTTAGAGAAATTTTGTGGGGAATTTTGTAACCAAGATGACCTGGGTGTTCACGATTTGATCTTCCACGTGGATTTGACTCGATGCTCATGAAGACCTGGTGTAGCTGGAAGGAACGGTGGCGACCAACAGCAGGCGTGGAGCACCTGGAGTAAAGTGATCTCAGCTGTATGGAGAATGGGGCAGGGGTTCCAGACACATGGTGGGGGGGATAAATCTGGCAGGATGTGGTGAGTGGATACATGGGATCAGAGAAGGGGAAGGGCTAAGGAAGATGCCAGTTTGAGAGACGAGATCGCTGGTGGACCCCATTAGCTGTGGTCACTAGTCTTGTGTGTCTGAGCCCCAGAGGAAAATCAGGGCTGTGGAGTTCAGATTGGGGGATAGTCAACATATGCCTAGTGGCTAAACCTGGAGAGTACGGGAGGTCACCATGGGCAGAGGATGAACCCTGCCAAACACCACCTGATCCTCGCCATGACCATGCACTTGAGACTCGCTCAGTAAAGGCTGTGAATGAACGAGGAACCAGTGATTGAATGGGATACACAGGGCTCCGTTTGACAAAGACAGTCAAATGACTGTTTGAAAAAGAGAAAAGAAAGTGCCTACACTCCAGTAAGGCAGAAAACCAGAAGTGGCAAGGCCCCCACAGTTCACACAAATATTGATATTTATAGAATCTAAATGTAGTTCTTCTGGTGAAAAAGGACAGCTCACCATTTCTGGTAAACAGTCTGGCAGCTTATATCAAGCCCTTGTAAAGTTAATACCCCTTGACCCATGAATTCCATTTCTAGGAATCCACCCAAGAAAAGTAAGCAGAGCTGCAGACCAAGATTTATGCAGAAAGATGTTTCATATTCCCAAGACGTGAACTTCCCTGGAAGGCTTGGGGTGGGGTGAGGGGCATTTAACTTTGGCATATTTTAAGAAGTTTTGACGCTGTTCAGTGCTAGAGTGCAGGACACAACATTGTCATTCATGTTTAAGATAAAAGACGATGAGCAAAGAAATCTTGTAATTTGCCCTCGTACCCCCACTTTCCTCTGCTCTTGGAGTTACCTTAGTGGGAAGGTTGGGGCCACACCGGCCTGTAGGGTAAAGGGAGAGGCTTTGTTGGCATTCGTGTTATGGCCCTTGTGGTTTCCGGTCCGACCTCATGTTGGGGCATTGCTGGCTTCTCATGTCATGTTCCAGAAATATTTTGAGAAGTTTTTTGAGTACATCAGGATGTTGTCCACCATCAAGCCTTTGCCCATCACAATCCTTCCTTCTGTCTACATTGCCCTTCTCCCTTTCTTTCACCTGTCTGGTGAACTCCTATTCATCCTTCAAAGCCTCCTGTGGATTTGGTCCCCCAAAAGATTTTGTCTAGCACAATGTTTGGGGGGAAAATTGAATTTTAACGGTTAAGGTGAGGCATAAACACTCCGGTTCTGCCACACTCCCCACCTGTCCCCATTGTACTACACCATTTCATGTGTTACAGCCTCGACCTTTTGTGAAAAAGTTTTCTCAGTCTCCCTGTCAGTCAGACATCATCACTTCCATCGCTGCCATTTCTGTACTTTTATATCTATTACTGCATTTATCTTATCACTCGGTATGAGAAGTCTGTCACATCCTATGAGAGATTTTGGAATATTTACTTTTCTTTCAATTTTAAAGGTCATGTGCATGCTCATTAGATAAATTTTGAAAACTTAGACACAAATAGAAAGGTTACACAGCCGTCATAATTCTGTGTCTATGAAGTTTAGGATCTTCATTTTAGATGAAATTATACATTAGAATATAAGCATCATTGTGCCATCTTCATGTAATTATTCTTAAAGCCTCCTTACAACACTTGGCTGCATCTTCTTGAGAACCAGGCGCTGTTGTGTATAACCAGCAGGGTCGGTCTGGGCCAGTGTAGGGACTTAGTAAATGTTTGTTGAATTCTGGAGCTGAAAAGTCAATCAGGCTCCAATCCTGCCTTCAAGGAGCTCGTTCTGGGAGAGGAGACATACACATTCGCTCATTGTTTAATGTGTTCGCTTGTTCATTCAACAAGCACATCTTGAGCACGTACTGTATATGCCGGACGTCGTTCTGCCCCGGGGACGGGGACGCAGCAGCGCGCAGAAACTGTGCCCCCACAGGGTGTGCGTTCTGGAGCAGCGACTTCCAGGCTTTTTCATCTCGTGGCACTCAGAAACTCAGGTTCTGCAGCGCACGCGCAAATGTGTTTCTTGCTGATCTGACAAAAATAGGTATAATTTTGATTGATTTACCAAAAATAATGTAATTACTTACCCCTTTTTTTGCTCCAAAGTGGCTTTTTAAAAAATCAGGGGCCTGTACTTGTATATAAGGATTTCTGGTACCAAGAATTAACCAATCAGACACAAACTTATTATGTAATGTGACCAATACGATGCAAGTCGATTATCTGACTATATATATTTTTCGAGACAGGGCATTCACACTGGGTGGCTGTTGTTGGTTGTATCGGCTGTTGTCATTTTTTTATCTGACAGTCTAAGGGTAAAGACTAAATAGTCAGGTACTGCATGTTTTAAAAATTCTCGTGGCACACCAGTTGAAAGTTGCTGTTCCAGAGCAGTAATTCTCAAACTTCAGAGTGTGCTGGAGTCACCTGGAGGACTTGCTAAAACATGAGTCTCCAGGCCCCCACCCCAGACTTTCTGATTCAGTGGGGCCTGAGAACTTGCATTTCTAACAAGTTCCAGGGGGATGCTGATGCTGCTGGTATGGGATCACACTTTGAGAACCCCGGGCACAGAGGACAAGTTCACAGCACAGTAGGGCAAAGGAATATGGGAGAAGGGCGCGTGTTTGATTTATGTCAAAGCCTCTCTGATTCTTCAGACCCCGGGGAGGAAGAAGATGGTGGGAGAAGTGCCCCGTTTCCAGAGTGTCCTCCTCACTCTGCATGACTTTCGGGTGTCTCTGCAGCGCCACGGAAGCCTGGGACTGGTCAGGAACCGGGAGAGTAATAATGCTGGCCACGAAAACCTTCTGTGTGCTGTGTCCTTCGGCACTCTTGCCATACATAATGTCTATAATCTTCAGAGTGACTACAAGGAAAGCATGCTTGCCCCCATTCTATACATGAGAAAACTGAGGCCCAGAGAGCTATGTAACGTACTCTGGTTCCCCAAGCCAGTGAGTCATGTTTCAGGTTCCAAGCCAGGCCTTTCCGCCTTCAAACCCCGTGACTCAAGTTGAGACAGGCCTCTAGTTGAGCCCTCAGCGGGACCAGTTTCTTAAATGTTTCAGTGGTCATAGCTGTTTTCTCTGTGGGGAGCCACTGGTAGCAGGGGCTATGCACCTGTTCCTCAAGCCAGCAGAAATGGAGAGGCTCAGACCTGCGGTTTATTAGGGAGGAAGCCAAACGGGAGTCTAGCGGGGCTTGAGAGCTGAGACACAGGTCTGCAGTTTGGGTGGAAATAGTTATATCTGGAAATTGTTAATAATATTTTTTCAAATTTAGAAATTTGTGGAAGTTCCATTGTAGTTTACTTTTGCTCCAGGTTTGATGCATTGCGAATTTGCATAATGTGTTTAAAAGTAAATGAAAAGCCAATCTTCTCAAACCCTTCTGAAGAAGAGTAGGCTGGCTGGCAGCATGATTTCACAAACAGTTGAGACTAGAGAAAAGGCAGCTCACTCCACCGCAGAGGGAACTTGGGAAGTTAGTGCTGAACTGGCCCAGTTCCCAGGCTCTGACACATTTCAGAATGCTGCCTTGGCTCTGGCCAGGTAGCTTAGTTGGTTGGAGCATTGTCCTGATACGCCAAGGTTGCACGTTTGATCCCTGGCTAGGGCACACAGAAGAAGCAACCAATGAATACATAAATATGTGGAACACAAAAACTCTCTCTCACAAACCAATAAATTTAAAATCTGTCAACTACCTGGATTATTTCACTTTAGCTTCATGTAGAAGGACTTTCAAAGATGTGTGCTTTAGCATAATGCTATCAAGGGTTAAGAATATATAAGGTGGCATAAGAAAAAATGTCTCCTCATTTTCTTTGAAACTAAAGAAGACACCTTTGCTGTGTATCTCTACAAGAGTCATTCAATACGTTTCTCTGTTCCTTACTAGCAAGTTATGCTTGTTTTTTATTGACTGGGTGTGTTCCCTCATTTCATTTGAGGACTGTAAAATCCATTGCCTTTCCCTTTTTGCCTGTGTTACCAGGAAGCTCAGGGCTATTATTTGTATACAGTCGCTTCCCTTAGCCTCAGGTTCTTTGGTATAATTATCTCCCCACTCTTTAGTTACCTGTGTAACACAAGTTTTATAAGCTTTCCAAAATAATTTATAAAGTAGGTGGATATCATAGATTAATGAGTGAAAAATGAGTTTTCAGAATGGAAGGATGATTTTAAGGTTTTTTTTAAGTTTTGAGGAGTGAATTGAGCTAACCATGAGCATGTGTGTGAACACATACATGTCCAAAAACATGTATGTACTTAATGTCTTGATGTATCCACTTAGAATCTTGTGGATAAGAGAATGAGCTCGGGTCTGAGCGAGACCTGGCTTTGAACACTGGCTACTCCCTGCTTGCTTCGTGATTTCATGTCTCTCAGTGTCCTCACCTGAAATGGAGATACAATGATGCCATGCGTAGTCGCTGAAGAATTAAAACAATTTATGTGAAGTGCCTAAAGCAGCGCTAGGCACTGCTGTCAGTGGTAATGACTACGTTACTGTTATCGCTATTGCCGGGTCCAGCACAGGCTAGACTTTATAGGAAGCCTGGACGGTGCATGGGCAGCTGCCCCGATAGTCTTCTAGAACACACGGTGTTGAACTAAAACGGCCTTCTGCTGAAAGTTTGGGTGGTTCCTCCAAGGAGGGCTGCCAAGGCTTACTTCTCCTTTCGAGAGAGTGGCTCCATGCTGGTATTTCTCACTAATTCTCAGATGACAGGAGATGATCACTGCGGAGACTCAAGATTGTCCAAGGTCATGCACTTAGGGGCTGGTGACTAAGAAGACTTAACACGGCTCTGAGGTCTCTACCTCCTGATTTATTTGAGCATCCTTGCCCAGAAAGTGCCCGAAAGTTCATCTAGTTTTGCCTGGCTTTTGCTTGATTGTATTAAGCTATTACTTTCCTTTTTCTTCCCCCGCCCCCCATGTATGACTGCTACATTCAGTTGCTAGGGGAATTTTTTTAGGGAGAGGAGAGTTAAAATGCCACAGTCCTCCGTGTGGCCATGATGCCCCCATTTTGCGGGCGGAGGAAGTGAGATGGAAAGTACCCATTACCTAGACTGGACGGTGACCTGCAGAATCACGAGTGTGCTGAGCAAGGCCTGTGGGCCAGACGTGGTCTTGGGGCTCCTCCAGCGTCGCCTGGGACTGAGAGTCCCACCGAGTAGGTGTCCGTCACACGTCCCCCGTTGCGGGAACGTGCGTATCAGCTTTCTCGCCGTGCTGATTTTCCCCACCTCTGCCCTTTGCTGCCAAAACAATTGTTTAAAAGAGGAAGCTCTTCGGGTCATAAAATGTCATCTGGTACTTAGTATATGGTCATGCAGAAGACTGAGCTGTACAGTAGCTTGATTGGCAGGAAGTAGGTGATTCATCAGAAAAAAGAAAAAAAGAAAAAAGAAACTCTTGCCAAATGAACTTCCTCTTTCAACTCTCTTTGTACTAGCTCATCCTTTTATAACCTTTTTCTAGCCTCTTAGGAAAAAAAATAAGTAGCAAGGACTAGTGCAGTGTTTCAAAGAGAGGTAATCCCAGCCCCTCATGGCCAAATGTGTTGTTTTCCATAGTGAGAATGAGGCTCCTGCCCTGTCCCCAGGTCAGGCTGGGCTGTGGGTGGGTACTGCCTTGAGGACCCGGAGGCTGCACCGGCTGGATATATTTCATGTTCAAACTGAAGTACCCTGTAAGCCCGCAGCAGGGCGTTTTGGGTGTTGCACATGTCCCCCGTTTGGTTGAGCATCCCACTCACTTGGTTCCCTTCATTCGTTTGCCTCGCAGATCCAGGAGGCTGCAGGTCGGGGCCTGAAATTCGTCGGCGTCATACCTCAGTACCACTGCCCCGGGAACTCGGCAGGCAGCAGTCCCCAGGTGCAGGCCAGAGATGCGAGAGCAGAGCCCGGCGGGGGCGGGGACAAGAAGAACCCAGGTGCTCCAGAAGGGGTGGATGGAAGCCCAGAGCCAAAGCAGCGCCCAAGAGGGGAGGCACCCATTGCCGAACAACCCAGCTTGCCTTTGGAAGAAGGGGACGGTGCAGAATTTTCCAAGACTCTGGATGGACCGGATGGTGACCTGTCTGAAGTGCGTGAGGAAACACTCTCGGGAAGTAAGTATGTCAGCATGGGGACTTTGGACCCACGGGAGGAGAGGCTGACAGCTTTTCAGTAATCCCTGTGGCATTTTAGGAAGAAGAATTGGAATTAGAGTGTGGGGACAGCCATCCATCAAGTAGGGGAAACTTTATCAAGCACTTTTCGGGGCCTCCTCACTGTTTGCTTACTGAAGTTGTCACTTCCGAGAAGCGCAGAACCACATGAACTTGACTGGCAGTCGTTCCAAAATGTCACGTTTGAAGTGGATTCTAGAATGGGAGTTATTTCGTGCCCCGCGCTCTCACACTGCCCTTGAGCTACCCGGCTCTGACACAGGAAGTGTTAACGTGCTGGCCTCGGTGCAGGACAGACGCTCCACTTTTGGTTCGCTGGTTTTGAGTATCTGCCTGAAGAAGGAAATCACGAAAGCCAGTTGAGGCCAAATTGTGCGGGAAACTGGTGATTCAACTCACTAGGCTGTAAACAACCAGATTCAGGGAGTTTTATCTAGTTGATTGATCAGCACCATGGCGAGAACACTCGGCCAAGCATCTGTGAATCCTCTTAATCACATTATAATGGGCAGCAGAGTATGCGCTTTAGGCTGGGGAGTTCACTTATCAGCGCAGCCACAGTGATAGTAGCCGGCCCTTATTAATGCTTCCAGGTTCCAGGCCCTGTGCCGATAAACATTTTATATGACTGAGCTCTTTATTTTCCCTACAGCCCTAGGAATTGGGTGAGCTGTTGTACCCTTGCCCATTTCACAGCTGAGTAAACGGAGGTTTAGAGAGTAAAAATCGTTGTCCAGGCTGAAAGTTGGCAGATCAGGCACTGACCCCAGGCAGGCTTAGCCACCATCCCAACCCACCTCTCTACGTGGGCTTTCCTGTGTAATAATACTCTGTTTGGCCAAAAAGATCTACTGAGACCCTCAGTTTTCAGAGAGTGACATTTCTCTTCATTCCCCCACACTTCCCTGTCCTCTCTCCAGGAGATCTGGCGTCCAGCCATTTCCTGAGAGCCATAGATGTATATGAGCTGTGTGGCCTCTTCTGGTCTTTGGAACATGAATTAGTAATAAGACTGCCAAGGGGAGAACCCCAGGCCTTAGGAGGCCTTCCTCTTTTGCCTTCCTGGGTCATCTCCCTGGTTAATGTTATTATTTATTTACTAATTCTTGAAATTAGCCTTAAATAAATGATGAAGAACAGTTCATACTTTGAGAATAGAAAAGAAGGTAAAATAGTTTTTTTTGGTTATGACAGTACTTTCTTTTCTTAATTGGTTTTAGAGAGAGAGAAACGTCCATTTTTGTTGTTCCACTTAGTTATACATTCATTGGTTGACCCTTGTATGTGCCCTGACCAGGGATAGAACCCACAACCTTGACATATCAGGATGATGCCCTAACCAACTGAGCTATCAGGCCAGGGCTTGTCAGTACTTCCTGAAAAGAAGGTTGTACAGTGTTCATTCCAGGGACTTATTTGCGAAACTGATTTAGAAGGAGAGATGGGTGCTACCTCAGTTCTTGGATACATTAGGATTACTGTTTCACGCGGTCTGGGTCCCTCTTAAATAGGCACTGAAGTAGAGCTCTTCTTTAGGGGGGTTTTCCTTATTTGAGGAAGATGTCTGCTCCCTCCTGAGTAGCTGAGAGCACAGTTAGACCCTGTGTGTGCCTCTTAATGAATGCCCAAGTCTCACTCCAGACACTTCCCTCTGCTCGTTGCTGTCTGGCTGCGTGTGTACGCCCTGAATCCTGAGAAGGAAGGTGGGCCTCCTTGGGGCCCTTCTCTACAATCCAGGAGCTCGAGGGGGTGAGGGTTCAGGGCATGCATTGACACCCCCAGGAGAAAGGGGCAGGAGCCGTGGAGGGGCAGGTAGCCCAGTAGTTAGGAACCCAGACTCTGTGCCCATGCCGGCTTGCTGTCTTCTTGCTAGGCAGTCTGGCTAAGGTACCCTTCTGCGCATCAGTGTCTGAGCCTGTAAAATAGGGTTAGGACAATCGTTCCTTGCTGAAAAGTTAAAGGAGACGTACATATAAAGCACTTAGTGCTGCTTGACTCATAAGTGTGAGCTCTTATTATTAGGGTGCAGTCCTGACCACTGACTTGGGCTTCTGCATGGAACTTGGCTTTGAGAAAGGAAGCAGTTAATACTGACGTTCCCCTGTGCCAGAATCTACTTTTCTCCAAGAGTTTTTCCAGACTTCCTGCCTTCTGTGGTCCACCCCAGGGAGAGTTAATTGGGGAGACTTGACCGAGGACCCACCCTTCCCCCAGGAGCCTTCTGCTGCCCTGTGACTGTTCACCTTCCCCATCACTCATCAAACACACAGAGACCCCTGGACACCCACGTGTCTTGGCCTGTGTCTCATTTCCTCAAGTCCCTGTTCTCTAGCAGAAAACTAGTTTTGGCTGCGGAATACAGGTTCACATGTGTCGGGAGGTAGTCAACCCAGAGGTGGATGGGAATTTTAGCTGTGGAGGGCATTACAGCACCTCCCCCTCCCTTCCCCTCCCCCTGATCTCACTAGGTGGGCAGCTGTCTCTTGTCTACACACAAGGCTGGCCCTGATCTTTCTGCCCAGGAGGGCCCAGGTTCACTGAAATGTAGGCAGCTCGCTGTTATCTTGTTTCTCTTTTTGTAGACTAAACGAGCCTTTGGATTTTTTTTCATCAGTGAATGAACCCCCAGGGGTTGCTAGTGCCCGCGCCTGACCTTGTGTTGGAAGGGCAGGCCACTGCCACGGTGGTGGCAGCCCTCTCCGTGCTCTAAGTTCTGCCCATGCGTCACCGTGACTGCACTCACAGCAGCTCTGTGACAGATGATGCCGTTGTTGTGCCCATTTCTGTGCCCTCACGCAGCTCAGGTTCATCTCGCAGCTTCAGCGTTCAGCCTCCCTGGAGACCAGATGTCCAGGGACCCTGTGCGCTCCGGCCATGGCCCTCCTCTGACTGCAGCCTCTCTCCTGATCTTCTTCCTGGGAAGTCTTATCATTTCCTTGGACCTTGCGTTACCCCCCACAGGCACCACCCTTCACGAGCACCGCCACCCCCTCCCAAGCTTCCCCTCTCTGCTGCTTGCTCAGATTTCTGCTTGCCTTTCTCTCAGGGACCCCTAAGGAGGGTGAAGTGTTTTTATTCCTCCTTCTGCCAGGTGGGCTTAAATAGGCAATCACAGCAAGACAATTTTAAAATGTCCTGAGGGAGCCTCCCTCCTTTCCCCCTCTTTCTCCTCGTTTAATTTATTTTCTTTATAGGAGGCCTAGGGGAGCCAGTCAAGGCTGCGACTGCCCAGGTAGGGCTGCCAGCGAATTCTTCATCCGGAAACAGGGAAGGTGGCCCCCTCCCCACTCCCGCAGGCTCTGGGGAACAGCGGCTCTGGTCCAGAGGTTATGCTCCTCTTGCCCACTTGGGTCCCTGGGAGGCCCATCCTGTGGTTTTCTTCCTGCACATTGGCTTTTATTTCCTGGTCCAGGAGAATTTCCTGTTGGTCTGATGGCCTGGCTGTGCAGAGATCACCTGAGCTGGCACGGCGACAGCCCCGTGTCCTGCTGCTCCGGGACACTTCCCTGTTCCCTTCTCATACTCCCCCGCACCCACCCCATGACCCGTCCCTCGTGAGGCATTTCTGTCCGTGGGGAGCTTGTTTTCTTCGTGTGGAATGGACGGGCTGGGTGGGGAAGGCCACTGCAGGGAGGGCTAGGAAGGCATCGCCAAATGTCCGCCTGTCGCTTGTCTCCTAGCTTCCCACGTTCCCGTTCTGTCCTTCCCTCTACATCTCTGTGGCTGCAGCTTTGGTCACAGAAGCAAGGAGGCCAGACAGGTTCATACAAATTGAAATTATTCTCACTGTCGCCGAAATAATGAAATGTCTTCAAAGCACTGCCCTTCCTACCCTGTAGTCACTCACTTACAATGCTGAGAAATGCCAGCCAGAAACCCGAGCCAGCGATCTCAATGGGGCTTCCTGGCTGCGGGCATTTTAGTGAGCAGGCCGCCTTGGCGGGCAGCTCAATGTGGATGGAGGGAGAGGAGTACCCTCCTGAGTCTGGCTTTTCTGATGCGTGGCCGCCTTCCCTCCTCGTGCCCCCAGGATAGTTCTACCCCATGGGTCTGCCCCCATCCCAGTCTGCCACCTGCCACCATCTTTCTGGCCTTCCAGTCCATTAACAAACAGCTATTGAACTCCCACCCGTGGTCATCAGCTCCTGCTCTCTGTGTGCTGATGAAATTAGACTCTTGTTAGATTTGGGAAACAGCCCAGGCTTTGGGGGTTTGAAAGACTCTTGGCTTTGCCATTTGCCAGCTTGTGATTTCTGGGGGATCCACCTAAGGCTTCTGGGTACAGAACTGGTGAAGATTGGGAGAGTCACAGGAGATGGGGAAGGTGAACGGCTCTTGTCCATACAGCGTACGTGCCTGTGGCTACTGAGATCCCCAGGCAAACTGGCATCAGCCGGGCCTGGAGGGGCCTGCTATGAGTCCCTAAGCCTGATCCAAGCCCGAAGCAGGCTTCTCCCAGATCCAGCAATCTGGATGGGCCCAAGGCCCTCTGCCCTCTCTTCTCACCATGGTGCCCACAGTCCAGCCTTCCCACTGTAAACATTTCGGCTCGGCTCCCCCACCCTTGACCTCAGCAGACCTTAGCCCCCACTTGGTCACGCTACCAGGCCAAGTCTGACTCCCACTTGTTTCTTCCCATCCACCTAACTCACCAGCCCCCTCCTTCTCCCAGTATAGCCCTTGGAGCCCCATGCCTTAAGCCAGACTCTGAACCCCCTCTTCCCCCCAGCCTGGAGGTCTCCTGGAACACCAGGACCCAGCTGGTCCTAGGTCAAAGACTCTCTGGGGCCTTACCTGCAGACAGGCTGCAGGCCTCCACCTCATGCCTAAGGTCCTACCACCTGCTGCAGGCCTCAGAACTGGCCATCTGCCTCCTTCCGCCCTGCCCCCAGGATCTTAGCAAGGCCAGAGTGCACCTGGCTATAAGGCTGGCAGCACCCAGTGGGGCCGATGCCACCTTGTCCTCCCCTAGCTCCCTGCACTTGTCTGGCTTAGGTCAGTCCAGTAAACATGTGCATCACCTATCCTGTTACAGGGACTTGTCTGGACACAGAGGGTCTGAATGGCATAAGGCAAGGCCTGCTGTGTCAGGGAGAAACAGCAGGACAAGAAGACAGTTGCTTTATTTTTTTTAATCACCTGAAGACATGTTTTTAATGATTTTTAGAGATGGAGAAACACTGATGTGAGAGCGCTATTCCTGTACATACCCCAACTGGGAATTGAACCCTCAACCTTCTGGTGGACAGGGACGATGCTCCAACCAACTGAGCCACCCGGCCAGGGTAGAGATTCAAGACAGTGGTGATGCTTCTGCAGAGCTCTGCCCGCCCAGGTCTTCAGCCCTTCTCAGAACATTCTCAGGAACAATGCCTTCCCCCCTCCTTTGGGACTTTCTGTCCCATGTCTGGAAATATCTTCCAGCTGGGGTCATGACAGAGTCACAGAGCAGCTGAGAAAATCTGAGCAAACTCGGGGCTTCTCTCTGGAATCCCTGGTGCCTGCTCATGTGTGTTGGAGCATCAGAATATTAAAACATCAAAGGACATCGTTCAGGGCCGGTTTCTCTTGGCTGATTTCCACGTGAGCAGAGGAGAGGATCGGGGCCAAGGAGACAGTGGGACGGAGGGGTTTACTAAAGGGCTACGCATTTGAAATCAGGTTTCTCCCAATATTTCATTACTACTAATACTTTGGAGGCTCGTGATTCCAACAGTATTTCCTTTCCTTCCTGAAAAATGTATTTCTTTCTCTGGCTGTGGTCCTGCAGCCCGGGGAGGGTCCAGGTGGGAAGGTGGGGGCGCTGTCAGCACCACAACTTACCTGGCGTGATGGTCCCCCTCCTCCCTTCGCGCCGCCCCTTCTCACTTCGCGCCACACTCTCACTTCTCGCTTTGGCCTTCCCCTTTTTCTGTTTCGTTACACACTTGGTAAAGTTGTGCTTTTGTCTTGCCACGTGTGGGGGGAATCCTGTGTGACCAAGGGTTGGCATATATTTTTGGACTTTGGCCACTTCCATATTCCCCACTCACTTCTTCCCCGGAAAGCCTGTGGTTGATTGTTCTTTTTAATTTGTGTGCGTATGTGCTGGACTATAGCAGACTCTGGTGACTGGTGCTCTGGCCCACCTTCGAGTCACCTGAGACCAGCTTTCTCAGCCTCTGCCCACAGGTGTCCCCTGGAATGGGAACATGCCCAGCAGGCCCAGAATTAATGCCTCAAGGGTGGCCCTCAATCCCCAAGGATAGAGGCCCTGGCTTCCCTGCCCCTTGGTGAGGCAGCTTGAGGTGTATGTTGTCTTCAGCATCTCAGGGAGACTGAGCCCCAGTGGCCAGAGGAGTAACCCTCTCATTAATGCCACCTTTCATTGGCTCTCATCTCCCCGCTATTTCCCACCTCTCCGCTCTCACTCTGTTTCCTGGGATCACTTCCCAAATAAACTACATACCAGGGTCTGCTTTTGAAGAAATACCAATGAAATCAAGGAGTTATTAAAGCATTGCTTATCCTCTTGCCTTGGTTGCTATGGCTGTTATTTGAACCCCTGGCACTGAGGGCTGGAAAATACCTGTTTATCTAGTTCACATCCTGTCCCCACCCCCAGCTCCAATCCATTGCTTGATTCCCCTCCATTACGAACCTTGCTTTGCATGACCCCATCCCCCAAGTGTGTGTTTCAAAGTCATGAAGTAGTCCAGTGATTGCCAGCTCTGTACACCAAGACCCGATTTCTCATGGGACAGCACTTGCTGGCTGGAGATGGCTTCCTGAGTCAGGCAAGTGGATTGAGAAAGGGAATTCGGGGTGGGGATGATGAACAGGCCAGAGTGGGTTGTTTGAGATCCAGGTGGCCCCTTGTGAAGATGGGCACCTTCCTTTTCTAATTGGTTCCAGCCAATGGGTAGCTGGAAATGGCCTCTCCTTCCCCATGGCTTAACTCCTGCTGATTACAGAGGCTCGTGGCCCCGCATTGCTCCCCAGAGATCCCTGCTGATGCTCACATGGAGCTGGGATAAGACTGCCTTTGTCCTGAATACAGTTCCTGGGCAGGATAATTTTAGATGTTACACAGATGGACATATTTGGTATTAATGCGCCTCATCGCTGCCTCCTGTTTATAGCAAGTGGTAGTTGTTTCCCTTATGATATGGAAGTTTTCTTTTAAAATGCATTTATTTAAATAAAGGAAAATGAGTCCATTTATTTGGATAGTTCAAAAATTACGACATGCTGAAATAGCAGATACAGCATCCCAGAGCGTGGGTGTAGGCCAGGTGTCTCCTGCAGGGAACGTGGACGTGCTCTGTCTTTTTTGCTAATGTCAGCCATTGTGTATGACCTTTACAATATTTCTTTGAAAGAGCGGTGGGGATTTTCTTATTGAAACAGATATTTTTGGAAACCAAAGCATATTCCTGAGTAGCCTGTGTAAGCAGAGCTTTTTAAGTTAGGTGAACTCTGATTGACTGAACCAGTAACACAGAAATAGACCTCCAGACTTAGGTTGGGATTCCAGGCATTTGCTCCCGGAGGCCAATACTGCTCACTCACAGCCGGCAGCACGTATGACGGGCGCGGGTCAGCTGCTGGCTGGTGGTGACTATTGATTTTTGAAGAACTGAGCCATAAATGAAGGAACGGAAAGTCCAGCGCCCCCCTGCCAGTGTCTGCCGGCCTGGCTGAGCAGACTGAACACTTCAGGAAGGAACCCTCGTTTACGGGAACATATTTATTTTTACATATCATTGATGTATTTCTGATGTACTTGATTAAGTATTATGGGTTCGGCCCCAGGAAGCACCACTGCAGTTTATAAATAGTGAGTTCAGGGGTGTACAAGGTTCCTGGAATTACAGCAGTATTTTTTGCTTTTATGTGCCTGTGTACATTTACTTTTTTTTTTTTTAAGACCAGCTCTCGCCCCAGTATGTCTGCTTTTTCTTTCAAAACACCTTTGTCTGAATTTCTAGGACTGTCTGCTCTGTCCTCTCAAAACCTAACTGTACAAACGAATCCCAGATAAGAGCAATTCACCCTGTGCCAGATTCAAAATTTAAGTCCTCCCCTTGAAGGGCAACCTTTGAGGCCCATGTCACTTTTAAGGCACTCTTAACTTTCTACTCAGAATCAGGTCTTATTATTTGTCACAGTGTACAGTCACAGAGATTTCACCTGTGATACCACTTCTTCAGGCTCCTAAGAGATATCAGTAGACCCAATGAGGCAACTTCTTAACTCTTGTCTCCCCACCCCCTTTACAAATCCCAACAGAAATGGAGATCTTCACCCTTTTCAACAAACCGAAGAGCCATCAGGAGTGCCGGCAGTACTACCCCGTCACCATTCCTCTGCGGGTCTCCACGAATGGCCAGACGGTGAGCGGCTTGGATGCCAACTGGCTGGAGCACATGAGCGACCACTTCCGGAAAGGAGGCGTGCTGGTGAACGCCGTCTTCCACCTCGCCATGGTCAATGGTATGGAATTCGCAGCCCTTGGGCGGCCCTTAGAAATTCTGCTTCTCATTCTTGTCATCTTAGCCCATCTCCGGAGCCTGCGCCGTTCAGAAAGCTCTGCGGCTAATAAACATGCTGCGTTTGATTTCTAATTAGCACATCTTGAGGAGTTTTCCATAAAGCCCACCGCCTATGCTCTCTAAACCTCTCTGGGGGCAGTCAGGAAGCTTCTAAAATGACAGAGAAAGAGGAGTGATTCTGTATCAGTGGTGGTGGTCTTGATCTCTGTTGCTTTTCGAGGCTTTGAAGAAGATTAATCTCGGGTTTTGTTAATTACCCCCTGGGATCATGCCTCTCCGAAAGTGCAAATTGTTCGTAGACGCTGTTACAGTTTGAAGTAGCAGTAGCAGCACCTTGGAATTAACAGCAGAGACATGAACTGAACAGCCCGGTTCCTGTAAGCTCCGTGGGGACGCACGTTGTTCCTGGGTCTCTGGCACGCAGTGCTCCCTCCCCAGTAGAGGGTTATCTCATGGGATGGCAACGTTGTTGTCAGCTTCTCAAAAGGCAGAGAGAAAGTCTGCCCGAAGTGGGGAAATGTGTCAGGCAAAGAAGGGTTTTCAGGTTAACACGAAGGCAGGTTGAGTCACTAGGGTGCATCCCAGCTGGGAGGCAGTTTGGGGAGTGGGGCCAGCAAGCCAGCATGTGTGGACCCCGAGAGCTGCCAATCAGCAGGGTTCCTGGGTGAGAGGATTGTTTCACCGAACTTGGCCATCCCCACGAAATGGGGCGGGGGCATCCGCAGCACGGTGTCTTGGTTGTTGGGTAGTTGTCTAAGAATTCACAAAGTCAGGAATGGAGTTTGGATTCTACATTATGTGCAACCCTTGAAATGCCAGCAAACATGTCAAGGATTGAGATGCTTAGAAGAGACATCGTTCTTAATCCTGAACGTGCCTTCTGTAAAGCATCCAAAGCCTCAGAACACTGTATAGCCCAGACAGGTCTAAACTTGGACGCCATCCCTTGTTACTGTGCTAACTAAATATTGATACCTGGTGTTAGTGCGATGGTATAGCAGCAGCAGCAGGCACCGTTTGGTACAGCGGGCCACAACCACTTGTGGAATGGGTGCATGAATTAAGAATGCATCCTGAGCAGCAGTCCAATATCGTAGCCATGCGTGGCTAATGACCAGTTGAAATGTGGCTAGGAGGAGCAAGGAGTGAATTTTAGAATTTAATTTTCATTAGTTTAAATTTCAGTGACTGTATGTGGCTAGTGGCTGGTGTATTGGACAGTCAGTTCTAGAGTATCTATTTCATTAACATAACATAACATAATGGAGTGCTGCTTTCGGTTCTTTGGCAGCAAGGCTGGTAACCTCCCTGTGTACAAGGAGGCCTTCCATGGGTGCTTGCAAAGTTCCCTGAAGCCAGAGAATGTCACGTTTGTTTTGAGATACACCAAAAAACACCAGTGGCATCAGCGTGGGGGCAGTGTTCACGGCCCTGATGCATCAGCACTTGGGGAAGCCAGGGAAGAACTCTCCGCTTCCTGTTTCCTGCAGGGACAGCCCATCTCCCAGCTTGTACCACAGTAACATCAGCTCCTTTCATCTCCTCTTGGTGCCCACAGTGACTCTCTGTGGCCGTGCATAGTTTTAAATTTCTCCTTGGGGAACTGATGGTTAATTGTGCTAACACCTTAAGGATGCGCAGGGAGTCACTGAAGGTAGCAGCTATGCAGACAGCCACGGGCAATTACCCCCCTTAGGGCAATCAAGGGCAGTCCTAAGTGCCCTTAGGGGAGTCAAAAGGGCAGTTTTCTCTTTGGCCTTACTGCCCAAGCATGTCAGGAGCAAGCTGAACGCCACTGAGGTTGCCTTGGAAGTTGGCAACGGCATTTACGGTCTCTCTAGCTGTTGTGGCTTTGGCAACCGAGGCAGAATCTCCTCCACTCTCCTTACCCCATTCTCCGACCTTGAATCCAACAACACAGAGAATTTATACAGCTTTTTTCTTCAGATTCTACTCGGAGGGGGGAGGGTTGAAATGCTGTTATATCCTCCCTTGGCTTTAGCTGCGTTAAATCCAGCCTTCCAGCCTCGAAGGCAGACAGAACGTGGAATTTCTCCTGGCCAGTGCAGTTGTGCAATCCCACCCAGCCTGTGGCCTCTCCACAGCAAGGCTGCCCACGCTGAGGGCTCCACAGGACCCGCACGGCTGTCTCTGGGATGCCGGCGAAATTCTCAGCACAAAATTAACTTAAACCCGCTCAAAATTCAAGGGCCGTGTCACCCTGTGTGTCTCTGATGAGGGAGAGAGCATGGTGTGGGAATGGCGCTCAGTGGGTCTGGGCGTTTCTGCTCTGGAAAAGCCCAGGGTTTCCTTTGGCCAGGAATGAAAATGTGCACATGTTCTTTTCCCAGAATTGGAGGGGAAAAAAAAGCAAACTAATCCTAATTAGAAGAGGAACCTGTTCCTAAGAAGATAATTGGTGTCCTTACAAATAAACCTGGCAGAGCCAGAGGCCCATCTTTAAGCTGTTTACCATCTGGAAAAGCACCCATTTTGACTTACATGGATCTTTGTACTCCAGAATATTCTCCACAGAGCCATAAAACTCATGAGAACTTTGTCCTGAAAACAAGATGATGTTTTAGCCTGAGTCATTCAGTTAAGACTCCAGCTTCTGTCTTCAAGGCTTTCATCCCAGGGCCTGGAAAGACTTGAGTGGCCCTCAAGTTTGGGCTTCTGTTCACAGTGTCCAGGGCCCCTCCCTGGGAATGATCGGTGACTCGGCTGGGGAGGCCGAGCCCTGGGGCCCAGCAAGCCAAGGCCCGGGGTGAAAGGTCAGTGTGAGGATGGTCACGGCCATCCAGCAGTTTCTATGTGCTGTTGCTGCTGTAAGCGGCTCAAACAGCATTACCCCCAACAACGCAGTGAAGGGGGCACTGTTGTCCCTGCGTTAGAGCTGTGCACACTGAGGCACAGAGTGACCAGATTGTTGCCCAGGCAAGAAAGTGGCGGGGAGAAAGAAGAGCGTGGGTGGGGAAAAGGGACAGGAGGAGGAGAGAAAAGAGGCGGCCATGTTGGTGAGAAGTTGAGGCCCCCAGCAGGGCCTTGGGTGACCCTCGAGGAGGGAGGGCAGCTCCAGGGCCACCCTCAGGGAAGCAGCAGGACTGGAGTGGCTGGACAGCAGTGTGGATGAGTCCCAGGCTGGTCAGATAGCAGAGCGGACAGCCTCACGGAGACACTCCAGCCAGTAAGACAAAGGCCAGAATCTGTGCTTCTAAAGGGCGGAGGAGGCCAGGAGGGAGACCCTCTGCTAAGCCGGCTGCTGAGAGGAGTTGGCAGGTACCAAAGGTCAGGGATCGGGATGAGGTGGAGCAGGCTGCCCACCGTCTGGAGATCTACCCAGGAACCTGATTTCGAACCAAGTGCTCCCACCCCCGCAGAATCCCCGCTGCGGTCACTGGCCACTATGGATGCTGCTGCTACCACCACTCCTTGCCCTGCCCTGGCCCTTGTCCTCGCTCTCTGTTTCTTTTCTTCTTCCCTCACCCTGTCCTCGTCCCCACCTCGCTCTGCCCTCGCTGTACTCTCCTTACCCTTGGCCCGGGCCATGGCCTGGCCCTCCCCCGCCCCTGACCATGACCCTGAACCTGCCCTCCCCCCTCTCCTAGTCCCCAAGTCCTTCCCTTCCTGGCAGTATCATCTTTATCCAGCCCAGATTCAAATGTCTTCGTTGTTTCAAAAACATCCTTTGCAGCAAGTTGTCCAAACCAGGAGCGACTCCCGTGACATGCACTGCAGGGGGTGACCATGTCCTCACTTGCTTTTTACTTAGGAGAGTCAGGTTTTTATGACCCTTCCTGTTTGAGCTAACAGTAGCCTCTCACCCTGCTGAATGTCCTACTTTCTGGACGTGTCCACAGTGCCTCACGGTGACAGTCATACCTCCCCTTCTTTTCTTCTTCCTGTCCCCTCTGGCCTCTGTTTCCTAGGAGGTGGAGTTGGGTTGTAAGGCCTTGATGAATTAAGCCCCTATGGCTAGAACAATCCCAGATGGTGGTGTGAGCCACATGCGTCACATCAGGAGACACTCTGTTCCTCGGTGTCTCCATTCCTACCCTTTTAAAGATCGCCTTCCTGCGACTCTCCCTGATGCCCCAGCCGCATCTACATCCAAGCTCCTTCTGGTATTTGTACCGCCTTTCTTGACACCTAGCGTAACCGGCATGACCTTATATTTGCAAAGTATACAAATCAAAAACATGTACATGTTTCAAATGAAACACGTGCAGAGACATTTCACACAGACATACTTTCACACCCTTGGACAGCTCTCGCGTCCTGTTCATCTTAGTGTCCCAGTGCCTGCATACCAGGCCCTGTATACAGAAGGTGATCCATAAAGGTTTCTGGGAGAGGCTCGGCCATGCCCGTGGTGATGAGGGGAGAAGCTGCGGTTGTGGTGTGCCTCACCAGGAACTGCAGATTTGGGGGATCGAAGAGCTAGGGGTGGAGGGAATGGACAGGGAGGACGAGTGGGATAGTTCCAGGTACTTCCAGTAGCTGCTCCCTTGAACCCTGCCACCCCCAAGAACATTCATCCTGGTGGCTACAGCCGTGGCTTTGCTCTCTAAGGAGCCAATCAAACAATGTAGGGAGTAGGTTTCACTGTTACCATCAAATGCACTTCCTCTTATGTCCATAGTGCATCGTTAAGTAAACTAGTTTAAGGTATACAACACAATGATTTGATGTATATGTATATTATGAAATGATTACCACAATAAGCTCAGTTAACATCTGCCACCAAATATGGCTACAGATTTTTTTCTTCTGATGAGAGCCTTGCAAATCTTCTTCCTTAGCAGCATTCAAACACACGCGATCCATTGTTGTCGACTGCAGTCCCCGCGCCGCACATGACAGCCCCCAGACTTACTCATCTTTCAAATGGACGTTTGGGGCCTGGACGCCTTCACCGGTTTCCCCACCCTCCGCTTCAGGCAGCCACCAATCTCACCCCTGTTTCTAGGAGTTGGTTTTTTAGATTCCACACGTAAGAGACATCACTCAGTATTTGTCTTTCTCTGACTTGTTTTACTTAACACAATGGCCTCACAGTCTACCCACGTCATCTCAAACGGCAGAACTTGCTTCTTTCTTGTGGCCGAATAACATTTTATTGCGTGTATGGCACTTTGTGTATTCATTAAGCCACAGTGGACACCCAAGTTGTTTCCATGTTGTGACTGTTGTGAAAGATGCTTCAGTGAGCAGGTCAGGGCAGAAACCTCTTTGGGTGATGAGTTCATTTCCTTTAGATATATATCCAGAAGTGGAATTGCTGGTACTTCCAGTTTTTTAATTTTTTGAGGAATCTCCATACTGTTTTCCGTAACGGATGCATCAGTTTACATTCCCACAAATAGTGCACCAGGGCGCCTTTTTCTCCACAACCTGCCAACGCTTGTCATCTCTTGTCTTTTATGATACCCTTCCAGCAGGCGTGGGAGACATCGCATTGCGGCTTTGATTTGTAGACTTGAACTTGATATGAATGGAGTATGCCCTTCTTACCTGGCTTCTTCCACTCCTTATGTTTGTGAGATTCATCTGCATTCACACGTCATTGCAGACCACCTTTCTCATTGCTGTATACTATCCCTCCTGTGGATATGTACACTTAATTCACTTACCAGTCTATTTTTATTTGGTTTTTTTGCTCCATGGAGGAGGGAGGACATGGCATCTACACAGATTTGGCCTCAAACAGAAGCCCCAAGGCCATCTCACCGTGACCGCACCGAGATGCCACCTGGACAGGGAGTGTCGCGTCCTGGTTAGACAGCACCGACTCCCAAGGCTAGGCACCTAGGCTGTCCCTGGCCCATGCCCGCTCAGGCGGCAGCCCCGGGCTGGGAGCTGTTGAAAGAGTAGAGGCTTTAGCATCCAGCCACATTTGAGACCCACATTGGCCCTGACTTTCCACTTGAGTCTGGATAAGTGGTTAACTTTGGTAGCCTCTGTTTTGTTAGCCACCGAGAGGGAACGCCACACTTTGGGGAGGGCTCAGTGAGGAACCGCGAACTGGGCCTGGCCGGGTGCCTCTCATACAAAGGCAACGAATCAGAGCGTTTCTTTCCCATCTGTCAGGTCAGTGGCACTTGCAGGCTAACCGTTACTGCAACTGAAGAGGAGCAATTTCTCCCCTAGACTATTCACTGCTTCAGACTGTGAATGCAGGAAGGAAGGAAGGCAGGCCAAGAGCAGCAGCAAGGGCTGGAGAATAGGGGAAGGCAGCAAGCCTGCTTGCTGTTTCGATGATGTCAGCAGATTAGCTGCAGTGTGATTGGGAAGCAACATGGCACCGTGACCCGGGATTGGCTGGTCAGTGTTTACATTTGCAGTGGGGTTCGAGGTTGGTATGACAACACGTGCAGTTATGGTCACGCTGCTGGCACGTGCCATTCCTGGAGCCAAGGTGGTGCTGCGAGCACCGTGCAGAGCCTGATGGGGAGAAGGGGTTTTCAGAGAGCCAAGGAAATCTGTCACGTCAGCCGTCCCGGTGTGGACAATTGAGTCTGATCTAGCTGGTTAAAAGGAGCACAGTAACGTTTTTTTTCCAGACCACATACATTGACCACTTGTCACGGTGTGCACATTTCTGGCCAGACGTTGGGGAAGCATATCACCCAGGGTGAGCCTGAAGGTTAGCCTGCTAGATGGACTGTTAATGTCTCAGAGGCTACAGGGGAAGAGCTGTTGCCTCATAGAATTTACCTCTTGGGATAATAGGGCAAATCTCTTTCTCCCACATCCTTCTTGTAAATCACAAGCTTAAAGTGTTAAGGTGGCCTTTCGCCAAAAGCCCGGCATCAAATATTTATACAATACCAGAGCAAATAGCTTTCTGTGCACAGTAGGGAAGCTGCTTTACTTTTATAAAAAATGCAGTGATAATGGAGTGTTTTCCATAGATGGAGGGCGATTTAACCTTTTATACTGGGAGCCTTCACGGTAAGATCTATTTATACCCAGCTCAGTGCACATTACAGTGAGGCTGAGCCAGAGGGCAGCGAGGAGACAGGAGTGGACAAGGCCGTCAAAACAGGGGGCAGTTTAAAGGCCCAGCTGTCTGCTCTCTGTGGTTCGTTGACTTTTTTGCTGTTACAGATGACCAAATCTTGACAGCCATTCTGAACTGGCTTTGGAGTTAAGTAGGTGAATCGGCACTCTGGATTTGAGATAGTGGCGCAGCGGGCTGAGAGGCTGGAAGGCAGACACTGGGTGAGGAGGCTGGGAAATGAGGGCCTGGTTTGTTCCTACTTCCTCCTGCCCCCGAGTGAGGCCATACCTCTCCCCACTGACCACACAGCCCTCGTCCCAGGCCCACGACTCGGGAGGAAGGAGGAGCAGCCAGGCAGGGATGGGGAAGAAAGTCTGGGTGGGCTGCAGTGTCTTCTTCTGCCTTCCGGACCTCAAGTCTGTAGTACAGCACCACGGGCAGATGAAATGCCATCGTGTTGTTCGTGTCCAGTTGGGCCCTTGAGTACTGGAAGCACATGGTGGGCACATTTAAAGGGCTGGGAGGTTTTCCCGTGAGGAGAGCTGTAGATAGAGACTTTGGAAATTGGATGTAACACATTTTTGTAGAAGCGTCAAGGGAATTTGTGCTGGGTTGATATAATCGCAAAGGAATCATTGAGAATCTTCTGGTCCTGAGCCTCCCTGGGTCGGGGCATGGGACAGCTTCGTTGGAAGGGGGTTTGTTCCACAGGCCACGCCTATTGCAGCAGTGGCTCCGGCTGGGCCAGCACTTCCAGAGTGAGCTAGACTATGGTCCATGCTTATCCTGGACCCCAAAATACTTGTAATACAGTTAGGCTGAAGAGTAGCTCTGTTCTTCCCTGGTTACCTTTGTAAAATGTCTCTTAGGAGGGCATTGAACAAACACTTGGGGAACGCTTTTTAGCAGAGCGGATGAGAGAGGCAAGCTTAGAACTTTTGCTAAGGCTGTTTAATAACAGACTCTTAGGATTGGAAACAAAAAACTGGAGCATGGTATCAATTAACCCACAGGGACCTTACTTGAAATGGAGTATTATCTTGTCAGATAGAAATAATATCAGGATGAGACTGCTGTGCTCCAGGAACTGCCTTCACAGCCATGGTTTGTTGAGCTGGTCAGGTCTCTCTATCATTCTGGAATAGTCAGGAATGTTCCCAGGTTTAGCAAAGTACACTGGTCTCGTGTTTCTTAGGTTTAGGTTGGGCATTGTATCAGTCAGTTACGGCTGCGATAATGCTGTGTAACAAGAGCTTATTGAGCTCATTGGCTTAAAACAGTAATGATTTATTCTCACGTATTCGCAGGTTGGCTGGAGCATCCCCACTGAGGCAGTGATCTCAGCTGGGCTCGCTCACAGGCCTGACCTAAGCTGACCTAAGCTGACCTAAGCTAAGCTTCACTGGGGCAGCTCTGCTCCACCTGTCTTTCATCTTCCTGGAACCAGCCAGCCAGCTGTGGCATGTCCTCTCAAAGTGGCGGCAGACATAGAGATCAGGGTCAACGACACAGAGAAGTGCTTTTCAAGCTCCTGCTTGCATCACACCTGTTAGTATCCCATTAGCCAAGCAAGGCACATGGATAAGCCCCTAGTTGGCTGGTCTCCCCAGCAGTCATCTTAGTCTTGACTTTATTCTAATGATTCTGCTACTGTTGAGAGGGAGGGGGGAATTCTCTGTCCACCCACCCCATTCCACAGATGAGAGACCAAGTCCCTGAAAGGGGTCACATCACTTCTGTTGATAAAGCATGGACCCAAACCACCTGCTTCTAAGTCCAGTCCTCTTTCCCATTATCTCTAATGTAAATGAATCTAGGGCATTAGGAGTCATTAACCAAAAAAAAAAAAAAAAAAGGCAGAAAGCTCCTCCCTTAATGTCTTCTGCAGGGTTGGGGACCCTGTTCTAATTTTCTTTACACCGTCGTTGCCCAAGGCAGCCTTGAATCGTGCTGTATGTGGGAGGTACATTTGTTGAATTGTACAGAACTCAGAACGTGGTACATTGATTAAAGCAATGCCCAAGGAAACGTTTTCAGCGATAAATCATTTGGGAAAACTCTCCCTTCCCCCAAATTCCACCTCTTGACAAGAGCTGCCTAACGTGTCACCTGTACAGCAGCCTGCATCCTGTGAACTTCCAGGAATCAGCGCATCCAGGATCTGGCTGACAAGCTCAGCTCTGGTGTGTTCTATCTCTCCCCCCTTAAAAAAACATATCTCCCACCTAAATATAGTTTTCTCCTAAAAACTGTCTCTGAATGACTGTGTTTTGCCCTGAACAAGTTCTCCCCAGTGCATCCCGACGTCGGAGCGTGAAAAGGAAGGTAGACGCGTGAAATCAAATGGTGATTGCTAACAATGAAATTTGGGCTCATAAAATCAAGGATGTTATTCAGAACTGAGAGGTAAATTAGTCTCATTCATTCTGATGGGGCTAGACTCCATGGCTGTGTGTGCCTTCTTTAATTAACATGCTGAAAAGATGTTCTGATTGGGATTATTAATGAATGCAGTGAAAATTTTTGCTGCTTGTAAGGCTTCTGCCACAGACCGTTTACAGAACATTCCCCCCCACCCCGCCTTTCTCTTTTTTTTCCACAGATTCCTTACACAGCTTGACAGATGGAGTATTCATCTTTGAAGCTGTTTCCACAGAAGATAGCAAAACCATGCAGGGCTACGACGCTATTGTTGTGGAACAATGGACGGTCCTGGAAGTAAGTGTGGGATTGGCAGGGGTGCTCCTTTTGTTCGGACGGTGATGGTTTGATTCCCTTGCTGGATCTGTCTGTGGTTGCTGCTCAGCTGTGGCTTCCCCCTGAAAGGCAGCTTGACCTGGGTAGACCCTGTGAGGACCCCTTTCGTCTTTCCGTGCTCCTCCTTGACCGTGTTGGGGGATGGGCCCCACGATTCCCTTTCTGTAGGGAAAACACACAGTGTGTGATTTGTGCAGGACCCTTCGGTGGAAAAAGATTCGTCTTTCATTTATTTGCAAATCACTGAAAACTCTTAAGTGACAGACAGGAGGCAAACGTACAGTTTGTGGCCTCTGTAGTAACGAGAGCAGCATCGTTAGCAGAGCCAGACCCTGGCTGCCTGTGCCAGGCGTCCTCAGGAGAATTTATGTGCATGTGCTCACTTAATCTTCACAGTAGGCTTGTGAGGTAGGTACCGCAATTGCTCCTGTTTTACAGGTGAGGAACTGAGGCACAGAGAGGTCAGGTCCCTGGCCTAAGGTTACTCATTAAAAGCTGAAGGGTGTCTTTGAGAAATGTTGACCCAATAGGCCACCAAATTGTGGTGGGCAGGGCAATTCCTCAAGCCACGTTTTTCTGGGACATTGGAAGAGCTGATTTATTTCTGAGACTCTCCGGTGTATACTTTAAAGGCATTTCTCCAACTATGGAAGCACACTATGGAAGCATGGACTTTGTATTAGCTCTCCTCTTGTCCACCGCTGCAGCAAATGGGGTGTAAAGGGAGAAGCTGTGGAACCTATGGGACTGATTCCTGAATGCCCTCCCGGCCCTGGGAGAACACTGGGGCGGTGTCGCTGTGCGGGGCCCCTGCCAAACCCCGCTCTGTGCCTGAAGTAAGGCAGAAGTGGGTGCAGTTCTGTGAAGGGTATGGGGCCATAGCACCCACCGGATAGGATAGCAGCTAGCACATGCTCACCTCACTCTCATGCCCTTGGGAAGTACAGCCTGGAGGGGCGCCCCTCACCTGGTTGCTGGGATGGGGCGCCCCACGGGCACGGTTACTCAGCCTTTCAGCCCGCAGCAGTGAAGTGGGGAGCAGGGCTGTTGGGGGCAAGCCTGCATCTGAGCAGTGGTGGGAAATAACTGCTTGCCAGCGTGACAGCACAAGAGTAGAGAGAAAAGCTGTAGCAATCAGAAAGAGGAATTCCGAAAACGCAGCATCCAGGGCCCGTGAGGGCCGGGCAAGGAGTCTGGCAAGTACAGTCGTGTGGAGTGAGGAAAAGAAGGAATCAGGTGATGACCTGGTTTGCGATCAGGCTCCACCTGTTACTCCCTCCTGACCTTGGTCCCAGTGGGCCCGTACCTGGAAATGGGGTGCAAAGGAAGTGAGCCTCAGTCTAAAATGCACAGTCCAACAAGGGCAGGTCATGTCCCCTCTCGGGACCCTAAACTTCCTCAACTATAAGGTGGGACAGTGCTGCTCATCCAGCCCACCTCATGGGGCAGAGCAAAGCTTCCAGGTGGTGGCGAAATAGGAAATAACGTCGAGGCTCTCGAGGGCCCCGTTAAAGAGCTTCAGCTCTCCGTTTGCTCTTCGCGCTTGGTTATAACAGCAAGGCACACAGGCGCACCTGCACCAGCACAGATGCACGTGTGGAAGCAACGGGCAGGCCGCAGGGCTGTGTGTAAACTCTCGTCTGCCCATTGAAATGGCTATTAGGAGGAGGCGTGTGGTTTCCTCAAGATGACTTGATGGCAGGGATCCAAAATCATCTAAGAAAGTGGTTCTCGAAGGGTGGTCCCAGGCCCAGCCACCTCAGCCCCTCCTGGGAAGTTGTTCCAAAGGCAGATTCTTGGGCCCTGCTTGGATCTCCTGATTCAGAAAGTCTGGGGTGTGTTTTCCCAAGCCTCCAGGGGATTCTGACGCACAGTCAATTCTAATAACCAGTGTCTGAGAGAACAGTACAGGTGCCTCTCACCAGGTGTCTGTGGGGAAGGGCTCCTCCATGATTTGCCTTCTTCAGCCTGTGAAACCAGCTGTGACCTGGGTGAGGAACTGGAATGAATGAGTGCTGTATACGTACGTGTTTGTGGGGAGGAGATATAAATGAGGACATTTGCCTTTTTAATTGGAAGAGGTCAACCTTATGGGTTAAGAAGTTAGAAAACATAAACATTTATTCAGGAAGTTTTCTTGGATTTGCATGATGGGTTTTCATTAGGTTTGTCAATTTTATTTCTTTGTTAGATGTTTGAACTTTCCCCTCTTGACCTCTTGTATGTTTGTGTGTTTATCTTGGGGGTGGTATTAGTTTTGGGTCTTGTCATCTGTTGTCCCTTGTCCCCAGCCCTGCCAACACATACGCATGCACACTCACACTCCTCAGGAATGCTTTCACTTTTCCCCAGGGATCTTTGGGAGTGGAATAGGATGGTGAAGACCTGCGATAAGCCCAGGGCTGTGCACAGGCTTACAAAGCCAATTCTCTATGTCTCTTCCCAACTCCATATTCAGTGATAAATCCTGTCACATTGGTAGCTTGAAACTGGCCATGGTGGAAGAATTCTACCATAGGAATTGGCAAGCGCTAGAAATTAGAGTGTCCCCCCACCCAGAAAGCCACTTGTAACCCTTCGCCAGCACACCACTGGATGGGCCTTTATTCGTCACATTTCAAATTATAATGTACAGGTGTAGCTGGCAGCCAGCTAGGCAGAAACAGATTTCCTTAATTCTCCTGATAGTGATGACAGCTGGATTGATGGCTTGGTGCTGCTGCTCACCAGTCTCCCCTGCTCAAGTCTTCAGTGGAAGGAGACAGCTGTCCCTTTTAGCAGCATCAGCCTCGCAAGGGAAAAGGGAGAGGCGACCTCTTTGGGGCAGACTGTACCCCTGTGGGCTTCCCTTCCTCTCTGCAGCTGGTGTAGGCAGCCTTCAGGGATCAGCTCAGAGGTCACCTCCTCCTGGAAGCCTTTCAGACCCCCTTCAGGGTTAAAGACCCTTCCTCTGTGTTCCCATAATTCTTGGCACATAAGCCTATTGGGCTCCTATTATACTCAGTCTTAATATCCACTTTTCTCCCATCACTCTGAGTTTCTTGGCCTGGGGATGTTCCTCTTTTTCTCCAAGGCACCCACCCAGGGATAACCTCCTGAATTGGTTCAGCACAGGAGTAGGAAAATGTTCTCAAAATTGAGCTTGTACCAGAATCACCTAGAGAGTGTTTCAAAATGCAGGCAGATACCCAGGCTCTATTTCCAGAGTTTACTATTCTGCCCACTTTGAGACTCCGGCCTTAGGGGAAGCACGAGTATGCAGCTGGGTTAGAGAGCAGCACAGCCCAGAAGCGTCCAGCCCAGGGCAGGTCTGCCCACAGCTCAGCTCTTTGAAGAGGCTCTGCCAGACCCCCTGCGCTGACCCACACTCTGCCCCTCTCCTGCATGCCCCTCCAGGTGTGTGGGCATTGGTCCGCCTCCCTCACCTGGCACTCTGGAGACCCAGCTACTTCCTCTCTTTCTTCCCTTTTGCCCTGTGGGAAAGGTCTTTCCTGTGCAAGCCCTGGGCAGGTTCCTCATAGCTTGTGGTTGACCCCGCTCTTCTGGCAGCCACTGTCCTCCCAGGCCACCCCATGAACTCTCCAGCTGTAACCACAAAACGTCTCCGACCAGCTGTCTTTTCTCACAGTTGGCACTGACGCGTCCCTTTCCTGCCTCTTTACTCCCATCAGTATTGACATTCTCAGCACCGTGGGCAGAGGCGCTGTTGCAGTTCAGCCACGTCTCCCTGGCTTCCCTGCCTGTACACACACGCACATGCATGCACACACGCACTCTTTCACAAGAGAACCTACCTCGCTCTTCACAGCCCTGCACACAGTGGTATATGTAGGAAAGAGAATGTCGATTCTAGAGTCTGGCCTGGGTGTGCATCCTGGCTCCCTTACTCCCCGCTGAGTCACTAAGTGTATGAAAAGTAAGCCACCCCCTCTTTGTGATTCCATTTTTCAACTGTGTACGTGGGGACCCTGGTAACGACCTCTCATAGCTGATGAGAATTAAGAGAGATGATACATGAAAAAGTGGTGAACGTAGTACTTGGCATGTAGTAAGTACCGCTCCTTTCATCGGTCACCTGGTATCATCAGTTAGAAAGAGCCTCTCCCTGTTGCCTTGATCTTGTTCTGAAAGCACAGAGGCGGTTGGGCTAGGGAAAGTGTGAAGTCAAATGCAAATAATTGCGTTTTTCTCGGTTGGAAACCTACAGCCTAAAATTGAAGGCAGTTATGAATAGGATAAAAGTCCACCCATAGGGCATTTATAATGGGCATTTTGAATACATTCTTTGAGTTACAAGCTAGAGTGTGAGCAGGAAGGGTCCTTCCTTGAAAGGAAAGGGAAATGGTACATGGATGAATAGACAAAGAGCGAGAGTCTGAGAGGCAGGGAAGGGGACTGCTTCTCTCTGAGTCCACACCCCCTTGGGCCTGACAGCCGAGCAGCGTTTGTGGACACCATGGGGCCCTTTGAGCCCCAGAGCCTTCTCCTTCTCCGTTCCCTGGAAGGCCTTCCAGTTCCCCAGTGTTTCTTACAAAATGTGCTTCCCAAACGGAGCCTGAGACAGCAGACAGACCAGCAACACAGCTTCAGCTTTAGCTGATGCGAGTGGTATGGTGGCTGGTGGGTAAACTGAAAAGTCAATTAAAAAGAGATAAAGAAAATCATATTCATTTCTTACACATTGTATCTTACTGTAAACTGCGGAAATACACATCCGGTTGCCAGTCTTTTTGAGTCTGGGGTCTGCCGATTGGAACTCCACCTCAGCTTGCTCGTAGAAACCACACCCAGAATGCACTGTCACCAACAGCCAACGTCGGGAAAGGGATCTGGCTGCAGAAATTCTGCTTTCATGACTCTTTCCTAGTCTTTCCCAGTGCCCCTCGCCCCACACCTAATGCAGCCATAGTTCTTATTTTTAAACAAGTGTCTTTTGTCAAGTTTCTTCAAAGCATTGTACTTAGTTCTCTGAGAAACAACTTCTTTTGTACTTACTACCAGTCGGAGGAATTTAAAATTAAGACACATAATTGTCATGATGGATCTAACTGACGTGAATGATCCGGGAACACAGAAGACTCACCGTGACGTGCTCAGCTGCTGAGATCGGGAGGGCATGAGCGTGCTGGAGAGCAGCCTGCTACCTGTGCGGACTTGCTCTCCCTAAGGCTGGACTTGGGCTTCTGCTGGGGCACTGGAGACTGGATTGGCTTTGGGGCATCCGCCAGAGATTTCCTTATGTGAGGTGCTGTGTAGGCAGCTCTCTCCATCCTCGACCTGTGTGTTCCATCTGTTGTTGAATTGACGCCCAGCTCACCTCATCCTATTAGTTTCTGCCCATTCTTACCGTCTGTTGAGACATTTTTTGATCATGATTATATCATCCAACATTTGGAGGGAGCATCCCAGCTTTAGCTTGTCTGAAGGTTTCGTGTGTGGGGTGGTGCCTGTCCTGTCCTATGTCGAATGGACTGGGTGGAGGAGAGGACACGGCCCTTTGGCATGCTGTGGGACTCCCTCCTGCAGTCCCCAGTGCTGCCCAGGCCTCTCTGCAGAGGTTACAGGTGGCCCTACTGTTCCATCTAACATGTCGCCCTCTTACCCCTGAAGGAGTCGTGAGAAGCTTAGTAAGATACATTTCTGTAATTGAAACTTACTCTGGGGCATACCCCCACCCCGCCTGTCCTGTGACCTTACCCAACAGCACACTAGGCCTTACTTGGTTCTTCAACTTCTGCAGGCTGATGGGAGCAGTCCCTTATTGCCAAGGGCTTCAAGTCATCTCTTTAACAATCGACACTTGGATCTGCCGGGGAGTAATTTCGATGTCTATGGTATCTAGAATTCACCACCACCTGCTCTGACAAGGGAGCCAATATTTGTTCTTTTTAAACCATCTGGCATTTTTTTTCCTTGCCACAGTTTCTCCAAGATATTTATTTTGGTTCTGAGATCATAGCCTTTAGTGCCAAACACAGCAGTTCTCTGCCTTCTTCCTGTGGTACAGATTTTCCCGTGATTGATCACTGCTGGGAGAGGTCCGGGGCTGAAGACCCAGCTGCTCCCAGGGTGTAGCTCCACTCCGTCACCTGCCCAGAGTGAATCAGAGCGCAGCGGAGGTCTGCAGGTTGGTCAGGCTGGCCTCAGGGCCTTCTAGCAGTTCTCTGGGGGCTTCCACGTTGATCAGATTCCTTGTGTCCTACCTCAGCTTTGATGGTGACGCACCAGTGTGCTGAGTGGTATGGCTGAACACATTTTCCTCTACGTGTAATTCATTAAGGTTTGATGGGTTTGAAATTGGAGGTTTGCTTTGCAGAGCAGGTGGCCAACCTCTATTAAAAATTATAAATGCTTATCCTACCCACGACTCAGCAAGTCTACAGCTCATATCCATCTCTTGTAGAGAAACACTCTTTGTTCACAGGAAGGCGCATACAAGGACAGCATTTCAGGGTTATCAGTAACAGAAAGAGAGGAGACAATGTATATGCCCATCAGTAGGGGAAGGATTACATAAGGGATGGTACGTTCTTATTAGGGATGCAGCCATTCTGTGTATTCTGGCAGAGGAACTCCAGGAAATGTTGTTCAGGGAAAAAAACAAGTTGCATAATGAAACTGTGGTGGTTAAGTTTCTGGCTAGGCTGCGGTACCCAGGCGTTTAGTTAAACACTGCATATAGAGGCACATAGGCGTGGGTATATCCTTATCTGTATCCCTGTCCCTCTTGCTGGTTCTGTTTCTCAGGAGGACCCTGACTGATGCAGATGTACACAGTTAGATGCCATTAATAGGCCGAGGAAACTTCACAAAACAATATGACGTATTTTCCGTGGATATATGTAAATGTAGGAAAACAGCCTGGGAGGGAACCCATCGATCTGATAATGGTGGTTACGTGTGACTTGGAATGGAAGAGTGGGAGATAGCTGTATCTGAATTATTTTCATTTTTATATAGAAAATAGTCATTTTACTTAGGGAATTAATAATTAGTTTTTAAAAGATAACTAGCCATGTCTCACCATATTTTTTCATCTCTTGGGCTTTAGATATACAGTGACCTTTGAATAATGCAGGGGTCAGGGGCACCGACCATCCACACAGTTGAAAATCTGAGTATAACTTAGGTCAACCCTGCACGTATACGGATTCCCAACCACAGATCCAAAATACCATTGACCGATGGACAACAACGGGTTTGAACTGTCTAGGTCTACTTGTATACTTACTTTCTCCTAGAAAAGAAAGTAAAATAGGAATTGAGTAATTCCACTTTCTGTTGTCATCAGTATATTTTCTGTACGATTTCTTGCTTTGAACATAATTTTAAAAGGTGTGGGGGTGTGCGTACACTGAACCCCTTCCAGGCTTGACCTTATTCCCCCTTTTTGGGCTTGCCTCACCTGTGCCCCCATCCCTGGCGGGTCAGGTGCCTACCACTCTTCTGTCCTGGTAAATCCACACTCATCGGTCCCCACAGACTCACTGATTTCCTCGGTCGCCTCCTACTTTTTTCCTAGAGTAACACTTCTCCTGGACCCAGCTTGCCTGTGAGCACTTCTTGCCATGGGCCCATATTTTCCCTGAACTTTCCCCTGAAGTTTAATCAAAAAATTAATACCAATGTTCTCTTTGGATGGAATTTTCCTGTTTTTGAGATCCTTTTTCTTCTTGTCCTAGAAAGTATCTCTAGTGCTCTTTGGCTGTTGAGAACTTGGTGGAGGACTGTTAAGAACTGTTAAGAAATTGGTCACAAAACAATTGCAAAGTTTGTAACGTCATTGTTCCCCCTATAGTCGCTTCTCTTTCCCAGAATGCTGGAGTTTGTATTTAAAAACAGTGACCTCAGAATTCACTGTCGGGTCGTTGGGTCCTGACTTCTGATCTGAACCTTTGACCGTCTGCTGGGGCAGTGGAACCCGGGATGGCTGGCTGTCTCTCTTCCATCTTTTTCAGACAGAAGTTTTCCCTCTGCTTTTTTGTTTAGGCTTGCGGGTCCTGAAACGTCGTGTGGATTGTAGGGGTGGCAGGACAGAGATGATGGGCCAGAACCAGCCCCCAGCTTCCCCGAGAAGGGTGGCTGGTCCCCTGTGGAAGATAATGTAGCAGTAAAACTAAACGAAGGCCAAAGGGGTCAGTGGGCACAAAACGGAGAACTCTGAGGGAACTGGGAAACCCCAGAGGGTCAGCGAAAGTGACCTGCTCTTTCTGTCCTGGGACAAGAACGCAAAGCGGTGTTTGCTGAGGCCCCTTCCCTCAAGGAGCATCCCGGTGGGAAGGAGACTTCCTGCAGAATGAGTAGCAAGGTGTTCAGTGCTGGGTGGTGCCCGACCTACCAGAAGTGCCCTGGGGGGAAACGGGGGCTGACCAAGGCCTGCTCCAGCAGGGGGTGGGAGGACACTTCCTGTGGGTGGGAAGTGGCAGGAGCAGAGGCAGACCAGAAGAGAAAGCACATGTTTTATTTTTTTCACAATTAGAACATGTAATGGATAACGCCCCTGTTCTTCTAGATCTCTTGGGTCCCTTTTTACCAATGTGCTTTCCCTTCCAGCGGTCAGCACCTGAGCATCTCTGCTGACACCCACCCCTGGGCTACAGGAGCCTGATTTGTGCTCAGGCACGGAGAGGCAGAGGTGCCTGGGTATTTACAGCCCCCGGGGATAGGTCTTGTCCATGACACAGGAGAGGGGGGCATGAAGCCCAGCTCCCCTACCTCAGGTGGGGACACCTCTGAGCACAACCTGCCCTCCAGAGCTTCCTGAGCGGTAAGGCTGAGCTCCTGTCAGGGGATGTGGCATAAACCTGAGTCCTTGCCAGGCTGCTTTTTGTCGGGTTTCCCCAGCAGCTCACCTGGGGCACTGCCTTCATAAGTTACCTGCACTTAAACCCTCCTCTCGGGGTCTGCTTCTGGGAAACCTGGCCTATGATAGAATGTCTTTAAAGAAAATTTCATGTGAGGATTATGTTGCAAATTGAGATAAGTTATTGTGGGTTTTACAATAGTTTTAAACAAACTTTGTAACAGTACAAAAGTATATATATTGAAAAATGAATCTTCCTCTTACCTCTGGTTTCCTGTTCCCTAGTTCCTCTTTCCCAGAGGCGCCTCCTCCCAGAGACACACAGGTGGGTGTACACACAGGGGACGTGCGTAGGAGGCTGCACCGTGCCCTCCAACTGTTTCAGGGTCCGAGCCTCCGACCTATAAATGTTACCTTGTTTGGAAAAAGGATCCTTGCAGATGTGATTAAAGTTGAGGATCTCGAGATGGGAGATTATCCTGGATATATGGGTGAATTCCAAAAAACAATCACAGGTATCCTTATAAGAGGGAGGTCGAGGGAGACTTTACACGGAGAAAAAGATGCGAAGGGGGTGGGAAGACGAATTAGAGATTTGCAAATGCTGGTCTTGAAGACTGGAGTGACCCAACCACCAGCCAAGGAATGCTGGTGGCCACCAGAAGAAGGGAGAGGCAAGAAATGGACTGTCCCCTCGAGCCTCCAGCGGCTGCGCAGCCCTGCCGACCCGTTGATTTTGGCACAGGGACACTGATTTTGGACTTCTGGCTTCCAAGACTGTGAGAGAAGAAATTTCTATTGTTGTAAGCCACCAAGTTTGCAGTCACTGGTGACAGCAGTCCTAGGAAGCTGATGCGGCCTGTCTCCATGGGGGCCCTGCGGCATGTACTGGACAGCGTAGCGTGTCTGCACAGGAAGAGAGTCTGTGGAGGACTTGGTGGTCAGGGCCTGAGCCTGGGCTTGCAGTGGGTTGAACGGGGCCGTGTTGGGGATCTCTTCAGAGAGCCATGTGTCCAGATGGTTGGCCCTGAAGTGAAGTGATGATGTGTGTTTGGAGAGATGGGCCAGGATGGGGGAAAGCAGAAAAAAGCCTGGGGAGAGGTTCTGAGGTGAGAGAATAGGGGTGGTGGTCGTGGGTATTGGTTATGATGCTTTGCACTGTCCATAGCAGAATATCCGTCTGGGAGTGGCTTCAACAGTAAGGGGTTTTCATCTCATCTCACCGAGGAGGAAGTCTGGAGGAAGGGGCAGTGGCTGCAGAGTTGGCTTTTTCAACAGCTCAAGGACAGGTCACCTTCCTGCATTCTGGTCCTCAGCTTGTCTCCCAGGTGCTCCTCACAATCCTAGGCCCAAGGTGGCTGCCAGAGTCTCATGTGAAGATGATGACAGCTGAGAAGAACAAGGTTCCTTTCCTGCCACATACCCCTTTTTTTATTAGCAAGTGAAACCTTTACCAGAAGCTTCTAGCAGGGTTTTCCTCGGGTCCCATTGGCCAGGGCTGAGTCACAGACCCATGTCCCTGTCAGGGATTGCGATTAGCTATGGCTGGAGAGGGAGTCAGCTAGGAAGGGGGACCTGGCTGCCGAGTGGCTGGTGGCTTTGGCAGCCAACGGTATCTTCCACTGAGTGGGACTAGGAAGGCAGGAGATGCCCCCAGAGGTATATTAAAACTGTGGTCCCCAACCTTTTTGACACCCAGGGACCAGTTTCAGGGAAGGAAGAGGAGGAAGGGGAGGCAGAGCTCAGATGAGCTTCACTTGCCCGCTGTGGATGGAGGGGGCAGAGTGCTCACTAGCCCCCTGTGGATGGCGGGTGTCTAAGTTAGATACAGTTGATGTTTGCGCAAAGCACCCCACTACTTAAAAAAAGGGAAAAAAGACCTTAAACATTTCTTCCCTAATCCAGCTCCTTTTCGACTAGATTTCCTTGACTTCTTAAACCCTTTCCAGTCTCATTTTCTATTAGGTTATCAGTGTTGAATCAAAACCAGCCCAATAAAATGTAATAGGGATACATTTAACTATCAAAAAATCAATTGCATTTAAGTTTCAAAAAATCAATAAATGCAGAATGGATAATGCCTGACTCGACAGCAATTCTAATGGAAAGGAATTTAATACAGTTAACAGTGTGCCTACCACTCCCCTGCAAACGCTTCACATGCCCCAGGCTGACAAAGTGGGGTTTTCGGGGTCCTGCCCTGTGCTTCTTGTGCTCCGTTTTGGTTCTCGTCTGCCTCTGCTGAGCCCCTTCTCTACCTCAGGTCTTCTCCGTGAAGATTGGTACTTCTCCTGGCCCAGCTCTTTGTGGGATCCTCTTTGACGCCAAAAGCCAAATTCATTCTCCCTTCCTTTTGGCCCTTAGCATGCCCCACCTTACTTGAGAGTTATTTAATTTTTAAAATTGCTATACAAACCCCTTCAGGCAAGGGCTCGCTCTTCCTAATGTTCATGTTGCCTTGAGCCCAATTAGTTTCTTTTGTGTTACAAGTTTTCTGTGGACATTGGTTGAGAATATGGAACGACATCAGGTTACTCCAACTTATAAGAGATGACTGGCCAAGTTAAACACGCACACAGGAGGCACATACCCTCTGTTCTTCATTCTGGTGCCAGCTGACTTGGCATCTTACGGCCTGCCACAACCGCCCTCTTTGATGAGAGACGCAGACGGGCTTTGAGAGGCAGCAATAGAGGGTACATATGCCTGGAAATGGTTGAACACAACAGGGCATGTTTGTCTTGGAGGAGGGAAAAACACGGGCAATCATGCAGCTGGTTCCATGTCTTTGAAGGGCTGACTTCTCATAAAGGAGGTAGACTCGTGTTTTCCTTGATTGCGAAGGAAAACGTAGGTCCCTTTGGAGAGCTCATTTGGAACCAATCAGCAGTGGAAGTGCGGGAGCCTGTGGCTGTCACCTCCCCGGTACGAGTGCAGTTCAGATGTTCAGTCACTGTCTCAGGAGTGATGTGGGTGGTCTTCCTGCTTGGGCCAGTGGCCCCCAAACCTTACTGAGGCTCAGAATCACCTGGGGATGTGCTAAAAATACACATTCTCTAGAGAGTCTGTGTCAGTGGTCTGGGAGTGGAAATTAGGGATCTGCCCGTAAAAATTTCAGCCAGCCTGAGAACCACTGGACTGGAAGGCCACCGGGGTCCCTTCCAGCTTTAACAATCTGGGGTGCAAGGGTGACCGTCGCTTTTAAGTCAGGGGCCTCCTTGAGGCAGAATTCTTAAACATCCATTCAGCTGAGGTGGAAGCAGGTATCTCTTTGCTTTTGTCAGTTGGCAAATTAGACTTCAGACCGCTGAAGAGCTAATCTAATGAGGCCAAGAGGTTTGTTCTTTTTATAAAAGTGATGCGTGGACAGTTCCTCAAAGTGGTAAACATAGTTACCATGTGACCCAGCAGTTCCACTCCTGGGCATACCACATGGGGTTGAACTACACAGGTCCCCTTACACACAGATTTTTTTCTATAAATACTGTAAATGTGTTTTTTCTCCCTTACGATTTCTTAATAACATTTTCTTTTCCCTAGCTTATTTTATTATAAGACTACAGCATATAATACATACAACATACAAAATATATTTTAATTATTTATGTTATCAGTAATGTGAATTTTGGGGGAGTCAAAAATTATACTGGATTTCAACTGTGCAGAGGGTCAGCTCTCCTAACGCCTGGTGCTATTCTAGGGACAACTGTATATCCGAGAGAAGTATGAACTTATGTCTGCAGAAGAACCTGTACATGAGTCTTCGTGGCGGCATTATTCGTGATACCCAGAAAGTAGAGACAATCTAGATGTCCAGCAAGTGGTCAATAAATAAAGAGGTGGTCTATCCATACAATGGAATATTATTTGGCAGCAAAAAGGAACAAACTCCTGATACTTGCTACAACATAAATGAACCTTGCAAACACGCTAAAATAAAAGAAGCCAGTCACAAAAGACTACATAGTAAATGATTCCATTTATATGAAATGTCCAGATTAGGCAAACTGTAGAAATAGAAGGTAGATTGCTGGTTGCCTAGAGATGGCGGGGGAAGGGGAAGAAGAGTGACCGCTAATGGACATAAAGAATTTGGGGTGTTTATGAAGATGTCCTCAATTTGGACCGTGGAGATGGTTGCACCACTGTGTAACCATCCATTAACAACCATTGAATTGTATATGTTAAATGGATGAAATGTTAGGTACTCCAATTATATCTCAGTAAAGATACTTGTAAAAGGTAATACATGTAAAGTTAGTTTAGAAAACACAAATAAGGAGAAGAAAGCAAAAATCATCCTACTCTCACCACTGAGAAAATAGCTACGTAGCAACATAACATCTTCATGTGTGTGCTTCTTGAATGTGTCCTGTCTCTGTTTGCATGTTGTTTCACAAAGTGGGATCGTACTGTTCACACTGTTTCTGTGCCATCCCGTTAAATGGCTGTAGATTATTTCCGTTTATGAACAATTATATTTTAATTTATTTCATTAGTTTTCTATGATGAATTTTATTATTTTTTCTGTTGATGGATTTTATTTTTTTATTATTTTAAAAATATTTTTATTTTTTTATGTTGATGGATTTTAGATGATTTCTGTTTTGTCGCTTTTGTAAACCATAACTAGTCTTTAGCATGGTCGTTGTACGTCATATCACTCTGATTTAAAGGTTCACACGTTTTCAAGCTGGCTAGTTTTTATCCCATCAAAACTAATTTTACTTTGGGTATCACCTTGACGATTGTTGATGCTGTTTGGAAGGGGGGCCACTGGGCAGGAAGGTGAGGAGCGGTGGTTGTCATCATGATATCACCCTGTTTAAAATTTACTTGGGCCACCAGACTCTGCAGAGTCACCTTCCCAGATGAAGACAAGGTCACTTGGAAAGAAGCAGGTAGACTTGGCCCTGTTACGTGGTAGTAGGATGTTTTGTCTTCCATCCTGTATCAGTTTTTACTACATAACAAACCATCCCAGTCCTGATAGCCTTAAACGACTATTTCTTTAGCTCGTGATTCTTGGAGTTAGCTGAGCAGTTTTTCTGCACTAAAGCGGCTTAGCTGACCTCTCTTGGGCTCTCTCATCCATCAGCTGATGGCTGGGCGATCCAGAGTGACGTCACTCACATGGCTGGCTGCGGGCTGGGACAACAGGGCCTTGCTGCACATCTTAACATCCAGTGGGCTAGCCCGGCCTTCTTCACGGGGTGGCCAAGGGCCCCAATGTGCTAGCTTATTTCATGCCTCGATTTGCATCACATTTTAAATATCCCATTGACCAAAGAAAGTCACAAAACCAAGCTCAGATTCAAGAGGTGGAGAAACAGACACTACGCCTCGATAGGACGATCCGCTGCACACTGCAAAGGCCCGGATGCAGAGAGGGGATGGACTTGGGTATGGCCAGTTTGATGGCTTACCAGGGAACCTTTGCTAAAACATAAAATAGCCTTAGTAGTTGATGACCAGCGTATGTCTCTCTGCGTTTAATTTTCATGCATGAATATATTTTCAACTTCCACATACAGAACACCCCCAAGAATGGTATCACATTATCCTGACAGATCAACTCGCATTTTTAGTGGTTAACTTATGTCTCATCAACGTTGGAAGTGATTTGCAGCAATTTTGATAAGACTGGGGATATAAGACAGTGGTGGCAGAACCTACCTCCAAAATGCAAGATCGGGTGCATGCATTTATTCACTCGACAGCTATTTATTGAGCACTTACTTTGTGCCAGACACTTCCCTAGAAGCTGGGGACTCACTGGCAAAATTAACTCCTTGCCTTTGTAGAGCTTGCATTCCAGTGAAGGAGAGAGCAATAAATAGATAAATCAGTCCCAAATAGCAACCGATATGATGAAGCGATAGGGTAGGAACAGAAGGGAATTTTCTAGAGGACCCCAAATAGAGTTGGCCGATCTCGCTGAGACCCTTTTAATTTTCTTGACTTTGGTTTTCTCTTCATCAGCTCCTCCTTTGGTGGGTCCCAGTCCAGATGCTGATGGACCCCACCCCCCGCCCTGGGGTGCATCTGTTACAGACTCTGGTGGATTTATCTCTAGACTGTTGTGGGTTATCGAGCCGGAGAGAATGGAAGGACTCGTGGTGAGGCGGGGCACTGAGCACACGGCTTTGACATGTCCTGAAGGTTGCATATTCCCTTTGGCAGCTCCCAGCATCTCAGAAGCCCTGTTAGAAATATACCGACCAGGATCAGGCTCCTCAGACGACATGCTATGGGATTAGTGCAATATAATTTGGCTTGAGGGAGAGGGGAGCAGGAGGAGGGTTGAGTTAGAATCGTGGTAACCATAGTAACAAGATGCGGACAATTGGGTCACGATGAGGAGGATATTGACTGAAGGCCAGTGCGGGACTGTGGCACCTTGAGTTTACCAGGTGGAGAATGTCAGCGAGAGAAAATCGGTTGTGCTGAGCATCCCACAGAATCACAGTTCTTACCCACTTGCTTTTCCGAATGAACCCGAGGCCAGCACAGCCCAGCACACAGTGCTTTGGGTGGCTCTGTCTGTTGCTAGCTTGCGTGGTGACAGTGCCACAACCCTTTAACTTCCATTTCTCCTCTGTTAAGATTTTGAACCAACCTTTATTCAGAGACATCTTCTGGATTAGCATTTTTATAAGGTGACAGGAATCTGCTGTAGATGAAGGTGATTAACTTTGATGTAGTTTGAAGGTCTAGAGTTTTTGCTGACAAACTTCCAGTCCCCTACTCCAAAGTGAATACCTTGTAATTATACACTGTGAGAAAGCTCTTTTTAAATCCTCTCATTTCTAGGTAGTAGATAAGGAAGAAAAAAAAACAGGAAGAAGAAAGAAAGGTTAAAAATATGATCCTTCATCCACCTCCAATTACCTGAGGAGAAAGTAAGATGGTGGCAAATCCCATTTACTCCCGAAACCTAATTTCCTCACTCATCAAAGCAAGTGGGAGGCACTTGGCAAGTCCCTGGATGGAGAAAATGTTTCGTGTTTAATTGTTATCAAACAAAGCTGTTTCCAAGTCTGCTGGAGAGGACACGCTCACCCCTGACACATGCAGTGTGTGTGTAAAATGTCATCTTCCGGAGGATGTGAGCCTCGTGCTGTCTCTCTCTGAGGTCCCTGCTGAGCAGCCCACAGGATGTAACAGCTTTGAGTTGCTTAACTATTTGCGCTCAGAACTGCAGAAGCATCTGTCCCAGCCGTCACTCACTGAGCCTCCGAACGCCCTGCCTCATTACCTGCAGCGGAATCTGAGCCCTGTGTTGCAGCCCACCTCTCCGGTGGTCCTCACTGTGCCCAGGCAGGCACATGGCCGCAGCCAGGTCTGATGATATGTTTGGCATGCTACCTCCCATCCCTCGGCCCCACCAACTCCTTTCTTTCCCCTTTCCGCCTCTCGTGACTTCAGAGACACTGCACCTACCAGGACCAATCACCCACCCCCACTTTTTGAGAATCCAGGAGAGAGTTATCTTGCATATGCAGGTTTGGTTTTCCTGCCAGCCTGGTGTCCATGGTACTTTAGGAGAAGCCAGGGCAGCATCTCGAGCTAAGATGTTCTTCCCCAGTGCAGGGTTCTATCTGTCCCTCCCAGGGTAGGCTGGTGGCAGTGCTGGGCCTCACCGCAGGTTATCATAAATTGGACTTTAGGTTTCCAGGTGTAATGCAAGATCACAGTATGCCAGGCATGGGGAAAGTGGGGGCTAGGTGTGCCAGCTCGGTGCGCGGAGAGAGATTAGCAACACTGAGTTCTATTCAGCAGTAGCCATTACATTTTATTTCAGTCAGATCAGACCAAGGTGACTTTCACTGTGATTTTCCTCCTAGGGATTTGCCTAGGCATTCGGCTCTTCCTAGAATAGCAATATATCAGTTAGCTTCTTCTATGGACTGAAGCACCCCCAAAGCTTAGAGAAGTAAAATAACAGGCTTTATTGTTGCTGGCGACAGGTCATCTGGGTGATGCTGCTCATCTGTCCTAGGCTTGAGTGACCTCTGCGGGGCTCACTCAGGCTTCTGCAGTCACTGATGGGTTGACTGGCAGCTACCTGGTCCAAGGGGACGTCTCTCGTGTCTGCTCCTTGGGGCCACTTGTCTCGTGTCATCCGACAGGCTAGCCTGGGATGGCCCTGTCATATCATAGGCAAGTAGAAGCCACAAGGTCCCTGGAGGCCTGGGTTCAGAACTCAGCTCTCATAAGGTCATGTCTATTATATTCTGCTGGTCAGAGCAGGTCACAAGACCAGCCTGGACTCTACCTCTTCAGGGGTGGAGCTGCCACGTCATGTTGTGAAGAGGCCCAGACACAGAGAGGTAATCACCGAGGCCATTTTTGCAGACGGTGTATCTCAAATAATAACGCTTTTGTTGGGCTCTCAAAGGGCTGCAGAGTCTGTGGCCCGTCTCGCGCGGCAGAGACAATCAGGCAGTGATGTGAATTAACCGCAGGGGTGGGTAAAGAGTCCTGGAACAGAAGCCTTGTCGGCGCTGCCCTCTTTTCCACATCTGAGACAGCTTTTATTTTTTAACGTATTCTCTTTGAACATTGTGAAAGCCAAAGTTGTCTAAAATGAGACCGACTGCTTTCCTACACTCTATTATGTTGGCCTAATTACATATCAGCAAAATGTTTTTCTGGGGCATTGTGTGTAAAACAAAGGGGAAAACAACATCTCCAGCCAGCCCAGCGTCCTTGCCCCTCCCGTGGGATGGCGGAGGCGGTGGTCCTGTGGGAGGGAGAGAGGCAGGCCTCAGGGAGGGGGGAGGGAGAGGGCCCCGGGAGGCAGGACCACCCAGGCCTACGTGGCCGCTGAGAGATTTGCCCTGTCCCCAGAGAGAAGGAAGAAGCAAGTCATTCCTTCCTGTCTCCTTCCCTCCACCAAACCTCACGGTGCCTTCCATCTAGAGGGGGAGCTATATGCTTACTTTCTCCTGGGGCTGGAGAAGAGGCTCACTCATCTTTGCTTCCCACGTGCCCAGCACAGAGCTAGGTGGTTTAATTGTGGAGATTCATAAATGAATAGTGGCACCGAGTAGGTGTTGCCTGGCAGGGGTGTCCAACCTGCAGCCCGAGGACATCATGCAGCCCAGGACATCTGTGAATGAGGCCCAACACAAAATCGTAAATTCACTTAAAACATTATGAGTGTTTTTGATTACATGTCACAATGTATTTAATCTGTGGCCCAAGACAAGTCTTCTTCCAGAGTGGCCCAGAAACGCCAAAAGGTTGGACACCCCTGCGACACCGAAGGACTTGCCGAGTGTTCTGCAGGCCTGCGCCATTGTCCCAGCATCCACTTTCTGCTTGATAAATACACGTGAAATGTTCCTTCTTTCCAGCTCGGCACTCTCCTCCCACCCCGCCTATGGATCTCTTGTTTGCATCACCTGAGGGCATGACCGTTGTCTCCCCCCTGTGCCATTGTGGCCAGGGTCTCTGCGGAGCCTGGGCACAGTCGAGGCGAACCCCAGGTTTCCTGAGACTATGTGTACACCCCCTATCTGATCCTCACGACCAGCCACCGCTCAGCCTCTAGCCGTCTGCCACTTTGCTCCAGATGTGTCCTGGCTGTGGCTTCCCGAGACCTCGCTGTCCCCTCCAGAGATGGTTTTTCAGGCGTCCTGTGGCTTTCCCTCTTGGGACATTTGATGGTGTGGATCTTCTTAAACCCGTTTCGCAGCCAGGGCTGCTCAAGAGCTGTCCTTTTCCCCCCACATTCAGTCAGTGTTTTTATTCAGCTTCTGCTCACTCCTCAGCTACCTCATGCCTCCAGGTCTTTATCGTCCAAACCTGTTCCTGGCTTTAGGCTGTGCATTAGTTTTCTTTTGCTGCTGTAACAAATTGCTACAGACTCAGTGGCTTAAAACAGCACAACTTTATTGTCTTACAGTTCTGGAGGCCAGAAGTCCAAAATGGGTTTTAAGAGATTAAAATCAAAGTGTCGGCAGAGCTGCGTTCTTTCTGGAGGCTGTAGGGGAGCCTCTGTTCCTGACCTTTCAGTTTATGGTGGCCGTCCCACTCAAAGCCAGCCCCTCTGACCTCTGCTCCCACCCTCACACCTGCCCGACTCAGACCCTCTTCCTGCCGCTCCCTTCTAACCACCCTCTTTAGTACCTTGCGCCCACCTGGATAATCGCCCATCTCTAGGTCCTTAACTTAATCATATCTGCCAAATCCCATTTACCATGGAAGGTAGTTCCTGTGGGGGGTTAGGACATAGACATCTTTTGGGGAATAAGGGACATTATTCAATTCCACCACCCAGCCGAGCTCCCGAACTTTCCCAGAGTCCCTCAGACTCAGCACGTCTACAGTGGGGTTCCTTCCCTCCCACTGCCCTGCTGTCCTTTGTGCCTTCGTGCAACGCAGGAGCTGCGGTAATTCAGGCCCCCAGGCCATTGTATGGATAAAACGTAGTTTATTTAACAAGTTCAGCATTGACGGACACCTGGGTGCTCTTCATTGGTTTGCTGTTGCAACAGCTTTCCAATGACTAGCTTTATACATTTGCCATTTTTTTTTTAATACAGAGGGTTGAGTCCCAGAAGTGAGATTGTTTGGTCAAAGGGTAAACATATAGTAGTCACCCCTTATCTGTGGGGATACATTCCAAACCCCCAAGTAGGTCCTGGAAGTGCAGGTAGTACCAAATCCTGTGTATGCTATGTGTTTTTCTATACGTACATACTTGTGATAAAGCATAATTTATAAATTAGGTACAATAAGAGACTAACAACAACGACTAGTAATGAAAACAGAACAATTATAACAATATATTGCAATAAAAGCTATGGGAGTGTGGCGTCCTTCTCCGGTGACTGAGTGGCTGCTAAGCTGTAACAGGTAGGCAGCGCCCACGTGTGGATAGGGTGGGCAGAGGGGACGGCTAATGTCCGGGAGGGACCAAGCGGGACAGCGCAAGGTTTCATCACACTCCTCAGCGCAGGGCACAACATAAAACTTATGAATTGTTTGTTTCTGGAATTTTCTGTTTAATTTTTTCAGACCTGGGTCGACCGTTGGCAACTGAAACTGTGGGAAGCAAAACCACAGATAAGAGAGGGACTTTGTTATGTGTAGCTTTCAGAGAGCCTGTCAAATTGTTCTCCATGCGGCCACGTAGGAGAACGCTTGCTTCCCCGCAGCCTGTTAGCAGGGTGGTGGTCAGACCTTGGGGTTTCACCGATAGGATAGGTTTGAATTTGCATTTCTCTTGTTGTGAGATTTGGCTTTTTTTTTTCCACATGCTTAATGGCCATTGGAATTTCCTTTTCTATGGAGTCTCTTCCTGCACTTGTCCATTTTCAAATGTGGATTACGGGATATTTTTCCTTATCAATTTTAGGAGCACTTTGCTGCTTGTAACATGAGCTACAACTATTTTCCCCATTTTGTCCTGTTGTCTTTTGATTTTGCATAGTTTGTTGTCATGTGGAAGGGTTTTCAATATCACCAGATTTATTATTTTTTACTTTATGGCTTCTGGATTCTTAGTTAGAAAGGGCTTCCAGTAGGCCCTTTAAAAATTAAAATAATAAAGTTGTGTGAAGCGTGGGTGATTGGACACAGGCATGTATTTCTTCTCTCTTTTGAAAAATCCCAGTGACATGATACCAACTAAAGGAATGATAGATAGGCAGGTAGATGATAGGGTCCATTTTCATTATTCACGTAGGACGCCATGTTTGCGAATCCTACTTTCTAAAATGTATCTGTGATCCCCAGAGCAATGCCTCTGGTGCCTTCGCAGTCACTTGCAGCTGTGTGAGGAGGGGCAGAACCCTGGAGTCGCCAGTGTGCGTGTCCCCAGCTAAGGAGTCAGTCTGCCTTCTTTGTTTCAGCTCATACTATAAACAAGTGCCCCTTTTGTGGTCTACTTAGGCCATGCTTTTCACATTTTTGTGCTTCTTGTTTTGGTGATTTCCCTGCTTAAAGTGTCCCCAAGCATAGGGCTGAAGTGCTGGCTAGTGGCCCTAGGTATGTGCCTGAGAGGGCAAATATTTGTGTTAGGTAAGTAAGCTTTGTTCAGCCGTGAGTTAACAGTGCTGTTGGCTGTGAGTTCAAAGTTAATGAATCAACAATGGGTATTAAACAAGGTGCCTTTGAGCAGAAATACACACAGAACAGGTGTCTGTACTGATCAGGTAATGAAGATGTTGTGATCAGAGGCTCCCAGGGACCTGACCCTGTGCTTCCCCTAGACACAGTGGTTCAGTATTGGGCAATTCAGTGTTGTGGCAACATTATAGAACCTATGAAAACTGTCATTAGGCAGAGGACAGAGATTAGATAGCCACACGGATGAAAAGATCAAAAGAAGAAAAAGTAGAAGATGAGAAATTTTAACAAATGTTTCAAAGATGGAAAGTGCATGGAGGAATGCTCATTGATTTAGCAAAGTGAAGGAAGCTGCAGCCTGGATGGAGAAGGGAGCCATTCTCCCTTGCAGAACCTGAGAAAAAGCTCTGGTCTTCAAAGCGTAAATCACTGTGGAGTGGTGGGAAGTGAGCTGACGAGCTGAAAACAAGGCCTTGGTGTAAAGCCCTTATGTAGTGTGGTAAGATCCCTCGTCCCCACCTCTGCCTCATGCAGCCCGGTAATGAGAGAGAGCAGGCAGGGATCAGAAGAAACTGCTTAAAATAAAGGGATAAGATATATGTCGCCATGAAACAAAAACAAGGTGCTGTTAACAACACCACCACCACCACCAACAACAACAAAAACAGTCAAAAGCCAAGAAAGAGCTTTTGGGTCCTTTTGGGCAGCAGGGAATTTAAAGACATAGTTAAAAAGGCTGTAAAGTGAAGTGTATCTTCCGAAGGTGAAATAAAAAGAGTAAGAAAATACGTGGGAAGGTAATAAAATATCAATTCTGCATTTTGACTAATAGGAGGTCAAAGAAGAGAGAAAGAAAGAAAACAAAATGGAAGAGATACACATTATCAATTTAAAAAAAAGAACAGTTTTCAAAACTGAAGGGCAAGAATCCTCACATTGCAAAACCATCAAGTATATGGCCCTTTGAGTAAAAAAGACCCACTCCAAGGCACATTGTGAAATTCTGGAACTTCATGGGGAAAAATACCCTAAAAGCAACAGAACAGGTTATACTCAAAAAGTGTTAATAATTTAAATATTGCAAGAGCAATTCTGCCAATCTAGAAGCTAGTGGAACAATACTTTCAAAATTTTAATGGAAAAATAAATTTCAGCCCAGACTTCTCTACCCAAACTGTTAGTTAAGGGTGAAGACAAAGACTGTTTTAGGAATGCAGGACTTCAAATGACTTCCAGGGCACCATTCCTAAGGAGCCTCTGCAGGATGTGCTCCAGCAAAAAGAGGAGGAAACCAAGAAAGAAAGAAAACACCAGCCATAGATAGTAGTGGAGGGAGAACTCAGTCATAGAAAGCATCTGGACTAGCTTGGAGCAAGGCTCCAGAAAGCTTCAGAAATGATGTTTCCAATGTGGGAAAAAATAGAACCAATATATTTAGGCATGTGAGAGTTATAGATAGGCATAAAATAGAGGTGTTGTAACACGTGGAATAAATTAGTGATAGGTTCTTGTACAACCAGGCAGATGAAAGAAAATTGAGGCACAACACCAAGAAAAAGAAAAGGTTATATAAAAAGGAAGTTATGGTCACAGTGCATTACTCAACCAGCTCAAGTTGAGCAATATTTGCAAAGTCCTAATAACATAAACACCTACTTTTGACTTAATTAAAAGTACCTTATAACCATTTAGGGCACTAAGAAAGAGGAAATAAGAAATGTGTATGGGAGCGATAAGCCTTTATTTGCCATGGTAGGAAATCAAAAGATATCTAAAATTGATAAGTAAAGAAACAGTCGTATAAATGTACCCTGCCAATAGTGTTGGCCATTAGTGTTTTGGTAGCAATTTCCAGAAGACACACAGGTGTTTGTGTAGTGCTCTTCCCTCAGGAGCCCTCTCGGTGGGAGCCTGGGGCCCAGCCTAGTGGCCGTGAGGGACAGAGGCAAACAGTCCCCAGTCGCTGTTTTCCAGAGCGAGTCCCACACACTTCAGACATGAGAAAGTGAATTCCTCTCCTCATGTAAGGAGTCGAGTCTTCTCTTTTTAAAGCTACTTCTCTCCCAGATTGTTCCCACAAGGTGAAATAGGAGAGGGAAGAGCAAACCAACATTCGGGATGCAAACTTTCTCACTGGACCAATGGGTTAACTCCTCATTATTTCCCTGCGTGGAGCATCTTTCAAAAAATAATCAAAGGACAAATGCACTTCTTCATAAGCCACACTCCATTGTCATAATTTGGGGGCGGTCAGGGAAGCTTGTACTAGATGCCTTTTTGTTGTTGTTGTTCATTTGCAAACATCAGAGAAATGACAGGGAACAGAGGGAAAAAAGAGCCATAAACACAAATGAATTCCTTTTATACAAGTTGAAGAACCACAGGACACGCTCCTTTTTTTTTTTTTTTTTTTTTTTTAACACTCCAGGTGTGGTGGGAGATTATGTATCCACACAGGAGAGTGGAGAGTTAATTAAAATTTTTGCTCCTACTCCCGGAAAGCAGTGTCTTTTCATTGGATAAGCAGGCTGGCTTTGGAGCGCCGTTTATGCCCCTGTGTCCTCACTGGAGTGTCACAGAAAAGCAGATCAAAGGGAACCTTCCCTCCATATAGGTTTCCTATCATCTTCCTCAGCTAATGGACTTGAAAGCGTCCTCGGCCGCCTGAATGGAGCTCATGTCCTATTTTAGAAATGCCACCTCACTGTGTTGATAGTGTGCGAGCCCGCTTCGATAGATGCGGAAAACCACGCGGAACGTTAATTACAGCAAGACCAGCCCCAACAGTGGGAGGAGCGGGAGGGTCCGACAGAGTGGAACACCTCACCCCCCCGCCGTGTGTATTTTAGTTCTCAACCTTCCATGTGACAGTCAGATACTAATAACACTTGCAACTGAACCCTCAGCGCTCACAAGCAACGTGGTTTTTGTGTGTTTTCCCTTTTCCTTTCAGTCTTTATGATTCTGTACCCTGTGGCTGATATCCCCTACCCAGAGGGGGAAAACTGGGAGAAATCCTGCTGTCTTTCTTTTTAAGATAGTGACAAAATGTAATAAAATAGAGCAAAATGGAAGCCGCCCCTCACGAGGCCTGTCTGAGCAGCAGGTCAGGCGGCGGCAGAAGGTGGCCACTGTCTCGTCCCTCTGGGTGCTGGCGGAGAAAACCTGGCTGGGGCACAGTCACCAATAAAAGGACTATATTCTGCCATTCAGGGCTTTGTGAGACGCCAAAGCTTGTCCTGGTTGCCATGGCTACTGTCTGATTGTGGCGGGTTTGTCACAGTGCTTGATAAAGTGGGAAGGTTATTCTTGATAGACTCAAGTAATCATAACCTCGCAAAGCTTGTGAGTGTGGATTTAACATTTTCCCCCCTCCTCTCTCTCTCTCAATCAGAAATGCCAGGGTGGGGGCGGGGTTCTCAGGACAAAGCAGCCACAGCAGGTGCCCAGCACGAGGGATACTGGCCTGTGCAGGTCTGGAAGGGAGGTCCCCGTGTGTCCAGGGGGCCAGGCAGGAGGACTTGCTGGATCATTTGCTGCCACCTAGCCTGAGTGGGGGCTTCGAGGGATAGGACTAGAATAAGGTCCCTCCTGTCCCTCTCCCTTAAGTAAATTGGTTACGCCTGTGCCGCTCTCTCCTTCTTTCCTCCCTTAACTCCATTAACTTTTCCTCTCCTTTAACTTCCCTTCCTTCTCTCTTCTTCCTTCCCCTCTCCTCCCTTCTTTTCTCCCACCCTTCTCCCCTTCCTCCCTTCCATTCCCTTTTAACAGAACTGATCCTTTAGAAGTCCCTCTTCTCTTTCTCCTCACGTGGGGAATGATGGGACGGTAAGATCTGAGTGACAGCTAATGGACGCTAGCCACAGCATCACAGACCCTGTCTGATCAGCAGAGACCTAGTTGATTATCGACACAGAGCTTCTGAGACTCAGCTGCCTCAGAAGTCCTGCGAGGACTCTTTAAACAGACTCCCAGGTCTCACCCTCAGAGTGTCTGATCTGGTTGGTCTGAGTAGAGTTCCAAGATCTGCATCGGTGACAAGTTCCCAGCTGTTGCTGATGCTGCTGGCTCAGGGAGCACACTTCGAGTGCCACTGATAGAGGCCAAGGCTTATCTGATACAGTTGAAGAAACTGAGGCTCCCAAAGGATAAATTTATTGCCGGCCATCCAAGTGACTTGGTAGCCGTGCTGGGATGGGTGTTCAGTAAGAGGACCTATAAAACCCATTTGAGCCCTGCCTAGTGTGGCTCAGTTGGTTGAGCATCATCCTGCAAAGCAAAAGGTCACTGGTTCGATTCCCAGTCAGGGCACATGCCGGGCTTGCAGGCTGGTCCCCCACCGGGGCATGTGTAAGAGGCAACTGATCCATGTTTCTCTCTTGTATCAATCTCTCTCTCCCTGTCTCTCCCCCTTCCTCCCCCTCCCTCTGTAAGTTAAGTAAATAAATAAATAACTATCTTTCAAACCCATTTGAAGAAGCAGGGCTGGTTGTTCCCTCATCTCTCTTCCACTCCTTCCACTCCTCTAGCCCAGGGCAGCCAGATGAGCTGGTTCTATTCCCAAAAGGCCCCCAGCAGGCCAGCCGCTCACCACAGGTGGCCCCTCTGCAAGGAGCCACTGCCCAATCAAGCCCACCCTCCTCGGTGATCTAAGCCCAGCTGGCCTTTAATTTGTACCTCCTGGGGTTCTCCCCTGGAATGCCCAGGGCCCAGCCCTGAGCCCAGGAAGCCTGCCGTGGGCACCGTCTGCGCCCTTCCTCGCCTGCTGACCTTCGAAGTCGCGTGGCCCTGCCGACGGGCCATTTTGTATTTTGGTTTCTGGCGTGTATGTGCCGCGGCCGCTGCTGGACTGTGACCTCCAGCACCAGGACGGCGCCCTCACTCGCTGGGCACCCACCGTGGCTCCAAATGCCAGCTGAACAAACCCGCGTGGCTGCCTCGGTTGGGAGGAATCTGGACACACGTTTGAGATGTTCAGAAGCCAACCTGCCAGAATGGGGAGGCCGGTGTAGACACAGGACTGGGGAGGGGACGGTGGGAAGGCTGCACGTCAGTGTTAGCAAGGAGCCTGGAAGAGCAAACCAGGCCTGATGCAGGGAGCAGGGGTGCTATGGAGCCCGTGCGGTGGCCTCACACCGGGGCCCCGCCCCGAGGGAGCGGGACTGCGTCTTTAATTCAAAGGCAAGTGTTGGGCCAGTCTCCTGCCTCCCACGCCAACTTGAAATAAAACACGGGCAAGCATGCATTTGCCCCTTTACGGCAGGCTGCATAACACGGGTGAAGCTCCGTGCAAGTGTGTGCGCGCACACACGCACACGTGGCTGCTGTGGCTGGATGCAAATGACTCGCTCATTTGTCAACTGTAACTTCACTCCCCACGACACGCTCCCACATCATGCAGAGCAGTGTGTTGTCATATGCCCTGAATCCGTCTTCAAGGCTGCTTCCGTGAAACAAGAATAAACAAAATTAATGGACCAGCCCTTTGGCTCTGCTTCCTTGCCAGCTATGCAGACGGGGATGGGCCAGGAGAGGTCCCAGGTGGGCAGTTTGGCTCTCATCTCTTTAAGCACATCAGAGCCAGGGCCTCCAAGCTGAGGGACACCCCGCCCCTTTCTGCTTTGTCAAGTTGGCGGGTTGAATGGTCCCCTGTCAGTCACTTGGGTACCGGCCTGAGGCGGCAGCATCCCTGACAGTGGCCTCTCTCCCTTAGGGTGTCGAGGTGCAGACGGACTACGTGCCCCTGCTGAACTCGCTAGCGGCCTATGGCTGGCAGCTCACCTGTGTGCTCCCAACTCCCGTCGTCAAGACTAACAGGTACAGTAACCGTCTTTATGATTACTGAAGACTTACCCTGTGCTAGGCTCTGTTCCCAGTAAGCTCTTTGTGTAGTAGCTTGTTTAATCCTGGGACAAGCCCGCAAGGCTGGTGTGGCTCTGTGAACTCTCCAGCTGGGACATGGCAGAGCTAGGGTTTAGGCTCCTAACCCCCTCACCCAGAGCTCTCACACCTGCACCCTCTTCCCACATGGGGAGCCTTGGCCAGTGGATCGTTACAGCCCAGCATGCCCACGATGGGTGAGCCATCTGGACTGAGAAGGCCCAGGGCTGTCAGATGCAGAAGAAATTCAGCAACTACTGTGTGCCCCGTGCCAGGCTAGGTAGGCACTTTCTATATACATATATATTTCATTTAGTTTTCAAAAATCCTATGAGGTGGATATTTAAAAATTAAACTCATTTTACAGTGGAGGAAAGTGTGGCCGGGGAGGTGGAAGGACTTGTCTGAGATTATGGCGAGTCAGCAGCCCCGCAAAGAAGACGTAAAGACCCGGAGTCGTGGCCCTGGCTGGTGGCACTCCTGATGATTTCATGTCCTGGTGGTTTGTCCGCCCTCACCTCTGCCCACTGTCCCTTGAGCACACGGGCTTGTCCCAGTCAGCCCAGTGCTACAAGGCCTTCCCTCCGGGTTTGCTATCGAAAGTAGTCCTCCTAACTATCCTGTAAGCATAGATACGACTCCCATTTTACAGATGAGGACACTGAGGCTCAGAGAGGCTCAGTCACACACCTGGGGCCACACCCCTGCTAAGTGGCAGAACCTGGGACTAGAACCTCAGGCAGAGAATCAAGGGCTCCTTCTCCGACACCAGGCCACCCCTCTGCCCTCCCATAGGGATGCCCCTCCCGTGGCCCTCAGCACTCTGCCCGCCCCAAGTCCTGCCGCATCCCCATCGCTACAGGATGACGAACAGTCTGGGGCAAGTCTGGGAAGGCGTCAGGGCAGCAAAGCCCCGGAGCCCAGGCTGAGGGTGGAGGATGATGGCGACAACCCGTGCCTTTCCCGGGTCCCCCTGCAAGCCTGAGATGGGAGAACTCCTGACCCTGAACCGAGAGGGCAAGAACCACGATGCGAATGTCTTTGAACGTCGAAGCCCCAGCTGGTTCTGAGCAAAGCCCAGAGGGTGCAGGGAGGTCTCTGTCCCTCTGTCTCAGAGTAACACCTGCCAAATAATTCTCCCTAATCCCCCACTTTCCCTGTGCCGTAAAGGTCCCCTCATGGTGGAGTGGGAGAGCGCTCCGAACCAGGCACATCCGAGCTTGAATCTTGGCTGTGTGTTCTCGAGCCTCAAACAAGCTTTCACTTCCCATCTGTAAAGGTGTCTCACAGTCCTGGGAACGCCGTGAGGAGGCCTCAATGAGGCGTCGTGTGTGGACTCGCCCAGCCCAGCCCCGGAGTAACATAGGAAATACCAGTCCTCTCCCTTCTGACCCTCTGACACCCCGTGTGGAGACCCCTTGCCTCAGCAGAGAAGACTGTCGCAAAACAGAGATTTAAGAACGTGATCAGAGGGCGGGGGCGGGGCAAAAACAATGTCCCCCGCTTTACAGTATTTTATCATCGCTAAAGGCAGCTCCCGGGGGAGGGGGGGGCCTGCCTTCTTGGTAGAAAAGCGCACACACTGGGCCATAAAGATGAGCGGGGCCCCTGAGCAGCCTCTCTCCGGCTTGGGTAATGCCACTCCCTGCCTCTCTGGCCGCCTTCATCGGTGTACCTGCGGGAGCAAGGTGGCCCTGCTGCTCAGTGGTGGTGAATCGGGCTGTCGCTGGGACGCATGCACAGCCAGCCCTCCACCTGCTGCGCTGCCCGTGGTGGCTGCTGGTCAGAGCTCTTCCCCCAGGTCCTCATCTTCCTGCCCATCCCAGACCCCTCCAGGGCTCGTCCCCAAAGACAGATTGGGGAGAGGCCTGCCGCCCCTTTGTGATTCACTAAAGAAGCCAGTTTGTCATTTGGCCAAGATACTAGCTGTTAGTTCACACCAAGGGGAGGGAGTTTCTAGCTGTGAAGCTGACTTTGCAGGGATGCCCAGCACGCTTTTGTTGAGCCCTTGAGATAGCCCCCAGGAGCAAAGGTGGATGGTCTGCGGTGGGAGAGCGGCGGGGGGCTTCTTGATTCCGACCTCTCACTGTTTGGTGGCAGCTCTGCTTCCTGTGTGTGGTCAGCCTTGGTGACGTTAGGGGCTGCGGCATCTGTGAGCTTTGGGGTTCCCCCAGGTCTAACCTAACTCACTCTCAGCTCCGTGTGTCTTACAGGGAGGGAAACATATCCACCAAGCAGATTGTCTTTCTTCAGAGACCGTGTCTACCTCAGAAAATCAAGAAGAAGGAGTCGAGGGTAAGTCCTTGATGGCCTTCCTCGCGTTTCTTTAGCAGGGCTTCACCTTCAAGTGCATTTGTCTACAGCAGTCGGGTGAGCAGCCTGCCCCAACTGCCAGCAGCTCTGAGCCCAAGGACACCTGAGCCCCTTGGCAAACTGCATCTGGCCTGAAGCTGCCAGAATGGGACAGATGAGGGCACCGGAGGGCCTTGTCTGCCAGTGTCCTGCTGCTGGCCAAGCCAGAAGGGCAGAGGAGAGAGGTTCTTCTGGACACGCCAGCCTGCCAGATATTCCCGCTGGGCTAGCAACAGGGGCATGAAGTCAGCTGCATTCTGATGGGATGTGCGTGGGGCAGGGCTGGAGCTCAGGCCCGGTGTCTGTATCTGCATCTCATTACCCGCTGGCTGGAGCTCCAGGCTGCCTGTCGCATCCCTCAGGACATCAGAAGTCTGGTGATCTTGGCAAACAGACCCTGCTAGAGCTCCTTTTTGACAGGCCCCAACCTGAAAGCCTCTGAGTGACAGCGGCTGGTCTAGACAAGGTCAGCCTCAGCCTGCAGCAGTGAGTCCTCACTAGGCAGGTCAGACTGCCCTGCAGGTCGCCGAGGTCTTGTTTCCCCTCCCTGGCTGTTTCAGGAGGCATCCGGGAAACTCAGTTGCACCGGGAGGAGGTGGCCATTCTCAGAGTACTCCCCATGTTTGGTGATGTCGAGCCCAGGTCCTTCCCCTGTGTCTGGTGATTCCGATGTTTCACACCTCATGCGTTGTTGCTGGTGGGTGCGGTTCCCGTGGACCAGTTGCTCAGGAAGAGGCAGGCGAGTCAAAGGTGTCACCTGGAGCCAGCTCACCCCACCTTTGATGGCCAAGACCATGCTCTCCCGCGAGCCTGCTGGGCCTGCTCTCTCCTCACCCTTGGAACCGTCCTGTGCTCCCCAGTCCTGGCTCCTCGTGTTCTGTGGACACAGAGCCTGGACAGGAGCACCACGCGAGTGAACAGATTGGAGCAGCCCCTCACCAGCCAACAAATCCAAGGGGAACCCGTTTGTGGGGTGAACGCCAAGGAAATGGTGCCGTGAAGCCAGATGGGGTGGAGTGCAGAGGCCAGTCTCTCTCCAAGCTCTGATGCACTAATGTGACAGGTGACAGTGGCAGAGAACCAGAAGGCAACCGCCAAATCCACCATTAACCACCAGGAGCAGGCAGCCGCCGGCTGGAAGATGGATCAGCCGCCAGGACTGCTGTCAGCTGTGACTTAGCTGTAGGCTCCAGGGGACTGTGTGTGTTCACAGACTGACACTCAGCAAAAGTGCGGGCAAGGTCTCCATCAGACACCCAAATGAACCCTCTTTTGCCTTTAAGGGGGCGGGGGCGAGGGCAGCGCTGGCTTTTCTTGGCTGCTCTCCAGGTTGTGGTGCTTATGGATTCCACAGCAAAGACACGCGGCGTGATGTTGCTTCAGGCCACGCATCTTGGAACAGGATGGCCAGTGGGAACCGGAGTGGGCGGGGAGGTTTTTGAGGTAGAGCTTTACAGCTGGTGTAAGAAGGCAGAATGACTTTCCTCGGGGAAAGTCTAAAGAGGACGGGAGTCGCTTATTTTCTGGTCAACGGAGACTTCCAGTCCTAATGAACTGCACAAATATGGGCAGGCTGCTTTCTCCTGGAAAGTGCTCATGTATCCCCTACTCATTGCGCGGATTGGCGGGTCCCGAGCACTTGTTCTCGGTGTGATCTAGAGGGGTCACCCACTAGTGCAGTCCCGGAGAGGGGACTTTGCAGCAGACTCCTTGTCTCCGTCTCCTCGTCCCTGTCATTTGCTCCGCAGCAGACTCAGGTGGGTGTTCTGTTCCCACAAGGTCTTGTACCCCCGTGAGGGTGGCAGTAACCTCATCCAGTCCTGATGGCGCCTGAGCTCCCTGCAGCCCTGACACTCTCGGCTGCCTCTTCCTCTTGAAGCACCTTCTTCTCTTGGCTCCACCCGTACTCTCCTGGGTTTCCACCGGGTTCCTCAGGGTTCAGACCCGGCGCTGTTTCTCCTCTTGCTCTCTTACCGCTTCCTTAGAAAGTCTCTTTCATCCCAGAGAGAGAGAACCTCACTTGGCACCTCTGGGTCATGACCGTGGTGTCTGCATTTCCAGCTCTCGCTTCTCCCCTGAGGCCCAGCGCACCTGCCCAGTCACTGCTCAGCCATCTCAGGGCACCTCGTGACTGCCCCTCCCCCACAGCTGGCCCACCTCCCCTTACCGAGAGAAATGGACCACCACCAACCCAGAGGCACCCGCCACCTAGGGGCCATCCTTGACTCTCCCCATGTCCTGCCCCTATTCAGTCAATCCTTGAAACATGTCTGCTTGAGGTCCAGAGTCCTCCACGCCTCTTCACTGTCACTTGCCTCAACTACTTTTGTCTCCTGATGACAGGTCTTCCTTCCAAAGTGTTCTCTGCTCAGAAACCAAGTGTTTTTTTTGAAAAAGCCAATTGAATCGCATCACCCACTGCTTAAAACGGTCCTAAAGCTTTGCATTAACATAAAGATGGAGCCCTGGCCAGGTAGTTCAGTTGGTTAGAGCATCATCCTAATGTGCCAGGGTTGCAGGTTGGATCCCCAGTCAGGGCACATACAGGAATCAACCAATGAACGCATAGTGAGTGGAACAACAAATCAATGTTTCTCTCTCCCCCGCTTCCTTCCTCTCTCTCTCTAAAATCAATTTTTTTTTAAAAAAAAGATAAAGGTGGAAATCTGTAATGTGGTCCCCAAGTCGCTGTGTGGTCAGTCCCCATGTTCTTGCTTTCCAGCTCTGTTGGCCTGCCCTTCCGTGCCTCTCCTGCCTCAGCGCCTTTGTTGTGGCTGTCCCCTCTGCCTAGGACACTCTCTTCCATTGTATTTTCTCGGGACCGTGTGACACCCCGGGAAGAGCCACACTCCTCTCTCTCAGAGCTCTCCTCTGGTTATTTGTGCTCATTAGCTTATCCTGTCCTGGCAGATTCAGTCCATGAGGGCACAGGCCTTTTTTCTGACTGCGGTGCGCCCAGTACCCAGCTTTTAGGTGGTACTCAACAAATATTTGTTGAATCAGCCAATGAGGAATCAAAATTCTGAGCTGGGACATACCCATTATGCCCACCATTAAAGTTTTAAGGAAAGAAACCCCGAGATGGACGCACCGAGGACGAAGCACACTTAGTTCTCTTCTCATCAGCGGCATGGACCAAATTCTCTAACGAAGCCTTGCCAGCATTTGAAAGAATCCTCTTGTGTGTGAGCACGGCTTTCGAGGCAAACATGAACTCCTTCAAAGATGACAGGCGGCTGCTCCAGAGAAGTCTCGTTCGGCTAACCCAGCTGAAATGGGGCCAGATAGTTTCTAAAACGTGTGAATTAAATCCATTAGCCCCCGCTGACACGGAACTCTGGTCACGCACTGCTGGAAAGTGAAGGGCTGTTTTCCACTCCCGCAGTTATTTCTGACACGGACAGCTCTTTGGAATCTTTCGTGGTGTCGCCCCGGCAGCACAACCAAGTACCCAGACACCCTGCTAGGGAAGACCGGCATCGGTGGTGCAGCGCCGGTCCCACCAGCAGCCTGCCGGCTGCATTCCGAGACTCCCTCTGCTACTGCTCAAGACACCCAGCCCGCCCTCCAGACAGGAACGCCTGCCTTTCAGTGTGGATGTGACGGGCCTCCTCTTGGAGTCTGTCACTGTCCCAGGGACTGCCACATCCCTGCCTCTCCTCTTCTCGCTTTCCGAGATGTCATCTTTTTGGGCTTTGGGATCTGGAGCAGTTTTTGTTCTTTGTTAGAGACTGTGGCTGTCCCCAGCTCAAGGTGGGAAGAGAAGCCAGGGGGGTGAAGGGGCAGGTGTGGAGATGGGAGGGAGGCTGGGAGAGGCCTGGCAGGGCGGGTGATGTGCTTGTTTCCCAGCTGTTTCTCACACAGCTGAAGGGCCCAGATGCCTTTCCTAGCTTGGTGGCTCATAGACTGTGGTCCCTGGACTGGCAGCATCAACCTCGGCTGGAGCTCTTTAGAAAGGCAGTCTCCCCTGCTCCACCTCCACCCGAGGCCCACTGAGTCTGATGTGGTGAATGATTTGGTTAAGGGAGCCAGCCCTTCCGGTGAGCCTGATGCCCGCTCCAGTCTGAGAGCCTGTGTCTTAATTGAGTCGTTTAGGCCCCTTTCCAGGCTCACCTGTGGACCTCCATCCAAATTTTATCATTATTGACTTTTTAAAAAATGGGCCTGTCAGGGAGCCTTCGGTATACATACTTGTTTTTAATAAACCGAACCAAAGAATCTTTAATGGCAGTTAAATCTGGACTTCCATTAGCTGACCACTGGGCCTAATGAATCAAGCGCCTGGCCTAGGAGATGCGCCTGAATGTAGCCAAGTCTGAGAGCCGAGGCGCTTGTGCGCAGGGCTGAGCCACCCAAAGGTGGGTTGCCTGTTCCTTTGCTTCCTCTCCTCTCTTCTCTCGCAGGGGTGTCAAACTCATTTTCACCAGGGGTCGCATCAACCTCTCGGGTGCCTGCAAAGGGCCGAATGTAATTTTAGGACTGTATAAATGTAACTCCTCAACAGTTAAGCAAGAGCTCAGCATGCTGCCAGGTAGAAACAAGGAGGAGGGCTGAATTCGGCCCGAGGGCCTTGTGTTTGCCATCTGTGCTCTAGGGCAAGAGCCAAAGCCTTTTATCCACCCAGAGCTGAGAGGCTGGAAGGGTAGTGTGGGGCCAGAGACAGCTGTGTTTGGGTTCTAGCTCTGCTGTTTTCTAGCTGTGTGCCTTTAGGCAAGTTCCTCTCTGAACCTACAAGCTCCTTTGTAAAATGGCTCTCGCAATGCCTATTCAGAGTATTGCTTTGGGGACTCAGGGAAATGGGAAGCCTTGTCACTGTGTGAGACACATAGTAGACACCTCGGTTGTGTTTGTTCCTCCTAGGCAGGTATTCTACAGGCTGTTCAGCCTTTGCAACTTGGAACACTTAGCTTTTAGATGGTACAGACCCTGAGTTTTGGCCGCTGCTACTTGCCTGCTTCATGAGAATGTCCCTGCAAAGGAGAGAAGGAGGGAAGGGGTAGACTCGGGTCAGAGCCTCCTGGGTGCTGACTGCAGCCCGGGGACAGCTGCGGTGGGATCGGGGCCCAGCCAGCGTGGGGGTCCAAGATGGCACCGCTGACCCATCTGAGGACACAGAAAACAGTGCAATCCTAGAAGGCGTGTGGTCTGGCAGATTTTTCTGTTTTTACTCTGAAGGACATTAAACATTGGCTGCAGTGGTGCCCATCCAGCTCAGCTCTGACATTCCCGAATCGTCCTCTGCCCAGCAGGCCGCGCAGGTTCCTGGAGAAAGTGACCCTTTCCACAGTCTGTGTCCTTCTGTTGCATTATATCAGGAGGTCAACAAAAATGTGGTCTTCTTCTGGAAACTGGACATGGCCGGGCGTCCAGAGGAGCCACAGGCCTCCTGTGGTTGATGTAGCGAGAGCAGCCCCTGAGACAGTGTCTGCATTTGTGTCAGTGAGTAACAGGTGTGGAGGGTAGAATCTGGCACAGGTGGAAGCTGCTCGGTTGTATAGCCCCCAACTGCAGGGGGCGCTGTTCTCACCCACGCACGTGGTCAGGCCCCTGGGGCGTGCACTGCAGAGGCAACTACTTTAGAGAAGAGGCACTGGAGACTTGGAGAGATTAATAACTTGCCCAGGGACAGAAAGCTAACAAGTGCCAGAACTGGGATTTGAACCGGGGACTCAGCTGCTCTACTATAGTGCTTTGATGCTTTAGCAGTTAGGGCCTTTCAGCCGAAGCAATCTCACCGCTTTCTTTTAGCAAAAGGAAAACTTCCTCTGAGGTACCTGATAGCTGACTGCCTCTCAGAGTTTTGTATATAAGGAAAGCTTAACTGGTGCTTTTCTAAGAACAAGCAAAAATGCAGAAGCTGTGTTTGGGGACATGGATTTCTCTTTAAGGCTCTTCCGTTTGGGCTGGAGTGGTAAGGCAGTGGTAGCTGCTGCCCATGACCAGGCAGCAGTTACGAACCATGATTGCTTGTGCCCGAGAGCCACAGAGGGTTGGCGTCAGAGGCGGCAGCAGGGCCTCTGAAGTCCCAAGTCGGTGTCTTGCACTAGTGGCTACGGACCTGAGGTGCCCGCTTCAGTCTCTGCTAAAGTGGGCACCACCGGGGTGGGGGTCTGAGGCACCCCTTTGCCTGTAGAGGAGTTCCATTGTTGGAAATCTGTGGCTTAGGTGGAAGCAGCTCAAACCATCCCCAAAGGGAAGTCTGTCAGCTATAGTATGAGAGAGAGAATCCCCCAAAAGGAGTGTCTGGGCAAAACCCTTCCAACACCGTAGGTGAACTCCTTTGGGGATTTGGGGGGGAGGGAAAGGGGGTAGGAGGACAAGATAAATGTGAAATCGTAGCCTCTACGTGCACTTTGCTCCTCTTCATCTTTGATGGGATATTCAGATTTACCAGCCTTGTCCAAAGGTGCTCAATCCAAGAATCCTATAATGTGTTCAATCTCAGAACCCGGAGAGTATTTAGGCAAATGTTTTATTTGGGGAAATAGATTTCCGCCACGGAAAATTCTGCAAAGGTGGCAGATTTTTAAAAATTTACATAGCACATTTTTGGTTTTTCCTAGCAAGGCACTCAATTATTTACAATGTGCTACAGCCTTAAAAAATCGTTTTCCACCCATGGCGCAGTTGCATTCCTGGGCTCCCCTCTCCAGCCCAGCGGGAAGCCGTTGGAACCCAGGGCTCCGTTTACTTTTCTTTCAATCACAGAGTGTCTGAGATTTGAGTCCATATTTGGCAAAACCAACGTGGTGTGACTCAAGTAGAAAGAAATGACCGTGGTGGGAACTTGAACTAAACTCAACTCCTGGGTGTACGTACCATGAGTCACAGCTGCACCTGCAGGGCAGCCAAGCCACATGCTTCTCTCCTCCCGGATGAGACCACTCCCTGCGGTGGGGGTCCTGCTCTGGCCCCCATCTACCCGCCCCGCTCTCTTCTGGGTTTCTCTCATGTTCTCTGTGCCCTCACAACTCTGTGCCCGGCACATCCTAAAGGTCCCATAGCTGCCAGCTCCCCAAGTGTATACCACACAGCTGTCTGGCATCGGACTCTGTGGGTCTCCGCCCAGAGTGGACTGCCCCCTGTCCCCGCGCTCTGAGGTGGAAGCCCTCCTGGGGATACTGATCCCCACTAGGCTGACAGAGGCCAGAGGGGCTTTTGCTCAGGAGGACTGGGGGGACCCCTGATGCTCAGGGAGCGGAAGGGAAAGGCTGCAGTTCTTTGAGTCGTTAACCCACAGAAGGCATTCCTCATTGATGAAGACAAGGACCCATGGCTCCGAATCTTCCAAGGTGTATTTTCTAACACCCTTCAATGTTTCCACATCTTCTCAAGCTCATTTGCCCAGATTTATTCCAAGCACACAGGCTGCTAAACTGTCTTCCTCTAAGACAGTTCACATAGTCAACAGACTCAGCAGGACTTCGAACGTTTTCCACTCTTTTCTTCCTTAAATTAATTTCTCTTCTTGGAGACCAACCAGACAGAACGTGCAGATGCCCCCGTCCCTCCTCATTAAACCCTAAGCTATGTTTTGACTCGGAAATAGGACTGGTTCACCCTGAAACACAGTGTGGCCGGCATGGCGGGGCTCTGCCGTCCCCGCAGTGGCGTTTCCCACAGATAGGTTCTGAGTGCTGCTCTGTGCTGTGCCCCAGGGATGGAGGCGGCCAGATGGCTGCCCCGGCCTAATGGAACTTACATCTGATGTCAATAATGGTGACGGCAACGTATCTGGTATATTATGTGCCAGGCACAGTGCTAAACGCATGGCACGAATTATCACATCATTGAAACCACATAAATACCCTGTAAGGCAGGGCTCGACAAACCACAGCTCATGGGCCAAGTGCAGCCCGCCACCTGTTTCTGTAGATGAAGTGTTACTGGACCACAGTCACGCTCATTTGTTTACATATTGCCTGGGAGTGCCTTTCTGCACCAAGGGTAGAGTTTAATGGTTGCCACAGAGACCACGAGGCCCACAAAGCCAATATAAAATATTATCTGACTTTTATAGAAAAACTTAACTGGCCGTGCTTTCAGAGAAAATCAAGTCTCTATCCTCGGTTCTAGTTAGCGGCACCGCCCCCACCGTATGGATGAGGGTGCTGAGGTTGAGAAGCGAGGCCGGCGCGTGGTGGAGTTGGGACTCTTCATGCATGTGGTCTCACCCCACAGCCCCAATACTTCCACTTTTGCGCTGCTCAGCTACCGACTGCACAACCTGGCTCTTCGCAGAGCCTCTGCTGACGTCCCTGCCGTGTAGGGAAATGCTTGGTTGCAGGTCAGGCCCTGCAAAGCAGGGTCTGAGACATATTTGGATGGTGGAGGTTTTCGGGGGCGGGGAGGTTCTCAGGAACAACTCCTGTGGGGACAGCAGGGTACAGGAGTGGGTTGGGGAGCTAAGCTGAGGTGCTGTCTCAGCAGTGGCCTCGGCCCACCCTCCGGGTAGCTCTGGAGCTGAGATGTCCTTTCAGAGTTGTCACTAGTTGGGACAGGGAGGGATGGGCCGCTATGCCCCGCCTGGACCAGTCCTTGGCTGTAGATTGCCCCAGGAGGTGGTGGGAGCTGTCAGCAGACAGCAGTCCCCACAGCTGGGACAGAAAGCGTGCCAGTACAGGGGGACCCAGGCACCCCACACTTGGTACCCTTCTAACTCAGGTGAGGGGATCCCGGCCCAGGGCTTGGTAATCCACAGCCTGCTCGGAGCCCTGACGCTTAGAAGGGGCACCCCCCACGTCCCCTCCCCATGCTGGTTATCCAGATGATAGACTATCAGGACCTCCTTTTCCAGGCCTTTAGTTTGGGACCAGTTGAAAGAAGTACCCCTCGACCCCCACAACACCCTGAAATCCATCCACCTCTAAAATACACACACATCGTGGGCCACACCATGGACGGCATCAAGCAGGCTCTCGTGGTGGGTGTGTTGTGTTTGGGCTGCGATTGAAGTTTGCTCCACCCCAGGGGTGCTGGGAATTGTGCGTCTTGCTCCAGAGAAGTGACGTGGGTGAGATGTTCAGGTGAAGCCCTGGGTCACGGAGCCTGCATTTATTTATCCCCGCCCTCTCTGACGTTCAGTTTCAGTGGCGATTCTCCAGAGAAGACATGCACAGCAGGCAGATGAGGAAATCCAAAGGGAAACTCAGTGCCAGAGACAAGCGACAAGCAGAAGAAAACGACAAGAATTTAGAAGACCAGTTTTCCAAGGCTGGAGACGTGGGCAACTGTGTGCTGAGCCGGCAGCAGGACGACGGAGCTGCGGAGGAGCTGAAGGCGCCCGTCCAAGAGGTCATGGGAGAACAGCTGTGTCCCGATGGCTGGCTCTCTGTGGAGGGTGGGGCCGTGCAGAACGGTCCTGCCGGCCACTGCGGGGCCCCGGCCGGGGGCTGCGAGGGGCACTTGGGTCCTGCCGAGGATGCCAGGGAGGGAGGTGCTGAGGAAGTGGCTGCAGAGACAGCGGAAGACAACTGAGTCTCAGCAGTTGGCACTGAGGCCAGATACGCTGGCCAACCCGAGGCACTGTGCCGGCAGCCAGGCTGCTTAGCCCTGGTGTCCTGCGTTACCCTCTGGCTTGGCTTGACCTCTCCTTGTGAGCTCGCATAGGCCTGCCAAGGGCCAGCTCCCTGACAGTGTTGGTTTCTGCACATCCATTTGAAATGTGTTGTAATGCCCCAGTGTTAGAATGCAAGAGGTCAGGTTATTTCTTCTAAACCTCAGGGCTGAAGGCCCAGCCCTGGCTCCACCACTCCTCAGTGGGAGGGTCTGGACCATTCAGTGCCTGTGTCCGCCCCCTAGGGCCTCCAGGGAGCATCGGGGTCGAGTCCATGGGTCTCCCAGGCTACAAACCAAGGCTGTGTGTTTTCATTCCCACACTCTGCCGGGGCGGTGTCCATCCTCACTGTTCTCTGCGGGCCCTTGGTGAATGTAACAACCCCTGGAGCCCTATCAGCTGCTCTTCACCCAAACCCCCGAACCCTGCTGCTTTGGCAAAGAAAATGACATTAGAGGCGGGGAAGTGCCCCACCTCCTGGCTTTTCTCAAAGCGTTCCCATAGATGCTGGCAATCTGGAAATGAAAGGTAATTCTGTTTGTGCACCTGCCCTTGCAGAATGTCCGAGAAAGTATTCTGTGTTAGCATTAATGCCAATTTTTTTTTAAGGTTTTGTGTTCAGCACATCATGTGACTCACGTTCTTTCTGTCATTCAGGGCACCCCAGTGGGTTGGGTGCCCTTGTCGTGTGCTATTTTAATCAGTGTATTATTGGCCAAGTTGATCCCCATGTATGCTATCACGTGTTTATATTGTCCAGAAAGTATCATTAAGGCTTTAAGTAGATACAACTGGTGTCTTGACCAAAACAACAGCCTGTCTCTTTCTTGTTTAGTTACTTAAAGCAATAAATCATCTATGAGTTAGAACATTGTGAGTACTCGGTATTTATTGTGTCGCAACAAAAAAGTCCCAACCTGACATCTGAAGGACTCAATCCCACATCCCTCATTCATATTTCCTAAGTTACTGACTCCTGGCGCATGGTGATCACAGAGAAAATGAAGCACCTGTGTGCAAGGAGAGAGCCAGCTGAGCTCACTGTGCTTTCTCGTCATTTGTAGAGAGAAGGCAGACTGGGATGCAGGTGCCACCAGGTAAGCCGGGGGCACAGCCACTCCCATTGCCGGGGGCGAAGGCGACCAGTACCTTTTGAAAACAAATAATAGCCCTGCACCAAGCTCTTAAGTAAATTATTTAGTGAGGCAAGTCTTTTCCCTGTTTGCAAGTTTGCTAAGATAGAACACGTCTGTCGCATGTTTTTATGGGGCAGAATTGAAGACCCTTGTACAGCCACATCATGGAGTCACTTCCCTCTTCATGGTGGAGCAGACGTCCCCACCCAACCCCCACTGCTAACCTAGAAAGGTTGAAGGCTCTCTGTTCAAAGAGAACTATTTTAAAATGACATGTTCCCATAATTATACCCAGGAATATCTATACGGCATCTTTGATTTAATACAAATGTTCTCTCTTAGCCCGTGTCTTAGAGGATCACAGCTTTAAAAAAATATATGCTAGTTAGCAGCAGGCTGGGACAGAAGCAACACTCATCTTTCACAACTTTGAAAAGCCTGCGATCCCAGGCTGAGTCCCCCAGGGCTGGGCTTACACCACTCAGCGCTGGGTACATTTTTCAATAATTAAATGACATTTATGTTGGCTGAATGTGTCATGGGAAAAAAAATTAAAGGTGACTTTAGCTCATTTGAATTCCTCGGGAAATTGGGGCCTAGAGCCAAACTAACAAATAATTCCTGAAGATCTTGTTTTTTCCCCCTCACTTCTCCACACCCCTGCTGATATCTGGCAAAATGTCCATCTACTGCAGGCGGTTCTCAAATTGGCTGCATGTTGGGATCACTGGAGACTTAAAACCCAACACCTGGGCCCCACCCCAGAGACTCGGAGGTGCTGCTCTGGGCTGGGCACCGAGACTCATAACCCCTCCCCGATCCAGGGATTCTCAGGTGCAGCCAAAGGTGACACCCACTGGCCACAGGCTTGCTATGAATCGAATCACAGCTTGCTCCTTGTGAAATGCAACACTTTAATGAAAGGTAAATAACCAAGCCCCTAACATCCAGTCCTAACACCCTGCATGTGCATTGCAAGTTCCTGAAGGAAATTTTAATTTCCTGTGATTGGTGACAGTTGTGTGGGTCACCGTTGGCATGGACAAGGTCCCAGTGACCAGCGAGGGTTGCAGAGAGTTTCAGTGTTTGTAAGAGGAGGCCTGTGCACTTGGCGGTTAGTCTTTGGGGCTGCAGGCGTCACAGAGGGTCTTGAAGGAACAAGGAGTTCTAGAGGGGTGATCAGGTGACTGAGTGGTGACCTAAGTGACTGATAGGCCTCGCTGCCACCACTGGGCAGCCAGACGGGGCATTCCAGGGAGGCCAAGGCCAGTTCACGGAGGCCACAGAGAGACGGCCGTGGAGGGTTTTGGTAGTTCTGAGGCCCAGCCATTGGTCTGTGGAAGGAGGTTTCTGGAGAGGGAAAAAAATCTCGGAAAAGAGATGCTCCCATGAAACTGTGGCTGAATTTGGAGTCTTTCACTAGGAAACGGTTTCAAGACTTGCTCTTCACCTACGGAGAATCCCGAGTGGGTAGTGGGCGGAGGTTGGCCTCACTCCAGGGCACTCGGGGAGGGGGCAGGATGCTTATCGATCGAATCTGCTTAAAGAAACACCTTGCACTGCTGCCCCCACACAGCCCTGCAGTCGAAGGGGGGAGTACTGAGAGACTGCAGATGCTGTTAGCGCAGGGGGAAGGCTGTTCTACGTCGGGCTCATTGAGTGGAAACCCCGGCCAGGCTTCGGGATCACACAGAGCTGGCTAGAATGCTCACCTTGCACAACCTACAGATGTAACTTCAGGTTCATTTCTTCACACCTCCAGGCATCAATTGCCCATGTGTGAAATGAGGCTGATGACACCCACCTCATCGGATTTTTGTGAGGATTAATAAGGCGTGGTCAAGTGCTTGGCCCATGGAAAGTGCTCTCTGGATAGCAGTGAATCATAATGCAGACAGGTAATAAACGTGGCAGAGACCAACAGTGCTCACCCAATACCCATGGGCTCCTGTACTGCCCAGACCTTCTTGCAATTTGGGGCCATGTGACAGGGCTCTGGTCCACGGGACATGAGCAGATGTGATGTAAGCCAGTTCTGAGCCTGACCTTTAAAAATACCCCAGGCAGTCCCGGCCCTCTCTTCATCTCCAACGCCCTCGGGATAGTTCAAGATGGACCACAGCATGGGGGATAAGTAAACCTTCACTGTGATGAACCTCTGGGATTTTGAGGTTTACCTATTACTGAAGCACAGAATTCCCCGTGCTGACTAACAGACATACTGTAATGTTCATAAAATCTTTGTTAGTGGTTTATAAGTAACAATCCTTGCTTGAACATTTTTAAATCTCCAAATTGATCATATTTCACTGGAAGTATGTGTGATGGGACAAGCTTCAAGAAAAAGAAAAACCATTGAGACATTCTGATTCATTTTATGAAGCACATTTTATCAGAACCCTAAACATATTAATTATGGCCTTTACTAAACCACAAAACATCTTTCAAGAATAGCTCTCAGATGTAGCAATGCTTATTAGTAGGAATATGTTGACGCCAAATCCATCAGTTATGAAACACATTTCGGTTGGGCCCATACCCAGTGCGGGGCGTGCTGGCCCTGGGGGAGTGCAGGGAGCAGCTCAGCCTGGCTGTCCTGCTGAAGCTCACAGCCTTGTGCAGGCCAACAGCAGCAGCTGGGGCTAAAGATGAAGCCCTGGAAGGGTTGGTTAGAAAGGGAGATGCGGAAAGGAGGACCTGGTACAGACAGGCAGCCTGGGGGCGACTCAACACTGCCTCCCCACTTGTCTCAGTGGTCCTGTTTCCAGCAGCCCTCCTGCAAGTGCTGGGAGCGACTGCGTGAGCAGCGCAGGGTGTGCCTCTGGTCATTAGCGCTCTGCTCGCGGTGACCTGCCAAACCACTGATGCAGCTTCCCGGGAGGCTGGGTTTCCTGTACCTGGCTCCCAGAGTTTGGAACAGGGAAGCATGTGAAATTTAGCTCTGAGTACAAGACCCAACAGGCCTTTGGCTGGGATTTCTGAGGTGTCTGTCGCCAGAGAAGGAAGCAAAGCAATGTTCACCGCAGTTTCCTGTTGATAATGATCGTTTCTGTGGCCAGACTGAAAAAACTAACTCTGCTTACAGACAGCTGGTTCTCTGAACCTGGCAGGTATTTGCTTCCCTAGCCCCTGCAAGTCAGTGTGGGGTGGCATTTCCCTCCAGCAGAGGAAGCCAGGCCACGTGGGAGACCTGTGGTTTTATGTGGGCAAAGGGGATTGGATCATTCACTATACAGATATATAGGGGTTTTTATTGTTTGTTTGTTTTAAACAACAAATGTTAACACCTCACACTTCTGGAGGCTGGGAAGTCCAAGATCAAGACACTTGACAGATTTGGTATCTGGTAAGAACCTGCTTCCTGATTTCATAGATGGCCATTTCCTCCCTGCATCCTCACATGGCAGGAAAAGGCAACAGATACACAATTTTCAATGCCTCCACCACTGTGCTAGGTGCTAAGAAGACAGCAATGAAAGAGACAGACACAATCCTGGCTCCCTTGGAGCTTACAACAGACACAGAGTAGTTGCCCCAGCGGTTACACTGTGATGAGAGCTGTGCAGAAGCACAGGAAGCCATGGAGGCAGAACAGGGGGCTGTAACCTGCTTATGGAAGGCTTGGTGGATGACGTGAGAGCCAGGCTGAGAGCTGAGAGCACCAGGTGAGCTGCCCACAGGGGGACAGTGTGCTGAGCAGCTAGGAGCGCAGGCTGTAGAGCCAGTCTCCCTAGCTGGAATCCAGGCTCCACCACTTGCCAGGCGTGTGGCTTTGGGCAAGGTACTTATGCCCTCTGTGCCTCAGTTGCCTCACCTGTAAAATGGGGGGGATAAGAGTTGTAAGAATTAAATGAGTTAGTATATGCAAGATGCTTAAAGAATGGGTAGCATACAGGAAGAGCTATGTTAGTGTTGGTGATGGGGAGGGGCAGGAATTAAAAAGGGAAGCATCTGAAGAAAGACGCTTAGCGTGTTCAAGTCACTGGAAGAAACCCATTAAGGCAGCTTTGCAGTGGGTGTGTGGCGGGGTGGAGCAAAGTACCAGGGAAGACTCAAGAGATGAGACCCGGAGACAGGGGCAGGGTAGGGGGCCAGATGCAGGAGGGCCTGCGATCCACAGGAAGGATTCCGGTCCTCCGGCTAGAGCAATGGGAGGCCACCGATTACTTCTAAAGGGGAAATGACCGAAGATCTGTATCTGTGTAAAAGATCTCTGTTGCGGAATGAGAAAGTTGGCGTGCAGGGAGCCCGCGGGGAGTGCAGAGGCGCAAGTGAGCAGGCTAGTGCTTTAGTCCAGGTGAGAGTGCTGCTGGGTTGCACCTCTGTGGAGAGGGAGAGGAGGACAGATTTGATGATAATTTAGGAGCAAAAATTGACTGAATTTTGCAATTGATTGGAGTAAGGGAGCTACCGGCCACACCAGAAAGAGATGAGCACTGTCTTTACCAAAGGCATTTCCTCAGAAAAACAAACACCCCAGTGATACTACTGTTGCTTGGAGATTTTCTAAAACTAGTATTGTGGATTATTTTTCAGGACTTGAATAATTCAACATTTTACAAAATCAGTAGAACATAAGTCTTGATACCTTCCTTAAGACTCCAAGAACTAAGTCTTTAATTTTGGCGGGAGTTGCTGGGCAGAAGCACGGGTGGGGCGGTGCCTTGGAACAGGCGTGCGGCCGTACAAAGAAAACGTGTCTGTCTTGGGTCTGAGGGACAGAACCTGAGTTCTGCCCCCAAAACATTTTTTAATGGCGATGCTGGCCATTACCTCTTCAGTGGCGGGGAGGGTTTGGGAACAAGCCCACGGTGGAGTCTACGGAAAGTCCTCCCTGAGGACAGGAAGGAGACCAGTTCCAGAGGTCTGGCTTTGTCATTCCCCAGCCGCCGCGTGAACTTGGGCAAGCCCTCTAACCCCATCGTCTCCTCCCCCCGTCCTGGTACAACAGGACAGCATCAGTTCACCCCACCTACTTCCCCCAATTGTTGGGGGATGATTTAGTGAGATATAAAACAAAGTACATTTCCAATGCCAAGTAATGCTGTAACATTCAACTGATAATAGTATTCCAAGTAAAATCTAGACCACCAATGAATGCAGGTAACCCCAGAGGAACTATTTCCTATCACTCTTTCTTTCTAACTTGCCCTGTGAAAGTGAAGTTATATCACATTACAGTAACATCTGTCTGTATTTAAATAATCTAGAAATGAAAAAAAGTGTGGGGGGATATAAAATATACTAAAAAGCTACCATAATTAAAACAATGTGATGTCAGAACCACAACAAATAAGGAGACCTATGGAACAGAGAGTCTAGGGGGGAAAAGTCCATGTGGGTGGACTTTGTAGGTGGGAATTTAGCATGTGGTGAAGGAGGCATTTTAAGTCACTGGGGAAAGTGCAGGACACTGGACAAATGGTGTTGGCACCTGGAGAGCCGTGTGGAAAAACGCCAGACCCCCATCCCCATCACGCACAAAGGTAAATCCCCCATGGATAAAAGACCTGTAAAACTATCAAAAGAAAACATATCCATAAAAGCCAAGGGAAGAGACTAATATGCTTGATTGTACATAAGTTTAAACTAGTATAAGTTAAAACACAGAATTCAGTGACAAGTAACAGAAAGGGAAAAAATATTTGCAATATGTATAACAAGGGATTAGCATTCATTTCACTTTATAGAGTTACAAATCAGTCAGACATTGAAGTGGATATAAAAATGAACAAACACACCATTCTCAAAAGAAGAAAGAGAAATGGCTAAACCACTTTAGGTAAACAAAAATAAAAACAAACAAACAAAAAGAATGCTAGGGAGAAATCAGGAAATTAACTTTTTAAAAAATCATCTTTTCACCCAACAGACTAGGAAAAACAGGGCTTAGAATCTCTAGTTTTGCCATAAGGTAGGGAAATGAGTATTGTATTTCACATTGTATTAGAATACAAATTGGGCATTTTATAGAGTAGGTAATTTGGCAATACTAGCCAATTTTTAATTTTTTGTATTTATTGAATGGGGGGGGGAAGAGAGAGAGAGAGAGAGAGACAGACATTTTTGTTGTTCCACTCATTTATGCATTCATTGGTTGATTCTTGCACGTGCCCTGACCAGGGATCGAACCCACAACCTTGGTGTATTGGGATGATGCTCTAACCAACTGAGCTACCCACCCAGGGCAATACTAGTCAATTTTTGACCCAGAAGTGACACGTCTAGAAACTGCACAGGAATACAACACGGATATTGTAGGAACGAGTGTGTTCACTGAAACACTGTTGGTAATAGCCCCAAACTGGGAACAGTCTATCACAAATATTCATCACAGAGATATGGGTAAGTACACTATGGTACAGTATTCAGAGCGCTAAAAGAATAAAACCAGCAAGCACACATACTTGTGTATGCACACAAGATCAATACGCTGTAGAATGTCTAAAAGGCTACCTAGCAAGCTCTTTATATAGAAGTTCATCCTAGTTGAGAGACCAGGGTGGGGGAACAGAGGACTTCTGCATTTAGTGTACATATTTTTATATTGTTTGATTATTTTTATTGTTCAAGTACAGTTGTCTCCACTTTCCCACCACCACTTTCCCCCACCCCACCCACCCCCACCTCCCACCCTCAATCCTACCCACCTCTCACTTTGTCTGGGGGTCCTTTATACATGTTTCTTGATGACCCTTCCCCTTCTTTCCCCTGTTATCCCCTCCCCCGCCCCTCTGGTTACTGTCAGTTTGTTCTCTATTTCAATGTCTCTGATTATGTTTTGCTTGTTTGTTTTGTTGATTAGGTTCCTGTTAAAGGTGAGATCATATGGTATTTGTCTTTCACCGCCTGGCTTATTTCACTTAGCATAATGCTCTCCAGATCCATCCATGCTGTCGCAAAGGGTAGGAGCTCCTTTCTTTCTGCTGCATAGTATTCCATCGTGTAAATGTACCAGTTTTTTGATCTGTTTACTGGTGGGCACTTAGGTTGCTTCCAGCACTTGGCTATTGTAAACTGTGCTGCTATGAACGCTGGGGTGCACAGGTTCTTTTGAACTGGTGTTTCAGGGCTCTTAGGGTATAATCCCAGCAGCAGAATTGCCGGGTCAAGAGGCAGTTCCATTTTTAGTATTTTTACAATCATATTTATCAGAGAACAAAGATATTTAAAAAGAACAAAGGAACAGACACAGTTTTGGTAGGCTCAAGCACAGCACAATGGGACTTGGGGTGAGATGGACGAGACTAATGGGCACGGGCAGGGCTTTTTAATAACTCAGAGCAGACTGATCAAGATGTCTCTCCACAACTGGGCACACGCGCGTTACAATGCACGCGTCCCTCTGACGGCGGGCTCGTGGGTAGCTTTATATGTCACCACTGAGCTTGCCGTGTGTGCGCGTGTTAGCAGAGAGTGGTATCAAAGACAGGGCATCTCACTATTTCTCTAAGATCAAAACAGTGTATCTCTCTGAGTTTCATTTAAAATAAAATTAAATAACAGCTCTCAGGTTAAATTATCAGTATGTGATCATCTGCAATAACCAGGAATAAAGGAAATTGCTGTTTTCCATTCAAAAAGGAAAAAACAGACCTCAGGCACGGGCACCGCTGACGGTCACTGCAGGCACACACGTGTTCGTACTTACACGCATGCACCCACGCGTGCAGAACGCCCCCCACGACAACAAGGCTCCCCAGCACTGTCTCCAGGGCGTGGGGACACCCCTTCCCCCTGCCCCTCCCACCGGCGACCCACAGGGCACCAGCGCTCCGGCGACTCGCCCAGACGCCCACCCTCCACAGCTTCCCTTTCCACCAGAGAGAGCTGCAAAAAGACCTATTTTCCCCAGAGCGTTTTCACTTTCAACCTTGTTGAAATATTCTCAGTATTCAATATACTTCTTTGTAGAAGATGGCTTTTATCACTTTTTAGCCTCATAAAAACAGTTCCCCGAAGTATTTAACGTGCTCCTCAAGACGACCTTTGTCCTACGCTGTCCTGTCTCCAATTCCTAGCAGTGACTGCACGTCGCAGATGTTCAATAAATGGCAGTTAACACGTTCATCGTCCTCCAGAAAAGGTCGTCTCCTCCCCAACTGGAGACGCACTGCACGCCTCCTGAGAGCCTGTCATACAGTCAGTCTATTCTCGCCCGTCTTTAAACAAACGACTGTGCTTTAGTTAACAGTATTGTGTCCACTGTACTGTTAATTTCCTAGTTTTCATAAACATACCATCTTACATGGCTACGTAAAGAGTATATGGGAACACTGTCCTCTCTTTGCAAGTCTTCTGTAAATCTAAAATTATTTCAAAATAAAAAGTTAAAAAAACACATTTTTAAACATGAGCAGAAAAATGGAGTTCTCTTACTACCGCTCCTCCTTCCAGCCACTATCTCATTTCTCTTCCCTTTATACAAGAGTAAAATTATTTGAAACTATTACCTGCACTCAATCATTACAATGTACTTCCTCCCAGTTGTTCTTAAACCCACTCCAATACTTTCACTCTTAACATCCATCTGATCAAGACCACCAATGACCTTCCAGCACTAAACAGCAGAACTCACGCCTGCTGCCCTAGGAGCAGACAAGACGCAGCTAACTAGTCATTCTCCCTTGAGACACCTTCTTCGCGCACCTTCTTCGCGTGGCTTCCTGACACCACACTCACCTTCTTTGCCCGCTCCCTGCTTATCAGAGCACTTTTTACAACCCGAACAGCCCCACCCGCCCCCACAACTCAGTCCGGACCACGGACACAGCAGGGGCAACCTGAAACGAGGTGAACGTCAAAAACTGACCATAAGGGACAAAAACAATCGATGTATAAAAGCCGTGAGTTCATTGTGATACTTTAAAAAAATCTGCCCATCTTCGGAGGTTGCCAGGGCACCCACTCATAGCAGGCTAATTGATTGTTCAAAAGGGCGAGAATCAAGCATCGACCCTGCCTTTCCAGTTCATACCCATCTCGGCAAAAAAGCCAATGAGGGAGAGTTCTCTACGGAACAATCGCAGGTAATACATGCAGGAAAATGACAGAAACGGACAACGAATCCTTAATAAAACTGTAGGTACAGGCCACGACCGACAGCTGCTACAATAATTAGGTGAAAGGCTGACAGCTTCGTACTGGACGGATCAGGCTGACAAAGGCTGACCCCACTGACTGACCTTAGTGACACTCCAAGTGAGGCAATCAGACACCACGTGCCTCCTCGCGGGTGAAACAGGAAGTACACACCACCACTTACAATGCAGTCTTGCAAAAAAAATCTCGAACCTGAATCTCTGTCAGCTCCAGGTCTGAGACCAGTTTACACGGCACCGAGGATACAGGGTGATGCTAAATGACGCGCTGAGAGTAAAGTAAGCCGGGTTCAAAATGGGGGAACGTCTTTAGGGACAAATGACCCAGCTTCTTCAACAAATATACGATGGGGGCAAAGAGTGACGTGTGTGCGTGAGCAGTGGAGAGAAAGTGCCATCGCGTCAAAGGAACGTGAAAGACGTATCAACCAAGTGCAACGTGTGGGCTTCGAGGCAATGGGGAAACGGCAGAAAGGTCTTAGCTGATATCAAGGAGTCACTGCTACTTGTGCTGAGTGTGACGTCGGCCCCGTGGTCGTGCTGAGGTGATGTATCTGTTGGAGATACAAGCTGAAGGACAGGTGAAATGATATGATTTCTAGGATTTGCTTCAACATACACCAGGCAACAGCAAACACAGAGACGTTGAGGGGAGACAAAACTAAACGTCACCATGTTGACAATCGCTGAGGTTGGGTAATGGATACACAGGAGCTCATTTTGCTGTCTTCTCTACTTTGGTGTATCTTTGAAAACTTTCCTGAAATCTCTTTTTTAAACTAGGAGCTACTGGCTAAAACCAGGGCTCCAGGGCACAACATCCTGATCTCTGACCTGATGTCCACCTTCAGGGACCCTGTCGGCGAGGAAGGGGTCTGGGCCTCCCAGAAAGCCCCTCTGATGGCGGACTGTTCAGGAAAGACCAAGTATTTGATCCATTTTCTGGGGAGCACTGGTACTCATACCAACTCTCAACACTTGAGAGAGACTCCTGTGTCAGCTAAACGATCTCTTGAACAGACTATGAAGGTGTCTCATGTCACAAGAAGAATCATTTTTCCATACACTCACAGACTCAGAAGAATCCTTAAGAATTCCTTCAACACAGCTTCTCAGCCCCATGCAGGCCCTCTCAGCCACGTAAGAAATGGTATTAAGTACCTAGTCTGTGTCAAGCATGGCGCTGAACAAAACGGGGCCCTACCCACATGAAGGTTACGGGTTAGTGAACTAAACCTAAGCCATCCAACAAATCCCTTTGGAATAGGACAAGGAACAGCATGTTAATCACACGCTCAGGCAGTGTGCTGCCAGGCACTTTATATATATTACGTACTTCAACCTCGTAACAGCCCGATGGGGTAGGAGTATCATCTGCAGGTGCGAGTGTGTGCACACGCACGTGTGATTACAAACTGAGGCATAACGCAGGTAAGTGACTTGCTAAAGATCATCTCCCCAGTGAGTGGCATAGCTGAGATTTGAACCCAGGCAGTCTGGTTCGAGGGCTCTCTCCGGTCTACATTCTCAGGCACCACAGTATAAATTCCAAGGCGCCGCGGCTGGAGTTAGCTCAATGGGAGAACCAAAGAGATCTTGACTGTCCTGACAAGCAAGGGCAGCAGGACATTCTCGGCCAGCAGACCAGAAACACTGTTCAGCACTAAGCCCCAGGAACAGAGCTGGAAGGAAGTACAGTTCAGGCGCAGGTCACGGCCTGGCCCATCTCAGCAGTTTTCAGAAGGTGCCAGCGACTCACTAACAGGGTGGCAGACAGAGCTGGGATCTGCAGGACGAGTGGCCCTCGCTCTGTGACAAGAGCAGGCTGCGCACAGGCCATGGTGCTGGGTGGGTGGAGGCAGTGGGCGCTGAAGATGCTCACCCTGCACCTCCACTCCCAACACAGAAAGGCCTGGGGAGCCATTTTCTGTACATCTTGTGTCTCTTCCCCCACCAGCTGCCTTTGTCCAGGTGGCAGAAGAGCCTCTTGCTGCTCCCACATCCCTGAATCATGCTTTGCTTCCATGCTCTCAAGCACCCAGCCCTACAGCCCAGCCCTCAGCCTGGACGCTTTGGGGTCAGTGGACGAGTCAGGGCGCCTTAGAGCAGCCAGAGCTTTCGCATTCCCTCACCTCTGCAACGCCGACGGTCACTGCCTTGCGTGGATGCTGACATTCGCATCAGGCAATGGCCCCTCTTCCTTCCCACTGAATTCATAGCAGGAATTGAACCTAGAGGGTGTCATGCTAAGTCAGAGAACAACAAATACTACATGATTTCACTCATATGTGGAATCTAAAAAACAAAATAAATGAAGCAGAAACAGACTGATAAATACAGAGAACAAACTGATGGTTGCCAGATGGGAGGGGGAGGTTGGGGGGCTGGGGGAAAAAGGTGAGGGGATTAAGATGTATAAATCGGCAGTCACAAAATACTCATGGGATATAAAGTACAGCATAGGGAATGGGGGGGATTACTTCGTAAACTATGTAACTGTCTAACCACTATGCTGTACACCTGAAACATAAAAAGATACTGAACGTCAACTGTAATTGAAAAAAACAAGAGAAATAAATAGCTGACAAATGATCTCTGCTTAAAACTTGACAAAATTCAGAACAAGGTAGTGGCCAGAACAGCGCGGCCAGCCATCCTCAGGCCCGTAAATCAGTGGAGTGCTGAAGCTCCCGGTTCCCGTGAGGCCAGCAGCCAGAGCCCGGGGGGCAACCTGTCTTCCCTCAGCATCTCAAGAACAGGATCTCCCCCACCAGGGCTCTGGGTCCCCAGCACTGATCTGTCCTTCTTCCAGACTCCCTGCATCTTCACAGCGTTCTCCATGCAGGCAGCCTTCAGCCCAAGACTGCTTGTCAAGAAAGGATGGCCTGGCCTGGCCTTAACCCACAGATTTCTTTTGGATTTTAAAAAGTCTCAACAAGGATAAGAACTACCATCTGCTTTCTAGCAGTTTCACCAGAGCAGCCTTGGGACCAGGCTGCATCACGCTCTCTCCCTGCCCTGGGGGGTTGCCTGCCCGTCCAGGCTCAGCAAGGAGTTAGTCGTTAGCTGCTTTCTTTCAGTCATTCAACAAGTATGTGTTGAGGAGCTGCTGCTGGGGTCAGAAGCGACCCTGGCAAAGGAATGAAATGAAGGCAGAGAAGCAGGACTTGGAAACAGCACTATACCCGTAAGCAATCCTGAGCACATTTCTACGGCCAGCCGGCCAGCCAGCCAGCCCGGCCACCGCGGGCAGATTCAGCGTGAACACAGCGGTCACCAGTGCCTCTGTCCCCAGTGAGAGGCAGCCTCCTACACGCAGTGTTAAGGCAGGCAGCCAAGACACAGAACATAGAAGGGGTTTCATCTGAGAAGAAACTAACAATTAGTCAGGAGACATTACTTCGGATATTCTTTAACATTAAGCAAATACGCTGGATATTCAATTCCCGAAAGCAGCAGTTTTCCTAACCATTTTCGGTTTCCAAACCCGACGTGGCTGGTCTGAAGAAGCCAGGCTGCAGGCCATGGTAAGGTCCACTATGTCTTCAAGTATAAAGATTTTTCAAAGTAACGTTATTAAGAATGTGTTTAAATTGTAAGTTTATTGAATAAAGATATGTAGGCTGCTGTCAAATAATTTAAAAATAGCTTTTACTTCATACACAAAACCACATTTTCATGATTAAATAAATACAAGTGTATGTCTATATACTTATAGAAATCTCTACTGACCAATTCAAGGTACATCATGAGATAATCAAACAGTATTAATAAAAGAAAATCAATACAAAAAAAGCTTAACTGATGAAGTCTTTGCAAAAAGTTTATCATTGAAGTCTGTCAGGTGGTTTTTCTTTTATTCTCCAGCAGGTCAGAGTTCACAGCCCTTAAAAAAAAACAGACTAAGTGGAGGGAAATTCATCTTGCCACAAATCACGTAACATGAAATCTTACTGTCCCGAGGAAATCTCACCACCTTCTCTTTTCCACCGTTGCCTGCTCACTACCACCACTTCTCAAAGCAGATGTGTTCTTTGGGAACATGGCTATTTGCTAGTTGCTTGGAGAAAAAGTCGGTCATCGGAGGTGGACCACAAATATAGAACAAAGTCTCTTTGGAAATATGATCTCTTATCTCCTTCTCTGTTATTCTTCCTTCTACCAAGAAACAGAATAAACGCCAGATCAAGCCAGACACATTTGTACTGAGATGAGGAACGACTAACTGCAACGCGGCAACAGTGTTTACTTTCAGTAACTCAAGCCTAGTGAGTCCGTCTTGCACCATTCACAGGACGGCTCCCGTTGGCCACTGGGGCCAGTCCCCAGCACAGCCCCTCGCCAGGCTTCCTCAACTGACGGCAACTAAAGCGGGAAGCTAATCGTAATGCCCTCTTCGGAGAAGAGCATGAACTTAGGGCTCTTTGGTAGAGATTCAAAACTGCCTGCAGCGAAGTAAAGAAACTGTTTTTGTGAAAAATCCTTCCAGGCAGGAGAAACCACAAGTAATTTAAATTACCATTAATGGCAAATGGCATCGATTCAGTCAAGGCTGGAATATACATTCTTTGCATGCATACTACGGTGATGATGCAAAGGCCCCCTAAAAAATGTGGAAAGTAAATTTTTAATATGGGCAGTAGGAAAACTGTACATAATAAGTAAACCCAACTAAATATCTCCTTATTTTTCCATGATGAATCACCTCTCAATTCCCCAGGTAGTGATATTCCCAGCCAGCCACTCCAAACAATAAAGCATCTATATTCACCCAACTGGCATGCCCACCAACTACCTGGAGATAGTCAAAGTATCTTTAGGGGACTCACCCGTGATGTATGGCTTGAGTTCGGCACTGATTTGTGTAGTTTGCTTTGTAACATGCAAACTGCATGCAATCTTCTCAGGAAATTCATTTGCTAAATCGAGGATATTTTTCTGGAATGTCAAACATATTTGGTCACACTACAATTTTAAAAAATCAAACCAGATGTGCACAACCACTGATGCCGAATCTCGCCTCCCATTCTACACACGTCTGCCGCTCGTGCTCTCCACTTAGAGATATTGTTTGCCGCCTAGCAGGACAGAGCATTCAGAGTACAGAGGGCTATTTGGCTTTAATTGAAATCTGAATATGCTAACAAGCATATTACTAACTCTCCGGGAGTTTTTTCTTTTTCCTTTTTCTCAAGCTTTGGCAATTAAGCAGCAGTTTCACTGACCACAGTTGTGTCTTTTAACTGTTTCTGTTCTTTTGTTCATCCTTGCAGCTGCAAAGCAATCCGGAGTGAAAGCCTTCTCCATCAAATGCACTTCGTGTCAACAGATGCAACTGCTGGGGGGTTCAGTTACCCAGCTGGGTCCCCACTATGTGCGTCTCACCTACCCCTGCAACGCATGAGCCCACATGAGTGCATCTCCTGACTCTTTACAGGGTCCCAGGCGTGGTGACTTCCCTGTTCATCCACCTCCACACTCCAGCCCCCAGGCCTGCCCTGTCCTGCCCTGTCCTGTCCTGTCACTGGGAGCCTCCGCAGCACTAACTGTTTGACTTGTCCTGGTAAGATGTGCTGGTTGATTCTCACTCGAACAGGATCAGATTAGACTATTGCAGAGAAGACAGAAACGAGAGGAAAGTTCCGTGGACAATTAGAACCACGACAAGTTTGCTCACAGCGAGCTACAAAACATACATTTCTCCCTCACCTTAAACAGGAGTTCGCTGGTATTTTTTGCACTGTAGAACAGTTTTATTGTTCCTATCTCATATCCACTTCCTTTGTTTGCCCGTTCCCTGTGGAGATCCGCCGAGTGCCGCAGGATGGAAAGCAGAGGGTTAATTCCGACTCCTCCTGCAATCAGCACGAGGTTCCTAGAGGCATCTGCAGGCTGAGGGTCGAAGTAGAACTCTCCACCCACTCTCACGGCCACTTCAGAGTCAAGTGTACACTGGGCAGGAAAGAAAAGATCCTTGAGTCCTTTGTAGCACAGGTCTTAAACTCAATGTTCTTCTTTAGTAAAACTGACTGCGTCTACCTCCAGCATTTTTATCAGTATTAGGACTATTTTTACAGCTTGCTCTCAAGTTTCCCAGAGCCCTGTGAATTGATTCCACTTGGCCATTACACAGGCCATTTGCTACTCTGCCTTGTGATCTACATTGCACAGCTGCTCCAGTATTAAGGCTTTAAAGGAGACTCGCTTGAATAATTTAGCCATTTGTTAACTACGTAGGTGAGGAACTGGGTTGTGAAGAGGCGCAGGGGCCAGCTCTAAAGTAGGAGTTTCCTTTTCTGAGAGGTACTCCTGTTCTGATCAAAGCCATGGAGCTGAGAGAGGCGGGACGGGACAAGTGTCACTTACTGCAGCTGCCCTGGGTTCATCAGAGCTGAGGAGTGTGGGTACTGGGGGCTTCCTCCTAGTTGCCAGCAGGGCACAGCCAGACCTGCTCCACAGACTGAGGCCAGTGGCCATCAGGCAGCACCACTCAATCCTGTTCCCTTCTCCCCAGAGCAGCAAGAACAGGAAGCCTGATGCTTCACACGATGGGGTGAGGACTACGTACACCTACCCATGTAAAGTACCCACGGTTCTGTGAGGTCACTTACACCAGAAACACAACTGGAGCTGAGGGCACTGTTTTCTTCGTATGGGGAAATACTGCCCGTGAGGGAGTGCTTTTGAAAACTCGCATGACACTTTTCCACTGCCATAATTTGGAGAATCCAGCTGGCACCTAGAGGGCAGGGCCAGAGATGCCAGGCGTCCTATGCAGTTAGCGGCGCCTCCTAAGCTGATGGTTGAATGTGCGGGAATTTTGTGAGCCAGCATCTACTACTAGTCTGACATCAGCCTGTGTGGGAGTGTTTACAGGACAGAAATCAGCAAACGTACAAAGCAGGGCCTTTTTCACTAAGAGAGCTGGTTTAATAGCATGCCGTTATCCGCAGTGCCCTGCTCGGACTCCTGAGTGACCAACGGGACATACACGTATAGGTGAAACTGGCTTGTAATGATCTAGGACTAGGCTCCAACTCACTTTACAAAAAACCCCTCAAAGCTTCATGGTTTTTTTGTATGGATCTAACATAGTCTGAACTTTCTAGAATGTAGCCACCATGTAGACTGTACTTTGTGGTACTCAGAATTTCACCAAGTGCCCTGGCTGGTGTGGCTCAGTGGACTGAATGCTGGCCTATGAACCAAAAGGGTCGCTGGTTCCGATTCCCAGTCAGGGCACACGTCTGGGTTGCAGGCCAGGTCCCCAGTAGGGGGCGTGCGAGAGGCAACCACACATTAATGTTTCTCTCCCTCTCTTTCTCCCTCCCTTCCCCTCTTTCTAAAAAAAATAAATAAAATCTTAAAAAAAAAAAAAGAATTTCACAAAGCATGTTCACTATTCTGGAAAACTGCATCCCAGCTGGTAATGTGCGTGTGGTCCTTCGGCATACGACCACCTGTACCACCTGCATCTGCAGACAGTGTTCATGGTGACCCTGCACTGAGGAAGGGCCACCTGACTATCTCATTCTCATGCGTCTCCTAGTTTAAACATGCCCAACCGTTTCTATAACAAAGTACATTACATTTGGTTATGAATCACTTCCCTTTATTTCTCCCTTGTGTTACACTCGTAGAATCATTATTATTATTATTATTTTTAATTTTCACTAGGAAGTCGGCTGCATCCAGGGCACTAGGAAGTCTTGTTAACGTGGACAGTTCAGGAGCAGCAGGGAGTGTCTGGCACTGGCCAAGATGGTGTGGAGGGGTTCTTACACTGAGTGCACCAAAAGCTAAAAGGATGAATAGACAGAATCTGAGCGCTCCAAAAGCTAGCAAGGTAACGGGACAGAGAGGAGCCCCCTGAACGCTATCCCTGTAAGAACCGGGGCTTCAGCAGGAAGGGGGATGGCCTTTGAGACAGGAGTCTGCCATTCTCCCAGCTTATGGCACCTGAATAAACCCCTGTCATTTTGCACCAGCACCTGTCAAGAGTCTGGCTTTCCTCATGGCAGGCAGCCAAACCTGCGTTTTGGTTACAGTCTCTCTAAGCCCCTCACATCTTAGACCTTTCTTGGTCTAAAGTTCTGCAAAGTCACCTTGACATACACTTCTACTTCACGAGTATCTTTGTTAACAAAAATTAAATGTAGTGTTTAGAGATTTCTGGCAGTGAAAAAGACCTGCGTGTCTGAAGAGAAATGTCCCTTCTTTAGGGACCCCCGCCATGTGGACAGAGCTGTGACATGTAACACACTCAGCCTTATTCACTCATGTCCAGTGACCACGTCCCAGGCGAATCCCAGGTGTGGTGGTCTCAGGTTATAATAGGATCCTTAGGGCAATGTTTTAAAGCAGGGGCGTCAAACTCATTTTCACAGGGGCCACACTGGCCTCACAGTTGCCTTCAAAGGGCCGAATGCAATTTCAGGACTGTATAAATACAACTGCTCCTTAACGAGGGGCAAGGAGCTCGGCGCTGCCACCAGGTAGAAACAAGGTGCCAGGCCGGATAAAACAAGGTGGAGGGCCGGATTCAGCCCGCAGGCCTTGTGTTTGCCACCTGTGTTAAATAGCGGGTCTAGGAAACTTGATGGTTTTAAGTTATTCCTTTCTATTTAAATAGTTCCTCATAAAAGGGAGTCCTCAGGCTCAGGGGAAAGGTGTCATCATGTAGAACAAACTAATTTTATTTATCTATTTATTTATTATTTATGTTTCGTTTTTGTTTGTGTGTTTTTTAATCCTCACCAAGGATAGTCAATTGATTTTAGAGAGAGAGGAAGGGAGAGGGAGAAACACTGATGTGAGAAACATTGATTGGTTACCTCTTGTACGCACCCCAACTGGGGATCACACCTGCAACCTAGGTGTGTGCCCCAACCGAGAATCAAACCCGTGACCCTTTGGTGTACAGAGATGATGCTCCAACCAACTGAGCAACCCAGCCAGGCCACGAACTGTAACTTTAAAATGCATGTTGATTGTTTTATAATTTTAAGTGTGCTTGGGAATTGCTTAAATTTTGCACAATAAACTGTATTTGTAAAAAAAAATTTTTTTAATGTGTTGATTACATTAACTTTGGATTTCAAGACAGTTCTAGAAAGGGTGATTGGATCTAACAGGGTTGAGAAGATGTAGTCTGGAGAAAAAGTGCAGTAATCTAGGAGGCAGAAGACACGCTCAATCACAGCCCCCGTGGAATCCAGCAAGCCCCTTTACTTGTCTGAGTCTCTGCTGCCGCATTTGGACAACGGGTCCCCGCACCTGCACCGCTCACCCCGCAGGCCGTGGCAGGCACACACTGGGGGGGATCTCCCTGAGGGAACTGAGCTCCATAGTAGAGGGCCCTGTGTTCACTGCGGCTGTCTGGAAGGAAAAGCGCTGGGGGTGCCTGCTTCCTCCTTTCCTGTCACTAAATAAACCAGAATCCAGAAATAAAGAAATTTGTATTGAGAGAATAGGTTTGTTCCATTACACGATCCCCAAACACATTCACCGAATGAGCTCCCCGCTAAGAAGCAGAACGCACCACGCACTTCTGAAGGCCAGACCTCTGGCACCCGCACCTGGCACTGCGCATGGCGGGCAGCAAGTACCTCCTGACCCGACGCTGTAAGCTGTCGGGGCTCTACCGTTTAAAGAAGAGTTACTCAAAGAGAAACTCTAAGAAAAAATGAAACATTATTTGAATTCACACAGCAGGTCCTTATTGGTAAAGAACTGTTAAATGAATGAAAATCCTTTCTCTGAGGGGGAAAAAAAATCTGAACTTAAGTACTTTAAATATGTAGATTTTTACATGAGGATGATAAGTGGTTTTCATTTTTGACAAAAGAAATCAGCAGCAAGGGAGCATTCTGTTAGTAAGAACTAAAATGTAGGAACCCCCAGACTGACTACCCAAGGAGCTTCTATAGAAGGAGCTTTGAAATGCTCCTTCCTCTCCAGTCTGAAAAGCAGAATTTATGATACAAGAGTCGCTGCCTAACAGTGACGCGGATTTACTCTCTCTACACCCTGCCCCCCCACCTCGCTCGCCCGTACCCTGATCTCTTCATCTGTGAGAATCTGAGAGTAAAAGAGACTACGAAATGAGAGAGAAAGTCTTTTCAAATGGTCATCTCAGCACGCTTAGTAATGACAACAAACAAAGCCTTTAGGTGGTTGTTTTTAGAAACCGCAGTATTTTCCACCCTAAAGTTGGCAAGAAAACGTGCTCCAGGGAAAGATAATACTCAAGAAGCCTGTCGTCTCCTTAGTGACAAAATAATCTTCAGGAGATCTATCTTCTAATTTGCTAGCATCTGGAAAGAATCAAAAGCCATCTTTGTCTTCTGTTGATCAATAAAAACTGCCAGGGTAGCATGGACACAAGACTCTCAGTCTGTACAGCACAATAAGAAAGTGAGTAAAAGGACATTACCTTCAATTACACAGCAATGTATCTAATTGGAGTATGGATTTTCTACTTGCGAAATAAACAACTTTCCCACAGCAACTGGAGCAGAGGCACAATAGCTGTCTAGAACCCTTTACCCTGCCAGGAGTCTGAGCCAAAGCAGATAAAATAAAGGAAGACATTTATGGCACTTCATCCCATGTCCCAGCAGAGCAGCCTGCGGCCACCCAGACACTCACGTGCCTCCATTGTCCACTCTAACAGCCTAGTAAGACAAATTCTCGGGAGGGATACAGCCACCTGAGAATGGTTCCAAGAAAAATCTGACTTCACAAAGGCCGTCTGCAATTCCCACTGGGCAGAGTGGAGCAAGCACTACAATTAGGATGTGCATTCAAGCAATGCCACTTGGAGATTTTCAACAGCCTCTAAGAATAAGTTCCTTCATTGAAATGCCAATGAGGCATGAAACCACGCAGGGAGCTATGGACCAGGACCAGGTCAGGTCACGTGGGAGGCTGACACCTGGAGGGGGCTCGTGCACTGGGAGCTGGGTGGCTAAGCTCATTTTAACAGCGAGCACTGGGTACGTGAACACCTTGCTGATCCCACCCCTGCGGCATATTTTAGAGACTCAGGATGTAGCCTGGAGATAGTAAAGGGTGAAAACCCATCGAGAATCTAAAAAGGAATGAGGAAGCGGAGGTCACACTGAAGGAAGGACTCAGAAGTCAGAGGATAAAAATGTGGCAGGGTACCCTTACAGTGGAACTGCCAAGGCAAGCATCTAGGGGTTACTCTGAACACATAACACGTGACATGTTAACCTCAAGAAGAACATCTATTTTGTTGCCCCAAAGATCCAAATATCCTTTAATTTTAAAATTATTTTACAGTAAAACTATATTTGGTGCACAGTTCAATGAATTTTAAAAGGTACACAGATCTGAGTAAGAATCAAGATAAAAAAAGTTCCCTCACCCCCCAAAAAACGCCCCCGTGCTATCCCTTCATGCTCACAGCCCTCCCCACGCCTCACCCCTGCCAACCACCCATCTGGTCTCCGCCACTGCACTTTCGTTGTCCACAGGTGACATAAAAGGGACTACACAGTGCATAACCTTCCAGACTAGCCTCCTTCACTCCACACGTGCCTCTCAGAGTCGCCCACGCTGTTGTGTGCCATCAAAAAATAGTTCTTCTGTTTTCACTGCTAAATAACACCACATTGTATGAACATATCACTGTTTATCTATTCACCTATTGAGGGATATTTGGGGTGTCTCCAGTGTTTGATAATTATGAACAGAACCGCTATAAACATTCAGGTACAGGCTTTTACATGAACAGAACTTTCGTATCTCTGGTACAAATACCCAGGAGTGGTACTGCTGGGTCCTATGGTAAGTGTATATTTAATTTCATACAGAACGGCCAAAATGCCTTCCAGCACGGCCCTAGTATTGTGCATTCCTGTTAGCAACACGACAGATTCACAGTTGCTCCACACTGTGTTAGCACTTGGCATTATCAAAATTTTAATTTTAGTCATTCTAGTAGGTCTGCAGACATATCCCACTACAAATGGTTTTACTCTGCATTTCCCTATGATTAATGTTAAAAGATGTTAAATACTTTTTCATTGCTTATTTGCCATCCTTATCCCTTTCAGTAAAGTGTCTCTTTAATCCTTTGACCATTTTTACATTGTTTGTTGTTTTTACTGATTTTTGAGTGTTCTTTATATATTCTGGGTACAAGTTCTTTGCTGGGTATCTAAATTGCAAATACTTTCTCCTAGTCTGCAGCTTGTTTTCTTAAATTGTTAATAATGTCTTTTGGGAAAAAAAAAGTTTTAAATTTTATTAAGTCCATATATCAAACTTTTGTGGATCTTGCTTTTGGTGTCATGTCTAAGAACTCTCTGCCCACCCTGAAGTGCAGAATATTTCCTGCGCTTTCTTCTAAAGCTTGTGTAGTTCCATGTTTTATACTTAGGTCCACAACCTCTTCTGATGTAACCTCGAGTATAGAGTATGAGAGGTTGGTTACTTTTTTGTGGGTCTAAGTCTGGACAGACAATGTGGATAGACAAGTGTTCCAATACTATTTGCTGAAGGGTTACCCTTTCTCCACTGAACTCCTTTAACCCCTTTGTCAAAAATCAAGTGGCCGTATGTATGTCAGTTCATTTCTGAACTCTTTCTTCCACTGATCTGTGCGCCTCTCCCTCTACCAATACCACACTGTTTTGATTACTGCAGCTTCGTTTTAACTTTAAATGTGAGTAATATGATTCCTCCCATTTTAGTCTTTTTCAAAACTGTTTTAGCTATTCAAATCCTCTGCCCTTCACCATACATTTTAAGATCAGTTCATCTACATCTACAATATTTGTACTGGTGCAGCCCTTTGTGGCGAAGGGGATAAGAAAGTGCCTGGGATAGGATGGGTTGTTGGTAAAAACAGGAGGCACACTTGAGAAGTGAAGGAGATGGCAGTGAAAAAACACACGGGTCAAACACTAAAACGACAAATGACTGGCCTGCTCTGAGCGCACCCTTTCTTCTCGGAGTTCTAACAGGCAATGGCTGTGCAGCTTACGCAGGGCTGTGTCTGAGTCCCCCGAGGCAGCAGGCGTTATGAACAGCGAACGTCGACTCCCTCTCCGAGGCCTGTGTGAAGAGCTCTCGGGAGACTGAGGCGGAGAGGCACCGGCACCACGGGGTTAGCGGTGCTCAGCTCTGGGCACGAGCAGCGTGTAATAGGGATGGTCTTCCCTCCAAATAATGACGGGATAATAGTTCCGCTCCCTTTATTTGGGATGATTAGGACAAAAGAGTCTGCTTTGTAGACTTACCATTTACAAGACATACAAAGAGTCAATCAAAACCTTACATGTAAAGTACAATGTTTTACTCTTAGAGTATATTCAGCTAAATACTGTTTGGTGACCCAGAAGGAATTTCCAGACCCCGAAGTATCGAGTCATCTTTAACGCGCCAAAAAGATTCTGCTTCTTTGCTTTTTCGGAGTCTGATTTCTGGATGCAAGGAGGTGCTCTGTGAGCATGCACCCTTCTCACTCAAGTCTAGGTTTCTCAGATGGATCCGATGACGGATCTTGTTGGAGGCAGCGATGCCCTCACCTGCAAATTTAAACAGAGATTGCTCACCTGATTGTGAATCCACAGAGCAGGAGGGTGGTTTGTGTATTTCACTGCCAATTCTATTATTCTCTCTTGTTCTAGCAGTCTGGGGCTGGAGCATATTGAGAACCCACCAACCACAGAGACTCCTGGGATAAAGAAATCAATCCTAAAAGGAAAGGCAAGGAAATTATTACTGTTGAAGCAATTTTAAAAGTGGGCAGCAAGGTAAACAAAACTGACAAACTTTTAGCTGGACTAAGAAAGAAAAAAGATAAAATTACTGAAGTCAAAGATGAAAGGAGGGACATCATCACCAACCTTACAAAAATAAAAGATTATAAAGGAATTCTGTAGAATTAAAAGGAACAATTTTTTGACCAAAAATTAGACAACTTAGATGAAATGGATAAATGTCTCAGAAAGACACAACCACCAAATTGGACTCAAAAAGAAACAGAAAATCTGAACAGACCCATAACAAATGAACTGAATTACTAATTTTAAAACTTCCCACAAAGGAAAGGATAGGTTCAGGTGGTATCACTTGCAAATTCCACCAAACATTTAAAGAATAATTAATACTAATCTTCCAAAGAAAAAAAAGAAAAAAAAAACACTTCCTAACTCATTCTGTGAGGCCAGTATTACTATTACCCTGACACCAAAACCTGAGAAAGTTATTAAAAGAAACTATAGATGAACATTGCTTGTGAATAAAGATGCAAAAATCCCAGGAATACAAGGTTGGTTTAACATCTGAAGAGCAATCAATGAAATATACCACTTAGAATAAAGGACAAAACCCAAAGATCCTCTTGACAGATGCAAAAAAGGTATTTGAAAAAATTCAACACCCTTATATAATAAAAATACTCAACAAACTAGGATTAAGTGGGAACTTACTTGACCAGGTAAAGGACACCTACCAAATATCCACAGCTAACGCCATATTTAACGGTGAAAGGCTGAAAGTTCCCGGCTGAGGGCAAAAACAAGACAAGGGTGTCCGCTCCCACCGCATCTACTCAACACTGTAGTGGAGGTTCTAATCAAGGCAACTAAGAACAAGAAAGGAAGGAAAGAAGGAAGGAAGGGAGGGTGGAAGGAAGAAAGAAACGGCATCCAGATTGGAGAGAGGAAGAAGTTGCAGAAGACATGATGTTTTACACAAAAAATTCTAAGTAATTTACTAGGAAGATAATAAAACTAATTAACAAGTCAAATAAGAATGCACGATACAAGAACAATAACAAAGATCAAGTGTATTTCTGTACACAAGCAACGAACAATCTAAAAGTGAGTGAATTTTACACTTTAAGTGGGTAAATTTTATGATATGTAAAGTGTGTCTCAATAAAACAGTTTTCAAAGGTGAAAAAGAAAACAAAAGCTCACTGGCATATAACTAACTAATAGGCTGCCATGGCTTTCTAAGTTATGAAAATCTTATGTTTTTCTTCTTCTAACCATACTCCTATCATCTAGAACTCCTGGAAGTTTCAAGCCATCAATAACTATGCCACTGAAACCCTTTTTTGGTGGGGTCCTAGGAAATGCAGCAAACCTAGTCACATACCAAAGGAAGAAAAATTTATTAGAACCTGGGACCACAAAAAGTTCTCCTCCCCGTATCTAGGCAACACACACATCCAGTCTGGATGTGTCTCAGCCGCCAAAGAGCGAAGTACCAGTTTCCCCAGGTTGTTTTCATGAAAAGCAGCTTACATGAAAAGCACATGATGTCCTCTACTGATTGGCTCTATGACCTTAAAAGATGTTTTCTTTTGATCTATGACCTTAAATATCCGGTCTTTTTTTACAGTCTTAAAAAACCAGTTCTGGACTGGAAGTACTCCAGAAACAGTCCCTTGCCTGCTTTTGCCTATATTTACTTGGCTGTTTCCCATGAAGATATTAATTTCCCTTTCATTTCAGACAAGATATAAATTTTAAAGACTGTAGTTAACTTTCTTGTAGTTAATAAATGTTAACTACAAAGATGCTTGCTATATGCTTTCACAGAGGAGTTATACAGCATCTCCACAGCTTCCACATTAAAAAAAACACATCAATGAGCTACTTTGTCTTCATCTCCAGAACTATAGCGCCCTCTGCTGCTTGATGTTGCTAAAGACCATTCTCAGGTGAGCAAAAGGAAACCCTTCTCCAGAAACTTCAGAAAGACACTTTTAGAAAAAAAGGACTCCTTCAGTAAATGTTACAGAAGAATTCAAATGACATAAAAACCTCATTTGAATGGATTTAAGAAAATAGGCGCAACACATATTTAATAAAACATTTGTCCAAGAAAGAATTGTTTTACACACACACACACACACACACACACACACCCCTTGCAGGATTAGCGCTGCTGGAGCCAAGAGTTGAGGCACCCACTGCACCTCCAGATGCGTGAGTATATGAAGGGCTGAGAGAAGGAGCCCAGTTTGCAGTGAACCACACAGACTCACGGCCTTCTGTGACACACCGGGCTGCCCTGTCCTACCCCCAGATGCAGCCCCAGTGCCCAGCTCACAGCAGGCAGGAAAACCAGCCAAATGACGAGGCTTTCCCATGAGACCCCAAACTCTTCAGTCCTCAGCTATGGTCCTCAGAGTCCCACACTCCTTTCTTGGGCGCACACTAGACGGCACCTGCCCACGACGTACAGGCACTGTGGTTCACGCCGGAAATAAGAATGCAAGTGTGTCTTGGTTCCTGCCCTCAATAAACTCAGCCTAATGAGAGGAAAATTAACACACACATACAATCAAATGGGCCATGGCAAGACCTGCTTGGCAGAGAAAAAATGCTCATCATTTGAAATCTGTCCAGAAATACCTGTACTTAGCATAGATTTCTTCACATATGCCAACGTATGTGATCCTGCTTTTATCATGAAAATACTGATAAAGCCACTGTTTTACTTTTAAAAAATCTGCCTGGGGGATGGGGAGCAGTTGGGAGGGTGAGGAGAAGACCAGATGAAGAAGTAGTCAAATCCACCAGGGAAGAGGAATTAAGAAAGACTTCACAGAGGAGTCTTAGAAGACGCACAGCGCTCACCGGATGAGCGATGGAGGGGGACAGATGACACCAGGAAGGCAGCACTTTCTGTGGGGGGTCATGTGGGAGGCAGGGCCATGCACACGCGGCCGAGCAGGCTGTACCCTGCACCGGCAGCACCTGTGCTGGCGGGGAAGCGGAGAGGCTTACTTCTCTACTTTCTCCTCTAGTCTGTTTCCTCCTTCTTTTTAGGCAGTCCAGTCACTTTCAAGCACAAAAACGTATGTTGTATGAAGTCAGAGACATGCCTTTCTCTCTCCACTCTTCCCGTGCTTCCCCATGGGCGGTGCCCTGCGGCAGCCCCAGTGTGGAGCGGGCACCACCCTCGGCATGCATGGGGCCAGCACGACAATGGAGACACGCGCTCACCCTCTCCTGCTGGGCCTGCTGTGCTTCCGCTTCGCTGCAGAACTGGCCGAGGAACTGAATTGGAAGCTCTCCCCTGGGCCTCACCAGCACAAATGATCTCTAACTGAGTAAACCACTGGCTCTGACAAAAACAAAAATAAACTAATAAAGTTAAACATTAGGAATTGTGCTAGATGCTTGACAGATCCCAAAACATAGGAATGTTACTATTTGCTCTTTAAAGGTGCAAAAACTAAAGCCCAGAGAAAGGAAGAAACTGCGCACGTCACAGACCTAGCAGGCAGAAAAGCAACACGGGAGCCGGGCGGGCTCCAGTGCCCTGGGCGCGTGGCCCTGAGATGAGGCTTCCCTCAGGGGATACAGCAGTGGGCTCCACAAGGAACCCTGAATCTGGCAACTCCGGCGCTCACACACTGCATGAGGACAGCTGGTGGCAAACTCCAGAGGGGGAGTCCCAATCTCTCCAGCCCCAGGACAGAGGAATTCCGGGAAGGTCAAGGGCAGGACTCACCAAGGAGTTAGGAGCTAAGTGATGGGCCTACTGGTGAGAGAACCCAAAGTAGTTCGGAGGCAGTTTCCTCTTTTGGCTGTCTCTCTGGAGTGGCTTACTTGAGTTCTCGGGACTGGTTTCCACTACAGGCACCAGTCCCCTCTGGAAGGCCCCATAAGAACACAGTGCAGCACGGGAAGAGCCCTGGAGGCCAAACTCCCATCTGCGTTGAAGGCATCTATCTGGGATCCGTGCCCAAAGCTCCAGAGCACTGAGGCAGGTCTGGAGCCTCCCCCTCAGGGTCTGACGGGAGTCAGGGGAGGTAAGAACTCAGAGACCTGAGATCATGGCCCAACCTCCCACCCCAAAGATAAGCCCCAGAGCAATCCCCTCCTGTATCTCTAAGCAGCAGCCCACTGACAATCCTAACCACACAAACCGCACGGCAGCCACACACACACTGACTCTCCCTAACCTTGCCATCCTCTCCAAAGCACCACACGGTGCTCACCACCACGCTGACGATCCAAGAGAGCCTAGAGCATGAGCCATCCCCGCAACAGCGCTGGAGGAGTGGACACCACCAACCCAAGCACGTGGCCATCCTGTCACCACGGAGTCAAATACCCAGAGAAACAGCCCCTAGAGCCGCGCAGCAAGTCAGTGCTAAGGGGGCGATCTTTCAAAGGGGGAGCATCCAGGTGCCAGCAATGAGTGCTGAGGGACACCTGGCAGGGAAAGGGTCACCGCTGAACAGGCAGAGATGACCCCCGCCCCCCACATCTGTCCTCTGGGGCAGGAACTGGTCAGGCATGTGCTGGAACCAGTCCTGGCATCAGTGACATGATTAAAGCCACTCACTGACAGGGGACGTATGACGCCAACCCGGACTAATTTCACCCTGCGGGCCGCGTGGGGCCCTGTGTCTATGTACACCACTAGAGAATGACCCCTCCTCCTCACCAGGCAACCACAGTGTGCAGGCGCCCCTCCCCTCGTGGGCCCGCCAGGGCCGTGGCGCTATGAACTGAGGCACGGGCTTGTTCTAATCAGGACCCTGGGTACTGGGGACGGAGTCCTGGCACAACCCACAGTCGCAGGCACAGAGACCCTGCTGCGCACAGGACACAAACATTCCCACAGAAGGGAAAAATGGAAAGAGAGATCGTTACAATTAAAGTTTCCACTTGTCAATGTAATAACCGCTCAACTATTTTTGAAGGGTAAAAATGTCGCCCGCCCCCCCAAACAGCCCACATGCATTTAATATGTATCACTGAACATGTGCAAAGATTGCAGTAAATTGCTTCACAAACGCAAATTATTGCAATCAGCATCTTGTTTTCTAGTTCTAAATTCAATGGCAAACTATTAACACAAGACTGCTAACTCTTGCTATTATCACACTTGCTATTATCACACATCCTCCTTCCAACAAAACCGCATTTCCAGATGGACTGCCAAAATTAGTCAAGTGACCCTAAGAAATACTACCAAGATTGACATGCCAGAAATTCATTTAGAAATGAATGCTTTATTTAAATAAAGGAAACATACACCCAAACACACCTTTCCTAAGGAAATACAAGTTGGTTTATTTACAATTCAACTGGCACTGCAGCTCCGTGAGCCCTTCGCAGGCAGTGGGACAGGGCGGCGGGGCTGCCACCCCATCAGTGCTCTGACTAGTCCTCAGAGCCGAGGGCGCTGGGCCTGATGGGGGTCCCGACAGTAGACAGTAAAGTCGGCACTGACAATAGTCAGCCCGACGAGACATGAGTGGTGCGGGAGCTCGGTCGGGAGGGCGGTCAGCTCTGGGACATACCAGTTATTCTTCTTTTCAGACCGATGTGTTTCCTCTGGGTTTGACATAAGGAATACTGATTTTTGAAATCATAACTCAAGATTAGACTACTACAGTGCATTTTATTAGCAACAGGACAGAATTATTAAGGTTGTCAGGTCCATGGACCAGAACTACCTCCTTTGTTTCCATCTGAAAAACTGAAGGCAGCAAGTTTCATGTGTGACTGAGGGGGTCCCGGGCTCCGAACCGAGGCTCGGCTGAGGCCAGGAAAGAAACCCAGGTCTCCACGCCAAGGACGGCTCGCCCCGGACAGACAGGGTCTAGTCTCTCCCCTCGGGAGGAACAGCTGGCCACAGAAGTCCCTCCACAGAGAAAAATAAGCCCTTCTATCTGATGGCACCTTCCTGAACACACGGAACGCTTGGGAAACGGAAAAGCCACTTACTTACCACTGGCCAGCTTTAAAAGTAAAATCTCTATCGGCAACCAGCAGGCGGAGCCTCTTCACGGAGGGCGACTCGCAGGCTGCTCCACACACCTTGGCTGCCGACACGACCTTGAGTCAAAAGATGGCTGCGGTGAGGTTGGTGTGCACACAACGCGGGGAACAGAGCACGGCTTTCTGGTAACTGGGGTGTGTGGCAATTCTACAAAAATGTGGTTTTTAAAAATTGCAAAACAAGGCAGAGCATATTTTGCTTTAAAATTCGCCTACCACCAGGTGAACATCTTAGTTTTGAAACGCTTGCCAAAATACTAGGTGAATTTTGTTCTGCATACAAAAACCGTCTTAAAGGGACTATTTAACAAGCGATTATCTGTTGCGTGCCTAGCATATGCCGTGCGCCAGGCCGGCACTCTGGGACTTGCTCAGGGGAGTGGAGCCCTGCAAACCACCTGCCCGGCGTCTAAATTCTCCGTGAGCACGACCTACGCCAAGGGAGGCCCACTGTTAGCTGCGAGCCTGCGTTTGTTCTGAGTCTGCAAGAAGTCCATGACAAGCAAACTTCAGCCATTAAAGGTACGCACTTGAAAACCTTATTTTAGCAATTTGAGAGTAAATTATGTATCTGTTAAATTGAGTAACAGCAAACAAATTGAACTGGTATCCTATGTTTTTGTTTTACAAAATACACACAGTCCACAACCTTACAGTAACAGCCCTTCACAACAGATGTTACCGTTTGGGAAGCGCCGTTCTCAATGACGCAGCTGGTCTCTCGAAACCCTAGCCAGGTCTGAGCAAGGCACTCCTCAGCTCAGTGTCACCCGTGCCGTAGCAGCCCTCACACTGCCTCTGCTTCGCTCTTGGTGGCTCTGCCTTTGGGTTTCTCTTCCTCCCTAAACCTGGGACATCCTCACAACAGTGGAAAAAAGACAGTATGAGTCTCTCTTCAACGTCCTATTGCTGTTCAACGCCACTGGCAGCAAACCAAATCACAGCAGGTGACCAACATAAGGTCATTCTCCTTGGATTGCATGACCTTCAGGGCTCTAACGGAGGGTGCCTTAGAAATCTGTTCAAGGTCAACGACCCTCCTACCCTAATGCTGGCTCATTCAGCCCCTTTCCTCCAACAGGACCAGGTCTAATCAAACTATCAGTGGGAGACCATTCTTAACAATCCACTGGAAAATTCTCAAGATGGGTGGTGGTCTCCCTCACCTCCTCAAAATATAATGTTCTGCCTTTCTCTCGCTCCTGTGAACCCCCTGGCCTCTCTTTCTCTGTATGTTGCCAATCCTCTCTTTCTCCTCTCCCGGAGCGCAAGCGGGGTGCGTTTCCACTACTGACCCTCCGCCTGCACTTTCCATGCTTGCCCCCCACCCTCCCTGAAACACTGCTCTATCAGCTCCCACCTGTTCCTTCACATCCAACTGTTCGCCCTCCAGATCTTCTGTTTAATCACACATGATGGCTACCGACATTTGGTCATCCTAAACAACTCAGCAACAAAATCAAAGGGAGCAGCACAGTACGGCTGTGACAGCCTGGGCTCTCCAGCTGGACCTCTTGCCGTGTGACCCTGGCTCTGACCCTGGCTCCACCACTCACCCACCAGCTGTGTGACTCCAGGCACATTACTACCTAGCCCCCCTTGGCTGTACAATGGGAATAACAACCCCTTTCCTCACGAAGTTGTCAGGAAGATTAAGTGAGATAATATGTGCAAAGCATGTACAATGCTGCTGGCCCATAGTCCTTGCCTGGGACAGCTGACGTCGAACCCTTCAGGTCCCTTCCGGCCCCTCCTTTACCTGGCCCCTCTTCTCCTTTACCTCACACTGCCTCAGTGGGAGCCTCTTCTAAACTGCCCCACTCCTGCTCCCTCTCCCACCTCCTGGCTGAGGTCCTCAGGCACTTCCAAATCTAGTAACCCCCCACTCAAATTCACCATTACTTGGCTGCCAGTCACAGGTTCACAATTCCCCTCCCCTGGATGAGTCACAGCAGCCAATGTCTGAGCGGTATTTGTCTCGGGTGTATACCAGAGGCTGGGTTAAATCTTTTAAGTGTATTAATACATCCAGCTAACACGAACAATCATGCTATATCCCAAGAGACAGGGTGATTCTCCATTCTGCAGTTGAGGAAACTGAAAGGTTTGGTAACTTGTTCAAGATGACTCAGGGATGGCAGGGTCAGGATTCAAACCCAGGTCTGCTTGGCCCTTAATCACCTGTTAGTGCTGTCCCAGTGATACACTCATGTATGTGAGCGACTAAATGCACGTTCGCTCGCGAGCACTTCCTGAGCATGGTGCCTGGCGCTGGAGGTGCAGAGAGGGAGGCTTCTCCTGCCCCCAGAGGGCCCCACACAATCGGCCGCTTTCCATCACCAGGATTTCAATTCTGGACCCATCCTGGCTCAGTCAGGTCAAATCCATTTTCAGCTGGCACACACGTGCGCACTTCGCCTCTTCAGGCATTATGTCGCTAACACAGCCAAGTTCCATGAATTTAGCTCATGTCTTTTTCTCCCCTGGTGCACCCACCACCATCCTGAGTCAAGTGTTTTCTTTTCAGTTGAACTGCTGCTCCCTTGGCCCTCTCCTTGTGTCACTCAAAGCAGCCAACAGATGAATACTAATGTTCTGACCTCACTGAGTTACTCTCCAGCTCAAAAACCTTCAAGGGCTCTCTAATACTCAACTACAAATATCAAAACATGCTAAGAGGCCTTTGTAATTCCTACCACCTTCAGCTCCACCTGGGTCCCAGGGCTAGTGGTTCACCAGCCAAACTGGACTACTTGCTGATCCTCAGGGCTCGCCTGCCTCCCCAAACCCTGCACACCACGCCCTCTCAGCCCTATCAACCTCTTACCCGCCCTTCCAGGCCCTGCCCAAGTACAGACCCCTCCCTCTGCCTGAGGTCTTCCTCTTGCCCTCATCCTCTCAACTCTGCCCACAAAATGTTTCTGCCTTTATCATCATACTTAGCACATATTAATGTAAATATAAACATGTATGAACATGTCTTTTCAACCACACAGACCACGAGCCTCCTGAGATCAGGTGTTAGGTAGAATTTACACCTACATCAACTTCCTAGATCAATCACAAGGCCAAACACATAGTAAGATTCAGTAAGTATTTGTAGAATAAATGAAAACTCTAACAAGTTTGAAGTTCAGGAGACTTTTGTTTCTTAAAAAGAAAGCTGGAGGGGGGTGAGCGGGGGTGGGAACTCCTACAGAAAATCTAGATAGTCTTCATGTCCAAAACTGTGGGAGGGGCCAGGAAAGGCAGGGACCTCCACAGGGGACAGGATTCTTCTCTGTTTGCCACACACTCAATTTTAGATGCCTTACTACAGAGACAAGCAAAATGAATCATCAGAGGGCTCTCCCTTACATCATTACTCTTGTTTTTCCTAAGTTCCCAAAGAAGAAATATTCATTTTGGAAATCTCATTACTTCCTTTCAATACTACACCCTGTAGAAACACAACCAAGGGCTAGATTATCCCAGCTGTGACAGCGGAACTGGCACCTGTCAGAGTCGTGGACAAAACCAGCCCCGTGGGGGTGCTAAGTGCGTCCCACTGTCACCTGGTGGCAGGAAAACCAACATTCACAATCCATGGGGGGGGGGGGGGCAGGAGCGGGGGGGGGGGGGGGCGGAGGGAGGAGGAACACAGAACTCCAACTGAAATGTACCAGCATGCTTCTCGATCAAATGCTGGTCTACGTGGAACGGAGTCACCAATCATTTGCCAATGTCCAAACGCGAAATTCAGGGAAGAAGGGAAAAAAGCTACAGGTTGCGCCGAGTAAGTCCTGTTTTCACGTGGAGAGTCTCTATGACCGAACACGTTAGCAGAGGCTTTATGCCCGCTGGCATTCACACCCACAGTAACGTGCCTGCGGATGCGAGTCCTCACCACCGGGGCACAACCACCAGAACCGGCCGCACGACATACCTTTAACAATTCCTGATTTTGAAAGACATGCCTCCCTCTCAACACTTTACTTAATTAAAACAAATACTATACACTATAAATTTTTCCAGCAAAACCTTTTTGAAGGCCGCATCTTTGTTCTGAAGCTAGTTTCCCATGATTAAGATCTGCAATCATGGCCCTTGTTGTACGCCATTTTTTCCTTTACTTTGAGTGAATAAGTAAAACACGATGGAGAAACTTTATGTTTTAACATTTGTACTTGTTCTCATACTTAACAGATCAAAAGATTTCGCAACTGAAACCTCAACTAGCCATCTCCTAAGCTAAAACACATGGCAGGAAATGAAATTTTCCATAAAATAACATTTAGACTCTTCTACTGTTCAATAAAATAACAATACATTTGCCAACTTTTACTAGCACACAGTATGAAAGCTTTGACAAAGTCAGCATCTAAGAGGAAATGCCATCATCCCGATTTAAAGAGCTGGTTTTCTGTAGGGCATCTTGACGTTACTGCCGCTGCAAAAGTCTCTGCACAGGAAACAGGTCTTTCTCTGGGAAACCTAACTGCTTCCTCTGTTCATTCCCATTCATTCTTCTGTTGGCTTAGAAATTTAAACAAAGCCAAGATTAACGATGACCTGAAACAAAAGAGGGCACGGAGAATTTCTGAGTTGAAGAAAAATTAGTCATCATCAAAAAATAGTATGTCACTTAGCACATAAGGACACCAGGGCCCAGAGATGTTATTTCAACTGGGGCAGAAACACCAATCTGATGGGCAGGAACCAGACTAAAAGACACTGGTTTTACTGGAGTGATTTACTGATAAGGAAAGAGCACAAAATTCTGTCCACTGTACAACTTCTCAAGCGGTTTATGCCTGTCAACACTACACCCTGGCAAAGGAGTTCTCCTTGCTCATCCAAGGCTAGCCTGTCTACCTCGGCTCATCTCCTCTCTGCCTCCCCAAGCCTCCATCACCCTTCCTCCCCTCTCCATGAGAACACAGGCGAGCACGCAGACCTTCCACCTCATACAACATCAGGTGCAAACACCTACATATAGAGAGCTTGCCATGCGCAGGCACTTTACATACATTAATTCATTCAATCTTCACGAAAGCTGTGGAAGGCAAACATTAGTACTCTCCCCACTTTACAAATGAGAAAACTTGAGGTCCCACAGCTAGTAAGAGGCAAAGCTGATCCTGGAATCACTTGACCACTGTGCTTGGGTGCTTCTCAAAATACAACAAAACAAGCTTCTCCCTTAACTCAGCTGTCACCCCATTTCTCTGCTCACAGTCACATAAAAATTTTTCAAGAGTTATATCTGGTCGTGGCTCCACTTTCTTATCTCCATTCCCTCTCCAACACAATACAGTCAAGGCTTTCACTCTGACAGTGCACTAAAGCCAGTCATTCTGGTCACCCACTACCCATTTTGCTAAGTCCAATGGTGACCTCTCTGCGGACTCCAGCTCAGGCAGCCCCTCCCTCCGTGACACACTTTTTCCCCTGGCTTTACCCACACCCTGCTGACTTTCCTCCCACCTCACTGGCCACTCCTTCTCCCTCTCTGCTCCCAGCCCTTCTTCTGCTTGACCTCTGAATGTTGACACATCCCAGGGATGAGGCCTGGGCCCTCTTCCCATACTCTCTACGCAGCTTAAACTTATATTTCCAGCAGGGAACTCCAAACTCATACATCCAACTGCTGATTTGAATTTCCATTTCAAACAGCCTATCCAACACACAACGCTTTAATCTCCCAAAATTTCTTCCTTTTCACTGTTACGGAAAATTTCAAACATCTACAAAACTAGTAAAAATAGTATAATGAACTTTCAGGAACCCATGTCCTAGATTCAACAGTTGGTATGAGTTGATGAAACTCATAGCTAATCTTCTTTCATTTGTAACTCCATTCGCTTCCCACCCTCACACCCTAGATTATTCCAAAATTGGGCTCCTTATTTCCCTTCCTCCAAACTTGGTCTTCTCCATGCTAGCAAACGCATGCCACCATCATCACCTACCCAGAGTACTCAAATCCCAAAGCGAGGCATCCCTGGGTTTCCCGTCCTCTCACCTCGGTCTGTGAACCCCGACAGCCCTGCCTCTGTCCCAGACCCACCCACTGCTCTCCGCCCCATCTCTACCGCCCTACTCTAAGCCACCATCACCTCTCCTGGGACTATGCCAGTAAACTCCAACCCGGCGTCAAAGCACAACAAAAACCCAGTGCTCTACCACGCGAATAGGCGACCCATTTAAAATGCAAATCACACGTCATTTCCCTGCTTATAACTAACCATCACCTTGACAGTAAAGTCCCGATTCCTTATCCAAGCGCACAGCAGTTTATACAACCTGCACCCTCCTACCTCTCATCCTGCCACCTTCCTTTGAACATGCCATCTCGTTCCTGCCTCAAAGCGTGGCTCTTGCCAGTCCCTCTGCCAGGAATGCTGTGCACCCGTCTGGTTCTCTTCCGTGTTCTAGTCTCAGATCAAATGTTACACACTCTTAAAATAGCTCCCGTACCCCAGCCATTACCCTGTTGTACTTCCTCCGTAGTGTATATGACAGCTGACATTTTCTGGTTTATCTGCACCAGAATGAAGCTCCACATACAATACAATGGGAGCTCTGCCTGCCTCAGGCACTGCTGTATCCCTGCGCCTAAGCTGGGCTGGGCGCACAGCAGGCACTCAACGCGTATCTGCTGAATTTAAAATAAAATACTTCATCTGACTGGAGCTGCTGGGTGGGAAATGGAAAAAAAGAACAAACCAAAACCTTGCCTCTTGGACCACTTAAATTACTGAACAAGTTCAGTTCTGGGCATAGTTAAGAAGCAGCAATCTAAGCAGGTCCTCATTTTTCACAGCTCACATCTGTACAGAATGATAGAGCACACTTGAATCATCACCTCATCTTCATCGCTGCTACTTTACAAAAGCGACTCCCCCAAGGCAGTTCAGGTAATCGGTCACAGAGGTGGGGTTAACACTTGTTTATTCTCCTCAGTGAAACCTGTATTGAGTGCCTACAGTGCGTCAGCACTGTGCTAGATTCTGCAGCCACAGCATTATCAGGCTGAGCCTTCCCCCAAGGATGCTCCCTCTGTGGAGGCTTCCACTCGTAGCAGGGTGAGCTGTGCACCCGGAGCAGCCAGAGGCCACACTGCGCCTCCCCTGGGGTTTCTCCAAGAGCCTGGGCCAGGCCCTCTACACGCCCCATGGCTACCTCTAGGTGGTGGGTGCCTGAGGCTTCTCCCCACCACTCTCTGCTCTGCTCCGTCAGAGCAGAGATTACACAAGCACTGCTCGCCCCAGGCTGGGGAACCTCTAAAAGGCTGCCGATCAACTCAGAGTTGACTACCAGGTCTGATAATCAAAGCGAATTAGGTGTCCCACTATTGGGAAACATTCCATGTGAAAGAGATGCCCCTCTCCCCCTCCAAGCTGAAGAAGGCCACTCTGGCATACAATCTTCCAAAAATGTGCAGGTGACGACTGACAGGAAAGGCTAAGGGTTAAACTTGGGACATAGGCCAGCTTTTCAGTGAAGCAGCCCATCCTACTCACACCCGGGCCTCAACAAAACTGTAAGTCCAGCAGATTATCGGCACCTGATATTCAGCACTGGGAACCATACAATCCCCAAAGGTCTCTGCACAGGCGCCCAGCAATTCGACTCTACCAACTACTATACCAGCTACTCACTGCCCCCTTCTTACGCCCAGTAACACTTCACTGAAATTCTGATTTGCAACAGAGATGAGGCTATGTGAAATCTTTCTTCTACTGCATTGCTCAACTAAACTTAGTCTAAATCAAGTGTCACATTCTTTTGTAGTAGTAGGAAGAAAAACCAATTTGACATCAAAGATTTGAGTTCAACCAAGTCCTTTAAACCTAGACTGACAGTGTGATCATCTAACACAGGGCATCTGTGAGAGAGGAAGGGGGTGCTATTCCACTGGGACAGGAAGCATAAGTCAGGACTACCCCGGCAAACCAGGAAGCAGGGTCACACTGCCTAAATCTCTGAAGTCTTCATTTCTTCACCTGTGAAATGTGGGTGAGGATCCCTACACGTCCCTCCCAGGGTGGTTGTGAGAAGTAAGTAACGACTTCTTGTGTAATCAAGTGCTTTGTTAAAAAAAAAAAAAAAGATAACAACCCATGCAAGGCATTTGTAGAATAAGGCACAGACTTCTAAGAGAAGCAAACTAGTACAATTAAAAAAGGATGAGTGTTTTTTCCAAAATTAATTAGGTGCACAAAGTCAGTTTCTTCTGATCACAGTCCCACTAGAATACGAAGTCAGGGGCCTCATCTATCATTTTCAGTGCTGTAACCCCAGGACCTAGCCTACCGCCTGGCGTATTTCCAAATGACTGCACAAAAATCAGTAATTTTAAAAGTTCTTTCATTACCAAACTGGCCCACCAGACTGGTGAATAGAGAACATCTTGCTCGGTGGGCCAGCCCCCTACAGGGCCAAGCAGAGTGACCCCCCAAGTAAAAACTCGTCTTACCTGAACAATGCTTGCTGCACTACAATTATTTCTCCTCTTATCTCCCTGACATTTCCCAGATTACCCACACTGCTTTTCCTTTTGTTCCTTAAGAAAAGAATATGAACTCGACACAAACAGTCAAATGTCATTCAATTCAGAGCCCAGTTTCCTGCACCAGCAGGACTCCAGACTGGTTACATTTATAGTCTAAAGTAAGGAGCATCAACATCTTAATATGCTCATTCAGTAAGTCCCCTATAGGGAACCCAATGGCTAATAAGGAAAGGACATTTCTGGGTGGGTGAGTGCTCCATTCTTTACTCACTCGGGAGGGGCAGCAGGATCCTTTAGCTTCAGAATCCTGGCCTTGGGCGGGAGCTTCCCTCTGGCCCCGGGAGAAGCCACTAGTAATCGCCTAGGCTCTGCTCCCTCTTTTGTAAAATGCAGATGCCATCCTATCCTTGGGCTACCTCACAGACAAACTGAAGAGCAAATGCCAGATGGAGAGTTCTGTAAAGTGTACTCACAATACAAATTAAAGACGAGAGTGGTAGACAAGACCGTGTGGTGGGCTAGTTCTCTTACGGCACAACATGAGGCGCTGTTCATTTCAATGAAGTCCAAGGTCAGACTGGGGTGAGCCCCCGATGACCGTACACTGCTGGGGTAGGACATCATCTAGCTTATCTAGCGCCTCCCAGCTCCCAGCTCTCATTCTATTTGCGAAAGAAGTGGAAATTGGAAACAGAAGGAGGAGAGTTGCAATTGGAAAATTATTCCACTAAGATAACATCATGGTTGAAATGAGCTCTATAATTTTCTGACATCTGGGTTTTAAATTCTCAACTTTTCAATCATACTATTAGAGTTTACATTAACTTCCTGTGTAGTTTCATTAAACCTGGCTCAAAGTAACCATCGCAAAAGTCTCCATAGTTTTGTCCTATAAAAACGTGAAATTACTGTTCTCACTCACGGACTGGCAAGCTCCGACCCACAGACCACACCTAGGTGTCTCCATAAACAACACTTCGTCAGAACCCAGCCGCGCTACTGTCTGTGTCTAGTGTGGCTGTCTCCACACGAGAGGGCAGCGTTTTCAGCGGGGACTACAGACAGCACGGCCCAGGACGCCTAAAACACTCAGACTGTGTGGCCCTTAACAGATACCTGCCAAATTCTGCTGTGGTTCCACATGCCTCAAAATGTAAGAAAAAGAATATAGTCCAAAACTCTTAAAACCATTTTTTCTTCAAAACTGGCAAGGCTTTGCTTTTTAAAAAAGAAATTCTAACAAATCTCACATTTAAAGAATCAGCATTTTTATGTGCTCGACAAACCAAAAAAAGTATTTTCAGATTCATTATCAGTGGGAAAAGTGTATTTTGCCACACACCCATAAATCTATTATGCTGAACTAGTTTTACACAGACTTCTCAAAACACATTGGCTTAAAGCTGAATCCACAAGCACACCGCCTTGGGTCCCAAAGCAATTTTCTGAAAATAGAACTAGCTTGAAAAGTGGGGCCTACATAATATCCTTTTGCATCAAAGAGTATCCTACTCTTACTACTAAAAATCAAATTACTGCAACAGGACAATTTCTGACCATGCTTCTGGAAGTGTATAAATCCTTCCTTATAAGAAATAGATTTTTAACTTATAACACTAAGCTAAATATATCTACATATGTAGAGAATCACTCAAAAAGCAAAACAAATATGCAATTTATGTTTTTTCAAAGAAAATGTGGTTACTCACTGAGGTAAAGGGAGAGGATCCTTATTTCCCAGCCCTTGACACCCCTTCGGGTGGCGGATTAGCTTTGTATAGTTTGAGCATGGTGGGAAAAGTCAGCACAGGGGAAGGGTAATAAGAGCTGGTCCACCTTCCTTTCTCAGATGTTAGTGTTTGCTCCCTTGATGAAATAAGTTGCTCTATAGTAGGGATGAGAACAAGGACTTTGAGACATGGTGTCAAAAAAAAAAAGAAAGAAAGAAAGAAAAAGAAAATGTAAACTATTCATAAAATGTGGGCTCTAAAAGAAGTTCTATCCCTAAAATATAACCCTACACATCATCTCTGTGAGGACAGTTCCCTCAATTGCTGTTACACTTCCTTCAGCAAAAAAAAAAAAACCCAAAATTAATCTATTCATTCCAAGTTTAAAAGGAAAAGTTTGAGTATTTCACTGTCATCTTTTCAATCAGTTGTCATTTGTTCTGTTTGGAAACGTGCTGAACAAAAAAATAACCCACTTTCCCTGACTGTCTTCAAAGGGATAAAGCTCATGTGGCGCCTTCCCCACAAGCCAGTCGTAACTGGGTGCACACTGTCCAGCCCAGCAAACCTGCCACAGCCCAGCACACAGACCTCCCGCCGAAGGACATTTGCGGTTCTCTCCAAGTGATCGGTTTTCCTTCTGGATTTCATTGTGCTGGAAAAAAAGGTAAAAGTGGGTCCTTAAGTATTACCCTCATAAGAAATAATTAAATTAGTTTCCCCTGTAATATGACGATCCAAAATACAATACAACATTATGGATCCCAGAAAACGGTCAATGAAAATTTGCGCATCTAACTAAAGTGTAACCATTTACTGACGTCATGCACATTTAAGCAGTTTGTTATGTTAGGCCTTCAGGGGTCTGCTATGCCTTCCACGACCATCAGCAGAGCCAGTCTCTTTGAAAACCTCAAATGACACGGAAGGCCGGCGGCTCACCTGGTTAGAGTAAGGTGGCGCAAAGCGCTGGGTGTCGCTCTCAGCAAAGCAGCCTGGGTACAGATGGCTCCAACAGAGCCTCGCAGCAACGCAGGAGCCAAGACCGCAGCACAGGCCATGGTGCTTCCTGGGCAGACACAAACCGAGAATTACAGTATGCTAAGAGAAAGCAGAGAAATATCAGACTATTTTAGGGGCCAATGAAAAAGGGTTTAGATTTTTGTTCATGCTCTAATGAGCTGATCCAATGGCAAAGCAGTTAAGGGCCTAATTCTCCCTGACAAAATTTCTGCCTCTACTGAGAGTTAATTTAACTGATCTACACACACATGTGATTATTGGTGCCATCGGATATTCATGTTCTCTATTAGTTTCCAAAATCTCTGACCAAGTTCACATGACTCATCTTACACTATTACAGGACAACAGATTTGCCAAATGCCTGATAATTGTACTCTAACCAAAGAGCACCCTGTTAAGTCTTTGATATTTCTTGACAAAGTGGAAGGGACAAATAAACTGAGGTTCACAGCAATGAGAACCAACTGCATCTACATGTGGTAACACAGATGAATACTGCAAATATCACAGTGGATGCAAATGAAAGCAGCCACTCAAAATAGTAGAGTCTATGGATCCAGTAGTATAAAGTACAGAAACAGACAAAATTAATCTATGGCGCTAGAGATCAAGTTAGCCCTGACCCCGGGAAGTTACGGTGACAATGTCGTTTCATAAACTGAATGCTGACTGCATGGGTACTCTCATTTTGGAAGGCAGCTATGCTCACCACTATACCACCAACGCCACAAGTAGTCTCATTTTGTAAAAACTCATTAAACCACAGAGGATTTTTCAGGGCAGTAAAAACCCTCTGTATGGTACCACAATGATGGATCCACATAATTACACACCCACGGAATGTACACACCAAGAGTGAGCCGTGGTGTAAACTCTGGGCTTTGGGTGACAATCATGTGTCAGTGCAGGTTCATCAGCTGTGACGACCACACCGCTCTAGTGAAAGATGCTGATGATGGGAGAGGCTACCCATGTGTCGGGGGCTTGGGGTATGTGGGAAATCAATTGTTTTAATAAAAAAATTAATCAAGCTGTCCTCTTAGGATTTATGTACTTTTGTTTGTAAATTACACCTGAGTAAAAAGTTCAAAAACGAAAAACTCAGAAAGGCTCCATTTCAAAGTCTAAAAACTACTGGCCTATCCGGAAGACCACTGACTAGGAGTCAGATAATGTATTTTGTTTTTTTGGGGTTTTCTGGTTCCTACCATTCTGTTTTCCTTGCCCATTTTTTAATGTCTCTTTGTCTAAGATGACCACTTTCACATGTTATAATGTATACCTGTCCTTTCCTCTCAGTCAGCTCGAGAATAAATGAAGATGTATGAGAACCTCTTTTTTTCTAAGCTCTTTGGAAGGCACTATATAAATTAATTGTAATATACTTAGTGTTAGGAAAATATTCAAGCTAGATGTGCTTATGTTCCTACTCCACATTCATTAATTTAGCCCTTCATCTGACAAATATTTATTAAGAGTCCCTTAAGTGGCAGGCACTGGGAGTCCAGACGTTAACAAAACAGACCTTCTTGGGGAGCTTATATTTTAGAAGATAGAGACAGAAAATAAAGTAAGGAAGTCAGGCAGTGATATACGTCATATGTAATTTACTCAGTTACCATCAATTCGTATCAAAAAGCCACTGCTTCGTAACTAATCTTCAGATAAGGTAAAAGACCTATTTCTTGCCATGGCATGATGCAGCATCAATGTAGATAAATAATGCTACTCGCTCTTTTTCTCTTGAACAAATGCAAAAAGTATCGTGCCTCTTTACCTCATACAAGACTACTAAATGTAGTTTCTCTCATTTAAATATGCTAAGCCAAAAATGGTGCGTTAACCGTTGAAAGAAAGAAACTTACTTTAGAAGTCCATGAGATTTTAGGAGTAAAGTGTACGGCTGGCTGGCTGGCTGGCAGGCAATACTCTGGTCCTGGTGTTATACTGAGACCTTCCGGTATACACCAGCTGGAACCCGGACGGTGTTGCCACACACTGAAGTTCTCACACCGTTCCTGCAATGGCAGAGACAACATGTAAGAACAATGCTTTGGAAAACTGTTAAAAAAGCACCACTATCTCCTAGCTGCAAAGGAAAAGGCTGGCTATAATCAGCAGGCATCACCTCACCGCAAAACTACTCTCAATTTCCCCCCTTTTCATCAATTCTCCCTCTCATCTTTCTCCTTTTCTTTTTTCTGGGTTCCCCCCCCCAGTTTTCTGATTCAGCCCTATGAAAGACCAGACCCATGGCTGGAAGGATACAGTTAGTGTCATTTAAGGCGAAGTTCCCTAACAAAATTTAACTAATACGTAGTTTAATATGAAAACACTGCCCAATGTTTTAGGTAACTATTACTAAAGTAGGCCTCACATAAGATACTTCTTTCAGTGATTATGCTGTCTGAATGGTCTACTGCTTACCCGAACTAGAAAACAAAGAAATGTTAATTTTTTAAAGCTGTTCTCTTTTAAATTCTAAAATCTTGTTTAGTAACAACCATGACCAAGAGTGCCACCTACTGGTGATGAAGAGTATTTTTATCAAGTGTTCAAAGTGACTACCAGAGCAGTAAGATATTGTTTTTAAAAGGATACCTCTTTTGAAATATGTCCAATGGTTTCACATATTCAACGTAAGTATTTAATGAACTATATGTTAACATATATTAAGTAATTTCTAAAACAATACAAACAAGAATATTCCAGAAACATGTATATCCTCATAGGCCTTACCTCACCCCCCAAAATCTTAATTAACTATTTCTGAAACAGAGAAAAATGATCATAAATGCTAAAGAAAACATATCTATTTAAGCAGTAAAAAAAATTACTGCAAGCAATGGATTTAAGATTTAAAATTTAAAATGACCTATACTGGTTTCCGTTCAGTAAGTACACTTAATTTATTAATAACTGGGGTGCCAGGCTCTATTGTAGGCCCTGGAGACACAATAAAGAACCAGACACAAGGTCCTCGCCATCAGGAAGCTTTCATTATAGTGTATGTGACAGGTAAGAGTAGGGTGTGTGGGGGGAGCATCAGGAAAGGTCTCTCTCAAGAGACAAGGGCTGAAACGTGAACGAGGAGAAAGAGGCAGCCAAGCAGACCTTCAGAGCAGAGCACTGGGCAGAGGCCCAATCACAGTCACGCTGGTGTGCACAGCAGCCTCAGCCAGTGTGACTGGAGATCAGTGAGCGAGGTGAGAGTGATACAGGATGAGGTGAGCAGGTAGGCGGGCCAGATCAGGCCACGGTAAGGGGGATGGACTTTATTCTAAGGGCAACGGGAAGCAACTGAATGGTTTGAATAAACCAGGAGAGGGATATGACCGAATTTACGTTAAGGGAGCGCTCAGGCTGCTGTGTGAAGAACTGATCATAGGGGTAAGAGTCGAAGCAGGAAGTCCAATTAGAAGGCTCTAGTCTAAGAATAGAGTAGGATTAAGCTACAGACGTGACAGAAGTAGACGAACATGGAACATATTTTGGAATTAAAGCCCTAAAGACTTGTTGACAGATTGGATAAGGTGTGAAAGAGAAAAACCAAAAGTGCCTCAAAGATCACTGAAATAAATTCACAGAAATATCACGGCACCCATTGTTTTAGAATCCAAGGTGCCACTGAGGAAGCAAAGGGGCTCCTGGCATCTGGCATTTGGTTAAGGGAACCCTAGTGGCATATAAGTTATTTCAAGAGTGCTTGACTTGCAATCCGTGGAACTGGACTCAGATCTGACTCCTTCCTGCTTTTTCATCTTGGGCCAGTCACCTCCTATCATTTTTAAACGGGAATTCCAACACCACTTCACTGGACTGCTGAGAGAATCGATGTCGATGGAAGTACCTGGCAAGCAAGTGTTACAAAAGACCAATCAAATGCATTAACCCCCTGGCTTCCTGACAAACAATCTTGAGAGGCAATTTGATATTGCTAATAAATAATTCCCCTTAGCCCGATACACAACAGCACTCATAAAATACAGTTTCTATTATATAATTGTGACTTATTTCTAAATTCAATACTATGTTAAGAATTTTGGTCACTGTCACTTTCCAGATCAGTATGTTAACATTTTATGATTAAATAAATTTGTGACATCAAATGATCCTGCAGCAACTAGTAAATCTACTTTTGTCATGCTTTCAGGGTCCAAAAATGTCTCATTACAGAATCTTTCCATTACTTTTTAGGAATAAAGTTTAGTAGTCATTGTAATGTAATACTTAAAGACGCTGGGGGGAGTAAAAACACTGCATCACGTGTTTGGCTGTGGCTGTATTTTCTTCAGCAGGGTAAAAACTCGAAACTGGGTAAAACCATACAGGGCGTCACCTCTGGCCAGACAAGGGCTACGGCCAACAGATGGCTGGATACAAACAGTACGGAAAGCCAAGGAGACACCAAAATCTAGGTCTCAAGGGAAGTTCTGGTGAGCATCTCAACAGTCCACAGAGGGATGTGTACATATGTGAGTATTATGTACATGTACTATGTGACTATAAACTAACTGTGATACATATGATTGCTGAACCAAGTAAAACTCCTAATTCCCACACAGAAGTAGAGTATTGGATCTGAAGGAGATCTTGTAAATCATCTCTAATACAACCCTTTCTTTAGTAAGAAGAAATAAGGCCCAAAGAATGTAAATATCCAGTTCCCAGAGCTACAACAGTCAGATTCTGGGCCCAGACTTGTTTTTCAATGGCACTTTTTCCACGGCACTGCTTCTCTCCCAAGATTTGAATTAATGCCTAGTAATGTGTTACTACCCCCGGGGATCCGACCGTACCAAAACAGTCACTAGTACTGCTTCCAAGACAAAGAACCTTTTATTTGCATTTTATTTATTTTCAAGGTATAAAGAGGCCTCATGGAAATAACTCTGCCCGCTGATGCCATTTCTTTTACAAGAAAAAAGAAACTGTGGTTCACATAAATTAAGTAATGTGTTGCCTGGCTTTGGGGACAGACAGGCTCTTCATTTCCTAGGTGTATGATTGTGGTCTAGATACCCAAATCTGACCTCAGTTTGAAGATTAATAATATGGAATAACGTCTAAACTCCCAAGGCTTGTGGAAGAATTATACTCAGCACAATACCGGGCACAAAGCAAACTCCTTGTAATAAAAAGTGATCCTGTTACTGTTATTACAAAGCTCTGTAGTAAATAATGTCATATGCTTGGCAAACATAAGACTAGAATTCCATCTGCCTCCCAGATCTTGGTCCTTTCAGCAACACAATTTAGGGCATTTGAAGATAATCTGGGGTGATGGAGAGACAGGCATATACCTGAACAGCAGAGTGCAGCCAGGAACTACAAGCAAGACGTCGCCCCGAACTCAAGGTCACCCGGTGAATCGAAATTCCAAGGAAGCCTGTCGTCGGTCTCCGGGAAGGCACAGAGATTGAGAAGGTTGAGCTGCTCCCGCCGCCGAAGACCAAGCAAGGTTGCGGCCCTGCCCCCAGGGGAGCCGAGGGCCCCGACTGTGCTATCTGGACCTGCTGCGGCCTTCAGTGGGGTCTGGTTAAAGCCTATCCAAGGTCCACGACCGTGAGGCCAAGCAACTACAGCCACAGTCAGGTACCTCCGCGCCGCCTGCACCGCGAGTACCTAGCTTGCAGAACAGCACCAAGTTCCGCTGCCAGTCCCTGAAAGCTTCCGGTGTCCCCGAAGTGATGCAGCAGCACCCCGAGCGATCCTCACATTCTATTGGTCACTTCCGTCCAATGGGCGGAGCCGTACAGGACACCACCAAGGAGCAAGCGTGCTCTTCCACGGTCTCCCCACACCCTAGCTCAGCCATCTCCATGGTGACCGCGACCGGGTCACCCATTTGGCCGCCAAGCCCGCAGTTGCGTCATTGTCCGTGCGCCGGAAATGATAGTCCCTGCGTCGGTGCTTTGTGACCTCTCCCGGGTGGAGCAAGCATCCGCTAAGTTAGACCGACGTGGGTCGGTTTCGGCTGGTGGGGACCCTCGTCTGGCCCCCGTACGATGGCGGTGTTTCACGACGAGGTGGAAATCGAGGACTTCCAATATGATGAGGACCTGGAAACGTATTTCTATCCCTGCCCTTGTGGCGATAACTTCTGCATCACCAAGGTAACTTCAGGGTCCTGCCCGGCTGCTCCTCGGAGCAGGCACGTTGTCGCGCTAAGGTGCTCCTTCCGCCTTTGCGTAGCCCGCGCGGCCCGTGTTATCCATGCCCTTTTATCCTGTTTATGAACCCCGCCCCCCCCCCCGGAAGCTGATACTCTCAGCTGTCAGTAGTCATTCCGTTCTGGTCTTCAGTCAGGCCTGGGGGGTGGGGGCGGGGCCGGGAAGGGGGTGAACGGCGAGAACTTCTTGGGATACTTCTTTGGAGCACATTGGGACGCATTTTTGTGTTCCCAGAGGTTTTGAGGCGACTGAACCTTGACCAGCCTTCTGGGGTATTTCTCCCATGTGACGTCCCCAGGAAAAATTGGGGTCGGCATTTCTCTCGGAAGGCCACTTTGGCCCTCACATACCCTTGTGGGGAGGCAAGCCACAAAGGAGCTAGCTACCCATTGTAGTGGGAGATTTGGGAGCAGGAGTTTGCAGAAGGAAGGCAATGCTGATCATTCCGTGTTTGATTTTGTTATAGGAAGATTTGGAGAACGGGGAAGACGTGGCGACGTGTCCTAGCTGCTCTCTCATTATAAAAGTGATTTATGACAAAGTAAGGGGTCAAATTTGAAACGGTGGGGGGAGGGTTGTGGTGCAAAAACCTGGAGCAGTGTCTATGATAATGTCAGTGCAGGAGAATGTTTTCTAACGGTGTTAGGTAAATGCTGTGTTTTTTAAAGCAAATTGTAGAAACCCTTAATAAACAGCCATATTGTAAATTAAAGTCTTTTAATCTCAAATTAACTGGTTTTAGCTGTAGACAGGACAGTAAAGAAAACTGCTCTTATCTAGTGAAAATTATTAATTATTTACTAAGTAAAAGAAATAGTTATAAAGGCTACTTGACATCCTTTATTCCTCCTTTATTTAATAAGTAATTAAAATTGTTCAGATTGCCTAGATTTATTTTTAAGGGAACCGTTGTGTGTTAGTTCTTGTCTGGTTTGCACACAGAACTCTGCAGTATATTGTTGGAGATATAATTGTAGTGGCAGTTTTACAATTTCTTTAGTCTGTAGTTGTCCTGTCGTTTTTCCTCCAAGGATATTGAAAGTAGAAAACAAAATAAATATTATTACTACCCATCCCAACTTTTGGTCAGTACTTCGAATAAAATTTCAAGTAAGAAGCTTAACATTCTTGTTTTTCCTTTTGAGACATCATTGACATCAAACAGCTTGACATTCTTTAGGATGACCTCTAACATGATTATAGGGAAGGTGAGAACAAGGCACTTAACCTCATGAGAGCAGGCTTCAATTTAGAAGTTTACTGATTATTCTTGTATTAAAATGGGTTTTGGAACACAGAGAGAACAGGGTGAGGTAGATCAGGAGTGCTGGTGTGAGAAGAGGTTGCTGTTTTAAGCAGAGGGGCCATGGCAGGCCTTGCTGAGCAAAGACTGAAGGAGGTGAGAGAAGGAGCCCTGCATGTATTAGGGGCCAGAGCGGTCTGGCAAAGGGAGCTTTCCGTGAAGAGGCCCTATGGCAGAGACATGCTTGGTTGTATCGAGGAACAGCAAGGAGGCCAGTGTGGCCAGAGCAGAGTAAATGAGGGTGAGAATCGTCCAGGAGAACTGGTGCAGTGGGGGAGATCACAGAGGAGTTTCTGGGCCCGTCTAAGGACCTTGGCTTTGCCTGTGAATGATACAGGGACCCAGTGGAGGATTCTGTAACAAAGTTGTGCCATGATCCAACTCAAGTTTTTATTGTTTTTTTTTTAAACTTTTACTTATTTATTTTTAGAAAAGAGAGGGAGAGAAACATCGATGTGCAATAGATACATCAATAGGTTGCCTCTTGCACACCCCCCAGCTAGGGACCTGGCCCGCAACCCAGGCATGTGCCCTGACTGGGAATCGAACCAGTGACCTTTCGGTTTGCAGGCTGGCACTCAATCCACTGAGCCACACCAGCCAGGGTCTACTCAGGTTTAAAAGAGTGATTCTGGCTGTTGTGTCCAAGTAGACTATGAAGGGGCAAATGTGGAGGCAGGAAAACCAGGTGGTTGGACTAATCAAAGGAGAGAGGGGTAGCTTGGACCAAGCTGCAGCAATGGGAGTGGTGAGAAGTGGTTGGATTCTGGGTACACTTTAAAGGATAAGGATTTCTTACTGATTGGACATACATGAGAGGAGACAAGGATGACTTCAACATTTGTGGCCGTCATAACTGGAAGGATGGCTTTACCATGAACTGAGGGGAAAGTGGCTGCAGGGATAGGGGCAGGAGCTGGACGTACTATTTTTGAGCGGTCTATTTTTCATCCAAGTGAAGCTGGTGAGAAGGCCCTGGGGCCCTGAAAGAACACAGAGCCACCACTTGAGAGGTTACATGGCGAGAAGGCAATTGATATATGCAAGTCTGGAGTTCAGAGAATGGTCACTTGGCGCTGTAAATTTGAGAGTTATCAGCATATAACCAGCGTTTAGAGCCATGAGATTGGGTGAGATCACCGGCACTGTGAATGTAGTAACGGTGGACAAAGGACTGAGCCTTGGGCCACTCCAACACTAAACAGTCAGGGAGGGAAGCGAGAATCTGCAAAGCTGGGTGAAAAGGAGCGACCACAGAGGAAGGAGGAAAACCACCCATGTCATATCCTGGAAGCCAGATGAGAAAAGGGAGAGGAAGTGATCAACCTTGTGAGATGCCACTGATAGGAAGATAACTGGATATTAACCATTGGCCTTAACAGACCACTGGTGACAGTGCTGAGAGCAGTTTCCGGGGAGTGAGGGAGGCAGAGACTGAGTGGTGGAAAACTTGCTGGAGAGAATGAGAGAAGAATAGGAGGCAGCAAATGTAGGCATTTCTTTAAAGGAGTTTGTTGCCGAGGGGATCTGAGACACGGGCTGGTAACTGGTGGTGATAGAGGGTGGAGAGGGTTTAGGTGGTAGACATTCAGCTGCATGGGTGAATGTAGACATAGGAAGTTAAACTTAACGAGGCCTGTATTTTTGCCACATGATTAGGAAGGAGTGGGAAGAAAGTGATTATGTAATTGACTGTGGGCTTTAAACTAGGTAAATGAAGGGCATGAGGGCAGTGAAAAAGGGATAGGATGAATACACTGGAGATTCCAGAAGGGTTGGAATGGGAATCCAAGTGGAGAAGATGACAGCCTGAGAGAGGAGTAGCGATGACACAGTCTCGTAGCATAAGAAGCAAAGTTGGTGGGTTTTAGACAGGGAAGGAGAACAGTGGCGGCAAGGAGCAGCCGGCTCCGCCTCCTGTCTCTGCGAGAACCCAGAGCCCTCGCTTCGGGGGGTGCAGGGGGAACAGTGTCTTTAGGGGGTGGCCTCTTTTCAACATCAGCGTTGTGGACATTTGGGGCTGAATAACTTGGTTGGACAGGGATGTTCTATGCCTCTACCCACTTGCACCCTGTACCCCCAATTATCTCAACACAGAATGTCTCCAGACCGTTGCTGAATGTCCCCTGGAGACAAAAGCAACACCACTCTCCACCCCCAGTACCCCTTCACCTTGAGAACCACTGTATTAGAGCAAGAAGACACAGGGATGTTTAAAGAGATTGAGAATGTGGAGTATTGTGCTGCTGATGGACCATAAATCCCCGAGAGCAGCGGGAGGATTCCAGGTGCTGGGCAGGAGTGAGAGAGGAACAGAGACAGAACACAGGCCAGTCCTCATGGGGATCAGATTGCAGGGCATGAGGGGTAACCCGTGAGGCAGAGAGTTCTCATGGTAGTTGGTAAGCGAGGATAAATAACCAGAGGTTGGACTTCATTGGTGGAGGAGCTAACACTGCAGGTAACTCTGCTGGGAAACACATAAGGAGCTATCCCTTTTAGTTGGAAGAAGTGATAGTTTTGAAGAGGACAGTTATTTGAATGGCCAAATACTGAAGTGGGGAAATTTTAAGTGTAAGTAGTAATTAATACAGAAACTTAAAAGATGTGGCAATGTCTTCATGAATGGCATTTCTGAGAGGTGGATGCTTTGTAATGAAGGTGGGGGTGCTTGTTTTTAAGATAAGATGCTTTATATTAAATACGAATGCATGACTAAAAACTGATACATTTTTATGTTTATGATTCTGGTGCTGACCTTGACTCCTTGAAGAAGGGTGAAGTGAGATAGCAATGAGAAAGGTCACAGAGCTGGATCGATTCTGTGACAAGATGAAAGTTAATATTGATGCATCTGTGATACACTCAGTGGTTAACCTCATTTTTTGTTCTTTATTAGGAGCAGTTTATGTGTGGAGAAACAGTCCCAGCCCCTTCCACCAACAAAGAATTAGTCAAATGCTAAAAAAGACTTTAGGAATCCAAATCCTGAACATTTGGGGATGAGCCCAGCTGGACAAGTCAAAGGCACAGTGACCGGCTCTCTCATGGGAACAGCCGTTTTGCAGTTTGCTGTTCTGGATTCTTCCCACTGGCTGCTGAGTTCATCTCCAATTAAAGAAGCAAGTCCGTGACGTGGCGTGTCTGGATTTCCTGCTTGGATCTTTGAGTTGGAAAAAGTGTTCTTAATCTTCCACATGAATTTAAAGGGAGACAATTTCAAGTCGGTTCATCCTTTCCTTCCGTTTTGTTATTTTTATCTTATACCTATTATTACCTGATAACAGCATCATCTACCTCAACATCATTAGGATTCTTTAATTTTAAAAAAGGGATTTCATTTAATTGGTTATTAAGATGATTAAAATTAGCCCTTTTTGAAATTGGCATCAGGTTGGTTCTTCTAAACTTAAGAAAGTTGGGTGCCAACTCAGCGCCGCACGGTGCTCCAGGCTGGCCTTCCCAGTCCAGCCATTACTGGAACGTTCCTGTTCGGCCGAGTGTGTGTGTGCCAAGTTCGTGCTCTGAGTTCTGGTCACGGCGTTAGAGAGAAAGTATACGGAGCTCACAGTTTCCTCCAGAGCTAGAAGTTGGTGAGAAAGAAAAGTCAAAGGTGAAGTGGCCAAAGAATATGGAGTTTCTTTAGCAATGTTCTGCATGTTCCTTGAAAACCGGGAGAAGACAAAAAGATGAACAGCCCAAGGAAGTGAAATTGGAGAAGGACAGGAGAAAAGCATGCCCGCTTAGCAAGTTAAATACTTCCGTGCTGTTGCCAGATCGGAGCAAATAATACTTCTGTATGTGGGTTCTGGTCTGTTCCTTGTAGATGTGACTAACGGAATTTCATTCTAGATAGGGGTTAATGTCAGGTCTCCGTGGCTGGTGGCAACGCTTTTAGCGTTCCCACAAAAGCAAGTCACTGCTCCGAAGGTAAAGCTTTTACAACCCTTGTATCTGCTGGGGAAGAACTTGAACATGAGATATCTGTTCTAAATAAATGTGCCCGGGGACACATCTAAGAAGCCTCTGCGTTGCAAACAAGCCAGCCATTTGCTCTAGCGGGGAAATGTGGCCCTGGAGAAAAAGACGTATGTAAAGGTAGACTATCAGCTTTCCTTTGCTGCAGTGCTGAGAGTAGCAAGAAATTAGCATCACTTACGTGGAAATTCAAAAGTTCCCTTTATATACACAATTTTGCTGTGTGTATAAAGTGTTTAAAAAAATACACCAATATCTGGCAGGTTGTTTTGCCAATGGCTCCTACAGCTAAACAGAAAAATCCCTGCCAGCATGTGAACATTCTGTTACTGATTGATAAACACGCCACACCCACGCATCAGGATTTACATTTTAAAGAGTGAGTGGCTTGTTTTAAGGGGGTTGGGGGGGGCTGTCAGCAGCATGGCCTTGTGCAGCAATTAGCTGAGACAAAAAATAAATTACCAAAAATATGTGCAGGAAGTACTTGATACATTATGTGGGGCATTATGTGGCATGTCCTTGATGTGATTAGCACTCTCACTGCTGTTGGGAACACTGACCCCTCCGAAGCCATCCACACTTGCTTTGGAATCAGCGGTGGCTCAGATGAACCGCGGGCGCTGACTCTGCTAGAAATGATCTGCAAAGAGAAACATACTACCCCATATGCAGAAGTTGATGGCCTTGTAGATACCGATGATGTTAGCTCCCTCAGTTAATGGTGAATTTCAAACCAGAATAGAGACCCTTGACAGAGTTCTGAGCACAGAAGAGCAGGAAGAAAAGTGACCCAGGGCCGAACGTTTGGGGAGAAAAGCTTAAACAGCCATCAGTGATCAGTGATCAGCTGCAACCATGGGAACAGTTTGGTTTCCAAAGCAGCCGGGCCACTAAAATTGTTAACTACAAAAGAACGCATGAGGATTTAATTTAAATTTCTGTTAAGCAGAAAGTGAAGCCAGGGTCTTTCAGTCATGCTCGAGTTTTGTGACGTGATATATGTGCCTTATTTAATTCAGTAGACATTTCTGGAGCACTTCTGAGAACTGAGTTGTAATTCAATCTCTTTTACTCGCTTTGTGATCTTTGGCAAGGCCAGTGTATTATCTGTGCTCTTAGGAGCTGGATCAGGTGATTTGTAAACTGTCAGTTCAGGCTTTGTAGTGTGCAGGAGTTGAAATGGTCATTGAAACCTTCATAAACTCAAAACTTTATCTAAATCAGGAATGTCACTCTCATTTTCACCGGGAGCCACATCAGCCTCGCGGTTGCCTTCAAAGGGACGAATGTAATTTTAGGACTCTATAAATGTGACTAGTCCTTAACTAGGGGCGGGGAGCTAGGGGCTGTAGTGGGATAGAAACAAGGTGGAGGGCCAGATTCAGCCCGAGGGCCTTGTGTTTGCCACCTGTCATCTAACTCATGAATTAAAGACAAAGAGACTCCATTCTTTTTCAGTAACGTGGTGGTACGGCACTTCTGAGTTTGAAAGTTGTAGTCAACTGTGTAAATGATTCTGCACATCCTTTACACATTCAGAAGAATTTTCTTAGTGCTCAACATTTTTATAACTATATATTAATTTATTACCAGAACAATTGTATTCACGTGCTCAGTAAAGTCAGAGAATTCAAATCCATTTGTTTTCATGTGTTTTTTCTTCCACTAAATACCAGCATTTTGTATTAAAGGGTTTTGATGTCATGTTATAGGAGGTGGAAATTTTTAACCTGCTTTGGGGCATTGTAAATAGGTTTCTGGTATGAACGGTAGAGATTTTAAATAGGAAAGAAATTGCCACTGTTTCCACAGTCTGGCCACATGGGGTTGTGCTCTGGATTGTTACTGTTACTTGAAGGGAATGCATAGTTTTGAATCAAGTGGCAGTAAGGCAACGATGGCGTTCCTAGGCGGTGGTTCACTTTACTGCTGGGAGAGGACTGAAGGCTGACGACCAATTCTTGCAGTGATTTGAAAGCCAGCCCTGGTCAGTCCGAGTCTTGCTTCCTCCACACTGATCTTGGGCACGTTACTTAGCCTTTTTTGTATTTCTATGCCCTGGTCTGTGAAATACAGATCGTATTGGTACCTCTTTCCTGGAGTTGCTCTGTGGATTTGTTAATTTAGCAAACGTTTGCGGAATACCTGTTACCTGCTAGGCACGAGGTGAAGACAAGCCGGATTTCTGCCATCATGGAGCTCACATGCAGCTGGAAGAGAGAAACAAGGTTACAGACTGGCTACCGGATTACAGACTAGGGCCCAGAAGGAAACAAAGCCAGTGATGTGATGGTAACCGCGGCAGGTGCCTTTGGAAAGGGTAGACAGAAGGTGTCTCAGGTTGGCACTTGCTCTGATTTGAAGGATGAGAATGAAAGCTTTGTGAAAATGATTAAATAAATTAATGACTAAAGAATTTAGCATAGCCATGCCTGGTGTGGTTCAGTGGATGGAGCGCTGGCCTGCAAACCAAAGGGTCCCTGGTTCGATTCCCAGTCAGGGCACATGCTTGGGTTGCAGGCCAGGTCCCCAGTAGGGGGCGTGTGAGAGGCAACCACACACATCAATGTGTGTGATTGCCTCCCTCCCTCCCCCTCCCTATCTAAAAGTTAATAAATAAAGCCTTTAAAAAATTTTAGCAGAGCAAGATTTTTCTAATTTGAAATGGAATTCAACATTGTTTTGAGCACTGACAGCATTCTTAGAGTGAATGAGACCTGTGAAGTATCGAACACCCCCCACCCCACCCCCGCCCCGCACCTTACTGGGTATCTCCGGGGGTGGTCTTAAACAGGCCCTCCAGAAGACTCTGAGGCGGCAGTAGTTTCAGAACCGCTGGTCGAGAACTGGTTTCCCAACGCGGCAGCACACTGGGATCTTTAACACTATTGCTACCCCAGAGAGAGAGAGAGTCTGATGCAATGGGTCTGCATGCAGCATGGGCGTCAGAATTGTAAAAGAACTTCCCCGGCGATTCTGATGTACAGCCAAAACCGAGAGCCACTGGGATAGAAAAGCAGAAAACTCATCATCGCAAAGTAAAAAGGACTCATTTTTTTAAAGTGGTCACCACCCCTGCTTTGTGTGGGGAACTTGGAGTGTGTGCTCATTCGCCCCGAAGTGCCCGGAGAGCCCAGGCTGGGCTGGTGAGCACAGTGGGAAAGCCCCATGTGGGCGGCCTGTGGGCTGCGGCCCCTACGTAAACAGGCAGTCCCACTTCCAGCACACTCGGTCTGCTAATGACACACCTTACACAAGCAACAGCTTCTGCAGGTGTGAGCAATTAGGATTTCTTTAACTGCATTAGAGGACGCCTGCCATTCCCTACTTCCCACGAAACAAATCGCTCCTGATTGCATATTTGACTGGGAAACCATTTTGCAAACTCTTCCTTGTTAAGGGTTTAAAGCAAAGGACATATGAAAAAGAAATCACAGTGAAAAATGCTTAGAATGGGGGAGGGGCAGCAGAACCTCCACTACTTTACAGATTTGCAGAAGAGCCCTAGAACTCAGGAAAGAAAAAACAATTCCTAGTAGAATTCCGAATTAATATTGGTCAAATTCTAGGAAAACATGTTGGTATTTTTCAAAAGAAAATTGGCCACCCCTAAAATTAGGGAAGAAAAGTCACCAACCAGTCTTCACCCAGCTGTGGTGCTGATGGACAGGTGTGAGCTGGCAGGGAAATCTGAACGTGAGGCACATCCAGCTGCTGGAGTGGAAACCATGGAGGGGCTCAGGAAGAAGTCTGGGAAGGTCATTGCTTCTGTGTTGCTATTACCTCTGAATTCACAGCCAAGCACTTGGTGATGAGCTGGGGGTTCTTGGTCAGTAGAGCTGGCAGACAGGAAGAAGAGCTGGCTTGCAGCAGGAAAGAGAGAGGACAAGTTAGCCATTGGCACCACCACATCTGTGTCTCACCACCTCCCTCCAACCGCAGTGATCTTCGGAGTCACAGCTGCTGCTGGCTTCCTTCCTGCGTTCCAAATGCAGCGCTACTCTCTCTTTTAGGCAGCTGTAATCCAGAACCATGCAGGGAAGAGAATGCTGGGAAACATCGTCCAGCTTAGCCACGTTGATACAGCACAAAACTACCAGAGTTATGGACACTGAAAAACCACCAAATCCACTTCAGGATTTGGGTTAGACGCCCCAGCAAATTTAGTCTTTGTACAACCTGGCAAACCTAGAACACCTGCTTCCTGAGATAAGGACAAACTCTGGGAAACAGACCTGGCTACCAGTGCACAGTGCCGAGGCCCATGGGGCTGTGGCCAAAGAGGGCAGCTACATCTCTCCTAGATGGTAAATGAAGGGTATGGGGTGGGGCAAGAGGTTCAACATGAAGTGGCTCTCAATTAGGGGTGAATGTCTAGTAAGGGCTGGGGCACCCCAGTGGGTGACACTGCTTCAGTCCAGGAGGGTCAATACTTGGGACTGAGGGGGGCAAGCAGTTCCTATGTGAGACCTGACCGAGGCCGCAGGGCCCAGTCACTAGGCAAAGACTGAGGGCCAGGCCTCGTTCTCAGAGGGACGCTGAGTTCTTGGGTAGGGTCAAAGGATGTTCCTTTGGACAGATTAATGCCAAGGTTGAGGGCGGGGACGAGGGGAAACAAACCCTTAATGGGTAGCCTGTGTGATTCAGACTCTTTATAGGAGGGCAGCACAGGCCACCCAGAGCCACCCCAGAGGGCGCTGGGTCCAAGTCTACAGTCCCAAAAGGAAGAACTGGGACTATTACTGTAGCTAGCAGCTATCTCTGAACTACCAGTTGGTAATGATGACAAGAGTGGACCAGTCTGGGTGGGGAATTGGACCGTTTAATGGGATTGGATGAGATAATATGTGTACAGCAGAAGAGTGTTTGCACATAGTATGGGCTCAATCAACAATAATCTTACATATTTCTTGCTCCATCAGAAATGCCTCAAGATTATGGTCTGGGGAACTTGCCTGAATTTAAAGGTTAAGACAACAGTGGACTCAGCCATATGTGTCTGAGCCCCATCCACAGAAGAACCCTAAGTGGCAGAGAACAAAGGGTTTGTTTTAAGGATTAAACTATGTGGCTGTGAGAGTGAGTGGCAGCATTAAGGCAAGGCTGTTGTCTCTGCATCTGATGTTGAGCCTAAAGTAGGGATAGGTCAGCCGAACTGGTAGTTGGAAAAGAAAGCTTGGCATGAACAAGAGAAAATAAAAAATGGAACCTACATCTTTTACCACCTCCAACTTTGAAGATGTGGGTGACTTCCGGGGAAGAGTGTGCCCTTCCCCTTGGAGTTGAACAAGTTCTTGGCCAAGAACAAGGCAAGCCAGCCGGTCAGCAGCAACATGCATAAGCACCCACTGTTCCTGGGGCCCTGCTCCACCCCAGAGCATAACAGTTACGTCTGCTGCTTTGCCTCTGCCTTCCAAATCGGTGGTCAAAGCTAACCCGAAACTAACAGGGAAAGGAATTCTTGAAAATGCAGTTCCGTAGTCGGAGCTTGGCTAAACTGTCCCCAAGGCAGGAACCAGACACTCTTATTTGTTCTTCCCCAGGTAAAGCGATAACGGCATGACAGTGTTCAGAGAGCACTGTAGTACTGCCATTCTCACCCCACGTTAGCGGAAAGCCAGTCTCCGCCGGTGTGTCGCCCAGGCACCGTTGCATTACAAACTACCCCGAAACCTAAAACAGCATTTAAAAATTCTCTTACGTGTCTGTGTATCAACTGGGGTTGGCTGATCCTGCCTGGGTCTGGCTGGGTGGGCTCTAAACTGCAGGTGAGCCTGGTCCCCCTTCCTCCTCAGACCAGGGCACTAGCCAGGGCAGAGGGGCAAGAACAAATTCCAACTGCGCATGCCCATGTCAAGTCTTCACTGCATCTTGTCTGCCAGAGTTCCATTGGCCAAAACAAGTCACGGGGCCGAGCCCAAAGTCAACAGGGCAGGGAAATACTACTCTCCCATGAAAGAGGTGGGGAGGGAAGGAGTGAATGTTCCTGAAAAGTAATCTAACCACCACAGCCATTAAGGGGCACACTTGGCATCTCAACCCGATACTTCAGACTCCAAATCCCATTGTTTTCCCTCTGTGGCAGTGTTTGAATACCTGAAAATCTTCCCAAGTAATAAAAATGGATGCAGTTGAAACATTAGAACAAGTCAGCCACCCTCATCTCGCTGGCCAGACATTGGACAACAGTCCCACGGGGTTAATTTTTGCTACATTTCCTTTTTGAGATGAGTAAGGCTTTGGCTGTGTTTTTCATATTCAAATTCAGAACCACGTAACTCTAGTAATAACAGGTTAATATTTCTAAAGTCTGCCAAAATATCCACTTAAAGATATGCATTCGCTCTAATTACAGAGAAACGGGGGCCATAGGCTCATACGGATCATTAAAAGTGAGATTTAACACCCAAGGGAACCTTGACTACCCACCTTACTGACAAGTCTGCTGCCAGGTTGCCAGAACTTGGAGATGCTTCATTTTGAGTGTTTTTATTGCAACTAATTCCCCGACATATTTCAGTGGCACCCGACCGTTTGTATCTAGACTGTTTCAAATCAGGTGAGCAGCTCTCCCTCCAAGTCGGAAGTGATCAGCATGGCCATATCTGAAACTCTGAACTTTGGATCTTGAACAAGTCGGCCAAATATAGCTTATACGTTTCCTAGCCAAGTGCGTTCTACTCATGACTTGTCCATCTGGCTTGGCTAAGCACTCTCCACACCACGCTGTGTTAGAGGGGGAAATCAGGAATGCCAGACCTGAAGGAGGACTTTCTGCTTGGAAAAGTATAAGGTTATGAGTACTTACCCTCCCCAAAGATGGATAAGCAGTGAATATGCTCCAAGAATATTTTGGTTATGAGAGCTAGGCCTGTGCAAGATCTCTGTGCAAGAGGGGGGTGGATTTAAAAGTAGAGAATTATATTACAGGGAATCAATCTTTAAGAACAGGATGGATTTTTTTTTTAACCAATAAGTGACCCAAATGTATGTGCTGGCAGTTAAATGACTGGAAATTTTGTTCTCTGCCAAAATTACCCCTTACTCATCATTAATTTTAAGGAACTAGTATGTGGACATAACAAGGCAGAAGGAGTACCTGACCTTGGCCAGATGGCTCTGGTTTTTTTCACTTGCACACGTGTTCCTGCGCCATCTGTGGGCTCAGTGGGTCAGGGCCCTGGGCAAGGAGGCCAAGGACGGTACTGGTCACCTCTCCAGGCCTTGGTCTCTCCACTAGAAAGCAGGAGGGTTTGAAGAAATAATTTCAAAGGTCTCTCTCAGCTCTTTTTCTGATGTGACTTTGAGCAGGCAGGTAACCATTTCTATTCTCCAATGAAGTTGCCCCAGCTTACGTGAAGGGGCCACCTGGGCGACTGCTGTGGTCTGGGCGGTGGGCCTGGTAAGAAGAGGCCTAGAAGCGACCCCTCTCTAGAATGACTGTGTACTGACAGTGCTGGGCCTGTAGGGGGAGCCAGAGCCCCTCTAAGCAGAGTGTTGGCAGCCCCGGGGGCCTTTTTGTTGGCAGGATTGTTTTATTTCCCCAACAGGACAAAGAATAGTTGGATTTCCCATGTGGAGTGGAGGTACCCAGGGGGTATACACCCCCTGGAGGAGATGGGCTCAGAGGGGATGAAGGGCTGGATTTCTGGTTGATTTTCACTCCCAGGACACCTGCAGTTAAGACCCAGGTGGGAAGACAGCAGCTTCTCTGGTTTCCCGGACCCAGCAGTGACAGGCCAGGAAGGGAGAATGAGCCAGGCTGGTCCTGAGATCGCCTGCTAGTTGCATGGCCTTATACCTCACTGATAACCCTAAAAAATGTTACTTCTCTTGTAAAATTACATAAAATTAAATTTCTGTTTCTAGTGCTATAGGGCTTTGCTTAACATGAGATTTCAAATCACTAAACTGTCAACAACAAAAAAAGTCCTTAGCTTTAGAAGAGACTAGGAAGGAGCTTCAAGTCATACTGTGAATTAGAGGTGAAAGCAGGTGGCAGATTCTGGGAGCCTGTATGCCTTTTGCAAAAGAACAGTGGGCAATCACACAGACAGGTAAGCACAGTGCTGCACAGGGGCAGAGGGCAGGGGCCAGGGGTGTCCAATGGCTGCAAGAACTAAGGTGGCTGAGGAACAAACAAGAAAGGGAACCACCTCCTGCCACCGAACGTCAGCCTTACAGTGGGTCCCAAAAGCAAGTCAGCTGACAAGCTTAGAGAAGAATTTGGTAAAACCAATAACTACATATGAATATACTCCTGTCAATATTCTTTCAAGTCTTAGTAATTTTTTGACAGATTTTATTTATTTATTTTTAGAGAGAGGGGAAGTAAGGGAGAAAGAGAGGAAAAGGAACATCAATAAATTGCCTCTTGTACATGCCCCAACCTGGGACTGGACCTGCAACCCAGGCATGTGCCCTGACCAGGAATCAAACCTGCGACATTTCGCTTTGCTGGACGATGCCTGACCGACTGAGCCACACCAGTCAGGGCTCAAGTCTTAGTAATTTTGTTGCATCATGGGGCGTTTGACAACTGCTTTGCACGTGTATAGACTTTTGGACCACTTTCACAATTTTTCTCTATTTTCTGTTTAATTTCTCCTTCATTTTCTGCGAATATTCCTGGTTCCATATTGTCTACAATTTCAAAATACAGGAAGGACATACATGTTTAAAAAGCAAGCACTCAGCAGATATAAATTAAATGTTCAACAATAGAATTTAATTGTTTTGTTTCATTCTGGAAGCAATACATCCTAATTATAGCAAAATTACAAAACACAAACATACAAAAGAAAATAAAGGGCAGGAGCTCCTATAATCTCAACTTCCCCAAGAACTCAGCCAATACCTGCTAACACCTTGGTTCCAATTCCTTCTGTTTTTCTCTCTTTCTGCACATGCATGAAGCAAACACACACATGTGTACAAAAGGCAGATGTGTACTTTTTTGACAAAAATGAAATCATTTTGTACATGTTTTTTTGTAACTTACCACGGTTTATATAAACAACCCACCAGTTCTTACGCTTCTTCTAACTACTCTCTTACTGTAAGTTGGTTTTTCTAATGTTTTGTTATTACACACAGAAATGACAAAGGAATTAGACTAAAAAGGCGAGAGAGAAAGGAAAGTCTTGCAAAATTCCAGAAGATTGGATCTTTGGGTGACTGAGGCGCTCTCGCAGCCCAGAGGTCCAGTACACATGGGATAAAACGGCCTGGACCCCGACTGCCCCCCCCCCATCTGGTCCAGCCTCCTACTCCCACCCCGCTTCCTTCCTCTCTTGGTGCCAAGATCGGAGAGGCTCCATTGCTGCCTCCTCTTGGAGTCATTGTCCCCTTTGCAGGCCTCTCACCGCCCCCCCCCCCGCCCGAATCAGAGGACGTGCGTGCTTCTGTCCTTGCTAACGTGAGGACACGCTGAATGACAGAGAGAGTGTGGTAGTAGAGCCTTCACACCACGAGAGGCGCTGAAGCTACAGGGCAAGGAAGCAGACTCTCCTCTGTAGCCAGAGAAAGTTTGTTTGTTTCTTCAGTCAACAAGTACATACAATGAAATGCGGTAAGCCCCACAGCAGAGGTTTCAGAGTTAAAGATTAGGTGCTTACGTCTGCAAGTTGATTCCAGTGCTTGCCTCGCCTTTCACATAATGAAATGGTAGCTGGACTCTTCAGTGGGTACATTGTGCTATTCAAGCTGGTGGTGCTTAAAAGGAAGTAGGAGTTTCTGCTCTCTGATTCACTTCACCGCATCAGGTCGGGACCAGCAGCCCGGTCCAGTGGTTTTCAACTTTCCTAAAACCTCCTGGTACTCTTTGTTTTTCTTTGGTATTTATGGTGACATTAGCTTTTGTTACGTTTTGTTGGTTGTGGGCTTGTGAGAAAGGGTGGGACACAGATAAGCCTTTTTTGCTGGGTCACGTTCCACAAACCCTTTTGGGGGGGCCTGTAAGCTTGCTGCTTTAATGTTGTTGTGGCTGTGTGGTGCCTGCAGTAGTCCCGCCACTAGATGGCGCAAGTTCGCTTTTCAGGGCAGCCGCAGGCCTCGTACAGGGCGAGGGCCTGGAGCTCCGACATTCCTGGATTTGAGTTCTTTGCTAGTTTTGTGACCTTGGGCGAGCCACTTCCGCCCCTCCCCCCTCCGCAGTAAATCACATTGCCGGAAGTTGTGAGGCTTAAAGGAGATGACAGGGACTAAATACCCAGCACAGCCTCAGACACGCAGTCGGTGCACGATAATCGCTGCCTTTCTCGCGTTCATTCATTCATGCAGTACACATTTATTGAGTCATGTTTCTGGGCCATGACTCATGAAGACTTTGTCCCCAAGCATCCTACAATACAGAAGAGTGTCACACACACACACACACACACACACACACACACACCCCTGTAGTTGCTGGAGTGTAAGACCTACCCTCCATCCCCCTGTTCCAAACTCATTCAAAATTTACTCTTGTTCGAATGCTTTCATGTAGGAAAAGTCCCATTCTAAAGATGTAAAATAATGGTAAGGTATGTAGCCGCAATAATGACAAAACCTGTGAAAATATACACTTCATATTTCTCTAGTGTTCTTAGCAAAAGTATAAGCCAGTGGCCACACAACTCATCAGATACAACTTAATTATTCTAACTTTAAAATATTGTGTTCCTATAATCCTGCCATTGCCAGTATTCATTGGTAAAAATACATTTCTTTTAAGCTATGTGATAAGCTACTTTCCCCTCTAGAGTTAGAAGAGTATAACTTTGTATTCAGAATTTACTATTCCCCACCTGGTTCTGCTATAAAGTATTACATGGACAGAATAATATGTCGCCCACATCAAACCAATTTAAAATCCCTTTCAAAATATGTATGTTTTCCCTGGGGGAGAGACAGTGATGCTGGCTCAGAACAGCACCCTCAGGACAGCCCCAGGCTTTGTGCCCTGAGTGGAAAGTGTGTGAGGGAGGGGTGGTTAGGACCAGGCTGTGGGGGAGCTGCGTGTAACACTGAGCAGGTCAGTTTTTGTCTCAGCGATGGGGAGCCACAGCAGCCTTATGAGCTGAGTAATGATGGAACAGTATCACCAGCCATGCCCCCGGGAAGGAGCAGCAACTGTCCAAAGCTGGGGGATAGATCATTTCATCCCAACTCCCACCCCATCTCCTCCTTTCCTCTCTTTCCCACTGTCTCCTCCTATTCATCCATTCATTCATTCGACAGATATCTATTAACCATATACCATATTGCAGGTATGTTATAGGTACTTGGGTTAATCAGTGAAGAACAGTGATAAAGCTGCTTCCTGGAGCTTACAGAAGCCTGTTTAAATGACCACTATTTGGTCTCACTAATATGGGCCTCCAGGGCAGTTTGGGATCGCTTTCCTCTCTGCGTGAAGAAGCCAGTGGCATGGCTTGTCCTCTGACATCCAGTTGCTCCCCTGCGCTTCCCATGATTGGGTTGTCCAACCTTTTGTCCAATTACATGAGATGCTTCAGCAGTCACCTCCGAGTCTCCACTGCTTCTATAGGATGAAGCTCATGTAATTTGCATTTCTGTCACTTGCCACTAACAGGTTCCTGCTAGAAAGGCTGACCCATTGGAGAAAACTGGGGAGCACTTCTTGGTTGTGTTAGGATGCAGGCCCAGCCCTAGAACAGGGCACAGGGCCCTGTGGCAGGGTTCCCAGTGGCTCTGGGTGCTTGGGCCCTGTTCTAGCTCTGTAGCCCTAAGCTGCAGGAGGAATGTACTTGGTGTCAGCTGAGTTAGCCTGGAAAGTCGCATGTGGTTTAGTTTGGGTTCCCCCCAAAGCACAGCCTGAGACAAGAACTGTAGTGGTTAATGGAGTGGGTGATTTCGGAAGGCAAGAGTGTGGGAGGGAAGAAGTGAAATGGGGGAAAAGTAAAAGCTGATACAAGGGGCACATTATCAAAATTGCTGCTTGATTCTGCTGGGCTGTCCTGAGAAGTGTCCAGAATGCCTCCTAGAATTATCCGCTTGAGAGATGGAGGCTGGGGCACCTACCCACTGGTCCCTATCCCCTTGGTGACTGAGAGGGGAGTTAAGTCTCCTAACAAGGGCGTGCACTTGCTCCCTGATTTTGTGAACAACCCTGCCTTCAGAGGAGACCCCGGGGCTCACTGCAGAAGAGGGGCTTGGGGACTCGGAGCCCCTCCGTACTGTCCAGGAGCTGTGGCAGAACACAGGGCCAGCTACAGGCATTTGATGCAGCTTCACAGGTGTCTCCAATGGCACCTTCTTGAACTTGGCAGTCCTATAAATGGCTGTGCACAAACTCTGCTTCCGAAACTTCCCCTTGGGCTCCAAGTCCTGTTGGGAGTTGTGTGATGGTTGCAGCCAGCAGCAGAGTCTGCAAGGCCTGTCACTCTCCTCCCTGACAGCCAGGCTCCACTGGGTTTAAGGATTTTGTGACTGGGGAGGTTATCTGAGCTGTCACAAACCTGCTTTGTCACCCTCAGACAAATGAGAGGAAATGGATCGTGGAGCCCTGTCAGTTTCCTCATTCCTGGCATCACTCCAAGGCTCAACCTCGAGCATCCTGGCTTCATGTGAGTGACTAGGGAGGCAGAGAAAATCCACTTAAGTGTCTCCAGACACACTGAGAAAGGGCATTCCGAGAGACAGAAGGGCCCTTATCGCCCTGCGTCTATTCTGCTCCTTGCGCTCCATGAGTTGATTGTTGCTTAGAGCTATATGCACCTGGGCTAGCAAGGGCAGCCGTCACTCTTGGAGGGCACGGAGCCTACAACATATGAAGCCTAAGAAAGAAAAAGGCACCAGCCTCTAGGCTTGGCACCCGCACCTAGGCTGCTGAGTGCCCCCCTGCTTAACACACAATTTCACAGAACACCAGCATTTGACAAGGTCACTCTTACAAACACAGCCTGCAAAGTGCATTACAGAGAACTAATGCCCCCAGGGGTAACCTTGAACCAGTAAGGAGTAGAGCTGGTGGGAAACTGTCCCAGCCTCTTGCCCATGGGGCAAACAGCTTTGGAACATGTTCTGTAGACACCTCAGAGTAGAGTGCCTACGCAGCCTCTGATGCCTGGACACAGTGCAAGCCCCCAGGACTCAGACCCGGTCCAGGGGAAGGAACTCTACATGCCTTCCATTTTGAAAGGAGGTGCTTAAATGAATTAATCTGAGTTTCAAGGGAGTAGTCAAGCCTAGAGAAACACCTGGGAATTATCCAAATATAGGCAGGTTATTACTTCACAAATAGTGTTTGAAAGGTGACTGAATGCTGGGCGTGTTCTAGGGGAATTTTTTTTTAAAATAATTGTTATTTACAAATTTAGGTCTATTTTGCGTCACACTTGGCAAATGTATCAAAAGACGTGTTTGTTTGTTTTCCTGGAATTGTTTTTGAAATATCTTTGCCTTCCCAGAAACCGGGGAGAGCACATCCAACTCTGAGTCTGTGCTGACAGAACGCCAGTGAAGATGATATTTTGCACTTTTCTGATTCATGGGTGACTCATCGAGGTCATCCAAGCTAAGAGCTCAGAAAACACTTGGGACAAGGACCTAGAAATGTCATCAGTACATCATAGGTATTCAGTACATTTTTGTAGTTTTTAAAATTTGGAAAGTGACCTGAAGAGTCTACAATTCGGTCTAGAAAGAGCATTATAACCTGGGTTGTTAATAGTAAACATATCATTCAGCAGCTTTGTGCTTCGCAGACCTCCTCAACTGAAATTTGCGATTTGTCGAAGCACAGGTTTTCACTTTTCCAACTCAGCTCTCCTGGGTATCAGCAGATCCGGTTACTGACCGGACTGAGAGCGGGAGGGTTAGAACCAGCGGGCTGGAGCATCTGCCTCATGGGAAACCTTGAGAGTATCCAGAGGCCTCTTGACATTATCATGCAATGGCTTCTTCTGCTTATGGGAAGCAGACGGGGTAACAGGCTGTAACTGTTGTTTTAAGCAAAATTCCCAGGCAACTTCCTGTATCACATACTCCCATATGGCATACAGGGAAGGAAGAAAATCACTGTAAATCCCATGGGACGCTCCCTCCTCTCACTTTTATAGACTGTGCTTACTGGATTTTTTGTTTTGTTTTGATTTGTTTTTAAAGCAGATAGAAGCCATCCTCTCGGAGACAGAAATAAAGGAAAAGAGTTTTATTGGATGGTACTTTGGGGCCACAGTTTTTCCAAAAGATGTGTAACAAAGGAGGTCAAAATACCTTTGTTCCTTAGAAAATTTGACCAACTCTGGTGGTGAAGGGTGAAATGCAGATGGGAAGCACCCCTATACCTTCCCTGTACCCCAAACTGAGTAACATGAGCTGGCTCTGCGGCAGGTGAAGATTCCTACCTTTGAGTAGAGGGCAGGGGCTTTATGGGTAATATCCGGGAGTTGTCAGCACAGGATCTTATAGGTCTCTGTCTCAGGGTCCTACCATTGTCATCTCTTAATGATGAAAAGGAGGAGGAAGAGAAGAAGGGAAAGACAAGAAGAGGAAGAATAAGAAGGAGGAGGAGAAGGAAGAAGAAGAAGAAGAAGAAGGTGGAGGAAGAGGAGGAGGAGGAGGAGGAGGAAGGGAGGAGGAGGAGGAAGAAGAAAGAAGAAGAAGAAGAAGAAGAAGAAGAAGAAGAAGAAGAAGAAGAAGAAGAAGAAGAAGAAGAAGGAAGAAGGAAGAAGGAAGAAGGAAGAAGGAAGAAGGAAGAAGGAAGAAGGAAGAAGAAGCCCAGTCTTACCTGAGAAGGAGTGATCTCCAAATACAGACACTTGCTGGCCATCGATCAGTTAGCCTCCCATCTTCAAGGCTCCCTAGGTTCTAGGTGGCAGTGTGCTCAGCCCTCTCCCCATGTGCTAGGGTGCCATTGCTGCCAAAGGTGACTGTGTGACAGTTCTGGCCAATGAGACAGAAGGGGAAGTCACTGGGGGGCTTATGGAAAGAAGTTGCTTTCTCAATAGACAAAGATGTTTGAGGAGAGCTTCCTTCTGCTGCCTCTCTTCCTTCCTATTGGGGATACTGAGGCAAGGATGTGATGTTTGGTGGTGTGGTGGCTGTTCTGCAACCAGGAAGAGATAGACAGCAGAATCAAAGGCTCCAGGGAGGTCACTGGAAGGTGAAAAAGAGCCCCAGTGCATAGACAGTGTCTGTGAGCTGTTGCACCAGATATGCAACCACCTGCCTGTGAATCGGGCAGGTGAGGCAGCTAACGATCATTGTCTCCTCTGCTCCTGGGAGTCAGTACTTCTGTTACTTGCACCTACACTCATCTGAACTGATGCATCTAATTTGGACAGATCCTAAAACAACTAGGCCCTTATTGTCACCCGTTCCCACTGGGAAGGCCATGGTTTTACTTTATATCTTTCACTCCCAAACACCAGGATGCAATAACACGTAGAAGTTAAAAGGAGTAGCCTTGGAACCAGATGAAACTGAGTTTGTGTTCCAACTACAGCACTTTCTCATGGTACGGCCTTGGAAAAACTGCTTTATCTATGTGAACCTCACTTTCCTCAACCACAGAAAGGAATAATATAACGAGGATAATAATGGCACCTCCTCCACTGGCCTGTTGTGAAGAAAAGAAATAATGTCAGTACAGGGCGTAACACTTCCGCTTGTTATTACCATTATTTCTGTCCATGGTACGTGTGTTTGTTCACAGAGGTCTTATTATCTATTGCCCAGTTAGTGTACAAAGCTTTTTTCTACTTGATTTTTCACCCAGCTCTTGAAATGTCATTGATCTTTATCTTGACTCCTGGTTTTTTTTTCTCCTCCATGACGGAATCCATGGAGTGAAGCATCCAGCCCTGTGGTCAGTGCTAAGGGGGAGACAAGGAAGTATGGACCATGAATCTTTGCTTTAAAAAAAAACAGCTTATTGCTTAGTTGGGAATATGATTCCATCATAAGCCATATTGAAAGCAATGTAGAACAAGGGCCATCTTCAGGCCACCTGCGTCATGTTTCCATCTGGACCCCACCTGTTAGGCTAGGGCCAGCTGCGTAAGGAGGCTATGCAAGGAAGTGGCAGACGGGTTGGCGGAGGGTGCTGGAGATCTCATCTCCTGGAAGGGCCATTTCCCAAACCAATCTGTGAGAGGATGTCGTTGTCGGGGGCACAGAGCTGGGCCCTCAGGGAGCTAGTGGCACCTCCACCACCAGGCAAACCAACCCATCACCTAGAGCTCTGGGCAAGGGCCTCCCATGGACAGTAGTCCAGGATATTCTCAAAGAGTGGACTGAGAAGGAAAGTAACATTCCCAAAGAATAGTAAGAATAGGGGCATCTCATTTTTAAGCATCTGACCAACATGGGGGAAAAAGATCTCCCCAAAATAAAAGTCACTAGGCCTCAACTGTGGCTTCCACCTGGGTGCTCAAAGCTATGGAGCTGCCCGTCCCTTGTGTGAGGTGAAGGATCACTGGACAATGACAAGTGGGGTCAGCAGCGTGGAGAGTAGAGCAACAGGACGGGCAGAAGAAGTGGGGCCAACAGCTCTGGCACTGTCCGCGAGTGTTCGTTTTATGTGGAGCCAGCCGTGGACATGCCACTACGGACCCTCGAAGGGCATGATGGGATGACAGCCGCAAACATAAGTTGCGACAGGCAGGAGGCACCCCTCGCTCAGGCCTTTAAACATGTTTTATGGGCTCGTGTTGGCTTAGGCACACAGGAGTGAGGTTTGCTGGCCTGGTACGGCCCTGGCCTCCAGCCCTGCTGTTGGAAGTCTCTTTACTTGGCTTGACTCTTATTCTTTGTGCTTTGGAATCTGGTTAAATTGAATACCAGAGATCAGAGTTCATATAAATACACGCGGGTTGTTGCTCTTTCCCCACACGAGAACCTGTATCTGATTGTCCTTGTATCCCAATTGCAAGAGAATCCTGGGGTGAGGGGCTGGGGAGTGTGTACGTTGCCCTTTGCGTCTTCACCACAATAACATAAAAACGAGAATGCAAAATTTTATCTGTCAGTGTAATTTAATCCCATCGGCTTGGCTAAAGGGCTGAGAGTTACTCTGCTACTTAGCAGCCCACCCTTCCATGTTGATGTTCTTATTGCCGCCTGTGGTCTCATTAAGAAAACTTGTTCTGCTCAACCTCTATTGACAGTGGCCTGCAGTGTCAGCAGTTTACATTTTTATTTTTAAAAGCGATTTATTGTTTCGTTTATTCCTATTTCTTTCTTAAAAGGATTGGAGTCGGCTTACAATGAGAACATATGCTACATATTGTTTCCTTCTTTTGTTTTTCTTTGCTTTGTTATTTATAGTACAGAAACACTTTATTTTTCTTTTTTTGGTATATTTTATTGATTATGCTATTACAGTTGTCCCATTTTTTCTCCCTTTTCTCCCCCTCCACCCTGCCCTCTCCCCACCAGCATTCCCCACCCTTAGTTCATGTCCACATATTGTGTTTATATATTTTTTGGCTTCTCTATTTCCTATACTATTCTTAACCTCTCCCTGTCTATTTTGTACCTACCATTTATGCTTCTTATTTCCTGTACCTTTTCCCCCATTCCACCTCTACCCCTCCCTGCTGATAACCCTCCATGTGATCTCCATTTCTTTGATTCTGTTCCTGTTCTGGTTGTTTGCTTACTTTGTTTTTGTTTTTTTTTTTAGGTTCAGTTGTTGATAGTTGTGAGTTTGTTATCATTTCACTGTTCATAGTTTTGATCGTCTTCTTTTTGTTAAATAAGTCCCTTTAACATTTCATATAATAAGGACTTGGTGATGGTGAACTCCTTTAACTTGACCTTATCTGGGAAGCACTCTATCTGCCCTTCCATTCTAAATGATAGCTTTTCTGGATAGAGTACTCTTGGATGTAGGTCCTTGCCTTTCCTGACTTTGAATACTTCTTTCCAGCTCCCTCTTGCTTGTAAGGTGTGTTTTTTTTTTTTTGAGAAATCAGCTGATAGCCTTATGGAAACTCCTTTGTAGGTAATTGTGTCCTTTTCTCTTACTGCTTTTAAGAGTCTCCCCTTATCTTTAATCTTGGGTAATGTAATTATGATGTGCCTTGGTATGTGCCTCCTTGGGTTGAACTTCTTTGGGACTCTCTGAGCTTCCTCGACTCCCTGGAAGTTTATTTTCTTTGCCAGATTGGGGAAGTTCTCCATTATGTTTTCCAATAAGTTTTCAATTGCTTGGTCTTCCTCTTCTCCTTCTGGCACCCTTATGATTTGGATGTTGGCACGTTTACTGTTCTCCAGAAGATTCCTAAGCCTCTCCTCATTTTCTTGAATTCTTGTTTCTTCATTCTGTTCTAGTTGATTGTTTATTTCTTCCTTCTGGTCCAAACCATTGATTTGAGTCCTGGTTTCCTTCCTTTCACTGTTGGTTCCCTGTATATTTTTCTTTATTTCACTTTGCATAGACTTCACTTATTCCTCTATTTTGTGACCATACTCAACCATTCCTGTGAGCATTCTGATTACCAGTGTTTTGAACTCTGCATCTGACAGGTTGGCTATCTATTTTTCCAGCTTACCGTGTTTTTGGTAAGGCTGCTCTGTTTGTTTTTAAAGCATCTGTAATATCTATCTATTTCTGCCATTGGGCCAAGTACTCTAGTCCAGGGGGTAACAAACTATGGCTGTGGGTTAAGTCTGGCCAGCTACTTGCTTTTATAAATAAACTTTTGTTGCAACACATCCATGCTCATTTGTTTATTATCGTCCACAGGTGCTTTTGTACTACAATGGCAGAGTTGAGTAGCTGTGACAGAGACCAAAGATTTGCGAATATCTTTGCAAAGCCAAAGATATTTATTATCTAGTCCTTCGTAGAAAATATTTGTTGGGGGTGTATTCAATTACAGATGCGTGATCAAGCCAGCTCCCACTGTGGGCGATTAGAACTTAATCCCCCAGTAAACTCTGGGAAATGGTGTGGAACATGCACCTCAGAGTTATCCTGCCAGAGAGCTGAGAGACCTGGGGTATTTTTACCAACTCTTGTCAATCTTTTATTGAAGGTTGCTCCTGCGGGTGACTTTCAAGGCAGCCTGGCCTGCCACATATCTTGAAGCAGCCTTCTTTGGCTCTGGGAAGAATCCTCAGGTGAGGAAATGAAGATACTGACAGCTGGAAAGGAAGCTCTTCAGGAGCACACCAAAGCTTGAAGTCCAGACGGAGGCCAGTGGGGCCCGAATGCTGGGTCACAGACTGTGGCGTTGAAGGGTGAATTTGGAATTTCTTTCGCAATTGTCCTTTAACTTTACTGTGCGATTTAACTTACAAATTCATAGAATCATATTTTGGGCCTTGGCAGGATTTGTTTTCCAATCATCTAATCTCATGTTTGGCTCTTTGATGCAGCTATTTTCAGGTCCCAGCCCATCTCCAGAGAGTCCCCTACAGCTGCCTCCATGTAGATCCTCTGTACAGGGCCACCTGTCTGCCAGGGCCCCAGCTGCCTCCTCAAAGCCAGAGCCATGTTCCTGCCCCTACCCCCAGCACCCCTAGTAGCCCCATCACCCCACATCCATATTAAATGGCATTTCTGTGTCTTCATACTATGGATTCTTCCAGGAGTGGACCTGAGGCTAAGAAGAGCTGGAAACTCAGGAAATTTGTGGATTTGCTCAGTGCTCCAAAAATTGTTTGGGGAAAGGGATGCTGTTCACTCCACTGACATTGGTCAATCGGACTTGGTAATGGAAGGACATAGAGGGCAGATAGAAAGGGAGAGCGAGGTGGGAGGCCACAAGAACATGGTGCTGGAAAAGCAGCTTTAATCAGCAATGGGAGAAAGAGAATCTGGAATGTCAGTTGACTGTGAGTTAGCTGAATAGTTTGGGAATTGTTGGGAAACGTGAATGTTCAAACCTGAGTCTGATCAGTTAGGTCTGAGCTTGCAAACTGTCACGCTGGGGGTTAAGTGATCATGATGACTGCTTTTAAGCCAAATAAAGTTAGGAAGGCTGCTTATCTGTTGTGATAGTGTAGTGTATTGGTGTGACATAGATCTCTTGGTTTCTCTATGAGAAAATGTAAGCATCCCAGAGCTGTGGAAAGAACTGCCGCACCAGCAAAGATCCCCACAGTGTTGAAACAGTGCTGGGGACACACCTCTACATCCAAAAAGCACATTTCATGGAAGAAGGGGCTGAAACTGGAAAGGACGTTGGAGATTGGAAGAACTGAATATATCACCTTCTTGGCTATTGTGCTTAACACAATCGTTTGAAACGTCTAAATCAAGGCATTCCAATAATCAGGGCAGACCTTGCAGGTGCTTTGGGGTTTTGTCAAAATGGTCACAAACAAGTTGCATTTTAAAAAGAGCTTTTAAAGAACAATCATAAATAGTGTATACACCATGTGCAGACTGGTGCCCGTCGAGGCAGCCCCATGTCAGGGGGGTTGCCTTTGTCCAGTTTGGCGACTGCTCACAGATCACTTGGTGTCCGACTGGCTTTTTTCATGGCCCTTCAGTAGGAAAGGGGACCTCCTCCGAATGACCTCTAATAATGTCCAGTTCGGGTGCAGGGATGGCATCATCATTGTGGACCTGGGGGACTTGGATGTCTTTGGAAGAAAGAATTCTGAGTTGGCCAGTGGGCTCTAAGGCATTGAGACCGAAGAGGAAATAGACCAGGGCCGCTGCAGGTATGACACCTGCTTTTATTGTTGTGAGGTAGCATGAAGAGTATTGGACTCTAGACGGCTGGCTGGATACTTCTCTCTGTCCTCTTGTGGGATACTTAATGACGATCTTGGTAGTGATGGTGATGAATTCAATCTTAAAACCCAAACAATACACTTCAACCATAAAAATTCAGGTGGACACACAAAGATCAAACTTGGGAGTCAATATTCTAACTGCCAGGTTTCTCGACTTCCAAGTCGATCATTGTGGACAAAATCAGAACCGAGCCCATAAAGAAGAGAATTTGAACACTTGACTGCACTATGAGGAAAAGGTTAAATTTCTTCTAGAACTAAATGGAGGCATCTGTTTTGTTTAAATTAAGGGTCTGTAAGTACCAGCCAGGGACTGAGTTGACAGCCATTTCTGTAATAAAGTAATAAATCATGGGGATAGTTAAGGAAGCAAGAAACACCATATTCTTCCTTTGCTCAAGCAATTAAGCAATAAGCCATCTGGGTCTTTTTGTTAATTACTGTCAAACACAACTTAGACAATTGAATTCAGCCTTTTATTTAATTATATTAATTTATTCCAGCAACTTCAAATACTCACAATGCCAATAATAATGTTCATTTAAAAAAATAGAGGTCTCGTTTAATTTTTATTTTTCAACCATTAATACCCTTTACAAGTTTGCCATCTGAGAATTATTAGCTTTATCTTCACCTCAAGATATTCGAGGAATTTGTTTCAAATATATACAAGCGTGAAGGAAGAAGACGATGGCTGAAATTTCTTCCCTTGGCGCGATGCTGTATCTATCTAGATCGGTTCTAATAGAACTGTTTGCAGCGACAAGATGTTCTATATCGGTGGTCTCTAACACATGTGGCTAGGGGCTCCTAGCACAGATCTAAAGTGTCTTCTGAGGAAGGGGAAATGCAGTGAGCCATTGACTTAAGTAGGTGGAAAAGGAATATGTACATAAATATGATAGCTATTGTTGGGAAACCCTCACTTCCCACCCAGTTGTCCTTATTTGAAACACAATGCATTCTGAAATGGCCCAAAGGAGGCCAGTGTCTGGGAGGAGAGGTTTCTAAGCTGAGCATATAAAGAGTGAACTCCATCTGGTGGAGAAATGGGCATGAATGGTGTCTTCTGATGGGTAGAACCAACCCTACTCAGCAACCCTTCTGGTCAGGCGGGGCCAGGTCACAGCAGGGAGAGCCAGTCAGCTCTTGCTCGCTTGGCTCTGCTCTAGTGGAGGTGTGCTCTTCCCACAGTTGTGAAAGTTCCACCCGTGGGCACACTGAGGGTCCCCGGCAGTTCCTACAGGCTCAGAAATGGCCCCATCAGCCTTCATGAGCATTAACACCCAACTCGAGTTCCTCTCATGTAAATTTTGGCTCAGATGCTGGCATTTCCCCTTAGGGAAGTTGGCCTCTTTGCAAAGGTTGCTATTTCTGATCCGGTCAATGCAAACCCTGTAACAGGGTGTCAAGAGAGTTTCTCAAGTGTATGCATTTCTGTTAGTGGAATCCTCAGTATGAGCTGACCCTTCCAAAGACCAACGACTAAAGAGAAGTATTCACTATATTGCATGAGAATCTGGTTGTGGTTAACCAAATTAGAGACGGGCTAGGGCAGGGTGAATGGAGGTAGAAAGTTCTGAGGAAATTCTCATTAGCATGAAAACACTCTGTCCCAGGTTTACTGACTCTTCAGCTGCTAGGCTGAGCTGCAAAATTGGTCCAAAGCTCTCTTCCATCTTCTCTCCAACCCTACTCCTCTCTCAGTAGCTTCCCTTCCTTCTTCTGAGCTACGGCTCAACCAATGAACATGAAATGTGTTCTAATAAACCTAACCCAAAGCTTCTGGTATGTCAGGCCTCGGTGCTCTCTTTACACTTTAATTTTCATGGTTGGCTACACAGACTACCCAAAGCAAGGCCGTGTGAAATAAGCTGATCAATTGGATTTATGTGTTCTGGAAGTGCTACCAGAGAATGTCCAGGCCTCTTTCCTGAGTCAGAGATTAAAAGCAATTTTTACACGGTCAGTGCCAAATGGAAAAAAACGAGGAATCTTCTGTACTATGTAATGGTCATCTCTCCATGATGAAGACAATGAATACATTTCTTTTGGTCTTTCTGAAACAGCCAGCAGTCCATGGCACAGGTGCGAAAAGGAAAACAGTTACATTCATTCCTGGAGCTTGCTTCTCTACCATCACAAGACTACGAACACAGAGCGGCTGACTCTTGAGATATGCCTGCCTTCTTAGTTCTCTTGGGGTTGAAATGTGAGGGCCAGACTCCTCTTTTCCTTCTGACACTGGCATTCAGTGTTCATCCATAGCCTTGACATTGTCAAAGTGCCACAGCTGGCTGGCTTTCCCATCACACTGGCGCAAGTACAAATCTTTGTTGTTTTCCTCCACCACAGCTTCCATGCACCTCCCAGAGACAATGTGAACAATCATTCCATTCTGGAAGGTGAGAAGGGGAAAAAAGACAGCCAGTCAGTCTTCCTCAGTCAGTCAGCGAAGAAGGATACTTGTAAAATTTGTATTAATCATGAAGAGAATAATAGAGGTAATGTGAACTGGAACTGGTAAGCAACCATAGTATTTTGGTTAAAGGATAATGTAATTTAGGTAACCCTGAAATTTAGGTATTATTCAGAGTCTAGGGGCCATAAACTGAATTACCTGTACTGTGGTTGGGTAATTATACCATACCTTAAAGTTCTGGTTATTAGAATGCCCAGTGTAAAAATCATGTGCAGTCTTTATATGGTACTGATGACATTTATTGTTATCAGTGGCTTGTAAGTTTCTGCTTTTAAATGATTTAAGGTAACCCCTGCCCTCTATTAATCCTGCAATTTAGTAGTGCTGCTACCAGGTTACAGTAGAGAGTAAGACTTTAAGGATATACTAAAGGCCTAAGTCAGCCATGTCTGAAAAACTACACCAAATCTGTCAGGTTTAATATTGAATCTAGCCATGCTCTTCTCAAGGAAAAATCACCATCTTTGTGAAAAGTTAAATATTCCTTTTAAAAAAAAAGATTTTATTTATTTATTTTAGACAGAGAAAAAGGGAGGGAGAAAGAGAGGGAGAGAAACATCAATGTGTGCTTGCCTCTCACATGCCTCCTACTGGGGACCTGGCCTGCAACCCAGGCATGTGCCCTGATTGGGAATAGAACCAGCGACCCTTTGGTTCACAGGCTGGCACTCAATCCACTGAACCACACCAGCCAGGGCAAGTTAAACGTTCTTAATGGCATGGCTGATAATGTCCATTTATTCATTTATATATTATTTAGGTATTTTTGAAATATAATTCACATACCATAATATTAATTATTTTAAAATATACAGCTTGGTGGGTTTTAGTATATTCACAGAGTATAAACAACCATAACCACTCTCTAATTCCAGGACATTTTCATCACTATTAAAAGAAAACTACTGTTCATTAGCAGTCACTTCTAATTCCTCCTTCCTTCCAACCACTTAAATCACTAATATGCTTTCTGTGTTTTTGGATTTCTCTATTCTGGATAGTTCCTATAAGTGCAATAATACGTGGCCTTTAGCGACTGGCTTCTTCACTTTGCATCTTTTCAAGGTTCATCCATGTTGTAGCATATAATAGCAACTAATTTTTTCTCTTTATTTTTTATTGTGGTAAAAATATATAACTTAAAACTTACCATCGTCACCATTTTTTAGGTGTAAAGTTCAGCAGTGTTACGTATATTCACATTGTTTTGAAACAGATCTTCCGAAATGTTTCATCTTTCAAAGCTGAAACTCTATACCCATTAAACAACCCCTCCTCACCCCTGGCCCTGGTAACCACCATTCTACCTTCTGTCTCTGTGAATTGAACTACTCTGGGTGCTGTGTACATGTGGGATCATACAGCGCTTTCCTTCTTGTGACTGGCTTATTTCACTTAGCATGATGTCCTCCGGGTCCGTTCACATTGTAGCATATGACAGAATTTCCTCCCTTTTTAAGTCTAAATAATATTCCACTGTAGCTGTCCGCCATTAGATACGTGGGTTCCTTCCACCTGTTGGCTATTGCGAATAGCGCATCTGTGAGTAGTACATCATTCCTCTTATGGCAGAATGATAATACTTTTTCTAAGTCTTATTCTTTAATGCCTAAAGGATGCTGGGTGTATTTTGTTCACTAAGCTTTTATGTACTATTTTTAAGTGCTGTTTCTAAATGTGTCGTACCCACAGGACTTGCCTAGAATGACACTGTGTAGTCATTCATAAAGGACCTTGCCTTGGTTTCTAAGACTTCTTTGAGTGTGTGTGGGCCGGAGTCCTGGTTTACTTGTCACCAAAGCCCACAGGCTTCATTCTCAAATGCTTGTTGTTAGTTCAGCCTAAGTTCCGCACCGTATAATTTTCTTCTTTCAGAGCCTTGTTTAAGAATACCAATGTGCAGTCTGCTTATTTTACCCTCTTTATTCCCAACACAAAGTCAAAGGAAAGGAACAAAAAAGATGTGCATATTTATTTCTTTGTTTGTATATATTTTCCCCTAACTTATTCCAAAAAGGATTTTAGGTGGGGAAAGAGCTGTTGATACCGCCACCTTCCTGTCTGTATGTTTTCCATCTTCTGTATGGGAGACACATGCACTCTCCCTAAGAACCTGTATTTTACTTACTTCCTCTTTATGGTGCATAACTTCGGAAAAGGATCTAGAGCTTCTCTCCCCTGGGGTGATGGGAGTCAAAGTCTTACTGAAATGATCAAATGTCCACAGTGGAATTTGCAAAGGAAGAAAGTGGCACCCATGCTGGTGGTGGAGGGGAGAGCCTTGCATCCTAAAACCACACTAATGAGGTGGTTCACTGCTGCTATGATGTACTCCATGGTCCTACTTGTGACCTGAGCTAACAAACTTCAGAAAGGGACTGTCCCCACTCTCTGCCACAAGGGAGGTCAGAGCCATACAGAAACATGTCAAATGAGTACATTTCAAGATTCTGATGGCTTAGCATTTCTGCAAAGTTGACTTTGCCTCCCTGAGGCCTTAGTGCCAGGCTATTAATTTAAACAACAGAGGCACAGATCTAAATGGTAAAACTTGACCAGTTGGAAGAGCTCGGGACACAGCGTCGACCACCGGCACTGCCAAGCTCTTCTGAATGGATTGCTGACCTCCTGGAAGTCCCAGTGCTGCTGATGGATGGCGGGGCCTTCCTCGGTGCAGTTCTGAAGAACCACCTGCTCTCTCCTGACATCGAAGCACAGGTGCTGTGGGCTGCCAAAGTGGATCTCCTTCCTGCTGGTGTGCTCCAGGTGCTGGGAGAGAGAGAACGATTGTTAGCACAGCTAGAAGATGTTCTCCTACACTGGGAGCTGAGAGACGCAGAGCTCACAGTGGAGCTGAGTTCTGGAGGAAATCTTCAGATATTGGGGTGGGAGGGGGTGGTCGGCAAGACTGTATCTCATAGTCAAGTCCACAAACATGCTGTTTGACTAGCCCTGGCCTCTGACATCTCCACCTTCCAGCTGCTCCCGCATTCATACCCACAGACTCTGGTGCCTCCCTCCATTGTTCTAGTCACCGCACCGCAGGTGGGGCTGTTAAAGAATGCTGTGTGCTCCCTGAGTGTCCTGCTGAAAGGGCAGATGAGGAGTCCCTCCAAGGCCCAAGGCGATCACGTTCTCGAGAGCTGACCTGGCCCCAGCAACTAAGTTCCCTGCTCCTTGTTGTATGCGCTCACGGTCGCTCATGGTTATTATTTCCTCCGGTGTTTTGGAGTGTTGGGCTGAACATACTTGAAAGATGGGCTTTCCCTGTGGGAAGTCTGTGTGCCTGGGATGGAGGGTGAGTCTTGACAAAACCATTTTTCTGTTTGTTCCTGCCAAGTAGAGACTGAACTAATTTTTATGTTAGTTTTGGGGCGTGGAGACAAGGTCAGCTGCGTGGGCACATGACCTGTGCTGCCTTCTGGAGCCTCATGCTCAGAAGAACGTAATGTTCTTGGTGTAATATAATTGGCTTAATGCTGGACTGTCACTGTCTTGAAATCCCTAACATGTGCTGAATCAGAGGCCTGACCTTTCCATTTTGCACTGGGCCTGCACATGAGGTAGCTGGTCCTGCTGGCGTATTCCCAGACCACACTGTTCATAACCCTGAGTCCCGAACCCACGTTAGATGCAAACCTGCGGTTACACATTCAGGGAATAGTAATTGTCTGCTACTCAAAGAGCCTGCGGAGATGGACGAGCTTCCTTATCCTCTTCCTGTGGCAGTGTGTGGGTGTTTCTAGTCAAACTTTTCACGGTGTGAAGTTTTTAATTTCTCTTTGAAGGTCAACACTGGCTTGACAAGGAAGTCTCATTTCCATCTTCTCATCTCTAATGGGCTGAAGGAAGGCTCTCGTCACCTATTCCTGCAGGGAACCAATGCCTCTGTGTCCTGAGGTTGTCACTAACTGCCCCCTAGCCCCCAAGGCAGGGCAGCAGGGCCCATGTCCATTCGCTCTATTTTCAGTTGCCTCTTGATTTTTGGCCCTTGGAGATTTCTCTTTCTTATAAATTTACTTACTTATGCATGGAAAAAGGTCTTTCTTATTTTTTAATCTAACATATTTAGGTGTTTTTAGGAGAAGGGCTTTTGGCTTCTCTAGTTCACAATTTTGCTGGATCCCCAAGTCCTTGCTTATCTTCCTCTTCACCAAAAATTTCAGAAACCTAAAAAGCTAACATTCTGTGTACATGAGGGAGGCTGCATTATTCCCATTGCGGATGAGAACGTCAGACTAGGAGAGGTTAAGAAGCCTGCCTAGTACCTGCCTAGCTGTGTGCTAGAACTTGGTGAGCTGTTTCTGCCACACTGCATGACTTCCTCACTTCATGTGCGTGTCCTCCTCCCATGGGCCAGGTGTGAATGTCCATCGATGTGTTCAGGAAGATTGGCAAAAGACAGAGCTGAAGAGGCTGAATGGATCCGGAGCATCCCCTTTCCCCAGTATCCCGGGACCTGTACCGCCCAGCCCAGCCTCAGCTGGTCCTTCCTGCCTGAAGGGCTGGACTCAAGTCCCTCCAGGAGATGCTCTGGTTTTGCCCTCTGGTTCTCAAGGCCTCACCGGACTCTGTGACCAACATCTCTAGGAACTTGTACTTAATTGCTTGTTTTTAATAGAGGCCTTTGGGGTATTATAGCTTAACTCAAAGGTCCCTGTCTCAGGCTGTAAAGGAGAGATTTGGAGGCAGGATAGACTTGCTAGGTCATCACCCAAGCTGTGAAAAGAAGTGGACCCCCCAACCCTCAGCCAGCATCATGGGAGCTGCCCGCCACCTCGAGCAGTAATTCCATGATGGAGATTTTGAAGAGAAGATACTCTAAGATATGGGAGATCTTCCTGGTGACCAAGGGCCTGTATGGATGCTGGAATGACCCTGCTCAAGACCCTTCCCCTGACTCAAGTATCTTCTTTCCTCAGACACTTGGGACAGTCTACCAACAGCTGAGCGGCTGCAGAAAGAGACAGAGTTCTACCTTGACTCTTTCCTTTAGCTTTTGGGAATTATAAACCAGCAATTTTAGAGCCCCCTGGACCCTAGGGGGTTTCAAGCACTGCATGACCCCTTGGAATTATTAAGATTTTGTGTGGATGTGCTTCTTTGCATTTTCCTTGGGAAAGTGTCCTTAGAGTACATCAACTTCTTAAAAGAAACATGTCACCTGTAACAAACATGTCTCATGTTTGACCTCTGAGCTTCTAAGCCCCACCCCTCTCCTTCTCCTCTTGCCCCATCTCTGGGTGAGCTCATGAGCAAGCCTGTTGCTGCCTCCTTTGGTGTTGGCGGGGCATTCAAACCAGGTAAGCCCCAGCCGAAGCCTGGGAACCCTTACCCCAGCCTGCCCCCTGACCACATAAAAGCCAGAGCCAATCACCCCATCTTGCTACCTCAAGCCAGTTGCAGACCTGCATGGGAGGCTCCTGCCCTCCAGAAGGCAGCCACAGGATGTAACCTGCAAAGGTTAAGAACCACAAGCAGGGAGTGGACTAGTCACTGGACTGACCCGTCCTCCCTAGGCCTAGATTTTAACCAGGTGCCACCTGGATTTCTCGGTGTTGGTCTCAAACAGCCTGTTCCACGTTGGGCTCTATATGCACATGAGCAGGACCTCTGGCTCAGGCACGGGTCTCTCCCTCTGGGTGGCATTTCATGCTCAGCATTTCTCCTTGGCTGTGCTTTGAGCCATAAGCGTTTGTTGTCACCGGGGCAGCCCCACTCTTCTGGGGTACTGAGGCCTCTAGCCACACTGCAGCATGGGACCTCAGGAAAGCTATGGAGTCGGTCTTCGGTGCTGTCTCTTGGTCCCTCCCCACACAAGTTACCAGAGCCTCGATCATGGGGAGAGGCTTCCGCCAGCCCTGGCATCCCAGGAGAGCTTATGTGCTGCTTCCCTCCTCTCCCCAGGGGTGTTTGCACCCTCTGCTTCCTTTTCCCCATGGAAGGAATGTCACAAACCAAACTGCTCAGCACATGGGAAATGTCCTGAATGAGGCCAGGGCTCCTAAAGCTGGAGCCAATGGCTCCATCTCTGTGTAAGTCCTCCGCTGGCAAGCGGACCAGCTGGTCACCCGATGCCATGAGGCCTGTCTGCTCCAAACCCAGCCCTCCCTCCCCATCTCACATGCACACACACACACACACACACACACACACACCCCAGGCTCCTGTGGTGCCCTGAGGCTCCCCCTCTGGGATATGGTGTCAATGCTTGTAGATCCTGTGAAATACCTGAGAGACACACCACTTCTACTCCGGGTGGACTCGGTATCAGAGGACTTGAGACTTAAGACTCTGAGTCATGAGTCATGGGTTTGAGGCACCAGTGAGAAGGGGGAGTATTCTCTGGGTTCCCTTGCATTGTCAGGGCTTCTGAACCTCCTGCCCCCCACTCGGGTGACCCACTTTCCCTAGCTCAGGCTCAGGTTCTAATTGGCTAAAGATCTCAGGCTGGTCCTAATATTTCATAAATGACGCCTTTGTGGATATTCACTGGCATACAGCTTTTTTTTGACCTCTGATTATAGCTTTTAATTTTAATAGGGAGCTTTTCCATAAATTCTGGATTTCAAGTATTATAGGGAACCATTCCACATGGCATGGGGAATGTAGCCCAGCCCGATTTGGAAAACTGATGGGGAACGAGGTTGGCACACAGGACCCACACCCACAGATAGGTTTTCCCGTGGGGAATCAGGCCTGCCTTGTACCTAGGCCGCTTTGAGGCTTGCTTTTTGCTAAAACTCCCTCACCCTGAATTGAGGCAGCAAATGTTTACTGCATATCTTTAAAGTAACTTCCTAAAATCTATGCTAAACCTTCCAAGGACAAATGTAGCCAGTTCAACCATTTTGCCCTTTACATTTGCAAATATCCTTCCTTTCTGATGTAATTAGCAACATCCTCTCCTTTGTTTTCTGTAAAAGGTAACCACCTAAAGCGAACATGTGCATAGTAAATGAGGACCATCCTCAATGTAATGGGCCCAGAAAAGCAATAAAGCCTGTCCAGGCAGGGGTTGGGGCCTCTCTCACTCAGAGAGTGGCCATGCCGTCCCTTTTCCTCCACAGGACTTCTGCAGTCCGTGTGAATTTGTTTCTCGCAGTCACAAGGCAGAGACCCCACAGGCCGGGGTCCGCATCAAAGTATCTTTGAAAAGTTTGGATGATCTCATAATCCTGGGCCCACTTTCATACAAAACGAAACCACTTATTGAGTCTGGGGCAGGTGCAGCTGTCCTTTCATACGGACCATGGGCTCCTCAGTTACAGCAGCCTTCACCCAGCTCAAGGTACTCTTTCCTTTTCCTGCCTGAACCCCGGATGGCCACCGTCTAAGCCTCAGTTTCCTCATCTGTCAGACAAAAGCATTGGCTCAACAGCTTTTCCATTGCCCTTGAGCTCAGTCTCACATTCTCCGATGATGGTCAATGTCTGTGCTTGTGGCTGGGAGTGGGGTGAGCAGGGCAGGGATCACATTGGGGGACCATCAACCATCAAAGGACATGGAGCCACTGAAAGGAGATGCCCCAAAGGGAAGTGATGGGCATTGCCCGGAGAACTCTGACCACCCACCTGTTGCCGCCGGCTGTTACTGCAGGGAGCCAGCATCAAGGCACAGCCCAGGAGGTCCCCTTCTGCCTGGCAGTCTGCACAGAAGCCAAGTCCAGTGTTGTGGAGCTGAAAGTGGACATCCGTATGGAAGTGAATCCCGCCCTCGATGGAGAGTCACCCTCTGTTAGTCTCTGTTCCTCTCCTTCACTTTCTGGCGAATAGCTCAAGGTGCCACGTTCAGGCCATGAAAATGAGCGAGGTCAAGCTGAAGCCACTGATGCTAAGGGACAGGCCTCCTGAAGGAGGCAGGCAGCACCTGTCCCGGTGAGGGGCTCTGGGATGGGTTATGGGGCAAGCCAGTGACCTCCCTCAGGGCAGGCACGGAAGCCTCTGAGGCCCCACTGAGCTTGGACTGGTTGGCCAGGGTCATGAAAGGCCATCGGAACATCCAGTTCCTGTCTTGGGAAGCTGCCCACCCTTCCTCTTCCTGTTCATCTTCCCCGGGTCACTCCTTGCCTTTCCAGAGAACCTGGGCCTGTGTTCAGATGGGTACAGCTCAGGGTAGACGTTGGCCAGAAACCAGTGGAACATTCGACAGCCCAGCCTCCTTTGCAGCTGCAGGCGTTCTGTGCAGTCTGGCTTCTCAGCCTGGGGAGGAGAGAGTCATGGGCAGTGAGAGGGCAAAAGCTTGTTGTACATCAGAACTTAACGTGGTGGAAGAGGGACAGAAGTCACTGAAGCTGAAGGATCGGGGACGAATGCGAGGCCCCAGACTGCAGCTGCGCAGGGCAGTGTTAGGAGAGGAGGGTTTGGATGGGACTGAGTAGGAGGGGTCTTCCTTAGAGAGACCTGCGGAACCAGCCACATAGTAGGGGATGTCACTTCCTTCCCACAAGCCCTCACATCTCCAGACTACAAAGACCATGATATCTATGCTTTGGTGACTTTTCTGAGGCAGTTGGAAAAACACGGTGGGGCTTTGCACCTTTGGTTGGTGGGGTACAACACCATGATGGGCCTCGTGGAGGCAGAAGCTGACCCGAAGGCCACTGGGACAAACTAAGCTGGAAAATTGTGGAGTGGGGTTGGGAACAAGGTGAATTTACCCTTCTTCCTTCTAGATGCCCTATTTCCTCCGTTAACAGATCATTCCTTTGGGCTACACTACCCCCGTTTTTTGAGATTCTCCTTTATAATACCATTGTCCTGGGATGAATATCAAGGTAAGTCCTTAAGACGTTAGTATAAATTAATGTTTTGGCCTGTACTGATAGATACAACGAACCCCACTCAGAAGTTTAGTTCTAAATCCTGGGTATTGTTAGGGAAGAGAAAGGTGCTAGAGATGGATTCGAAGGACCAACAACAAACAAGAAGAGAGAGAGAATTATTTCTTGGGGTGGAATTTAAAAAAGAGAGAGGGAGCGTGATGGCCTGGAGTCTGGAAATTAGACACTGGTCTAACTGGCTACGCAAAGTGAGTTTGGTTCGGTTTTACTTCTTCCCTCCCCTAGTCCTCGGACGTAAATGCTGGGAAGAGTAAGGTCTGAGTCTGCAGTCCTGAAATGCTCTCTCCGTGCCTCCCAAAGTGCGATCCCCGAGCAGCTGGTTCAGAAATGCCCAAGGAACGAGCTTAAAATGCAGTTTCCTGGGCCCTGCTCCACATCTATGATTCAGCAGGTCCAGGCATTTCATCTGCACTTAACCATTTATTTTCCACAGAAAGTTTAAGAACAACTTCTCTGTCAGGAATTTCTTGCTTATTCAGCATACTGGCCCATCGTTAAACCAAAGAGAGCTGTCGCTCTCCTCCAAGGAATTACAAAAGGTTTTTTGATGGTTTCTTGGCATTCTTAGTGTTCATGTGATCCTCCCCAGCTCTTTTCCAGGGCTGGATTTTGCTACTAAAGAAGACACAATTTTTCATGAGAGTCCCATCACCTTCACCTTTCTACGTGATGAGACAAACTGGCAAGTCTACCCAGCCTCAAATGTGGGGGCATGTTGACATTGAACTTTCCCCTTGAACAGCCATGTCTGAGAGGAGAAAAAAGGAGAATGTCAACTCCTCCAGCACTGAAGCCCGGCCTTGTCTTTGGCTGCCTGGGCTTCCTGTATCTCAAAATTCAAGTGTGGATTTTGGGGGTGGGACAGGAAGGGGGATGGAAGCGTAGAAATCATTAGAACAAAATTAATTTTTAGCTATTTAGATTTAAAGTAAATATATGCTATCAAACACCTTCAGGGAGGCAGTGATATTATTGAAATCTTGATACCAAAGTAGGCAATAGGACATTCTAAAACATGAATTAATAGAAATGTTCAAAAGGAAAACAAGTCAGAAAAAAGGTCTTCTCACCAGTAGGAGGTGCCATTCTTCTTGTGAAAGTCATCAAAGGAACATTTGTGGATCCGAGAATGGACGGCACACAGCATCGTGGGCTGATGAGGGGATTGTGGGAGCTGTTACAGGACCTTTGGGCTCCCCACTCCCAGCACAGCAAACATGGATGTGAACCCATGTCTCACATGAAATAATATTTGTGTCACTCCATAAGAATTAAGCTGAGTGACAATTGACAGTTGAAGATACAATGTTTGTGGAGTTTAATTAAATGTGTAAAATTTTTATTTTTCTATGGCTTATTTTGGATCCTTTGTGATTATTTTTATACTCATATTTATTTCATGTCTTGGATAATTGCACAGCCTAAGCACTTTGCCCAGGTGAAAGGGCCCTCTGACACCTGTTCCTTCCCTTACTCCCTGCCCAGGCTCTCCTCTGGGCCCCGATGAAGCTGGCACCCCACAGATGTCACCCCACAGACTTCAGGGGGTTCCAGGCCAAGACCAGCTGTTGTGCCCCATGGAAGTGCTGAGAGAGATGGGGGACAGCCCCAGAAGGTAGAAGAGCCACTTGACAGGGACAACTCAAGGGAAGCAGAAGCCAGAAGCTTCTATCTTCCCTATAGACAGGAAGGAGAGACAGTCCCTGGCCCAGCCCCGGCTGGCGGCCCTGTGATAGGCACAGGCGCTCCTGTCGGGCTCTCCTTACCTTGCTCAAGGAGAAGGCCTTGGGGCTGTGCTTGTAGAAGGTTTCTTTGAATGAGCCCAGCCAGGTCTCAGCAATGCGAACCTTGTCCAGCAGGGTGGCCTCCGGGTCCAGCAGGGAGTCAGCGTCCTGATTTTTGTGGATGTGCCCCACCCGAGAGCAGGGAAGGATTTCAACTGAGCCACCGCACAGCCAGGTCTGCCGCGAAAGGACAAAATACACACCTCTGTGCTCCACTCCAAGGACGTGGGGCATGAGGGTCCTGCTTGGGGCTGGCAAGATGCACAGGAAATCATGAGCACAAAATGGCAAAGCTAAGTATAATCCTCAGGTGCAGCGGGGTTGCCAGATCTGGGAGTTCTTGGTGGGGGAGTGACAAGGCGGGAAGTAGGGGCAGTTGTCCTGGAATGGAACTGTGGGGTGAGGGCACCGCACCCAGGCAGCTACCTGGCCACTCTCCCTTGACACTCGTGGAGGTGTGGCCATGTGGGTTAGCACCCTGTCCTCCAGAGGCTGCTTCCTCAAGGGGAAGTGTGTCCCTAGTGGTCTGTCATTTCTAAAAGCTCCTGAAGTCTCCTGCTGCAGAGGCACCAGAAACTATCTGTGTGAAGATCAAAGCAAGCTTTCCTTAAATAGTCTCCCCACTCTCCACTAACTCTCACACCTACACCCACAGGCCTAGAATTCATATGACAGGAAGCCTTTCATTGCGCACTTGGCGATAAAGGTGCAAATGAAAACGCTCCTAGCACAGGCAGCACACCAACGGGAACACACTAAGCCTGGGGCTCCCAGACTGTGTGCCAAGGTATCTCAGGGTGCCCCAGCAAACTCCAGGGGCCATGGGGACAGTTGAGACGTTCGTGAGGAACGTAGTGACATCTGTTGGCTGTCCTGCAAACTACAAGTGTGAGGTAATTCGTGGTTTCAACACTTGATGAATTTTTGATGGAGTATATCTTTACTGGTTTGGGTTTTCAGAGGTTGCTTTGATGAAAGAGCGAATATCGTGCTAACGTCCTCATGGAACAGGAAATGAGACCGGTGGTGTCCAGTCTGATTCCAGGGTTAAGAAGGGTGCCGAGCTCAGCGGGTGCTAAGTTGTTAGAACAGATACTTATTAAGTTGTTTGGACCGAACTACTCAGCATACAGAATGCTCGGGGTTTGCTATGGTCTATGGATGCTCTGAAGTGGTTGAGATGCTGAGGATGCTGTGAACAGAGAATGTAGAGGGATGTCTGCACTAAGGTGTGGCTGATAACATGCCCTTTCCAGCGGGCAGGTTTGAAAGTCAAGTTCATGAGGGAGTCTAGGGGCAAAATCAAGGTAGGGCAGAATGAGATAGGGAAGGAGAAGGCATGGGAAGACCAACATACCACACTTACTGACTTTATAGTTTTCCCACAGCCTTATCCCCGACCAGTGGCATTTCTAATGGCTGCCTCCCCGCTGTGACCACACACACCGCTCCAGAGAGCCCACCTGGGTCCTGCCTTGGTTGGGGGCGTACCTTGAGAGACAGTTCGAGGTTTTCACCACCCCGCAGTGACAGGAGAGGGTCATATGCTCCAGTGTTTTGGAAGTAATGTCTGTCCATGGCCACAACCCCACCAGGCACCACAGGGCTCCTAGAGAGAGAAGGCAGGAACAGACTGCAGTTCAGAAGCCTGAGCACACCGGGGAGGCTCACTGGACTCCAGTGGTTGAGAGGGTGGGCTCTGAGCTCAGACAGACCTCCATGCTTTTAATGGCGAGACTGAAGCACAACAACCACGTTGGAAATCCCAGTGTTTTATGAAAAGCAGAGCTGCGGTGGCCTGGGCCTTTTGTATCCCATCCTTGGGTACTGCTCCTCCAGGGAGGGCCACAGGTCACACCCGAGGAGCCCCTACCCTCTGGCTTGAGACCCTCTGTTGAGCCCTTTGGGACGAAGGACACAGTTAAAATAAGATCCCCTAAGGCAAGTAGCACCAGGCCCGGACAAAGGTCAGCTCTGTCCTCCTCTTTCTCCCCTCGCCCCTGACCGTACCCATTCTTTTTCCTTCAGGACTATCCGCCCCAATTCTAAGTTAAATCCACCAGGGCCTGTGGTAGCAGATGGTCTCGCCCAGCCCGTGGGAGATATACGTGACTTATTTAAATGCATCTAACGTTTCAATGCTAGTTTAAACACAGGAATCTAGAACCCCGAGTAAGGGAAGTAAGATAACAATAATATCCCTCAGTAAAGGGTTTAAACAGCAAAAGATGTAGCTAGGAGGCTTTTGAATGAGTACATCTCTTCATTCAGGAATAATTTTTAAAATAGAACAAATATCAATGCAGTTAAACTCTGGGTATGTCTTGAAATGTAAATGACTCAGAGTTTACATATTTTTTAATTACCAAGAAAATAGCATTACATTAACAAAACTACTGACCGTTAGGCTATTAAAAATACTAAGTTGTACCAGAATACTAAACACGAGTATTGTGTATTGCTTGATACAATTTCCAACTCTGCCCCTTCATATTTGTAAGGTCAGGGTTAATATCTGGAGGGAGAGGACCCAGCGCTTGTGGCCGGGGGTCTGAGAGAGGAAGGCACTTTGCCTGCCTCCCACGTGGCTGCCCTGAGAGCCCAGGAAGCCCTCACCACCTTTTGCCCTAGAAGACAGGGCTCAAGCAGCACCATGGGGCACCAGGCAGAAGGCGGCAGGAATAGCTCTCTGGAGGACCCCGGATCGGCAGCTGAGCAGCACGGGCCGTGGCATGGTGGCCAGGACAGGATGAGGGACTTCGGCAGATACCACGTGGGGGGTGCAGGCTGCGGGGGACCTGGCACGCCAATCCCCCACCGAGGCCATGTCCAGGGAGGGTGCATCGTGCTGGGCTCCAGTGCAGGCCAGCTTGAGCATGAGGTGGGGCGCTCCCTCCCTCCCTGCCAGAGCTAACTCCAGAGAAGCCTGGGGCTCGAAATCAACTCTAGGGAGACCGGGAGAGGTGGTGGTTGCCCAAGATTGTGAAGGCACTAAACGCTGCTGAATGGTTCACGTTTAAGAAATTAATTTTATTCCATACGAATTTCACCTCAATAAATTATTTTTTTTAAAGGGGAGGAGGGAGATATGCCTTCCTTCCCCAGGCTCCCTCTGGATACTTGCTCTGGGAGCCCGGTGTGGTGACCTCATGAAGAGAACAGGTGAGGACATTCCCTCTGAGGTCCCAGCGATGACCAGGACAAACCTTCAGACTTGGAAACAGCCTGCCAGGGATGCCAGCCCCCCGCTGTGGCGTCACTGCCAGCCAGGCCCCCTACACTGCGGGGCAGAAACAACCGGCCGATGCTTCTTCTCAGAATTCATGAGCCGCAGGCCCCTGAGCTTAACAGAGTGGTGCTTGAGTTCCAGTACCACGTGCGGGGTGGTTTGTTATGCACCAGAAGCTCTCTGGGACACCCACTTAGACAGTGCCGTTGTCCAAAAGCCAAACAGTTGAGAAGCAACCCACTTGGTGCCTTAGCATTCCCCTGTCTGAACCCTTCTTTTATATGGAAAAAGGACCTGAAACCAGGCAGGTTCCAATGCTACCTGGTGACATAGAGCTAGGTTGAGACCCCAGCTCAGGGTCTGCCACTGTCTCGTTCCGGGGGACTTACTGAAGGTAAGAGCTTCGCTGGACTCCATTAATACGACAGTATGACAATAATGACACAGCCGAGTGCCTGGCACTCTCTAAACGCTTTTTATATATTAAATCATTTACTCTTTTTATACGCATTTTTAAATTTATTTTTCAAGGCGAAGGGCTTAAGAAGTATATTAACTCAGTCTTCACAACAACCCTATAAGGTTTATATCTGTCACCGATGGGTTATTGGTGCAGGCCCCCTCTGGGAACACGAGGATGGGTAGCTCGCTTTTATCCTGAATTCACTCGGTCAGTCTTTTACTCCCAATTTACTGATGAGGAAACTGAGGCACAGATTACATAACTTGCTAGGAAACCAGCGGAGCCAGGATCAGCTCCCAACCTAGCTGCCAAGTCCATCCTGAGGAAGCAAAGGAAAGTAGGCTCCATGGAGGAGGCCTCACCTGACCTCACCTGATGGGGCTGATGGCGGACAGGCGGGCCTTCTTCTCGCTCTCCGGCAAAGCCTCCCAGTGGAAATCCAGCTTCCAGTCCAAGACACCCCGCTGCAGGTCCCGGGAGGGGTAGTACTGGAAAGTCCTCCAGTCGATCACATCGATGACTGGAGACACCACCCGGCTCCTGGAAGGAATTGCAGAATCAAATAAGGAACGCAAACCATTCCCTAGTTGGCGGGATAGGAATGTGACCCCCCCACGCACAGTCCAATACGGCAGCCACCAGCCACACGGGGCTAAGGGGCACCTGAAACGTGGTCTGTTCGAATTGAGATGCGGTGTGAGTGTAAAATACACCCTGCATTTAGAAGGCGGCATGAGAAAAGTTTAAAGTCTCAGGAATCTTATATTGATTATATGTTAAAGTGATAATGTTTTGGCTATATTGGGTTCATATCAAAATATATTAAAATTGATTTCATGGGTGTTTTATTTTGCAACACGATTACTAGAAATGTTTAAATTTCATGTGACTCGTGTTATGTTCTATTGGACAGCAGTGTTCTAGAAGATACATTTTTCCATAAGAAATTAGGGGACCATTTCATCGAAGAGCATGCCTGCCCCTTTCTTTCTTTCTTTAAACACCTCTGTTGACAGCGCTGAGAAGTAGGAGAACGGGGTCCTTGGCTCCGCTCTGCCACTAAGAGCTGCGTAACCTTAAAATAGCTGTTGAACCTCTCTGGGCCTCAGTTTCCTCATTGGAGGAAATTGGTAAAGTGAGAGGCTGAACTGTTCCCACAAAGGTTTTCCCCAGCTGTAAGGCTCTGGGACTCTCATGGCCCTTGACCTCCTTGGGGGTCTCAGATCTCTTTGAGGATCGGGGGAAACTATGGACCCCTCCTCAGAAAAACAACCATAAGCACGTACACAAAATATTGCACACAAATTCAGAGGGTCCATGGGCCCCTGAACTAGGGTCTGCTTCTGTTCCTGCCTGTATCCCATACTCCACTGGCATGAGGGATCAGGACGGCCATGCCTCAGAAGATCTCTGGTGTATGAGCACGTGGTATCTACCAGCAAACCAAGGCCCTAAGTTTAGATTTGTTTATTCATTTACTGATGCTGTTGGTGATTGTATTTTCTCTCTTTTTTTTTGCACAGCCTGTGATATGATGTCAGAGGATGATGTGAAAAATTGGTACAGGCCAGAGACTTCGCCTTTTAAATGAACAGGTAGTCACTCAGATGTACCAGGAGCTGCTCTCCACCTAGCCAATATCTCAATCACATTATTTTCCTGGCCTCTCCCAAACTCTAAAATCTTCTAAGATTTGTGTGGTGGGATGGTCGGGCCTGAACTCAAGGGTGGCTGGCAGGTACCCCTCTAAGGAAATGAGGTTCCTGGAGGGAGAGGCTCCAGCCACGCTGTGCTTGCGCACCCATCAATGTCCACCTCTGTTCCTTCCATCTCGGGGACAGCCGGAACTGGCGCAAGCCCAAGCCCAATGGAGAGGGCCAGGGTGGTCCTGGGGTCCAATTATCAGCTTTAATCTGTGGCCTCAAGTGACTGACATTGGTGTGAGGAGTCGTGGGGTTCATGTGTGGAGCAACGATCTCGATATGCTTTCCTGCCCTTTCACCCCGTCCCCTCTGGCAGGTAAGGGGACCTTGATCCCTCTTGGTCTACACTATTTTGGGGCACCCAGTATTGGCCTAGAAAACTGAGACGCAAGGTCAAGGATGAAAGGAGGACACCCAGCCCCCTCTCAAGTCTCCACTGACTGGGGAATGAACTGAGCAGATGGGCTGGATTTGACTATTGGCAGAGCATTTTGTGGAATTTCAGAATCAAGAGCCAGGGAGCCATGTGGCTGAATTCTGAAGAATCCCATCCAATTAGTGCCATCTTAAGAATCATAACAGGACAAGAAAGGAAACTGCATTCGAGCAGCCACACACTCAATTCGTCCTAGACCTGTGAGCTGTGCCCTTTTAACAAAGTGTACATCACTTTATATCAGAAAATGAGAACTCTAATGTGTGTCAAATTTCTGTTTTTGCTGTTTTGCTGGAAGTTTGGAGTCAGTCACAGCTCACATGTAAAGCTCACTGCTGCTAACCGAATGTCTTCCTTTCTGAAATCTCCTTTCCTTCTATTTTTAACCAGACACATGCGTGATTAATCATGAGCCTCTGTGAGTACAGTGTGGATAGAGATGAAGAAGAAAATGTCAATGGAGGAAGTGAAAAGTTTCCTGCTTTGGTTTTTATTCCCAGGGACCACTGAGGCTGCTTAATTACTGCAGTGAGTGACTCAGAAACGGTGATTTAAAAAACCTGAACTGTCTTCTACTGAGCTGTGGGTGTCATACCGACAGCCGTGTCATGTAAAGCGAAACAGCAAAGCTGGCAGCTTTGACTCGGAAGGAGCTACACGTGTCTGCTTACTCCATCCTTCTCTCGCTCATGAATTGAGTTTTAACTCGCAGGTAGATAAGAGGTGGATCCTCTCCTAAGCCTTTCTAAGCTCCAGGAGGACAAGTGCTTGTATTCCAGAGGACAGACAGAGGCAGCTGGGCTGTCAACAAAGACTGGTTAACCCAAATGCTGGTCCTGGCATGGCTTCCTCTTCATGTCCCCGTCCCCTGTGATTTGACTGTTTCGGGTCATGCCACGCGTCATTCACAGCTTCCTGTGGGCTCCGTCTTCTCTGGGCCCCAGCAGTCCGGGTAGGTTTCCAACATATGAACGGTGGGAGGGGCACAAACACTCAGTCCATATCTGGGCAGCTAACAAACTACCACCCGGAGATTCGAAAGCTAACTGCAGTTTCAACCTTAGCAACCAACCCTTTCACCACCGGAAAGGCTAAGCCCTGGCTCATTTCATCCCTCTTTGTTTTTCCCGGGCCGGATGTTCCTCCAGGCCTGAGATATGTAAAGTCATTTGGGAAGTTCACTCAAATTTTTGGTGTTTGTAAAAAGCTTCTTCTACCGAGAAGTGGAAGGCTCTGAATTCTCTCTTCCCAGAGCTCTTGCTGCTCAGGTGTGACCCCAGGACTGGTGTCAGCCCTCCTGGGATTCTGTCGTGCTGAGGGCTGTGGAGTAGGATAGGGCTGGAGACTGTCCTCGGGGCACCAGGCCCACGGAAGGCTGGGCGGGAGGCATCTTGGTCACCCTGCTGCTCCTCAGCACACACTCACACTCATGTACTCATACAAGCACACACACTCATGCACTCACATGCATATTCAAACAAGTCACACACACTCATGCACACTCACACTCACTCACATGGGATTTTTCAGACTGCGTTCTGTCATTTAACTCCTCGAAGAGCAGGGAGGTGGGTGTTCCCTGCCCCATCTTGCTTCTCCCCAGTGAGTAGGCTCGCCCAGCTGACCAGGGGGCAACCTCCCAACTGGGTGCAACGGGGCAACCTCACAACTGGGTGTCTCTAAGACAGGGGACCAGACCAGTCTCCAAGTGGGAAGCAGCTCAGACAGCCTCTCGCGCCAGGATCACCCCTAAGATGCTGCTGCCTTTCAGTGCCTCAGTCAGGACTGCCTTCCTCCCCTGGGAAACCTCATTTCACTTGGGCCGTGACGCCCCCTCCTTGGCTTGGGTCCTACAGTTGGCGTCAGCACAAAGCAGTTGGCAGCTATCGTGACAGCCACTGTAGATTTTCATCCTTGTTACTTTCTGTAGAACCCAGCTACCAGTCCCCGCGTCCTAAGACCGCCCGGAAAACGACTGCGCCTAGAGAAGCTGCCTGGGGCTGCCGTGCACAGTTTCGAAGGCTGGGCACTGCCCATCCGAAAGAATGCCTGGAATATCCTAGACGCCGTCGATCTGCACGTGGGTTTCTTGATTTTCCGGCAGGTAGCATGAAAGTGTCTTGTTCTAACAAGACGAGTGTAATGTGAGAAACGTTCTGGGGGGTGGGAGTAAAGGGTCAGGAGGAAGGGTCTCCTTTTACCGATTCGTACCATGTGGCCGCGTGGCTCTCGGCAGACCCGCTCTGTGGGCAGGGGCAGGGAAGCAGGGCTAGAGACCAGGCCCTGAATTCTCTGACCAGGGTTTTGAGAAAGCAATGACTTTGAAATAGCTGATTTATGGCTTATGACACTGTTTACTCACCGTTCCCACTCCACCTTTGTAATGAAAACTCTTGAAGCCCTCTCCTTGCTTTGGGGGCAATGGGTCCTCACCTGGTGACAGATGTCTCTTGCCATGAGCCTCTGAGGCAGCTGGGGCCCTTCGTTCTCTCAAAGAGCAGCTGCCATGAGGAGAGGCACCCAGTGGCTTCCACCGTTCACTTTCTGGGGGGTGGGGGGAACTGTCTGAGTGCGGTCCCTGCGGCAGTAAAGCAGACCTTGAAAGGGGACGCGCTCACAGGCCACAGCTCGCAGAGCGTGGCTGTGTGTAGTGGAGAAAGATGAGCTAGGTGAGGGCGCTTTCCTTTCACACGCTCACCTGCGAGGGCCTGCAAGCTGAATCCTGGGGCCAGAGGCAACCCAGTGCACAGCAGGCTGTGAATGAGGTGTGACACGTGAACTGGACACCAAGGCACGATCAGTCGAGGACCAGAGGCTTGTGCTTTTGTGTGTGTGTGTGTGTGTGTGTGTGTGTGTGTGTGTGTGTGTGACAGAGAGAGAGGGAGAGAGAGGGAACACAGGGAAAGTTTCATAAAGAGGAGATGGGAAGAGCCCAGGAAATTAGAATTTCATGGACTCACCACCTCTTAACTATGGAAGCCTTCTCAGGAAGCCCCGTTTTATTTATAGCGGGGGAAACCGAGGCATTGCCAAGTCTTTCTCGCTCAGCCTAGAGTGAGAAATCTCCCGATCTGTGAAAAGGGCGCCAGTGTGAGAAGCAGACGTCAGGAGGGACTGGTTTTAATCAATGTTTTAACACATGTCTCACAACCAGGGGTGGGGATGACTCAATGTTTCTCCCAGATCAGCTTCTCCAATCCTTTCAAAGTAAATTCATATACAATGACAAGAGCAGTAGACCCGGGGTCAGGACACCTAAGTTGGCCACAAAGGGTCTGCACGCCCTTGCACCTGTTCGCCTCTCAGAACCGATGCGCCTCGTGAGATGGAAGCAAAAACACCTGTCCCAGACATCTCACAGGGGGTCATGAGGGATGTGTGTGAAAAGAGGCTATTAGGGTTATACATACATTAGGCTTAATAATATTAACTGCTGGGCTCCTACGTGCATAAAGGAGCACAGCGGACAGCCCAGCTGTCAGGTGGCTGTTCTCTATCACCCATTTGCCCTCCCTGAACTCAATGTTTTCAATAGCGCAATCATGACATAGGACCAGATGATCTTAAAGGCCTCTCTGAGACCCATCCGTCGGTGATACCAAGACGGGAATTTGATGAGGTGTGGGCTGAACCAACTTTAGTTTCCAGTCTGCTGATGTGCACGCAGTGATTTTGAGAACGGAATCCAGGCTGGTGGCCTCGTCCTAGTCCCAGTGCTGAACTTATACACGTGTCCTATTCTTACGAGTTGTCAGCCAGGACTGGGCGGTACTCAGTGCCATGGAACTGGGCACAATTAATCCTTCTTGAAAAAGGGATCCTGGGCTACTAGCCATTTACCACATGTGGCTTGAAACTGTCTCCATCTGGTGAAATGTTAACACGTTTATCTTCGCGCTCAGGCTTTTTTTTTTTTCATATGTGGGGTCATCCCCAGGTCAAATGAGACAGTCAACATGTACCATGGGAAGGAGTACAGGAATAAAAGTCCTGGGCTTGGTTCTGACATCAGCACTGTCTGGCTGGACAGCATCAAAACAACCATTTATTGAGCTCCTACTGTGTGACGGGCCTCCCCGAGCCCAAGGCACGCCTGAGGTGGCCCAAGACGAGCTAGTCACGAGCAGGTTTGGGTTTGCTAGAGTGGGACATTCAGGTGGAGGGAAGTGGTTGACAAGACATGTTTAGGAGCTATGTGAGTGGAGTAAGGAAGTAGGGAGAGAATGACAGCAAGACGGGGAAAAGAGAGGAGAGAAATGGTCAGACAAAAACGTGAAATGTTAGGCTAAGGGGTGTGTGATGCAGCCCTCTCCAGCTTCATATTCCAAGGGCTGGCCTCAGGGAAAAAATTAAAGACCCCTTTGTAAAAACCAGAAAACCAAAGAACGCTAGTTCTCAATGGACCTTTAGCAATCTCAGCGTCTAATGCTTTGTTCTTCAGGAAGAGAAGTCTAGCAACGTTTAGGGACTTTTTCCCAGGTTACATTACAATCTTGATTAAAATTGCTGACTTTATCAAAGCTGGTGATAACCATGGTAAGCTGTGACCCTCCCCAGGGGTACCTGCAACTTAATAGAAGCTGTTCTCTAAGCCTCAGTTTCTGTATCTACAAAACAAGGTAGATGGAGCGGCAACCGCCCTTTCCACTCTACTTCCCTGTGCTTCCTAAAAGTCTGAAACACATGAAAAACCCTAAGGAATATGTCTCTCTCTAGTGGTTGTCTTTTTCAACAACAGAGATGTTCTGTGAGTGGCTGAGGCTGCAGATTATTTCTCGCACCCCCATCTCTGTCTCCCCAGCCTGAGGGGGTGAGTTACCTGTCTCCAGCTATTCTGCTGAGGAGGGGCTCGAGCCAGCCCGGGTGGCACTCGCAGTGGGAGTCCATGAAGACCAGCACGTCCCCAGTGGCCCTGGTGGCTCCCAACATCCGGGCCCTGATGGCACCCAGCCTCTTGTTGCTCCTGAGCAACTTCACCCGCTCCAGCCTTGCCACGTACTCACTGAGAGCAGTCTTGAGCTGTCCTGGAACCGACAGGGTTGTGGTCAGCACAGCATTTTACCACTTGACTGTTGCGTTTCTCAGTGGTAAAACATTGTACTGACTTATTACTTTGCAATTATTTTTCTGGTAAGCTTGTTAGCTCCCAGTCCATTCCCTAGAGAAGGACTCTTATTAATGAAGTTGTTAAAATTTCTGAACTTGGACGTCTGAGAACCGGCCCCACCGTGACTCCACTGCATTGAGCATTCATTCTCCCCTTCCACCTCACTAACAGAAACTTCTTCTGTTCCGGGCAGCTAAAACCACTCACCTGCCAAGACCTCCCTGCTGCCAGTAGTACCTTTCTGATTCAATTCCAGAAGAAATATACTAAATAAGAGGATTCTGGAAAAACTGATGTTTCACTGAATTTTTCTAAACTTGGCTGGCCTCTGCCTATCTGCTTTTTCACTCTTTTCCTACCTGGAATATGGATGTGATGCCCAGAGGCAGAGAAGCCTCATTGTGATTATGAGGCCAAAAGACACACTCCAATTGTGGCTAAGTGGAAAGCCACAGTTGGAGGAACTGAGGAACTGAGGACTTTGGAGGCAGCACCCATCCCTAAGGCCCAGCTCCTTTGCCTCAACACACCCAAGGAAAAGAGAAGTCTCCTGAGGGACACTGACAATAACACAGTTCATTAGCTGATGGGCGGGGTGGGGGGGGGGACCACAGGCGTGCTCTAGAGAGTACTCTGCTCCCACTCAGGGTTTGCAGAGTCTCCCTGGGCACCTTCACCAGCCAACCCAGCTCAGCCCAGGACCTGCTCATTTGTCCTGCCTAATATACAGCCAGATGCACTTTAGTAACCTCATGTGCTTCTGAGGCCTCTGGCTAGTCTGACTCATTGCCATGGCCAGGCTGGGTGAATTCCCAACATGAGGAATTTAGGAAGAACTAAGAAAGGCACCTGGCCATTCTATCCTTTCCTCACAAATCTCGGCTTCTCCTCATAAATGCCGGCTTCTCTTGGGGCAGTTTGGTCTCCCCACAGGCCAGGAAGAGCTTCTGTAGGCCATTGAGTTGAGCAAGAAACACAGTCCCCAGGCCCCAGCCAAAGACTGGGGCAGTGGTTCTCAGAGTGCGGTCCATGACCACCAGCATCGGCACCCCCTGGCAGCCTGTTAGAAGTGCACATTCTTGAGCCCAATACCAGATCCAGAAATTCTCTGGGTGGGCCCAGAAATCGGTGTTTTAACAAGCCTGCCAAGTGATTCTGATAGACATTCAAGTCTGAGAACCAGTGACCCAGGAGTCGGGCAGGGGGTTTCTCTGTCTCCATCTTCTTTTAGGAAGGGTGGGCCACGGCATGGGCTGGTCCCCAGGGGTAAGTTTCCTGTCGGTGGAAACATTCGAGCAGATTCTGCTGGTCTGGGCTCTGGGCCTGACTCCACTGCACTTGGCATAACTCAGCTCTGGTCAACTCTCTTCCCCCGGCCCCAGTTTCCTCCTCTGGGAAGGGAGTGGACTAGGTTAAATAAACAGGGGGATTTAATGACTAACTCATGTCAGGTGCTTTGCCCACTGTCTGCAAGGCAGGGGACACTCAAGAAGTGGCCACCCCCTGTGATTCTTGAGTGTCTTGGGCAGAAGCTTATCGGACTATATGGAGGTTGGGTCCCAGGGGAAAGGTCCCAGAGACACCTGCCCTGCTCATCTGCTTCACCTTTTCTGTCCTGTTCCCCCACTTCCGAACTGCTTGCACCAGGGGCTCTTCAGTAATGAATTACCCGCACCCCAATTCTTATCTGGAGGTCTGCTTCTAAGAACTTTTCCTAAACAGGTTCTGAACCTCGGTGTTCATGTGGCAACCCCCCCAGGACTCCCTCCCACCTTGCTGGCTGAGGTCGTCCACGAGGATGATCTCCTTCAGGAAGGCCCTGGGCGCTGTGTCGAGGATGCTGTGCACGGTTCGCAGGAGGGTGGACCAGGCCTCGTCGTGGAAACAGAGGATGATGCTAGCTGTGGGCAGGCCGTCCTCCCGCCGCTGCTGCTGACACCTGCAGGGGCGAAAACCAGGGCGCCGTGGGGAAGAAAGGCCTTGGCCAGTGTTCAGCATCCTCACGCTCGCTCCCCAGGCCTGGGCTGGGGCTGCTCCAACCACAGGGCTCTCCTCCCAGCTCAACAGCTCGCCCTGGGTCTCCTTAACATTTCCGCGTGAAGAGGGCCCGGGGCTCCCCCGCGGCAGTGCCGCATGCTCCCTCCCACGAGCTTCTTCACAGTGCGTAATCCCCGCCGTGCTCAGAGCAGCCCAGAGGTGTGGCCGCCATGCTCCGCAGATGACTGTCCTATCTGTGAAATGGGAACGAGTGATTTATGGCCAGTCTCAGAGAGCGGCTGTGAGGCCTGAGTAAGACGATGTACACAGTGAGCGTCCTCTGAACAGTAATTCTCAACCATTTAAGGGTAGGGATGTATTTTTTTTTTTATTTTTGGTATTCCTAAAACTTAGCATAGCACCTGGCACATAATGAATATTGATTACTATTTCTGAAGAAGGGGCAAGGATTAAACATGTGTTAATGCCAGCGACCGGCTAGGCCCTTTACACACTTAACTGCATGTTCACCCTGTAATACGTCTGGGGGTTGGACTATCTCACTCCATCTTACAGACGAGAAAACTGAGGCTCGTTAGACGGCAATGCTGGGTAGAGGCCACATTCCCGTAAGTGGCAGAGCTGGGTATTTTCCTTCAAAGCACGGCTTACGCTGTGTCACCTCCGCCGCCAGGAGGCTGGCTGGCTCGCTCCCTCCCCCTCTCCAAGTGAACCGCAAGCTCTCTACTTGCTCGGCAGTGCGCTGGCCGCGATTTCCGAGCGAGTCCGCACCGGCACTGACTATGATCACCGCCTTCTGCGTGGAGCAGGGTGCGGCTCACAGCGGCTCGCAAAGGGCGCTTTCCTTTGGAATAGCGGTTGTCTCGTGGACCCCAAACTTCCAACTTCTAGAGGTGCCTGTGACGGTGGGACGGCAGGCAGAGTGACAGCCAGACTGGCCCTGCCGGAGGGAGGCGCCCTTGTCACCGTGTCAGCGCAGCGTCCTCTGCCTGGCAGCCGAAACTCTTCAGTGGGCGGGAAACCTGCGTGCGACTCAGCGCAAACCCTTACTGTGGGAGGGGAACTTGATGCAAGGTAAGTGCTTTAAGGTAACAGTCAAACAGAATTCCTAAATAATAGTTTTCATCCTTATGATATTTTTTCCATTACCATTTAGTCCCCTTACCCCACCCCCTGGCAATCACCACACTGTTGCTTAAATAATATGTTTTTCAAAAGCACAGGACCATCTCATAAACAAGCTGTGCCAATCATTTATTAGTTTACGTATTTATGCATTATTCCTTTCCATAATGGATTTGAAGTAACTCACAAGAAATATGTACAATAAAATAATGCTAAAGTATAAATTAGGATGAACAGGAACAGAGAAATATAAAAGTGCAGAAAGTCAACATTTGGGGAAGAACATGAATATATAGGCCGTGGGTCCTTGGTGTTTCTAGAATGAATTTTAAATGTGACTCTGAGCCTTCTGGTAGCTTATTCTGCAAGAGAATTGTCACCATCAGAGAAGTTACATACCATGTTTTTTAGGGAAAGTGATGCTCTTTCTGGTACTTTTAAAACATTTATAACTTTTTATTTTGAAATAGTTTAGAACGTGCAAGTTGCCAAACAGCACAGAGAGCCCCTGGGTGAGCTTCGCCCAGCTTCACACATAGCCGGCTGCCTTACACAGCATCCACACGCTCAAAACCAGGGATCCCACGAAGTTCAACACCACCAACTCAAATACAAACCTTATTTGGACTTCACCAGTTTTTGCGCCCAGCACTAATTTTTAAAGGAAATTTCTATGGACTTTAGAAAGAAGTCCCTACATGGATGACAGTGTCCTTAGAAGCATCCTGAAGACAAATGAAATAATGAACTTCTAGGAACATTTACAGTCTGATCTCAGGGCTGTTCACGTAACACGTCCAGAGTGGAACCAGTTACTGGTAAGATTTTAGGAAGATAACGGAGTCCTTCCCAACCCCCCTGCCACACATACATGCTGCATCTTTCTCTTACCCCCCTCAGCCTCCCTCCTCCCTGACCCCCAGCCCCCCTCTCCAATCCCCCTGACTTTGAGAATCTCCACTCTGCTGTAAGAATTGCTCTGGACCTGCTCACACACAGGCTCACAACTTCCGTAGTGGTCTCTCCATTTCCTCTCTGGTCGTGGGCACAGACAAATCCAAAGAGCCTAGGACTGGGGCCTTGCAGGGCTATGAAAAGAAATCTTGCCTCAATAAATTCATTGGCCATGAAAAAACCTAAAACATTCCTTGGGCAATTGCCAGGAGCCTGACCTGGAGAGGAATTTGGGGACAGAAAGACCAGCATATGAAATTCCTGTGGGTGCAATTTTATAGGGACCAAAATTCATCACCTCAGGGCAGAACGCGGTCATGCCTTCCCAAGGGATTAGCCCTTTTCTCTACCCCGATCCAGAGAATAGGAGGACCGGAAACGACACAAATGTACGGCGTGTGTGCACGTGTGCGTGTTTGTCCCTGATGTGAGGTGGTCAAAGGATCTCAGACTTTGGAATCAGACATATTTATATTTGAATCTTCACTCTGCTGCTTCTTAAGTTCCCATGGGTGATATATTCAGTATTTATAAGCTTCAGTTTCCTCATCTGAAAAATAAGGATAATAATATTTACTTTGTGGGTCTGCTGTGAGAATCTAAGAATAACTATAGGCACTTAATAGATAGAGAGTGGCTATTTCATAGCTCTCCTGGGAGAAAATACAATGTGATTAGCATGTATATCATCTTTGTAAAACATAAACATCTTCAAACAACCACTCTACAGTGTAGCACTGTAGATGTCTCCTGAATGACTTGGGAGGTGAGCTTTTCCATGCCTGCTCAATGCTAACAGCACCCACTGCAAAGCTTTTGTAAGAAACACATGCTTAGCACAGCGCTTCAGAGGGACACCATCAATGGAAGAGCTTCGTATAGAAACTCTAGCTCCTTAAGACCACACTCCTCGCACATTCCTCAAAGTTAGGATACAGAGGAGCTTCCTGCTCTGCTAAATAGCCAGGGCCCCAGGGTGACGGACTTCCTCTCCCTGACCTCAGGGAATGATGGTGTCTGCGGAGAGGCAGAGAGGCAGTCCAGCCTGATGATTCAGGGCACGGGTGCTGGAACTCCGCCACCTCCTGGCTGTGTCAATGAACGTGGGCAAGTAAGTCACTCAGCTTCCCAGTGCCTTGGTTTCCTCAGGACGGAGATAATGTCATCCACCTCATAGGGCTTCTGTGACGATGGCGTGGCCTTCAGGAAGCACCGGGTGCAGCGGCTGGCAGAGTGAACGCCACACAGGTATTTGCTGCTCTTACTGTGAGGTGAATCCCTAAGGCTCTTCCAGCCTCGGAATTCTGTGGCCTTGACTCTTTGGGACCCCCTTGGGGTAGGAGAGTGGGGAGGGGAGAGGGAAAACCAGGGCAGCTCGCGTTTTAAAGAGAATTTCATGAGAACCCCTTCCTCTCCAGCTGTCTTGCTCCCAATTTTCTAGGTTTTATGGGTAGAAAGAACTTCACTCTCTCTTCACAATGAGAGGAGATGGCTAACAGATAAATGGGCAAGGAGTGTGACTGCGGTAAACTTCATAGGTTGCTAAGGATTTGGAAAGGCCAAGTGGGTTTTTGAAAGTTCCTCCAAAGCTAAAGAAGATGCCTCCCTGAACGGGGGGCTGGGGGGGGCCTTGTCCTGGCATCAGCCCAGAAGGGATTGTACCTGCTCCAGGGGAGCACACTCAACCTTCAGGACATGGACAGACAGCTGCGGGGCTTCTCTTTGGGCACCTTCGAACCGGCCAGGTGGCGAGGGCTGAAAACCGCCGTGGACACAATCTGCTGTTTGAGGGGAGGACAAGCGCGGGCTCCGCGTGAATCCTGTGGTCTGAGAGAAGGCCCGGCACCCTCAGCACGGCTCTGGTGTGCAGAGCTAAGTGTTACAGACGCAGGCAAGGCCTCGTGTCTCAGGTCTGTCAGATGCTTCTCAGAGGAGTCAGGGATTGACTGTTCCTGGTGGGAGCAATGACCTGGACGAGGCGGCCTGTGGATGTGCAGGCTGCGTAGCCCTCAGACACCAGCAAAAAGAAGGGGTACCAAGTATATGCACGGGGTTATGGGGGTCCGCGGTCATCATCCCAGGGATGGGCTTTGACAGCCTGTGGGGAACAACGAGGCTTGTGAGGATGGGCAAATGGAATGAGCCGCTCTGTGCCCGCAGGCCCAGTAATAGGGCAGAGGGGAGGAGGGCGTGACATGGGATACCCTGAGAGCAGCCAAACTGCAGCTCCACGCACCTTGCTCAAAACTCAGTCAGCTTAGAGCACCTTAGGAAGAGTTAGAGCACCTTAGGAAGAGGCTCCACGTCAAGGGGCTAGATCCTGCCTCTGTTCTTATGTGACTCGGACAAGCAAAATAAGCTCTCTGATAACCGCCCTTCCTTTCCATAATTTCCAGATCCACAGACCCTCTTGCACCTAGAGTGCCCAATTTTTATTCTCCAGTCTTCTTGATTCCAGTAAGTCCTTTTTAAGCATGTACTTACTTAACCTCAGGGTTCTCCTCTGTAAAATGGGGCTGTTGGCAGGATCCAATGAGTTAATAGAGATAAAGTGCTTAGCCCAGTGCCGTGTTCATAGTAAGAGTTCAATAAAAGCTAATTATTGTTTTTATTTCTTGCAAGTCTCCCATGTGCTGGATACCTCGCTAGGTCTCAATTTCTTCATCTGTGACATGAGGGTAACAAGTAGTTACTTTAGAAGGCCCGCCATGTAAAGATGATCTAAGCCGAGAGCAGCTGTGTGTGCTTTGTCCACAGCAAGCTTTCAATCAGTGGAAACTGTTACTGGTACTCGGGTTAGCTTCCCATATGCAGTCTCATCTAGCCCTCATCCCTGGCACTGGGGCTGTTGCATTACCCATCTCTGGTGGGCGCCACGTGGTTGGACACCACGTGACGGTGTCCCTTGGAGTTGCAGCGTGGCAGTACTACTGTCCATCACACAAGGTCGCTGACAGAGAAAGCCGTGGGAGTCACTGGAGCTGAGACAGACCCCCTGCTGGATCCCACTCCCTGGAACACAGGCCTGGCAGGGAGGTGTCGGCAAATGACCCAGGAGACCACAGGGAGCAAAGGCCTCCCACCTCCTGCTCATGCAGGTGGCTCTGGAGGCTTCCAATTTGTTAAAATGCAGCATGAATTCCCTTCAGGAGGGTGATCCTGTGATGGTGAGCACCCACTGACTGTTCAGCTGATGTGAGTCTATACGGTTTGGGACATGCTGGGGAAACAGTAAAGAAAGGTCCAGACTGTGGGGCCCAGCTCACCTGTTTATGGGCCCTGATATAGCAACAGGACTCCGGGTCTCTAAGGAACCAGAGGGCAAAAGGAGGGAGGTGGGGAATGAAGAGAGGGAGGTGGAGCTAAGGACCTGTCATCTGCTTCTGCTTCACCATATACCCGCTCTTCCTGCCCACTTCTTATTCAGCCTCATGGAGCTTTGCAGGGTGGGGAATGAGGGGTGGAGAGCCCAGAGCTAGGGAGAGCGTTTGAGTCAGTGATTCAGAGAAACTACGGAAACCTTTAAAACAAATCCTCTAAGGTCCAGACAACAGGGGTCTCTAAAGGGGGCCTTACAACCAATCTGGACCAGTGCCTCCTTAGTGCTCTGGCCCTCTGCTGGGTGTGGAGGGAGCACAGCTCAAATGTCAGCAGAGACCAACAGGCAGCCAAGAGGTCCCTGTCCCCTGTGTTTGCTGGCCATGGGGCAGGAGTGAGCTGGGGACCACACGGCTCACAGAAAAGTAGCCAATGTTGCCGGGGGAGATTCATTCCAGGGTTGCCAGATCTTTCTGGTTTTCAGAAAAAGCCACACAGCTCAGTTGTTTATAGGAAATCTCTTGATTTTCAAATGTTGGCCACTAATCCACTGTCTAAAAAAAGGACTGTGTGGCCAGAGAGCATGTCTGTGACAGGACAACCCATGGGCCGTCGTTCTGTGATGTGTGAGACACTTAAGGATGCCTGTACCTTCACCCCAGATGATGTCCTGCCCCCCTTTCTTCCCCCTTGAAGACCCTCCTGCAAGGGGATCCCACTCCATGTCACGGCCTGAGCCAGGGTCCTGGTCTGGGAGGAAGAGTGTGAGACAAGGCATGAGAGGGGAGGCACCATGCATGCTGGGAGAAGACCCTCCATCCTGCTCAGACCCCAAAAGCGCCATGAGTGAAGGGAGCTGAGGGGCCCTGGACATGTCTGCTACCTCTCTGTCCGGGCTCCAGTTCCCGCAGCTGGTAGGTGAGAAGCTCACTATGCAGGGTCTAAAGACCCTGTGAGCCAGGCATCTATGATCACCAGGGGGTGATGGGGGGTCGGGCAGGCCGTGTAATGTTAGCATCTCATTAATACCCATCACAGCCACAGTTTAATGAGGCGGAGCAGGTGGTAGTTACCCTGAGCTCCTCCCAGGACTAAATCGGGAATACGACTAAGTTACAGGACAACCAACCTGAACGACACACCGAACACCATGTAATGAGTGCTCCTGTATACCAGGTGCTGTGCTGAACACTTCGCATGCACTATCGCATTTAATCCTCCAACTGCCCTTTGCAATAGCTATTTTCATGCATGTAACAATGGCCCCAAAGATTCTGTCCACATTGGATGCATGTTCCTTTGCAATGAGACTTTATCACATTGCGCATCAAAAGGTGGAATCTACTCCACCTTCTGAACCTGACTGGTCTTGTGACTTTCTTTGACCAATAGAATGGACTGGAAGTGACAGGCTGGGACACCCCAGATTAGGTCTCAAGAGGCCTTGCAGCTTCTACTTGCTGCCACGACATGCCCTGCAAGGAAGCCTGTCTAGCTTAAAGGCGGACAAGAGGCCGCTTGGAGTGGCTCCGCAGAGGACCAGCCCCAGCTGCCAGACGTGAGTGAGGCCATCTTGAATCCCGGAATCCCAGAAGGCAGCAGCAGGACCCCGGGTGAGAGAGGCAGACGGGCCCCGCTGAACCCAGCTCACATCATAGGGTCATGAACAAATAAATGGTTATTGTTTAAGCTTCTATTTTTAATAACAATTTTATTGAGATATAATTCATATACCGTAACATTCACCTCACTAAAAGTATACAATTCAGTAGTTTTTAGTGTATTCACAAAGCTGCGCACTCATAGCCACTATCAAATTCTAGAATGTTTTCATCAACCCCCCCAAAAAAAATCCCCAGTAAGCATTAGTAGTCACTCCCCAGCCCTCTGACCACCACTAATCTGTTTTGTCTTTATAGGTTTTCCTACTCTGGACAACTCATAGAAACAGAATCACACAGTCTGCGGCCCTTCGGGTCTGGCTTCTTCCACCTGGTATATTTTCCAGGTTCACCAGGCTGTCTCATGTGTCAGCGCTTCACTCCCTTTTGGTGCCAGATAACACTGCATTGCTTAAACGGACCACATTTTATTTATCCATTTATCAGCCAACGGCCACTTGCGGGTCTCCCTTGTTGGCCATCACCAGGATTGCTGCTATGAATGCACATGTAAGTTTTTGTGTGGGCACAGGTTTTCAATTCTCTTGAGTATATGCATAGGAGTGGGATTGCTGGGCCACAGGGTCACTGTGTTTAACATTCTGAGGAGCCACCAAACCGCTTTCCAAAGCAGCTGAGCCATTTTACATTCTTAGCAGCAGTATACTAGGGTTCCAACTTCTTCACATCCTTGTCAGCTCTTATTACTGTCTTTTTTATTTTAACCATTATAGTGGGGGTACAATGGTATCTCACTGTGGCTTTGATTTGCATTTCCGTAATGGCCAATGATTTGAACATCTTTTCATGCACTTTTGACCATTTATATATATATTTTTTGGAGAAATGTCTGTTTAAATCCGTTGCTTATTTATAAATTTGGTGTCTTTCTGTTGTTGGGCTATAAGGATCTTTCTGTGTTCTGGATATCAATCTTTTATCAGATATGTAAGGCTGCAATTTTTCCCCCATTCTTGGATTATCTTTTTACTTTCTTGGAGCACAAAACTTTTAAATTTTTGTGAAGTCCAATTTATCTATGTTTTAAGCCCCTGACTTGAGGTGGTGTGTTATGCAGGACTAAATAATGGATAAACTTTCCCATTTTACAGATGAGGAAACCAGAGCCCAGAGAGTTTACATGATTTACCTAAAGTCACACAGCAAATAGCTGATGGTCAGTGTGACTCCAAACCTAGTGCTCTCAACCAGCACATACATTGCCATCTTGAACTAAAGCGCTAGAGAATGTTCTGGATTTAGGCTTGGGTTCCAGTGCCCAGATCGAAGTGACAGTAATGGAGGGTTATTTGAAGAACATGTAATTCATTGGTTCCTTCATATGTTCTGGACTATCTATACTGATTAATTAAGACCCTCAGAACGCAACTTAGTTAGCTCCCACTGCCTTGGCTGCCTTAGAGATTTGTTTATGTCTAGTCATGCTTAGTGGCATCATGCTCTCGGCTGTCTTCAGCGGACAGTGTAAGCAGCAATGTTATGAAATCTGCTTTGCCTGTCAGGGCGAAGCTGTGGAGGGCTCTGTCTTCTCTATTACTGTCCATTCTATGAAGCTTTGGTGGGAAATTATTTCAGAGACAAGCGCCAGGAAAAGCTTCTCCTCCTCTGAGGACCTGGTGTGTTTCCTCCCGTGAACAAACAATAAGAATCATTGTTTCCTTTTTCAACTTGGCTGCCAGGAAGCTCAGAGTAAGGAGATAGGCTATTTAGTCATTGAGAGGGTTCTGTGCATTGCCTATCTTTATTCTGACTTCCTCTCTGATTTGACCTCCCATCTTTCCATCCAGCCATTTAACAGATATTTACTGACAACCCACTACCAGTGAAGACTGAAAGACAAATTAAGTAGATAAGATCTCTGAAGCAGAAACCAGGTGCTCCTGCCCCCTAGGGCCTTATCATTATAATCAAGAGGACAGCCTGACTCCCAACTGCCTGAGGGCTTTTCCTGACTGCTGCAGGAGCTCTCCCCTTCACCTGCAGGAGGGAATTAACCTTCCACCCACCCCTGTGAGCTGCTCTCAGCCAGTGACTAAAACAGAATTGGCCTATTAATATCCAGCAATGTTGACCTTGAGGGTGGGGGTGGGGGCAGTGAGTAATACACTGTCTCTCAGACTCCCGCAGCACCGCACCAGGCTGAGCTCTAGCCGCCCACAGTAACTGCCTTGGAAACACACCTTCCCTTGGCTGCTCCCTGTTCCTGGCCCCCCCCCCCCCTGGCGCCAGCACTCCCCGGCATCACCTAAACAACGAATGCTCGTCTCAGGGTCTACTTTGGGGGAAAGCCAAACCAAGACAGGCTCTGCTGTCATGGAGTTTATATCCCACTAAACAGAGAACCAAATAATTATTTAACAACTGTAGTGAGGGCTCCACAGAGACACTCAGGGAGTGGGGCCTGGGATGAAAGCTGAGAACTGACTGTCGGTAGGCAGGACACAGAGGAGAGGAGGCGTGTGGGTGGGGACCCTGTTCAGGCTGATGCCACAGCCTCTGCTAAGGCCTGGAGGTGGGAAGGGGCTTGGCAGGTACCAGGAACTGAAGGAAAGGTATTCGACAGTGTATTTCCCACTGTCTTGACTAAGCATTTTATCAATAACAATGTGCTATTGTAGGATGTACCTTAATCCTTTGAGGGATTAAGATAGGTAGATAAACAGATAAGAGAGCAACAGATAAGGGGTCAGTCCACACAAGGGGCCTGGGGCAGGGCACCACACTCCAGGCCTCGGATTCTTTCTGCCAGGTGGGGGTGCGTGGTCCCCCTGCTCTATTTGGGCCATGGCTTTGCCGAGGGAATCCCTGAGGCTATGCAGAGACAGGCTACCGTGCAGCAGTGCCCACGTGTGACCAGGTGCTCCTGGAGAGGGCCCACGGGGAAACGCATGTTTTCATTGTTAAATAATGGGGCTAGCTACTTTCTTTGCCCTTCAACCAGATATTTGGTGCACATTTTAGTCTCTCAGTTTGTACAAACACACCCCCATGTGTCCAAAACCCAGTCCGACCTCATTTGTTCATCTTCTGAGTAGCAGCAGCGGGGAGGAAAGATCTAGGGCTTTGGAATTGAATCAACCTGGCTTTGAATCCTGGCTCTGCTTTTTACACCCCCTAATTGGCCAACACAAGGATGCTGAGGCCCTTCTGCAGCCCAGGGGTGCTGCCTGGATTAGAGGGGATCATCCTGGCCCAAGCAAGCTGCTCAGGAAGTGTTAGGTTTTCATCCTCACTCCCCACGATCACAGGAGGCCGGCCCGTGTTTACACACAGATGCACGCCCTCTCTTCACGCAGCTCCAGGATCCCCTGTGAACTCCGCAAGTGCATTTGGATGATGATTCGAAGAGAGTGAGTCACAGCCTTGCACCAGATGGCCTGGCTGGGGCACAGACACTCCCCCACCTTCCCATTGCCGGGCTACAGTAGAGAAGTTTCTTCTGGGTTTTCTAAAGCTACTTGGGGGTTCCTGACCCCCAGCTCCTACCAAATCAGCAGGGCCCTCACTCAGGGGGCTTCCCTATCTCAGTTCCAAGCCCACCCATATAACAGCCATGCTGTTTGTCTGCAACCCTCAGGGTCCCACACCCCTGGGGCTTGGGGCTGGATCTTACTCCCTTCTGACCTTTAGTAACTGCTAAATAAATATTTGTTCAGTAAATGAAAGAAGACACTGTTCTTGCTCCCAAGGAGGATGTATAGGCTGGTTGTCACTACAAACAGAGGAGTAATACCCTCAGCCCTTCTCTTACATTCTGAGAAAACGTTCAGCCCACCTTGCCTGTAATTGATGTGGCTCATCCTGGGAACATCAGTTTCCAAGCCAGGGCTCGGGGAGGGGGAGGGGGGTGGGGGGGGAAGGAGAAGGGCTGGGACACAGCCTGGAGATGATCCCTTAGAGGAAAGGAGCTTGTGGGTGAAAGGATCCCTTAGAGGAAAGGAGCTTAGGGGTGGGAAGGGCGGAGCCTGCACTCGAGGCTGGTGCTGCCAGCCTGCCATTCCCCACAGTGGAGGCAAGCCATGTAAGGGGCATGCAGTCCCCTTCTTTGGGGGGGTCTTCTGAAGTCTTCACAGCCTCCCTCTGCAGGGACTCTGGGCATCCTTGGCCTGGCCCCCTGGAAACAGGACCTGGATATGAGCAATTTCTAAGACCTTCCAGATAATTCCAGTGTGCCCCCAAGTTTGTGATTATTTTGCAGCCCCCAGGGGCAGAAAAGTAACTGCTTGATCAGAGAAAGGACAATCACGTCCCAGCAGCCGGCCCCAACTTTCCTCCATCTTTCCAAGTCACTCCTTCGGTCCTACACTCAAGAATGTGATAGGGGCAACTTCCGTTTGAGCTTGAATACTGGGTGACAGATCATCCGTATCTTGTCTCATTTGAGCTATGACCTCATGCAAGGTTGTTGCCTCCCTTTTGCAGTTGAGGAAACTGAGGCTCAGAGAGGTGGAGTGATTATGTAAGGTCACACAGTAAGCGGCGGTGCCAGGATTCAACCCCAGTCCACTGTTCCACATCATTTTGATTTAGTCGCAATTGTAAGTATCTAAACCAGGGTAACCCAGGCTTGAAGTGAGCAGGTAGCACAGAGCCAGCTACAGCTGAGCTGACTTTTATGTTTAAGTACAAAACCCCCGGTTAGGAGGGAGACTACCTTCCTCTATGCTTCTCTTCTCTATCTTCCAATCCCAGTACGGCTTCCTCCATGGAACTTTCCAGAACTCTACCACCTCTCCACTCACATTCTATACCAGTGGTTCCTCAAACTAGCCTGCATCAAGTTGTAAAAATTCAGATCACTGGGCTCCAAACTGAAACCATGGAGAGTCTCTAGTGAGATGCCCTGAAAAATTACATTTTAAACAAGCCGTATGTGGGAATCTAATACGCACATGGTTTTGGGAACCAGTGATGTAGCCCCTTGCTGCTCAAACGCGTGGTCTGTGGACCAGCGGTGCTGGCACCAACTGGGAGCTGGATAGAAATGTAGCATCTGGGGCCACACCCCTGGCCTATTACTGGTAAATTAGACTCTGCGTTTTAACAAGATGCCCAGGGGCGTTGCATGCATATTACAATTTGAGAAGCACAGCTCTGTCCAACCTGCTTGGCATAAAGTGTGTCCTAGATCAGCAGCAGCAGCAGCACCCAGGAACTCATGGAAATCAAATTCTTAGACCCCACCCCAGACCTGCTGGGTCCGAAACTGTAGGGGCGGAGGCCAGGAATCTGAATTGCAAAAAGCCTCTAGGTGTAGAGCTGCACCCTCCAGTCTGAGGGCCACTGCCTGGAGGAGAGATTACAAAGCACTTGCCCAGCTGGGGGTCTTTGATCCTGGATGTCAATTGCCTGGTGCTAGAAGCCGGGATGATCAAAGGAGAGCTAAGCCTGGAGGGGTGGTGAAAGCTGTCAACACCCAGAGGCCAAATGAGGAAGCTTGCTCCTCCCCTCGCCCCCCTCCTTTTGACAGCAGCATTGAAGGGCAGAGTCCAACCTTAGTCCCCAGCCCCTGGCACGTGGAGGGCCCTTCTCTTTGCTTCATCTACATATTCATTCGTGTTCATTCACCACCTGCCCCTGAGCCCCAGACCCTGCCCTTCCCACAGTGCGACCATTCATTCCACCATGTTCACCGTGCCCTGTGATAAAACGCCCAGGTGGCTCCCAACTCCTCAGTGCCACCATCCATGCTGCGATAAGCCTCCTCTTCCATGTCTCCTTGTGGACCAGTTGGTGTGAGTGCTCCCCATGTTATAGATGGAGACATTGGAAACACTTCCAGCTTATATGACTTGCCCAGAAAATACAACATCGAGGTGAAGAGCACGGCTTTGGTGTCAGACACACCTAGTTAAGCAACCTGACCCCAGTCCCTCCACCTTTCTGTGCCTCGGATTTCTCATCCACAAAACGGAGATGATACGACCTACCTTATAGGTTTGTCATGAAGATTAAACAAGTGAACACGATTTAGCACACAGGTGGCAAACACAAGGCCGGAGGGTGGAATCCTGTCCTCCACCTTGTTTTATCCCACTCAGCACCTGGCTTCTACCCAGCAGGAGCCCCGAGCTTCCTGCCCCTAGTTAAGGAGCAGTTACATTTATACAGTCCTAAAACTACATTTGGCCCTTTGAAGGCAACTGCGAGGCTGCTGTGGTCCCCGGTGAAAATCAGTTTGACACCCCTGAAGCAGAATCCCTAGTGCATAGAATGTATTCAGTAAATGTTCACCGTAGTTTTACCGTTCTTTCCTTATTCTGCCCTTTGATCTCCTACACTGATTTTTTTGTTTTGATCTTGCGTTATTAGTAAGTCTCCTCGTGCCCCCTTTCAAACTGACCTCCAGCGACCACCCTACAGGTAGTTAGAAAAGGCCAGGGCTGGTTTGGGTATTTGGTGCGGGAACTGGAGCCATCGGGCTTGTCTGGGTTAGGAGGCAAGGAGGGGCTTGCAGGAAACTCAGGACGGGGGCGGGGGAGGGGGGTAGTGAGGGGGGGCTGTTGTTGATGGTGCACTGCGTAGAGCTGCGAAACGTCTAGTGTTCTGGTGGGAAAGCAGTAGTGCGGGACCTGCAGATAGCTGGTGCTGAATATACGGCGTTCTTTTATGGGTTCTCTTTTGGGTTTGAAAGTGGTGGAAGGAGGAGAGTCCTCTCACCCTGTAGAGAGGGTGTGTGGCGGGCGGTGCTACTGTCTCACTTCACAGAGAATCCTTTAAGTATCCCAGAGGGGTGCTGGGTGTCTGAAGCGCATACGGGGAGAGGGGAGTCTGGGGCCCAAAGCTTGGGCAGCACAGGCTGCAAGGACCAACTTCAGCCAGCAGAGGGCGCCTCGCACCTCCAGACAGAGCTGGGGGCGGTCCTGTGAGAACGCTGGGAAGCTGGAGATGAGACGACTGCCTGGGTTTGTTTGCCTGGGACCTACCTGTAGGGGCTCCCAGTGCTAAAATCAGGCAAGGCCCAGACACACTGAAACAGATTGGTTACCCTGGCTGGAAGAGGCAACACTAAAGTGGCGCGCGCATACATATGTACACAACACACACAACAGGAAATGTATCCATGCTTGCACCACAAACACGCACAGCACACACCCATGTTCTTCACAACACCAGCAGGACACACACAGCACACACACACACACACGACACACAACTTGTTCACACTTGCGCCATACACACAACACATCCATGCACTTCACATCACATGCATAACACACAACACATTTGCCCCCACACACATGTACCACTCACACAATATGTTTGTAACACACACATGCAGCAGATGCACACACGCATGAGCACAATACACACGCCAGCACTTCACAAACTTGCTACACAGTCATGACACAATATATATGCATACACATACCACAAACATATAGGCAAAACAAACACCACACCACAAAACATAGGTGCACACGTGTGTGATACACCTGCATGTCACACCACATGCACAACACAATATATGCGTTTACCATATACATTGCAATGCATACCAACACATATGAACACTAATGCATCTACTACAAACATACAACACACAATGCAACTCATACCTGTGTACATCACACCACACACACAACAGACACAGGCACCCTTAATGCACTACACACATGTACTACATGACTCTCATATGTACAAGATCCATTCAGTTCATACACAGTATGGCACACAAACACGTACACGATGCACCCACAGATACGCGTGTGCACGGCACACTCACAACACAACACACATAGTCTCACACACACACACACACAACCCTAGAACCAGAGATCTCTAGTCTGAGGATACTCATTCTTGCCCTAGGCCCATGGAAAATGTCTGAAAAGAATTTGAAAACTCTGTATGCACTCACTCAGCCTCATTTCTTTACTGTGTGCTGGAACCTGTGGGCTCACTGCACAGCAGGGGAAGCAGGCATGGAACAAACCGACACGTCAGCGACCAGTCAGCTTCGGTGGCAATGCGTGTTATGAGTTAAAACTCCAGAGAGCACAAAACCGAAAGGAGGGTGGGGCTGGCTGGGGCTGGAAGTTTCCTGAAAAGAGCTTTTAAAGCCAAGACTGGAAGTCAGAATAGCAGGGTAGGGACGAGAGGGAGGTGGCAAGGCACCCAGGCACACGCTATCAGCAGGCATCACTCCCGTGCGCTGCCCTGCACTTGCACAGAATGAGTGGCCGAGGTGCCAGGTGGAGCGAGACCCTGTGGGGATCTGAAGGGTGCGTGGCCCTGCTCCCAGCTGCCGCTCTACATGGACCCTCTCACCCAGGGGGTGGGGGGCACACCTGCTTCCCAGGAAACTCTCTGGGCTCTGAAAGAGATGTGGCTTATAGGGAAGGGACCTAGATCACCCAAACTGACCAGCTGCCCCTGGCTGCTGCTAACCAGGCCCCCTTCTCTGCAGCCAGCCATGGTGAATGGGGGGAAGAGGACAGGTGTGTACAGGATGAGCCCACCATCTCCCTGGGCACAGCCTGCATGTCATCCCAGCTTGCTCCTGGTGGGGGTAGGGTGGCAGAGGTCACGCTGCAGGGTCTGACTGCAGTATTCCAGCTCCTGGGCACTGGAATTGTCCCTTTAGTGGACTAAGGAGGGTGGCTTAAAGTAGTAGTTCTGGCAGATAGGAACTTCCGGTTAGATTCAAATCCCTGCTTTGGTACCTGCTAGCTGTGTGACTGTGGAGAAGTCACTCGGCCTCTCTGTGCCTTATTTTCATACCTATAAAATAGGCATAACGATAATATGAGCACCCATCCAACAGAATTGTAAGGACCTTACAAGTTAATTCAAGAAAAGTTCTTAGATTAAAGCCAGGCACAGAGCAAGAGCCACATTAATGTTAGCTGCAATTATTTGATTTAAAATAAAAGCAAACACTCACAACAATCATAATATCAAAATATAGTGGAGTCAGTGTTAGAGTTGGAAGGTGCCTGGAGAACACCTGCTCCATGTCCCCTCTGCAATATGTAAAGCTGTGTGACCCGATAATCCAGACAGAAGGACTAGAGCCCAGGATGGCCAAGAGAAGGAACAAGTAAGAGCTGCTCCCTTTGTGTTCTCTAGGACCTGTAGGACGGCGGTTCTGGCCTGGAAAGATCAGAGGACGCCACCCAGGGTTTCTGACTCAGGGGGCCTGGGCGGGCGCTGAGACACCGCGCGTCTATCAGGTTCCCAGGCGAGGCGTGCTGCTGCTGCTCGTCCAGCGGCCACACCTTGAAAGCGCTGCTCTAGGCAGAGTGCACAAAGCTTGCACCCCGTCTTTGCTGATAGCACCCCAGTACCGAGGAAAGGGAAGCAGGGGCCTTACTTACAGCGGATGCCGTACCTCGGGCAGCGCCCTCTGCAGGGGGATGCGGGCGCTGAGCGCCTCCTCCAGGCGGAGCGTGGTCAGCTCATCTTCAGGTACCTCCTCATCCTCCTCCTCTGCTCCCCAGTCCTTCTCTGGGGTCTCCTGGTCCAGCCTTCTGCTCGGCTGCTTGATGAGCCTGTAGCTGCCACTTCTCCTGCCCTGACTCTGGCTCCTTCTGACCCTGGGCGAGGCCACAGCCAGTAGGAGCTGATCCTCCCGCGAGATAAAAGGCGGCAGGCCCTCCAAAGGACCGTACTCTTGGTCCTCATCCTCAGACTCTAGCACCCATTCCTGGGACTCCCTGAATTCCAGGTGGTACCCAGCTGCCTGGCTGTGCTGGGCAGCCTGAGCTGTAACAGCCTGGTCCAGGGGGTGTGGAGGAGGGGGCAGCACGGCCACCATCAGCAGCGCGCATCCCAGCATCAGCAAGAGCACCAGGAAGTGCAGTCTGCATGGTCCATGCCTGCATCGCTTCCTTAGGAGCATGTTGCTGGAACTTGCCAAGTGCAACAGGTCATGTTCAAGTTCGCTTCCTCCTCCTGCTCCAGGTTCCTTCCAGCTTGCAGCAGAACCTGGGTTTCTGGTTCCACCTGGAAGTTTTTTGACAGTCACTTAACCTGCTCCTTTTATCCCATCTGACATTTGCCAACAGCGTGTGTAAGGCCAGCCTCCACTTACAATCAGAAAGCCACAGGACCCAAGTCCCACCCCAGGTCCTCTCTGAGTGGATTTCTTTAATTGCCCTCTGAAAGCCCATTCACAGGGACTTCAAATTAAATGGATTGCCCCCGTTTACCCTCTCTTTCTCCTTGGGGAAAAACAGTTATTCCACTCTGCTCAGGTGTTTAGTCCCCGTTTCGTTTCCCCCCCTCGCACGAGTGGCCAGGTTGCTATGCGATGTCTGAGGGGAGCTGGTGGGTCCTCAGTCCAGCAGAGCTGACAGCCGTCATCCCTTGGATGTTTCAAGTCAGGTCAGATCAACAGATGAGACGCCGGCAGGCAGTGCCTGATTTCCTTTCACACATAGCTCCACGCTCCACCGAGAGCCCTCTGCCAGACACAGCCCGAGCCAGGCGGACGCCTCGTTCCTGGTCCTAATGCCCTCACTGTTCCCAGGCTTTGCACAGCCCGGTGGAAAACAGTTGCGGAGGAAAATAAAAGTCGTCACTGCTAGGACCAAACCCAAACAGAAACATGCCAGGGGTTCAGATTTGAATCTGGTTCCTAGGGAGACTTCTTGCCCCACCCAAGGGGGCAGGAAAGAGTATCCCGTCCTGTTTTCAGAAAGGCTGTACGTGTGATGTAGATGCAAGACGCTAGCTGTCTGGTTGCACCCTCAGCCTCCCACAGGTGTCTGGAAAGCTAGACCAGTCCCGTCTCCCCGTCCTGGAGACCACACCACCGTCCTTCTGACAAAGAGGGAAACTGAGGGGAGGGGAGGCTCATGGAAGCCTGTCCTGCCCACAGGAGCATCTGAACGCCTACTGTGTGCTGGCCCCTGAGGGGGCTGCTATTGGAAGAGGAGTGGCATAAAACTTCGTCCAACCAACAAGTATTAATGAGCACCTATTGTGTGCCCAAACCCTTCTGGGGACTGGGAGTGCAGCAATGAACAAAACAGACCAAAATTTGTGCCTTGTGGAGCTCATATTCTAGTGGGAAAGACAGACAGATAATTCATTAAAATTTACAGTGGGTCAGATGGTGAAAAATATATATTTCAGGGGAAAAGCCTAAGGACCCTGGACTAGGGGTTGAAGTTTGACACTCAGTGGCAAGGGAAGTTTCTCCAAAAGAGGTAGCATTTGTGTGAGGAGAGAGGCGAGGCGGCTACCCCGTGAGTATTTGGGGCCGAGAGAATAACCAATGCGAAGCTGCGGAGGTGAGAGTGTGCCCGGCCTGTCTGAGGAACTGCAGAGGCCAGTGTGACTGGGAGAGAGTGGGCAAGGTGCAGCACGATGGGAAATGGGATCATAGAGGCAAGAGGGTAAAGAGCCTAGGGGAGGGGTCATACTAGGGATTTGGGCTTTACCTCTGAGGGAGGTGGGAGCCCTTGGAGGGTTGTGAGTGGAGGACAGACGCATGGACTTGGATTTCAGCTGGATGGCTCTGGCTGCTGTGCTGAGATTAGACGGTGGGGGAGCGAAGGGCAGGAGCAGGGGCACCGACTGACGCATTTCACAGTGAGAATGATAAGGACATGGACCGACGTGGCACCGGTGCAGGTGGTGAGATGTGCTCAGCCTCTGGGCATAATTTAAGGAAGAACGTGAAAGATTTGGCTGATGGATTGATATCCAGTGTGCGAGAAAGGTAAGAATCAAGGATGATTTCAAGTTTTTGGTCTGAGTATTTATTTGGAGGAATACAGTGACCATCAACTGAGATGGGGAGGTGAGGAGGTAAACGGCAGTGGCCCCGCTGGTGACGTGTGAATTTGGGGTGTCCTTTAGGCAGCCAAGAGGAAATGCAGTGTAGGCGGCTGGACAGATGATTACGTCAGATAGAGAGTCAGACATCACGCGTGTAGAAGGTGTTTGAAGCCACACGCCACCGGATCAGGGAGGGAGTGACGGAGAGAGCACAGGGAATCTAGCAGGCTCAGGGTTCTCCACTGGATTTTGACTGGAGCGGGTTGATTAAGGGGAGCGAACTAGCACGGTGAGGTGGATTTTTCCTGATGGCTGCAAAGCCCAAGGCTGACCTGTAGCCAGGAGTCGGGGGAGGGCGGGGGGTGGACTGCCAACAGGGAATTCCTGAAGTGACTTGCTCATTATTTCTGTTTTGATTTTGATGTTAGAATGTGAGCTTAACGAGTCATAAAAAATGTTTTTCCTTTTGACCCAGTTGCTTCTCCCAGTGTGCATGTGCGTGCATGTGCGTTTTCCCTGAAGCCATCCAGAGAGTCAGAGGTGGAACGGTGGGTTCTGTGTGGTTGTTCTCCATTTCCCAGAGCAGTGTCCTGTGCAACAGCACTTGGGACACTTGGGAATTGCTGGATTGGACCATACTTTCCAGGTCCCTCCTCTCCTACTTTCTTTGAGAATCTCCGTGGCTCTTCTCAACACTTGAGAAGTAAGCTACTCAGTTCTTTATTGTCCGTCCCCCATCTCACCCTCATAAAAGGTCATCTCTATGAGGGAAGGTTCCAGACGTCTGCTCACTGCTGTTTCTCCGGAGACCGGACCTGTGTCTGGCGTACACTAGGCACTTGGTCCAATGGATACAGAGGCAAGTGTCCAGCTCTTCTGGTTCAAGACAAGCAAGGTCTGCGTGTCTTCTGAGACTCTAGGGTTTGATTCAGTGCTAAAAGGACTCCGCATAGTCCTGGGATGACACTTTAAGGATGTCCTAAGTGAAATAAAATTCCTAGGTGGTCCCCCAATGGACAAAGCAACCTCAAAACTCCTCAAGTTGGTCCATACCTGCTGGGATGGCTTAGGGCTGGAATGGACCATCTTGGCATCACAGCCACAGAGGGGCTCAGCCACGCTGCCCTTGGCTCTGACTGCCACCAGGCTCCTAGGGAAGTTCACTCTAATGGACCCCTGAGGGGCCCCCAAGTATTCATGAGACAGTTCAAGGTAGGAGCCCCGCTCAGGGCAATGTAACAAGTGTTACACCCCCACACGGTGTGGGACCCAGACTTCTCCCCAAACTCCCAGGCTTTTCAGAGGCATCGGGACTGGGGTGAGCAGCAGGCTCGCCCGACCCCAGGCCGTGGGGACCATGTCCCACATACACGCTGCAGTGCCCCATGCAGTTGCCGGCTCGCAGGGGTGTTACTTTGCTGCTAATCTCATAGCGCGACCCTTCCTTCAGCACCCAGGTGTCAGCAACGCAGCCTCAGTCTACAACCCTGTCTCTTAGCTTCTGTCCTTGTGTAGCTGGGGTTTTTTTCTCCATGTCTTCTTTCCAGGATCAAGACCAAGCAAGTGATGGATCCCCAGGCACAACACAAAAACCTTTCTCTCTCCACCTTACTCCTCTCAGCCTCAGAAACGGGACTTTCCCGAGGGACGTCCCTTCTGTTACTCACTGCCCAAAGTCTCAGGGGCTACGCTGCCCCTGTCCAGGGCTCTCTGGGGGAGCAGGGCCTGGACACGGTCCTGTGGTGCCTGCCCCCCTCACTTGGCTCTCTCCCCTATTGACAGTAGCTCCATCTTCATCTCTCCCACACCCAGCCAGTGCTGACTCGGCAACACAAGTCACATAAATGGCTCTCAGAGATGAGATCTGATGTTCACGCCTCTCTGTGCACTAAATGGATTGTTGATGATAAAAGTTAACACCCTAAGTGGTATCAACGTTTCACCTTAGAAAGGGGGGAAGGGAAGTGGGAGGCATGCCTCCACAAGCAGTGAACTCCTCCCTTTATTCAGACTGCCTGGGAGGATCCTGCCTGAGCTGGCCCACCCCACTGCCTGGTTCTCTGGCGCAGCCCCGACGACTCTGCCCTCCGAGTGCTCACACCGGGCATGGGTTGTACTGGGAAAGAACAGTGCTGCTGATTCAGGTGTGACTGTGTGTTTAAATGTCACAAGGGCAAGCACTGACGAAGAACAGCCTTCACACAGAACTCCCTTGGGGGGGACTGGCAGCCTCATAGGATGTCTCTAAGCATCCTCTCTGCACCCACCTGTGACCAGCAGGGTCATCTTCAAATGCAAAGGTGGCCAAGAATATAGGCTGTTCTTAGGCCCTTGTCAGACTTACTGATTCAGTTTACGGGGTGGGCCCAGGCATCTGGGTTTCAACAAGCCTGCCAATGCCTCCAAGGTCGGCTAAGATTCACAAGCACTCTCACAAAGAACACATCTCCCTGAACATGACAAGGCAGAGATCCAAGTTCAAGTTGCTTCTCTCTGGTCCAGGATAAATTCTGCTTAGGTATGAGGGGGAAGCAAGGGAACTCAGCTTTGTGTGTATAAGCCTCAGGTCACAGACACAGAAGTCCAAGGCCAGAGGAGAGTCTTTATTTTTGCCACAAATGAACTCATGAACCCACGTTGAGGAATCGCATCAAGGAGAGCGTGTGTTCATGAGTTCACTTAAGGCAAAAATAAAAGCTCTCCTCCAACCTTACGCATGAACCAATGTCAGGAATTCCAAAGTTTCTCCATCCCATCCCTCTCTTCAGGATAAGGTCTGAGCTGTGGGTGCTGCCCAGGACCCAGGCCCTGGAAGAGAGCACGCCTGTCCTCATCCTGGAGTCCCCTGAAAGGGCTCCCTTTGACCTCTGGATACTTCCCTGCAGATATGCTGGTATTGGTACATCCACCTGCTCTCCACGCACCGGGCCTCCTCGGGTCATAGGCTTCTGTGACAAGCCCACACCGCTCTTTCTGGGGACACGGGAAACTCTAGGAGACTCTCAAACCCGCAGCTAAACCCAGGAAAGACTTCGTTCCCACACCATGATGTCGGTGAGGGCTCCGGGCTTGCTATTGCCCTGGACTGTACCTTGGTCCCCTCTATTTAGGGTATCTGTGACTTACCTCTGCATACACATTCTGCCCTGGGACTTGGACTTGGACTTGGAGGAGGCCTTAGGGCACTTTCCAGAGACCCCCCAGGACCCAAGGTTTCTTTGCTCTCCCTTCAACCATTCCTCTCCCATGATAGGGGATCTTAAATATATATTTAACATTTTTTTTAATTCCCAGAGAGATTTTAGCAGTCACGGGTGATTCAGAGCTCTTGATCCCCCTGCCCTAGCTCCAAGGTCACCGGCAGCCGCAGGCGGACAGTTGCTGTGCACCGTACATGGAGACGGCTACCAGCTCAAGTGCCTGCATCTCCCCCACCACCGGAGGGTCGCTGCAGCATCGGGGAGGGCGCTCACCTTTCCTGCGGAGCAGGTGATGAATGTGAGGGATTTAACTGCAGTCATTAAGCAACTCCAATCTTAAAGGAAAGGAAATTGGTGAATAAATACCTTCGGAGAGAATACTGCATTGACTTGGTAAGATTATTCTGAGATACGGTCTGCATAACCCTCTCAAAAGTTCCCAGCAGTATGTGGCCCCTTTGTCCACAGTAGTATCTGCTCATCAGCACACCCTTACTTTCGCTCTCTGTGTCTTCCTCTGTCCTCCCGAGTAAACTTCCTACATCCAAGTGATTATCTCAGGGTTTGTTTTCAGGGGCATCCAAATTAAGACAGAGATTTCAAACAGCATGCATGCTCCACCTCTTCCTTTCATTTCTGGTTGTAGAGTAAGAATTGCTGAAAGAAATAACTTCCTGTGGTATTTAACATGATTATTTCTGTTCTTTTTATGTGAGTCTAACCACGACAAGTTTCCTGATATGTGCTAGGTACAATAAAGTATATACCTATGAAATTGGCAGTCTCATAAATCTGAAGTCCTAATAAGAGTGAAACATCCTTCACTATATTCTATATTATCCCTAGAATAATATGTTCAAAGGTAAAGGCCATGCCTGACATTGTAAAGTCCACCTGTCTTAAAAACCCAACTGATGCCAATGACCCTAATAGTGTTCTGGAATTGATTCTCATCACCCAACTCCATTAAAAAAATAGTTTCTAACAAAGTGTAGGGGAAAGATCCCACTATTTTGTTTTTAAATCATGATTACATGTATTTTAAAAAGCAACATATTTTCTTTTAAAAACAAAAGTTTTCAAAAAACTATCCCTTTTGCTCAGCAGACTGCTCAGTGATACCAGGTGAGTGTCAAACCGGGAGGGAGGTCACAGACGCTAGGCTTGTCCTATGAGGATCTGCCTGGAGAGGGTGATGGGGAGGCAAGAGCACTCTGCTGCTGCCTGTCTCGGGAGGCCTAGACTTGGGCAATGATCTTGACCCAAATCAACCTCTTTCTGAGCCCAGAAGCTAGATCTGATGGTTCCACCAGCTTGCAGTGTAGGATGCACGAGAAAAATAACTCCAGAAACATCCAGGCACCAGGCTTTCCAGCTTCATGGGGTGTCTGCAGAAAGGTCTTCCCTTGTTTCTTCCATCTCATCAACCACCGATGGCTCTCTTGTCCTACTGAACTGGCACCACAATTCTTGTTGTAACCACCCTAAGATTGGCCACCTGCGCCCCCTCTGGACGGCATGAGTGGCTGTTGATGCCACGTACTCATTCTCAGCAGACTCTGCCCAGGGGCCCTTTGACTCTTGCACAGGACGGGGAGGCTCTGTTGTTATTCTTCAGGTGTTCTTCCAAATTCTTTTGTTTACATTCCAATCCAGTCTAATGAACCCCAAAGCCGAGCAGTTGACGCTTCATAATCAGTTTCCTAAAATGAGGCAATGAGGGCGCCTGCCCATTGTCAGGATGGGGGAGGGGCTAGGGCGTAGCAGAGGTTATGGAGAGCAAAACACACTGATGCCTCAGAAATCTCATCCTGCCGTGTGAGCTCCGGGGGCCTTCAAAGGTCTGAGGGGTCTCAGAGAGCAGTGCCTCTCTGCCCTTCATCGTTTCTTTCATTCTGAGAATACAGGTCCCCCTTCTGTCTTAGTGTAGGGAGCAGGGTGAGTGCACCATCCTTTATACTCAAATCAGAAAACGTGTAGCTAGTATGCACATGCACACATATGCATACATGCACTCCTGTGATATACATTTGAATCATTTGTAATGTACATATGAAACAAAAATCTTGGACCTTTTCTCATGCAAGTACTTATAAAGCTGCCTCATTTTGTTTAATGTCTACACAGTGTTTCCTTAAGATAAACTTTAACAGTTGATTTAACTAGTCTCCTACCAGTGCACAATTAGGTTGTTAAAGTTTTTTGCTCTTATAATCACGCTGCCTTAAATATCCCTATACACATGAAACCTCACATATATGTGCATGTACTTGTAAATTCCTGAAAATGGAATTTCTCAGCCAAATAAAATGTGCATGAAAATTTAGAGCTGTTACAAATTGTACTCCAAAGATGTTGTATTAATTTACACTTACACTAATAAAATATGGGGATGTCTGTTTCTGCATGATCTTACCAGTACAGAGTGTTATAAACCTTTTTTTATCTTTGCCTGCTGATAAGCGAAAAGTGGTATCTCAGTAACAAAAACTCTAAGGAACCTCATAATAAATATTGCAGAATTTAAGGGTAGAACTGTAAACTATGATGAAGAATAGTGGTAAACTGGGGAGACATACGGTGATCCTGGGTGAAGAGATTCAATGTTATAAAGATGTCAATCCTCCTCCAATTCATCTATAAATTCACTGTCATTACCTTCAAAATCCTAACTGAACTTTGAATGGATCTTCACAAGCTCTCCTACAATTCTTAAAGAAGGGTAAACAACCAAGAGTCGGTAAGATGTTTATGAAAAACTAGGAGAGAAATCCCGCTCACCAGATATCCAGATTTATAAAGCTATAATAATTAAAATAATGTGGTATTGGCACACATGTGAATTTTTAAAATAATCTAAATTATTAAAAAGAACAACCGCTTCAGGTGATGAGTACTGCAGGGAAAGGAGGGAAAGAAAGGATGGGGTGGAGGAAGACGTTAACTGTATTCTTAACTTCACATATTAATTAAAACAAAAGATCTGATGCCAATCAAGTTTTTAAAAAACTTCCAATGTAAATACATGTGTGTCTATTATAATAATTTCAGGGTGTTTGAGACATTTTATAATTGAAAGTAACTCAGTGGTGTCTTATTGAGATTTTCATATTCATTTATATAGGGCCCTAGCATTTTCCAGATATATTTAATACATCTATGTGTTATATAATATGTAAATACACATATGTATACATTATATAATATATAAATAAATATATGTATATATTTATAAATAAGTATGTTTATTCTGATACATTTATTCAGGGTATATTTAGTATAATCTGAGAAGGAGCTCAGAGACATCTGTTGAGAAAGGCAAACTCACCCCTATTTTTATACTTTACAATTTTTGAAACAAAACCTATGAAGACTTAGTGTGATATTTAGGACATTTACTTTATCTTCCTTTTGTTATTCCTGCCACCTGCCCCCTTCTCATTAACCCGCAGTAAGTCATAGAACTACGGCAAAAATGCGGGAAGAACTGGAGAGACAGGAAGCTCCAGAGCCACTCCTTTGCATTTCCTGGGAAGAAACACCCTTAAAAATATAGTACGTGGAGGCAGGCGGGCTGAATCTCTAAGGTCGAGAGAAGAAAACGAGGCAGCATTGGAAGCCACCTGGAGCCTGAGCGGTGTCAGGGCCCTTGCGTACTCCTCCTCACAGTGCGCCCAGCACACCTGACCTCAGTCCAGCTTCCCCTGTGCGCACCCTCCCCAGGGCCACAAGCGCCCACATACCAGTCAGGTTCGAGGGTCAGAGCTAAAAGACCTGCCATTAGAAGCTACACTCTACAAAAACCTCTGAATTCGAGTACTCGTTTCCTCTCTGAATTTCAGTTCTTATTTCCAGTTTCTGTTGCTGTGTCTTCAAGTTCATGAATCTTTTCCTTTGCAGTATCTAATCTGCTATTCATCCCAGCCAGTGTATTTTTCATTTTTATTTTCATAGCCTCATTTTATCTCTGGAAGTTCTTTTTGGATCTGTTTTCTATCTTCCACAACTCTGCTTAACATGCTCAATCTTTACTTTCTCAACCATAAGGAATGTAGTTATTATAATGGTTTCAATGTCTTTCTCTGCTAATAATATCATGTGTGTCATTTCTTGATCTGTTTCTATTATTTTTTCTCCTCTTTATGGGTCATATTTTACTGCTTCTTTGCATGCCTGATAATTTGTAATTTGGTGCCAGGTGTTGTGAATTTTATCTTGTTGGGTGTTGTATATTTTTGTATTCCTATAAATATTGTTTAGCTTTTTTTCTGGAAGGTAGTTCACTTACTTGGACACAATCTGATCTTTTGAGCAGTTTTTAGTTGGCCAATTTTTCCCTCCTACTGAGGCAAGACCCTTCTGAGTGCTCTGCCTTATATCCCATGAATTATGAGGTCTTCTACTCTGGCTGGTGGGAACACTAATTATTCCCACCCCTGTGTGAACTCTGAGGATTCTTCCCTCTGCTCCTTTATGTGGCTCTTTCCCTGGCCTTAGGTTGTTTACTCACATGCACTGATCAGAACTCATATGAAGACTCAGGGAGATACTGGTAAACCTCTGGAGATCTCTCTGTGGCCTGCTCTCAGCTCTCTAGTACTCTGCCTTGCAAACTCTCAACACCGTGGCCTCCCCAGGGTCCCAGCTCTGTCTCCTCAACTCAGGGTTATCCCCAGGCTTCACCTGGGTTTCTCCTTCCTGGACTGCATTCTGGAAACATCTCTAGGGAACATGCTGGGGAAGTCAGAGGACTCACCTTATTAATTTCCCCTCTCTTGGGGATCACTATCCCATGCTACCTGATGGACATCTCCTGAAAACAATTTTTTAAAAGAATATATTTACTTATTTTTAGAGAGAGGAGAAGGGAGGGGGAAAGAGAGGGAGAGAAACATCTATGTGCAGTTGCCTCTTGCTTGCCTGCAACCCAGGTATGTGCCCTGACTTGGAATCAAACCAGTGACCTTTTGGTTTGCAGGCTAGCACTCAATCCACTAAGCCACACCAGCCAAACTGAAAAACCATTGTTTTGTATTTCTTTTTGGGGTTTTAGTTGTTCCTGAATTACTTGAGGAGGAAAGAACTTCTATGATGTCTTCACTTGGGGTTTCCTAGCAGCAAACTCTGGGGTATTGTGGATCCTCCTGGATTCTGTATTTGTGAATTTGCCTTCTTGCTACAGTTTATCTGTAACCTCAAAAGCAATATTTGTGTCACTTTCACAGTCATTTGTGGACATGTACAGAATTTGAGTTACCTGATGTGCACATTCCCAGCTGAGGTCAAACAAGGTAACTAATGCTTTGCCTTCTTATTTCAGTTCTTACGATCCTTTTTCACGCTTTTCTTACGATTCTTAGGGTCCTTTTTCACGCTGTATTTAGTACCATATTTTTTTGCAGTCTTGTGTTCTGTGTTGGTAATTTTCTGTCTCAAGTGGCCACCAAGCACATTGCTGAAGTGCTGTCTAGTGTTCCTAAGAGCAAGAAGGTTGCGATGTGCCTTGTGGAGAAAATACAGTTGACCTTGAGGAGCACAGGTTTGAACCATGTGGACCTGCACTGTTGAAACTCTTGTTGTAAAATGATCAACTGTATTTTCTACCTGCAGTTGGGAATCTGAGTGTGAGGAGGGCTGAGAGTTTTCTGCTGGGCAGGCTGTTGGCACCTCTCACCCCCATGTTGTTCAAGGACGACTGTACCTGTGTTAGTTAGATGAGCTTCACTCAGGCTGGACTCCTAGTGCTGTTAGCTGTGAGTTCAATGTTAATGAATCAACAATGCATATTAAACAAGATGCCTTTGAGCATAAGCACATAAAACAAGGTTATGTATTGATTGTCTGATAAAAATGTTGTGCCCAGAAGATCAGGAACTTAACCTTCTATTTCCCCTGGGAACAATGGTTCAGTATTCCCAAATTCAGTGTTCATGGGAATTGTATAGAAAATAACTACCATGAGTTATTGTTATTGTACAATAAACTGTACAACTGGTTTATTCAGGTGGTAAAAAAAAAAAAGACACTAGTAAGGGAGAAGGGAAGAGATAGGGAAGTTAAGGCAGACTTTAAAGGCATGCTATCAAAGCAATTACCACTGTGGGTAACTAGAACTGAATATCACTGGGGACCTGTGGGAGCCAGGGTGTAGCTTATGGCTCAGAGTGATCCCAACCAAGGGGGAGGCAGCTGGACTCTTTATGCACCAATTCCCATCAGTTGAGGACTGCTGGGAAGGGGCACTCGTGGCCTGCCGAGATGCAGACAGAAGGACTGGCTGCCAAAGGAAGTCTTCAGGCAAGGAAGTACAGACGCTGGCACTTGAGGTCCAGCCTCGGTTTCCATTACAGCGGGGAAGTATAGGAGCATCTGCTACAGATGGGATGATCAGGGCTTGTAAATTTAGATGCCACCAGAAGTCAGGCAGGTAACATAAGCAAGAGCAGTAGGCTGGGTGGGACTTCAGGAGCCAAAGACTTTCCTTCCCCATCTAACAAGGACGGCTGTTCCTCAGTTACAGCTAATTTTTGGCCGTAGGCAGGAAAATAAGCCTATACTCGCCAAATCTTCTGATTTTTCAAGAAAGGTGGGAAATTCAGATTTTTTAAAAATGTGAAATCCCCAGTTTGTAAAAGTTGGCAATAAATTTTTAAAAAATGTTAAAAACACTGTTAAGGCCAAACAAAATATGCTGGCAGGCCAATTTTAGTCCCATAGACTGCCAGTTTGCAACCTCTCTGATAGATGATGCAAAGCCCCACCTGCTGGGTATGAGCCCAGAGAAAATGTATCTTTATCTCGTGTGACCTCTAGGCATTCTGGGAGAGCCAAGAGATGCCTAGCAGTCTGTCCAGACACCCGCATGGCGAAGCACCTCTGTGTCTGTGTAGTGAGCTCACTGTACTCTCCTGCCTTGAGATTTATTCGATGGCCAGAGACCGCTACTCATTGTGGCTGGTGAAGTTCTCCAGTGATTTCTTGTCATCGTTTTGGCACTTTTCCTATTGCAAGAAAATAGCCGAACCTACTGGGTTGTTCGTCTGGCATCTGCTAGTCTGCACAGCTGATCAGCCCACTCCATAGCTGAGAACACGGCTGCCTGCCCAGCCTTCCACCTGCACACAGAATAGAGATTATCAGAAGGAGCTTGCAAGTCAAGGGGCAGGATGTGTGGAAATGGAGCCTATAGAATTGGCCACCATCAGGCATTTTCTGCAACACAGAGGGAGGGAGAGGCCAATGGCTATGTTCCCAGGGGATGGCAGAGTACCTAAATCAGCCAAGGGTCACAGGTCAACTAGAGGAGCAGAATCACTGGGAGGTAGATACAGTAGTCCTCCCTTTATCCACAGGGTATACATCCCAAGAACCTCAGTGAATGCTTGAAGATATAGAGGAGAAAGCTAGAAATGCCAAGGGAAAGTTACATGGTAGATGTGGCTCAATCAGTGGGTGAACTTTGTAATAATTAGAGTAAGGGTTCTACAACTGTAGTGTTTTACCTGTGGGGAATTGAGTCCAGTTTTTGACTTGTTAGTTTTAAGCAGTTTTAGCATCTATCCACCTCCCCTTCCTCCCTTCCTTCCCTCCTTCCTTCCTTCCTTCTATCCTTCCTTCCATGCATCTGTCCATCCAGTTATTCATTTATACATGCAATTATTCAACCAACATTTATTGACAATCTAGTATATGCCAGCTGGGTTCTGGAATCTTTGTGATAGGCAATATATTAGGTGTTGAAATTTAAAGCCTAAAAGGAAAGGAGGTTACTGACCACCTGCTATGTCCAGGCACTGTATTAAGTGCTAGAGATTAGAACCTAGGCTAGATGACAATCTGGGACTATTGTGGAGATTCCTCAATTCTAAGCTGTTATTCTTAAATGGATCTCCCAATTTGTGAGTTCTAGCCTGGATGGTCCCACCAGCTATGACTTCTTGACTCCTAGTGACCCAGAGGGCTTCTTCAGGCACTAAGACTATGTTTTCTTGGCTGGGTCTAGTAGGGCCAGGATGTTCTGGGCTCTGACCTCATTGTTTATCATTTTTAAAAGCTACTGCCTCCCTTCCGTAGGCTGGGTGAGAGCTGGAGACAGCAGGGTGGGTGTGTAAAATAAACTCCAGCCAGTGTTACTATAATCCTGAACACCCAAACAATGGGTCACACGCCTACAGCTCATGACTTCTTAGCAGCTTGGCTGATCCTGATCTCTTCCATTTTTATCTGCCATTTGAGACGGGAAGGCATTGGAAACAGCTCATCTGTGAACATTTGCTGTGTAACATCCAAGTGGATAGGGAAGCGATGAATTTATGAACAGTCCAATCTTAACCCTCAGGGAAAGACTAGAAAAATACATCTAGCCTGGCATTTAAAGAGCTGATGTAATCCAGATGCTCTCAGGTCGGCACCCAGTTCTCCCTAAGTGCTGTGCAGCACTTGGAGGGGAGGGGCAGGGTGCCGTAGGACTTCTGTGTGTAGGAAGACCACGAGGACAACAGTCCGCAAGATGGGCTGGTGGGGGTGCTGAGCTTTACTCCTTGGATGTTCTTTACACTGTGTCCCAGGGTATAAGGGTGGGACTGTCTCTCAAGGACGCTTTTCAAAACCTTGTGTAATCTTGAAAACATGAAGTGACTCCTGAGAGAGATTGTACAGGCTGGAGAGAAGTCTGGACAGAAGCGGTTTGCTGATGTGCAAGACTGGGGCAGGCAGACACGTAGGCCTTCCCTCGCATTAGAGAGGGGGCAGGCTGGATTCCCATACAGAGAGCCTGGCCGCCTGCAGGAGGCTTTCCTTAGGCCTCATGCCCAGGAGGCTGTGTATCCAGATGGTTTGGGGCATAGACCTCCCGAGCAACTTTGTAAAACTTGGAAGGAGGACATTGGCGTGAGTGCACCTTGAAATTGTTGAGTAAAATGAAGGTAGAGTTTGGAGAATATCTTTGAGAGGTTGTCTTAGAGGGTGGAATTAAAGTTTGTGAACCGGATTCTAAGTTGGTCATTATTGTGGTGGAGATTGGATCCCAGTCCAAACTCTGCAACTCATTCTCTGTGTAATTCTGGACAAGGGCCCTCTATTCACAAAAGGAAAGCGATAGATTAGATGTTCCCCAGAGATTCTTCAGCCCTAAGATTCTAAGATGGAAACTGGATGTGCATTATAAAATAGAGTTTTTGCCTGAGTCATTGAAATAGAAGATCTGAATAGTCACGCAGCTGGGGGAAAATGAAGAAATCTTCAACATCCCACACAGCTTCCCTGCTTTCTGAACAAGAGAGAACTTGGACTAACCAAGTTCCTGGCATCTGCAAACATAACGCCACAGAGAACCTTGCCTTCCCATTAACAGTGCCCATGATCTTGGCTCGAACTATTGATTTTCGTTTTAAATTACATTTGCATATTGATTTCAAAAGGAACACTCGACAACTCTATAAATAAATCAAATAAATTAATTAGAACAACTGAGTGTGGTAGCGCTCCAACTCATCAGTGAAACCGCTCATAGAGTTCGGAGTTGAGCTTGTAAACCAGGCAAGAGAATCGTGTCCTGGCTGGGAAGGTAAGTGTGCTGCCCAAGAGAACTGTCTGCTCCTTAGCTGGGACCGTGTGGAGAGGCCAGCAGACAGTTTCAGAGAGAAGGCTGCAGGGCAGTCCCCCAGTCTCTGGGGAGGGTATTTGGGCATTAGTGCTTTCTCTGCATGAGTCGGGGAAAAGCGTGCACCCTGAGGAGGTTGCTTTGCATCAAAGATTGGCAGCCTCACAACACAGAATGAGCATGATCTGCTCTGTGAAGTCCAGTATTTTTTGTGCTCTGCCTCTTCCTAATATTAGCAATTACCATTCCCATTTTTATATATTAAGCCTTTCTTCTGAAAGGATTTATGACAGCGTGTATGTGCATTCAATCCAATAGGACAGGATAAATAGCTAAGGACACTGGGTGAAAGGGAAACTAAGCCTAGAGTAAGATGAGACCAGAAGTAAAGTTAGCACATGAAGAGCAATTGCTAAATCTCAGCCACTCTGAGCTTCCTAGGAGCCAGTGTAAAGAAAGGAACATGATTAGTCATTAGATTCACAGTGTCCACAGGATAAGAACATTCCTATTGGACAATCAATAGCTCCTTCTAGCCATTGTTCATGAAACCTGGAGTTCAGGGCTTTAGTTTTTAAATGATAAGAACCTGGAGACAGAAGTGTCTGCACTGATCAGTAAGGGCAGTGCCAAACGCTGCCAGTCAAGAAACTATAATAGAGGGCTGATATTCTTTTTGGTTAAAAAAAATTAGCTTAAACCAGTACTTATACACATGTGGAGGCCCACTCCACACCTGCAGGAAGGTGCGCTGAAGGAGACCCTGAGAAGAGCCCACATTTTCCCCAAAAAACTATTTTGAACAAAGGGGCAATCAAGGGCCGAGTGTTCTAGGTCCATAGGGCAGGGGGCCTGAACCCCGGCTGTGCGTCATAACGGCCAGGGAGCTTTGAGTGACACTAAAGGCCAGGCCCCCCGCCCCTGAGAATTCTAACATGTAGCCAAAGATGGGACCATGGCCTAGGCATGGATGGGCTATGGGAAAACCCAAAACAGCTGTTATCAGTCACGGGCCACAGCCATAGTTAGTAAGATGCCCTTGCTATATCTGATTGTGAGTGACGGAACATTCTGGTGAACAATGAGAAAAAATGTAACTGGAGAAAGTGAGGAGTTGATCTGCTACATCAGATTGTTGGAACTTTGCAATTAGTCTTGGAGGTTATCCACCCGAAGTAATGACTTCAGCCCTTTTGGAAATGGGACATTTATTGTGACTTTGGTTTATGTAGGGTGACCAGCCATCCCAGCTCACCCAAGCTAACCTTGGACTTTTATTGCTAAAACTGGAAAAGTCCCTGGCAGAATGTGATGAGTTGGTCAGGCTCTTGGTTTGACTTCTTCTCGGGACAGGATCAGAGAGGGGAAGGGGTCACTTGGCCAGTGAGAAAGGGTCAGGCCTGAGACGCTTGGGACCAGTTCTTAGGCAGAGCAGGTTCTGGCTCTTTGTGGATGTTTATCTGGTCAGCTGTGGCCTCCGTTCTGGATGGGCTGCTAAACATTGGTCTTCTTCCTCCGCCTCCATTTCTATCTCCCTGAGACATTTCTGTGTTAGTTCCAGAGCCCCTCACTGGGAGGAAGCGGAACTTGTCCAAACCCGGAAGATGTGCTCTATGGGATGCTCCAGGACCATGGGCCTCCTCCAAAGGCAAGATGTGAGCCTTCCAAACTCACTGCCTCTTGCCTGGAAGTGTTGCCCTTGAACATCAGGTGGATAGCCCCTGCGTTGCGAATGCTCAGATAACAGAGCATCCCCCTAGGCAGACGGCGACCTGCCTCTAGGGCTGGTATCACGGGCATTCCCACTGAGCAAGGGCCCCAAGCTCAGAGGGCCCTTGCTTGGCTTCATATTTTTGCTCGCACCATCTTGAAATCCTTCATCATTTTTGGATAAGGAGTCCACATTTTCATTTCACACTGAGCCCTGACAATTATACAGCCAGTCCCGCCTGCCACCCCGACCCAAAGGCCACCCCAACTGGATTGACTTCTGCTGGCTTTGCCATTGGTGCCGTTATAAAAACCGACAATAAAATGGGGACATTTTACCTCAGGGCTCAACAAACCTGGCTGATTTCTGGGTCTAGTTCCAGAACCTCTTGATGAAATCTCCAAAAGACACAGACCTTGAATCTGCATTTTAGAAGTTCCTGGGTGATTCTGCTGATTGGCAAAGATTAGGCTCCAGGTTTTTGGAGCAAAGGTGGATTCTAGGTCAAAATAAATAAAGAGAAAGTAAGTGGTGGAAGAAGCTGTGAGAGGTAGGATCAGCCTGGAGTTGCTGGAGGCAGAACCTCAGGCCACTCTACTCAGCCTACAGTTCCCCAATTTGGCCCTGATTGTGGGGACTTTTCCTCTTTGTGTTTCACTGATATTAAGAGAAAAGTGTCTCCATCACAGTTCCTGTGAGAAAGTTCTTTAAGCCCTGGGCCGCTCTCTGCCCATGTTTTAGCCTCTGCTCCCCCTTATAGCTGGGCCAGGGTGCCTAAGAAAAAACTGGAGCTTCACTCCCCTATCTGCATCCCTCTCAGATCTCACAGTCTCCCAAGTGCCTACCTTTTTCCCAGCCCCTCCACCCGATGCTTGCTTCTGAGTTTGACTGACCTTCACCCATGGTCCTTGGCTAACTCCATGATCCTGGTAGGAGACTCCAAGGCAAACAATTACCCATCCCCTCCAGGACCAAACTGCTAGTCCACATGGTATTTTTGTGAGAGTGAGAAAACAATGCCTCTAAGCAAGTCTCACATTAGTAAAAAAAAGTGCAGCAGGACACTGGCTTCAGGTATGGCTGGATCTAGGGGCTCTCTCTATCTTATTGCAGTGATTTCCTCAGTGAGTGCTCAGAGTTGCATCTTTCTATGCCAAAGGAAAGGCATGGTAACTAAACTCCTTCCCCCATCACAGGTAGCAGGAATTTGATCGGTACCGTCTGCCTCCTCTGGGGTCTCTTATCATCTGATGCTGACATCTGATAGTGGCGTGTTGGTAGATGTTTAACAGCTGGCTCTCACCAGGCAGATGGGAAGGATACCCTGACTTGTAGTATTTGCCGATTTCTGTGAGGTAATCCTATGACTGTGGCTTTTTTCAAGCTACTAGCACTGTATCTCTCAACAGTGTTGAGCAGAGCTGCACAGGAGTACACCGGTATAGAGTATTTCCAGATACTGTACATGGAAACATCCTCAGATACATGAATAATAGCAAAGTGCAGTAAAATGATTAGGAAGTGATGAATAGTGAGTATTCATTACCTTTTCTTGTATTATAATTCCTTTAGGTATATATTTATATAATTTAGTTTGAATAATGAGTATGTTTCAGAACGGGCTAGTAAGATTCCTGAAATTTAACAGTTGGCTCTCATAAGCTAGTGGCAGCCACCTCCAGCCCATCACTGATTCTGGAACTGGGCTCAATGATTAACAGTGCTGTGATCAATTAACAAGGTCTGCCAAGGACACAGAAGGGGAGATAGGTGGCACATATGCCATGTATTTACATTTTCTAGAATGCCGGTGAGTTTATGAAAATAACTTTAATTTTTTAATGCAAAGAGCCTGGTATCACCAAAGGAAATGATACATCTCTCCCCAGGAGGGAACATACAGATTTTGCTCCCAGTTTACAATGATTTTGCGGTGGCGTCTGATTGCATCTCATTAGCGTTGCTGAAGTCCTGGAAGGAAGGGAGTGGGAGCCACCTGGGGAAGAATTTCTCATTTTGCCCCAAGGTGCTAACAACTCCATTACTGCACACCACAGAAAAGCTAACTGCTATAATGTGGGCACAAATAGTTCCTCAGCTTCTTTTGCTTGAGTACTGGGAGTCGTTAAGGTCAGAATCGCACGGTTTAATATCTCATTAAGACTCTCTGCACCGGCTTTCTCATTTCCCTTTCTTTTTCCTGGAGGTGTACCTTTTCAGCAGCTGAGGTGTTCTGTGCTCTGGCTGCTTCTCCGAGGGACCAGGCAGCAGCTGCCTCAGTGGAAGCATCGAGGAGGTAATGTGGCTTTCCGAGAGTCAAAAAGCCTCTTAACGAACTGTTAGCATGTGGTACCATTTGGCTTTGTGGCTGTGACTTGAGGACTTCCAGATATGGTTTTTGGAGCTGAAAAAGTCTCCCTGAGAACTAGGGACCAGGGTTCCCTGCCTCTTTTGCCGCACCTGTGGTGAGAGCAAAAATCTGTCCACAATGGATCCGTTAAAGGGCATGAGTCACAGTGAAGAGACAGTCATTCTTACCACCAGACATTTTCCCCTTGTATGTTATTTATTCATTTTTTTCTTTGTAATCACATCTACTTAAATGCATGCATCTTAAGAATCTAGCTCAAGTTGACAAAGGGGGCAGGAACACAAAATGGAGTAAAAATAGCTTCTTCAACAAATGGTGTTGGAGATTGGGACAGGTACGTGCAAAAAAATGAAATTTGACCACCAACTCACACCATGCACAAAATAAACTGAAGATGGATAAAAGACTTAAATATAAGTCATGGCTACATAAAAGTCCTAGAGAACATAGGCAAGAAAATTGCACACAGCAATATTTTCACCGACATATCCCCTAGAACAGGGGACATAGAGGAAAGAATAAACAAACGGGATTTCATCAAAATAAAAAGCTTCTGCACAGCTAAAGAAAACAGCAAAATGAAAAGGGAATGAACTATATGGGAAAATCTATTTGCCAATGATACCTCGGACAAGAGTTTAATCTCCAAAATATATAAAGAACTCACACGATTCCACATGAGAAAGACAAACAACCCAATTAAAAAATGGGTAAAGGACTTGAACAGACACTTCTCCATGGAGAACATACAGAGGGCCCAGAGACATATGAAAGGATGCTCAGCATCACTAGCCATCAGAGAGATGCAAATTAAAACCACAATGAGATACCACTTCACACCGGTCGGAATGGCCATCATAAACAAATCAACAAACAACAAGTGCTGGCGAGGATGTGGGGAAAAGGGAACCCTAGGGCACTGTTGGTGGGAATGCAGACTGGTGCAGCCACTGTGGAAAACAGTATGGAGTTTCCTCTAAAAACTTAAAATGGAACTGCCTTTTGACCCAGCAACTCCACTACTGGGATTATACCCTAAGAATCCTGAAACACCAATTTAAAAGAACCTATACCCCGCAATGTTCATAGCAGCATTATCTACAATAGTCAAGTGCTTGGAAACAGCCTAAGTGCCCATCAGTAAATGAGCGGATCAAAAAACTATGATACATTTACCTAATGGAATTCTACACAGCAGAAAGAAAGAAGGAATTCCTACCATTCCTGATAGCATGGATGGAACTGGAGAGCATTATGCTAAATGAAATAAGCCAGGAGGTGAAATACAAATACCATATGATCTCACCTGTATGTGGAACCTAATCAACAAAACAAACAAGCGAGCAAAATGAACCAGAGACATGGAAATAAAGAACAAACTGACAGGGACCGGAGGGGGGTGGGGAGGAGGATAACGGGAAAGAAGAGGAAGGGTCAAGTCAAGGAACGAGTATAAAGGACCCAGGAACAAGGACAACGGGGTAGGGGGAGGATCGAATGTGGGAGAGGGGGTTGGGAAGGGCAGGGGAGAATAATGGAGGAAAATGGGGACAACTGTAATTGAACAACAATTAAAAAAAAAGAATCTTGCTCAAGACTCTTTCTGTGTGTGCATGTAAATATCCATGTGACCACGATGCTGCCAAAGTGTGGAGCGTTTCCTTCACCCTGGAGATCGCCCTGTGCCCTTTCCCGGTCAACGCCACTCTCCCCAGAGGTAACCGCTGTTCTGATCTTTCCGTAGCTTGGGCTGCCATATAATGCACTAGGTAGCTTACACAACGGAAATTTGTTTTCTTCTGGGTCTGGACATTGGAAGTCTAAGACTAAGGTTCTAGCTAATTCAGTTCCTGATGAGAACCCTCTTTCTGCTTTGTAGATGGTAGATGGCTGTCTTCTCACTGTGTTCTTATTATGACCTGGTGTGTGTGTGTGTGTGTGTGTGTGTGAGAGAGAGAGAGAGAGAGAGAGAGAGACCGGTGGGCAGGCGTCACCAGCACTCTGGGGTCTTCTCTTATAAGGACACTATCTTATAGGGTCAGGGCTCCTCCTCCTTGTGACCTCACTTAACCTTAGTTTTTTAGAGGCCCCATCTCCAAATACAGCCATACTGGGGATTAGGGCTTCAACATGGGAATGTTGAAGGGACATTCTCTATCACACAGGTCACCATCCCTGGCTCTAGGACTTCATGTAAACGGAGTTGTACGGTGTACACCCTTTTGTGTCTGGCGTCTTCTGTTCAATGTGATGTTTCTGAGAGTTACCCACATTGCCGCCTGTGCCAGTGGTCCATTCCTGTTTATCGCTGACTAGTATTCTGTTACACAAATAATCAATAATTTTTTTCTGTTCTCCTTTTGATGAACATTTGGGTTGTTTCCAGTCTGCCAAGAGATACGTATTCTATGTAGTGCATTATGTTAGCTGCTTGGCTATAAAGAAATGTAAAATATGTCCTGCCCATCAGGAGCTTACACTTGGGATCTGTGCTTTAAAAATAGCCAAGAAAGGCCCTGGCCAGGTGGCTCAGTTAAGTGGAGCACCGTCCCATGCACCAATAGGTCGCAGGTGCGTCCAGTCAGGACGCATGCTTAGGTTGTGGGTTCAATCCCCGGTGGGGCATGTACGGGAGACAAACAATCAAGGTTTCTTCTTCACATTGTTGTTTCTCCCTCTCTCTCTCCATTCTTCTCTCCCTAAAATCAATAAAAAATAGCTAAGAATGCATCAACATATCAAAGAAAATACGATTCTGACTCACTGAACAGAGACCGAATCAGAAAGGAAGTTTTTTAAGGAACAACAGACAAGTCTGTTTGTAAATGCGTGAACTCGGAAGATGAGGCAGCTTAAAAACACCAGCTGCCAGAGAACCAAAAGCAACTGCAAGTGAGGTCAGAGCTGGCAGGTAGTTGGGCCTGCTGCGTGAATACCTCTGGGAAGCGTCATAAACGCTTCATTGCCTGGGTTCTGGGGCAAAGAGCTTCATGAAGTGGGAGCCGGGTGAAAACATTCCCCTTGGAACAAAGCTGGCCCCTGCCTTGTTTTTGTGACTTCCTCCAAGAGGGCAGGGAGGGAAAAGCCTGTCCTCAAAAGGACTGCTAGGCACCACATCCATGGTTGGGAAGGGCTCTCTGTGGCCAGATGTGCATGCTCCAGGTGGTGGGAAAACAGTCTGAGCAAGGGGGTCCTGGGTGCTGGGTCCCAGAACTGCCCTGGTCCAAGGGTGCATGTGGGTAAGTCAGGTATAGTTTGGGGCACCAGAGACAGTGCCATAGGGGCAGGGATGGGTGGCCAGAACTTGATAGCCCACCTTCCCCCCACCCCCCAAGGGGACCTGAGAGCCTGCCAGGGGTCTGTGGGCAGCGCTGCTAATGTTCCTGCCTGTGAGTCTGAGGAGTGAGGTCCTCATAACCCTCTGGAGCTTCACTTCCCCTCGTCCTACCCCACCAACCTCCATCTCACGTCCCAGCTTTTGCCTTTCCTCGCCCTGGTCATATATACAGCACGACAGAGTCGGAAGTGACCTTGGAGCGCCTACGCATTCGGTGGTGAGGGGCTGAAAGAGTGGGCACGTCTGGGGAGGTCCCAGGAGAGCGACTCAATGAACTCTCCTAGTCCCAGCTTTATCACCACGTTGCTGGTAATAGCCACGTAGTATCAGTACCGCATAATGTGAATGTTCTGCTGGCTCAGGTTTTAAACTTTCTTTTTTATATTTTTTGTCATTGAAGGACAAAAACCCTATTAAATAAAATTTGGGGGAAAAAAACAAGAAAACTTCCTAATAGCCCCTCTCATGTTTGTCTTACTTTCCAGTTCATATTTTATGTACATTCTGTCTTCTCACATGTTTGCTTGAGCATTTTTTTATGTTGCTGTAATGGCTTTGACAATGGTTACACTTAATAGCTGGATTGCCATAGTTTTCTGGGTTTTATCGCTGCACATCTCAGCATCCAGATTTTGCTATTTCTGTAACTCTGCAACTGAGTAATTCCTTTCAAAAGAATTTTTACCCAAATGTGGCTTTGGATAAAAACACAGCCCTGAGGGAGGCCCAGGGTATCCTCAGTGTTTGAAGGCTAGAAAAATTTGTGACTTAGAACTGTGTTTTTGTGGGTCCAAAGGGAACTAAAAATGGAGGTACAGGAGGGGGAATTGCCCAAAGTATAAATTTTTTAATGTTAAAGAAGCATAATTCTCATACAAATCCATAATGAATACATGTCAAAGTTATATTTTAATTCGTTAATGAGATAATCAGGTGTATAAGAGGAACTGGTGTATAAACGGTTAGTAGAAGAAAAAATGTGGAGGAAGATTGCTAAGTTAGATACAAAACTGGATATTTTTCTTCAATGCAATAAAGCTATAACCCTTACTGTTATCTTCTCTGTCAAACAGAAGTCATTTTTATCTCTACAGGAAAAAAAAAAGATTTGCATTGTAACCAGGGAGACCAGAGTTAGGGGACACCCCCTTCTCAGTTCTTGTCTTGCTCACAAGAGATGAATTCAGACGAGAGACAACACATATAGTGGAAATGAGATGGCAGGTTCATTTATGAAATAACATACACTTGAGCACGAAGCTGCAAGCGAGCACCCAGCTAATCTGAGGCTCTGCCTTTTGGGGTTCCGGGGGTTTTATGCTTATAGCCAGCTTCTAGTTTCTCCCTCCTCCCTCCTTCTCCAGACCTTGGGATTAACATACAGTTTCCAAGGCTTTCTTTCCCAGCTAGTGGAAAGGCTACATACAGAATTTCAAGGAGTCCCCTCCTCCTGCGCTATCGTGGTTTTCCTTGTGATTTTTGGAGCACCTGGCAATCTCACCTGACTGGGCTCAGGCCTGCTGAATTAATGAGTGAGACATGTCTCCCGCCCCCTCTCTGCCTTGGTTGGCTGTCTATCCTGCCTAACAGCATCGCTATTGGATAACAATCATTCATATTTCAACAAATGAATAGCTACCCTTGGAGAGCTATAAAATATTGAATTAAGAACAAATAGAAGTTATATTCTACTAGAAAGTAAATGACCCTGAGGTGCCCTTGACAATGAAGGTCATGCATCTTTTTGCTCTATTTCTATTTCTGACTTTGGATGTTTTCTTCTTCAAGAGAGAAGCACCCCGGAGAGGTGACCCCATGGTGACACTGACTGCCTCCTCCACTTCTTTCAGTGCGGGCAGCACAGGGAGATTGTCCTCTTGGTTGGAAGTGTCATGGGTGCAGAAAGGACCGAACAGGAAGCTTGGATAAGTAATGTCCCACCACAGGGGATGAGTGGAGAGGAAGGGCCCAGAGCCTGTGGGAAGGACAGGAGTAGAACTGTGGGATTTGGCTAGAGAGCCAGACCACTCTTAACAAGCCCAGGACTGTCCTTTGGAAGACTGCCTGGAAGGGACCTCAGAAGCTCTGGGGGAACCTGTTCATTTTACAAAGTTAAGGGATCCCTTCCTCATAGAGTAGAGTTTAGTCTCCACTCTTTAAACAGTATCGTTCACCTTCACCACCTCCTCTTCCTTATCCCAAACTTCCCATAGTCCCCTCAACCTAGAAGCACAGATTACTAGCTGTCCCTCTGGCTCTGCTCTTTCCCCTCCAGGCCCTAGCCTGGGATCCTCTTTGCCCCCTCTTCTTGTTGCAGAGCAGAACCTGGCTTTTTCTAGGGGAGCAGAGGGGCAGCTTCTGATTAAGGAGGGGAACTCCAATAGGGCGATCAACTCGCCTGGTTTTCCTGGGACTTCCCAAATTGGAAAGACACATGCCAGGAATCCCCATTAGTTCCTGGCAAACTGGGACTGTTGATCACCCTAAATTCAGTCCCATTTCTATTCTGAGCAGGTGTGGGGTGCTGCTGTTCCCACCCACAGTGGATTTTTCAACTCTTTCCTCTTAGTTCTCCTAGTCTTAACTCTCTGCTCTTTCCTCTTAAATACCCTCTTAATTTAGGAAGCTCAGACCATGGCTCAGGACTCACTCAGGTTTCCTGTGTATTTCAGTCTGGAACAGAAGTTGATACCAGTTTTGCAATTCTGTTTTCCAGCAAGGAGATATTTGTGGCAACTTCCAAGAAGACAAATGGAGTGGAATGGGATGTTTGCTGTCATGGATCAGGAATGAATCACATTGCTTTCTTTTCTTTTCTTTTCTCTTCTTTTTTCTTTTCATTTCTTTAGTAGTGACATAGAGTTGTAGAGTCTTAGGAAAGACAATGTTTTCTGGTGCAGATCTGTGAAAGGAACGAAGGCTCCTGGGATTAGGACAGAGAGATTGACTACAGTTGGACCCTTAAAAGACAATGCATTTGTCACGCTTATTTACACCTGGGGCCGTTTCTAAATGCTGTCTCTGGGCATTCACTTTGCTCCAGGGACTTTAGAAGAACAGATTAATAGCTGACGGAAAGGAAGGGAGGCAAAGAGGGACTGTGTGGATGTGGAATGGTCCATGACCGAGCTCTCCTTAGGTTCGAAGGCAAACAAGGGGGTATCTGGCACAGCCTGAAAAATAAAACGTTATTGGCTCAAGTCTGACACTGTCACTTTCCACTGAGATGGAATATATTACTCAGAAAAGAGAAGTAGCAAATATTATGCAGTCTGCCTTTGGGAAAAGCAAAAAAAAAAACCACACTTCTTATAAAAACACTTTTTTGGGGATGAAGGATTTGATTTCAACTGATGAGTCATTTCTGTGTTTTTTTTCACCACTTAGCCAAAAAGTGAGGCTTTTAAAAAAGCATTTCTTGAAGCGAATTCTTCCATTGCTTGGGTGTCTGTCATTTGAGAGAGGAGGCATCCTAAGCACTTAAGTGTACAATGCCAGGAGCGGTCCCCGTTTGCAAGTTACGAGATATGGAACTATCAAGTTCTAGATCCATTATGAAAAAGCGACCTCAAGACAATACTTGTGATCTACAAGCAAGAAATTATCCAGAAACAGAAAATAAAGTTCAAAACACAAATTTCCATGAATAAAGAATATGTTTTAAAATGCCACAAAGAATGTCAGAAAAGGAAAGGGATATGAGAGAGCTTGGTGGACCTTGTACTAGGGACGACCGTATGACTTGGTTTACTACACACTTTCACTCTTGAAATTGTCTTGCTTTGGACAGAGTTGCATGGCCAGCCTAGGTGTGATGGGGGCGGGGGGTTGGTGACTGCCTAGTGAACAGTGTGTGACAGCAGAGACACTGCCTGACTTCCAAGTCCAGTTAGAAAAGTTAATGCAACTTCTCCTGGTTTGTCTTGGGAGACTTGCTCTGGGGCCCATGAGCCACCCTGTAAGAAGTCTGGCTACCCCAGTGCTGCTCCACTGGAGGGGCGACGTGGAGACAGCAGGGAGCAAGAGCCAGAGAGCAAGAAAGGCCTGCGGAGCCCCAGCCGTGCTGGCCCCACTGTTGGGGTCTTCCCTCCAGGCACCAAACACGTGAGTAAGGGAGGCTTTGGGATGCCTCCAGTCCCAGAAGTCATCTTACTACCACCACAAGACAGACCCCTAGGAAGAGCTTCCCAGCCGAGCCCAGGCAACCCTCAGAACCACGAGAGAAAAGAATAATACATGATGGTGCTCTTTTATGTCAATCAGTTTGAGATGGGTTGTTATGCCACGATAGAAAACCCAGATGCTAAGTACAGTCATACCTCGGTACTCGCTGGCTTCAGAACTTGTCAAACCCTGTGCTCATCGCATTTTAATGAGAAAAAAAACGTTCCAACAATCAACACTTGCTTGAGACTTGTTGCACTTGCTAGAACTTGTATGAGTCAGGACACCCTCCAGCAAGAGAAAAGGCTTCATCGTTGGGTACTCGTCAGTTTCAGCACTTGTCATGGGTTTTGGAACGAATTAACAATGAGTACCGAGGTACCACGGTATAGGTTAAGTACTTTGAGGGCCCTGATGGAGGACTTTTACGTCGTTGTGAGCTTTCTGTCACGAGGCTTCGCTCACTGTGCTGCAGCTATGGGTCCCCCCACAGTCAGGGCCCACCCTTCCGTCCGCATCCTCCAGACCCCAGCTTAAAACCTCCTTCTTGGACCCTTCTCATACGGCCTTAGCTCGCTCATAGCCACGTGTGGGAGATCGCATTTTCCAAGAATCACCATAGCCATATTTCCGATCCTACATGTTGTTTCAAAACCTTGCCGATTCCTTATCCAGAGTGGGGGTTACTTTCCGCTCCCTCTGAAATTGTGCTGGACCCCACAACTGCACTGACGGTGTGCTTCTACCCTGCTCTGTCTCAAGGCACACACCTGGGAGCCCAGCCGCCGGACTGTAGGAAGCCCAGGCCACGTGCAGAGGCCACATGTCCGTGTTCCCTCTGACAGCTCCAGATGACGGCCCAGCAGACAGCCATCATTAAATGCCAGACAGGTGAGTTTCCCTTCAAATGATTCCAGTGCCCAACTTTGGAGCCACCCCAGCCGATGCCAACAGAGCAGGAACGAGTGCTCATCAATATTCGCAGTCTATTGTCATTGTTCTGAGACAAAGTTTAGGGCTGGTTTGTTATGTAGCAACACACAATAGAGACACCACTGTGTTTTTATTTCTTAAAGCAACTCCAATTGTGGTTTTACAAACATGTGTAAGTGGTTTGCAGAATGTTCATTCCTTTTCCTAAATTGTAAAGTCCACGAGATGCACGACCCTGAGCGCCTTGTCCTTCGTTGTATTTCCAGCACCTGGATGTAGCTGCTACACAACAGGCACGCTGAAATTTACTTGTAGAATGAATGAGTGAGTGAATGAATGAATGGACAGCCTGACAGGATATGGGAATGTCACCAAAGGGAAAATGAAAATTGGGACAGTTCCTGAGAACACAAAAAGATTATTTTGGTTATTAGAAAAGTGAAGAAGGATATGCTGCTTAGGCAAGATAACTGGGGAGTCTGGAGGCTATTCTGTATTTTGCATTTATCAACTATCCAATCATATTTGAGTGCGCAGTAACACACACACTATCCCAGCAAGGGCCTTTCATATTTTGTCACCTTTAAGAGTTAATAATAGCCAGAGGGGAGGGGGGATGGGTTAGTGGGGAGAAGGGTTTTCAGGAACTGCTATAAAGGACACATGGACAAAACCAAGGGGGAGGGTGGAAGCAGGGGAGGGAGGTGGGTTTGGCTGGGGTGGGGTAGAGAGGTGGGGAGAAAATGCAGACAACTGTAACTGAACAAAAATAAAATAACTTAAAAATTGAAAAAAAATCTTTAAAAAAAGAGGTTCAGAGTAGATTCTTGGTTCATGAACTTCATTAATGCATTTATATATCATTTACCTATGTCTCATACCAAAATAACCACAATCTCCTGTAGGCAGAGAAGCGTGTGTCAAATTAAATTCCATAGAGGAAACGCCGTTTGAAGATTGGTACACCCAAACCATTAGTGTAAGACAAGGAGTTGACACATGTTATTGCAAAACACTTATTTTTGAGAACATGTAGAACCGAGAACATGAGAACTTGTGAGACTGAGGTCCCAGAGGGGAGGGGAAAAGCTACAACAGTGTCCGTCTTTTCAAAAGGGAGTAACTTCTCAAGAAAGGAGAAAAGCAGAACAAAACACCAATTTATCAGTTTGCAAATGCCATGAGGAACTTGAGCTCCTAAGCCGCCAGCTAGGCTAGAAGGTGGATTCCGGGCCAGGACCAGCTAAGGGCCTCCACTGAGAGTGGCAGTTCGTGGAAACAGTTGCAGAGTAACGACAGTGTGTGGGCCTCCTGGGCGTTTCGCTGCAGGTGAACAAATCAGATGCCTCTTCACAGAACTGTCCTCAGACGGTTTGCTGTCTCCTACTGCTGGGGGAGAAACTAATACAACCTTGTGAATCGGAGCCACTCAAATGTCACACAGCTTCAACTGGTCATCCTTCTTGTTTCCCGGTCAGAGCTCGCTTCCATCTGTGGTTCTGTTTGTCCAGTGAGGAGCTCTCTGGCCTTCTTCAAGCTGGGAGAAGGGCAGACATCAATTACATCAGTTGTCCGAGATAGGGAAGGGGGCCTTGCCCACTGATATTACTGCTGCCACTCACACAGACCCTTCTTTTTATAGCTGGTACTGTATTCTGTCTACCCCACCTATAGTGCAATGGACTGAATGTTTGTATCCCCCCAAATTTGTGTGTTGAAATCATACCCCTCAGTGTGACAGAATTAGGAGGCAGGCCTCTGAGAGTGATTAGGTCATGGATGGAGCCCTCATGAATGAGATTAGTGACCTTATAGAGGGGATCCAGGGAGCTCTCTTGTCCTCTTTCTGCCATTTGAGGATACAATAGTCTGAAACCCAGAAGAGGGCCCTCACCAGAACCTGACCATATTAACACCCTGACCGTGGACTTCCGGCCTCCATAACTGTGAGAAATAAGTTTCTGTTGCTTATAAGTCACCCAGTTTATGATATTCAGTTACAGCAACCTGAGCAAAGATACATACCAACTCACTTGCCCTTTCCAAATGCATCATGCTCTCTCTTTCCTTTGCAACTTTGCCCTGAAATGCTGTCCCATTCCCCCTCGTATATATCTCACATTGTAGTAGGGGCTGCTGGGGCCCTAACCAGGCCCCTGTTAGCTGGTCAGGTATACCCATCCCCAGGTGCTGTGAGTGTTGGCTTCTAACAGCTCTAAACTACATCCTTCTTCAGAAATTCACTCTGCCTACAGGAACCTCCTCTCCCAGAAGGAGGGAAGAGGTTAGGCCCCTCTCTCAGGGACTCTCATTGGCTACAGGGGAGCAGCCTATAGCCAATGACTGGCTGATAGGGAGTACAAAAGTTGGCCTCCTTGACTCAAAGAAGGACAACTTGGTGCAATTCACACTCCCCTTCGGTATCCCCTTGGGATCAGATTGAGGCTAGACTTTGGCCGAAACCACATCTTTACCTAGCTGCTTCCCCTGTTCTGTGCTTCCTCATTTCTTTACAGGTCTCTCTGATCTCCTTCAATAAATCACCTGTCTAAGATTTCCCCTCTCAAGTTCTGCTTTGAGGGAACCCAACACAAGCAGATGTTGCCTCTTCTGGGAGACTTTCCCTGACTGTTTCCCACCCAAACTGAATTAAGGATCCTCTTTGATGCACACACCTCTGTCACCGAACTTCTCACTAAGTATTGGAATCATTGACTTGTCAGTCTCCCCACTGGACTCCTTGAGAGCAGAAACCCTGGCCCATTGATCTCTTCCTCCCCAGCCCCCAGAACCGCTTTTCCTGGCTATAGCTCCTGCTCAGTAACGGTTTGATGAATTGAATTGTTGGGAACTTTTTTGAAAGAGAATATGCTGGTCAAACATATAGGAGTAAATGGACAAGCCTTATTTTGGCCTCCCATGTTGGAAGGGAGCTCAGAAAAAAATCACAAAGATGATTTAGAAATAAAATATGGTCCCTAGAATGTTGGCGAACACCATTGAAAATGTCATGGAATCTGAAATTTGGGTCAGTGAATGATTACCAAGTCAGTTACTTACAAGGTACAATAGAAGATATTAAAAAAAAAAAACCACATGGAAACTGTCTTCAAACAGCTTAAAAATCCAGTTTAGGAAGTATTAATTATAAATATGTAAAGAGCCATTCCAAGTAGAACATGAACCAACTTCCAGCCACAGTAAAGAACAGGAAGAAATGGGTTTAAACTATCGCTAGAAATATGGGGAAATATTTGGATCAACTTCCTGACTGTCAAGGCAGTGGAAGGCCCATCAGCTCTAACCAAAACTCTCTTTACTCTGAGCCCTCTTCTCAACTAGGCCTCAACCTGGGCTGATGAGTCTTGGCGCTAATGACTTTCTCAACCCTCCACATTGAGAGACTTGAACAATAAGAGCATAGCTTCTAACAGCTCGAGGGCACATTCTTACGTTGGTGGCTCCTGTCTCCTTAAGTTCCTGCCTGACAAAGTTCGATACTGCCAAAAGAATTAACTATTTGTTCCAAAACCTCAATATAGGCTCCTGACCTCCATCTTCTTAGGAGCATTTACTTAAAACAAACAAACAAACAAAAAACCTTGCAATTATAAACCCTTTATCTGCCCTGTTGTAATATATTGGGTTTGCAAAAACGTTCGTTTGTTTTTTTTTCTGTAAGATGGCTCTAGTAGCACTTAGTTGTCTTTAACTTAATTCGAAACAATTGTGTTAGATTATTTTGTGACAGCTGTCATTGGTGTGATTATAAAGAAAAGTTATCAAAATTGGTGAATTTTTGTGTAGCCATTTTCATATTGCAGATGGAATAAAATAAACAATGTTTTCACCATCGTACACTTTATTTTTTCAAGAGAGGTAAAAATGCAACTGAATTGCAAAAAAAGATTTGTGCAATGTATGGAGAAGGTGCTGTAATTGATCGAACGTGTCAAAAGTGGTTTTCGAAGTTTCCTGCTGGAGATTTCTTGCTGGACGAAGCTCCACGGTAGGGTAGACCAGTTGAAGTTGATAGTGGTCAAATAGAGACATTAATTGAGATCAATGTTATACCATCTGGGAGATAGCCAACACACTCCAAATATCCAAATCAATAAAGTTATTGTTAAAAATGAAAACTGTGTCTATTATTCTACAGAAAAAACTAAACAGACTTTTTGGCCAGCCCAATGTCTTGTACAAGCCAGGAATATTTTTCTCAAGGACCTGGGAGCCATTGCTTTGAAATCTAATTCCCCAAAAAAGTAGGGCTCTGTCTGCCAGTCTCTGTGGGAAGGTAGGAGCCCAACTTTAAAAAGCAAACACACTGGAGACTATTATGCTAACTGAAATAAGCCAATTGGTGAAAGGCAAATACCATATGATCTCACTTGTAAGAGGAACCTAATGAACCAAATAGACTAATGAGCAAAATAGAATCAGAGGCATAGAATCATGGAACAGACTGACAGCTGTAAGAAGGGAGGGGGGAGGTGGGGACTGATTGAAAGAAGGTGAAAGGATTAGTGAAAGAACGTACGGGAAGGGCCTGTGGACATGGACAACGGTGAGGGGACCAATTATGAAAGTAGGGGGCAGGCTGGGTGGAGGAGGGTGGAGGGGTGGAAAGTGGGACAACTGTAATAGCACAAACAATAAAATATTTTATTTAAAAAGAACCCTTAGATTGACAATAGGGGAAAATAAATATGTTCCTACTACTGGTTCCAAAAAAAGCAAAAAGCAAACACAGGTGGCCTAATCCCAGCAATCACCACCCCCCCGCCCCCACCCCAACATCCTTCAGAACTTTTCCTTTAGCACATCCAGCCTTTAAAAAGTCTCCTGCCTTTTGATTCAGTGGAGTTGAGCTAAGGTCTGTCCCCTACTGCAGTAGCACTGAATAAAACCTCTCTTACTGCCTTTAACTAGTGTCTGGCTTTGTTTCTTTGTGACAGCACCCACGGGAAGCTGTGACTTCCACACTGGTAGAAATCTTTGAAGAGAAGAGCAATGAAGTTCCACTTCAGAGGGTCCTGGGTTTGTCCTGCCATGAAGCAGGAGGTGGCCAAAGTCTCTTCAAGCCCCTCTTCTGACCAGTTTGTCAGATCGTTGGATTTGACAACAGAGCTCCACGAGTGTAAAGAAAGGATTGGGCAATGAATTAGGGCCCCAAAGTGAAACAAAAACAAACAAACAAACAAAAAACACCTGCACTAGAAGATAACATTCAAGCTCTCTTCTAGGCTTGATGCATTACGACTGCCAGAGCCCCTGAATTCCTGAATTATCTGGGAAGTCTCTCCTGTTAATCACTAGCTGGTTATGTCAAAATGCCTGTCATCTGCTAAGGTGGGAGAGGAGCTCTCTCCTGTGTTCCAAGAAAGAGCTCTCACACCTCTTCCAGGGCCATATGTGGCCAGGATCCCCTGGGATACCAAAAGCACACATGGTTGCCAGAGAGTCTAACTTTGTGACTCAGAAATTGCCATCTGTTAAACAGCTTTTAATTGAAGCTTCAAGAGGCAGAAGCTGGCTGGAAAAATCTTGCAAGTTGATCCAATAGGATTATCTTCTCTAAAAGAGGTTTTTCTATGTTTAATTAGTTGGAAACCATTTTGTCACAGATGGATTATTCATGTGTCAGTCCTTTTGGTGCCCTGTCCCCTCCCCACTGTGTTTGAGTCCCACAGGTTCTTTAGTTAGTAGCAGGCTCTGATTTTTTTTTTTTTTTTTTTTGAGACTACACGGCCCACCCTTTCGGGATCCAGTGTTACAGAAGCCTTTTCGCCCCACTCAGGAGGCAGGTGAGTTAGTTAGTTCAACCTGGATGGAGAAGTCAAATGTAATCAGTTCTCAGTTGGGGGAAATCCGAGTCAGTTACCATATACTCAGGAACCAAAAACATACGGTCACATCAATATACAAGACACCAGCCTGGATGGCAACACTAACCAAATGGAAACCCAGTAATTCCAGGGACAGAGTGTTAACCCTTTGTACTCAAGGCTAGAAAGGACTTTCAGAGGCCAGGACCAACTCCATCTGCAGCTGGCAAGAGGGTGAGTGAAGGAATAATTACCCTTCTCAGAATCTGGAGCTTCCTCCAATCTGGAATTTGGACTGCTGCAATTTCTCGTCTGTCCTCAGGGGGCGCAGTGTGAGATTTGTGTTAAACAAAATGGGTAGAGTCAGGGAGTGGAGCCGAGTGTAGGAACCAAGGTCAGATGCAGTTGCAAAAATGAAGAAGCTGTTCAAAGTACTTCTAGGTTTGGAACTGGGTAAAATACTCAATTTCAACCCACAGGTAAATTGAAAATACTCAATTTCAACCCTCAGTCTTCATTTTAGGCCTTTTATTATGGACATTTTCAAAACATACAAAGTGGAGAGAATATTTAAAGAATCTCTTTATACTAATCACCCAGTTTCAGCAATTATCACTTCAAGGCTAATCTTGTTTCGTCTGTACCCCCACCAATCTCCCCAAACCCAGCTCATTCTCCATATTATGCCTTCACATTTCATAGTTAAGGGAACCAAGGCTCAAGCGTAAATGAAGATGAATTAACTGGGCCATTTAGTCTAAATGAATGGGGAGGGGGAGCATTATTTCTGTGCATAAATGAGGCTTAATATTTGCATATTAAGCCAGCAGTGCAGAGGGTTCTGATGCACTCAATTTTTTTGGTGTGGCTTGTGTGTGTTTTGGAAAAAGCCAGGTCAATAATACAGTTATTATATAATTTTTATATGTAACATTAAAAAAATATCTATTGTTATCATAATATAAAATACAGAAAGCAAATGGACAAAAGATGTCTCCGTGTAGAGAGCGGGGATGATATCAAACACTCTCAGTCTGTGAGATTATCACTTCTATCAGAACGAGGTCATAGGTTAGAATAGGTTATAAAATACAGGATTAGACTCTATCCAAGGTCCCTTTCCCTGTGACCTCCCAGGATTTATAATCCTAACACCTGGGAATTGGAGGCCCTGGCTATTTCCCTTTATAGATCTAGCACAGTTCCATGTAACTAGGAGGCATCAATAAATGCCTCGAAGAAATGGTCTTCCCTACAGTTGTAGTTAAAATATGAACCAATGAGGGACTTAAAGGAAATTGTTCATAAACATCTTACATATGGAAAAATAAGCACATTTCCAAACTGGAAGAGTTGCTTGAAAAAAACCAAACCTGTACTTTTCAAGCTCCGTTCCCTGACACCTATGGCTGCATGAGGGTATTAACATGTCCCAATCAGCCCAAGAGAAATAATTTCTGTATTGCTTTTGCTTCATATTTGGGTTTTGCTATAAAATATCATTAAATTTTAGTAAAGAAGATTTCTGATGCTGAAAAAACAGTGACAACAGTCGGCTTCCATAGGGGAGGAATTCGTGGTACAGCGATGGGAATGTGACTTACCCAGACACACACAGCAGGGCAGTGGAGATGCTGGGTCCAGAGCCTCGTACCCCAGGGTCTATGAGAAGTTGGCATGGTTGTTGGATCGGGAACCACAGAAAATGCCAAGAAGTGGGGTGGGGGGACCTTTGAAATGCCAGCACTGTCCACACAAGTTCTCCTGCTCTCCCAACCGCAGGTGGGTCTCAGCAAGCCACTTTCCAGCTGTTTGTTCTGACATGGTTCCAGTGAGCGAGGGGCATTGCGGTACAAGAAAATGTTCTAGAGCACCCGTGGGTCTGGGCTGCGGAGCTACAGAACCCTTGAACCATGGCCTGTATGGTTTCCTGGTAGTTTAGCTAAGCTCATCCCAGAGGTGTGCGAACGAGTGGTCAGTAGGCTGAACACTACCCCAGACAAGTTTTGTTTAGTTTACATGTTGTTTGAATAGTTTTTGAGGAAGTCAACAACATTTTAAAATCAGAACAGCTCTGTCTAGAATTAAAAATTCTAGATTTCTTGGTGTTGCAAAAAAAAAGAGAGAGTGAGAAGCAGAAAGATCTGGTGACACTAGGCAACAACAGAGGCAATACGTTCTTGTCACAGTCAGCTGGAAGCTAGAGCTTCAAACTGGACTTACAGTCTCTCATTAGCTTTAGTCTCCACCGCTCCCTATTGCCTTATACCCCCGACCCCCACCCCCGGCCTGCTTCACTTGACCATTTTACCTCCTGGGTCTGTAGTAATCTGGAGCATTAACCTAATGCTCTGACAGGTTCCAAATGACAATTTTCAAATACTAGCATCAGAATCCTCTGCCTGAGGCGCTGCCCCAGAGATCTCTTTTCTGTGCATAAAGGAGGCTCAGGATTTGCATGTTAAACCAGCAGCCCGGAGGGTTCTGATGCAGGCGGTTTTATGACCATAGTTTTAAAACAGCTTCCCTAGAATGGAAGTTCTCAGTACTGGCCACACATGTAAATGGCCAGGCAGAGACCGTACAATATATTCATCGTTTACCCCAACCTAATTAAATCATGAGACTCTGGAGCCGTGGCCCAGCATGGTTACTACTTCTTCGTTTATTTTTTAAAATTTCAAAAGTACAAAAAATTTGAAATAAAAGTTCCCGGGATTCCTTCAAACCTCTTATTGAAATTCACCATCTATTAACATCTTGCCACACCCCGTCACCCCTGTTTGACACATACACATGCATACACACTGCCCTTTAGCCAAACCATTCAAAAGTAGCCTGCAGACATTTCCCCCTAAGTATTTCAGCATGCCTCCCTAAGAGAAGCATCCTCCCACGCAACCACAGAGCATTACCAAGCCTGAGAAAATCACTGTTTCCTCGTGATTAGATTCCGATCAAATTAAATTGCGGCAAGAACCTCACCTACGTGACTTCGTGTGATGTTCTGTAGTTCCCATCCCACCACACGAAGAAGCAAAAACTGCAGTAGTTCACAAACTCCAGTGTGCGCCCGGGGGCCTTGTGAAATCTGGACTGCTGGGCCTCCCCATGCGGCGGCGTTTGGTCTGGGAGAGGCCTGCGCATTTGCATTTCTCACAAGTTGCCAGGCGATGCTGATGCTGCCTGTCCTGGTACCAAACCTGAGGGCAGGCCATCCCACCCCTGGCAGTAGGTATTGGCCCTTTTTAAAGTTCCACCAGGTGATCAGAATATGCAGCCAGCATTGGAAAGAAACCACTGCTAGCCTAGCCCCTCAATACTCAGAAACAATCCCCGGACCAACCGTAACAACATCACCGAGGACTTTGTGAGAAATATGGAATCTCAGGCAGCACCCCGGACCCACCAAACCAGAATTAGCACTTTAATAAAGGCCTCAACGCAAAGCAAAGTTTGAGCAGCACCGCTCGAGAGCACCTGGGAGCTTCTCCCACGCCTTACCTGGCCACTGCAAACATGCCACCACGCTACGTGGAGGGGGTGACATTTGGGAAGAAGTAGTTGACATCTTCAGGGTCAGATAAAAGAATCAGGAGGCTTGATTTTGCTTTGAAAGAGGCCCAAGAGTTGCTCTGATTCCGGAGATGTTTACTGCAACCCCACTTCCACACCCCAGGCACCAAGGAGAAGGCAATATATTTGCTCATAAAGCGTTTTACAAGCCTGGGCAATGGGGCGTGGATTGTAAAAGATTCTAACTAATTCGGTGCTGCAGTGGAAATAGCTTCAGCATGTGGGAGGAGAAGAACCAAGGGGGTAATGTGATAACTGAGGGTTGGAAACAGCCATCAGAAGAATTGATGTGCTCTTTCCACTCTTGGCAAAGAACAGCTCTGTCAAGAATACAAGCAGATGGTTGGGCCACGGAGTCTCCAAAGCAAATGTTGGGGTGGGTAAATTGTTGTCCTGGGTGAAATTGAGTTCAGGGATGATCAGGAGAAGAGGACAGAGGAAAAATCAGAAAGAGAATGGTAGAGGAGCTATCTCCCCATCTCAGAGCATTGGGCAAGGCAGAACTGTGATTCGTTAGCTTGACCAGCATCAGTTCAGGAGAGGGCTCCTGCCTTTGCTGGGGGTGGTCAGGGAGAGCGCCGAGGGCAGGGAAACTTTACAACCTGAGTTGCAACTTTCCAAGTAGATGAGGAGTTGTGGGAAAGTAGAGAACACCACACAGGAAGCACAGAGGTGCGAGCACGTGTTGTGTCCTAGGAGCGTTGAGACCATGACAGGCCACCATGGCTGCCCCCGTGTTGGTCCAGGCCTCGCCCCACACAGGGTCCTGGTGGTGGATTGCACTGATGGCCCAACTTCCTCATCTCCCCTGTACCCACACTCTTTGCTATGAAACTGTGGCGCCCCACCACTTTGACTGGGCTCAGCCGTGTGGCTTGGTCTGGTCAATAGAATGAGACAGAAGAGACAGCATGCAATAAAGGATTAACTCAGCAGGTCTGAGTGGCACCAGCTCCGCACATTCCAAAGAAAGCTTTGGCCATAGGCTGGCTCCCGGTTCCTGGGAGGTAATCTTTAAACTCTCAGAAAATCCTGACTGACAAGAGTATCTTTGTTTACCTGGAGTCCTTGGGCCAGTCCGTAGTGAAGCTAACAATGTGATTTGTGGTGGGGGCCTTGAAATACACTGTATCAGCTACACCCCTGGAGAGGCTCAAAACTAATGTCAGTCACACAGCAAAGTCAGCCATGCCTGTGAGACCAACGCCCAGTAAGAAATCTGGACATCAAGGCTTGAGTGAGCTTCTCTGGGTGGCAGTAGTCAGGTATGTCGTCATACATGATTGCTGGGAGAAAAAAGCACTGCGTGTAGAACTCCGCTGCGATAGCACTACTGGCAGCTTGCACCTGGTGTCTCCTGGAGACTCTTATGAGCCTTTTTCCACTGCTGATTTAACCTGTATCTTTTGCTGTAGTAAATTGTAACCAAGAGTGTAACAGCTTTGCTGAATCTGCAACTCCTTCTAGTGAACCTCGGGGTGATCTTGGGGACTCCCAAACTATAGACAGTATGCCAATTCTGAACCCAGGCCTCAAAAGGCCTTGTAGGTTTCTTCCTGTCCTCTTGCACTCAGGCAATTGCCTTAAGAAGGGCATGTTTGGGTCCACCCACTAGTCCAGGAAGGGAAAAAGAGCCACAGATCTGGGCCACTTCCCACAAGTCCATCCTAGATCAGTCTACCCCCTGTTGAATGTGCATGAGTGAGCCAAATGGAGAACAGCAGAACCACTCAGCTGAGCCCAGCCTCTAGTCTCTGACCTCAACCTGTCCACAGACCCATGAGAAATAATATAGACTTGTGTTAAGCCACTGAGTGTTAGAGTGATGTGTCATGCAGAAGTAGAATTGATAAGCCCCCAAACAACAGTGGTGGTCCCAGCCCTGTTCTAGTTGTTACCAGGGCTCTAGCTGATACCTGGAAGCTTGCTACTCTGAGGCACTCTCCATCCCCAACGTCCACATCAGGATAAAGTCACAGACCAGCCAACCAGTTAGCTTCACTCAGCAAATTGCAAGTGATCAGTTTCTCCAAAGGACTGTGGAAGCCCTAAGGGGCCTTTTAGGGGGCAAGGGCACAGGTGAGTAAACAAGAGATGTGGTCTGAAAGTAAGGTCCGGAAGGAGGGAGGCAGAGTCGACCCCAAGGCGAAGTACAAAAAGAAAAGAAAGGAGAGTAAACATGAAGAAAAATACTATGGGCGAGGGATGGGGAAGAATCCTGGGAATATTTTTTACAACCTTCCCTTGATATATATATTCTCACAATAGGCAGCATGTACCTTCCAAAATGCTGCAGGCTCCCCAGGTGACAATCTTGGACCAATCCATGTCTTTCCTCAGGCTTTGCTTTTCTTGGCTATACCATTGACCTTTTGGAGTTCACCACAGCGACCACCTGCACCCTCCCTCAGACAAGGTTTGCTTTATTTTCTGGATCTATCCACTCCCAACTTCCCTGGGTTCCCACCCCTTCTTGATGGAACCTTAGCCACCAGTATCCTGCCCAGGCTGATGCCCTCCATCCCAGGACTGCCCTCACCGCCTAGTAGTAGATTAGGTTAATTTAGAGCAAATATTTATCTCTTTTAGCCCAACTCCCTGAAGGGAGGGTACACTGATGTTGAGCTTGGCCATGTGACTTGCTTTTGTCCAATGTGAGTGGAAGTCAAATTGGCTCATTCCAAACCTATGTCTTTTTTTTATAGAATATAAACTGTTAAGTATTAGATAGTCTTTGTTTCTGACCCCGATACTCTTTTTTTTCCTGTTCTGCTTGTTAGTTTATTTTGTTTTTCTTAGATTCAGTTGTTGATTGGTATGTATTTATTGCCATTTTATTGTTCATATAATCTTCACCTTCTTCTTCTTCTTAAAGAAGACCTTTTAACATTTCATATAATAGTGGTTTGCTGGTAATAAATTCCTTTAGCTTTTTATTGTCTGGGAAGCTCTTTATTTGTCCTTCAATTCTAAATGATAGCTTTGCTGGGTAGATAATTTTGGTTGTAGGTCCTTGCTTTCATCACTTTGAATATTTCCTGCCACTCCCTTCTGGCCTGCAAAGTTTCTGTTGAGAAATAGCTGACAGTCTTATGGGAGCTCCCTTATAGCTACTTTTCTCTTTCTGGTAAGCCTATGCCTTGAAAGGCATCATGTTTCTGCCTGCGCCTCTGGAAGATTCTGCCCTCTACCATGAGAGATAACGCTGCAGGTCACTGCTGTCCCTTCATCTCAGTTCCATAATGAGACACTCTGGGCAAATGTGAACTTGATCCTCAGCTTGAAGCTACCTTAGTCAACTCACATGCATTAGAACCAGTGTGGAGTAGTCTGTTATGTAACATATTATAATAGTTGCTGACTGATACATAGCCATGAAGAGAGAGCCAACATCTTGCTAACTTGGGGTCACCATTATTACATTAGCTACCACAAATCACTAATTAAGGAAATTTCTTTTTATTCAGCAACACATCCATAAACCCATTCTCAGTATCAGCTCTTTTGAACAACAATGAATTTGTCTTTTACTTGTTCATAAGAGTTGGGAGAACAATGCTGAAACATGAATGCTCTGAAAAAAAAAATCAAATGAGAACTGGCCTACCATCACCAGTCCAAATGAAGGTGAAGGAGGCAAAGTGTTACTGTCTTAGCGAAAGAAACTTGCACACACAGAAGTTGTGCCCCTGCTTCCCTGCCATTTGGCCGCCTTGATGAGAGAAGCGGGTGCAAGAGAGCTCACTCGGTTCTCTGCTTCAGGACGTGCTTCTCAACAAAGATGTTACAGACACGATAAGACAAGTATCTTGAAGTATGGGAAGGGTTGCCATAGACAAAATAAATATTTTTATTTCTTATTTTTTTAGACTAGTTGTCTCTGTGGGGTGGAAGACGTAGAAGTCAGATCAACATAGGAAGAATTTTATGACCAGAGACAGCATGTACTGCCAAAGGAGAGAAGGAGTTTCCTGTCACTGGAACTATTTCTGTGTGACTGGATGACCTTTTTAGCAAGGACGTTTCTTTTATTCAATAAATATTCTGTTGAGCCTACCATGTGACAGGCGCTGTGCTGGGTGCAACATGGTGCACAAAGCAGGTACAGAATCCCCTCCCCTGGAGCTTTCCGTCTCCTTGTGGAGCTAGGCGTTCTGCAAGCAAACACACGAGCAAATGTGGAACGGCAAAAACGCAGGAAGTGCTCAGAGCATTGTGTCCTCTTTCCGCTGGAAAACCAGGCACTGGAAAGCCTGGACATCACTTTCCAATGCCTGAGCCCTGCTGTCCTCCCAAACCTCCCACCCACTGCGGTCCCGCGTGTCTCCATTTGCTACCCACCAAGTCTGGAGTTTCAATATGGCCCCCATATTGCCCCCGAACATTGGAGAAACACATTCCTTCCCAGTTTCTGAGCCATTCCTGGCATGTACTAGCAGATCTGCCCCAGCAAACTTCACATCTGCAGCTTCATAACTCCTAGGGACAAGATTTCTACAGAAGAAAATCAATATTTAGTTGCTACAGTGGAGATTTATTGTATTTGCCCTTACAGTTTGAATGCTAAAATATGTGAGTGGCCTGAAAGCACAATTGTCATTGATTGGTGTGCAGATGAATTCACGGGAACAAGGGGCGAGTGTGTGAGACACACAGTTTTTACTCTCAGCCGGACCCAGTATTGGCATCTTCACAGCAGAAGAAAGGCATTGACTGAATATCTCACAGGCACCAGCAGAGATTTTATGAACTGGATTTGGGCTGAAAAGGGAAACTTCTGTGTCTTTGACCCTGAGGCTCACATGTCTTTCCCTTCCTCTTCCCACCTGCCACTCTCCCACCCTCATTAAATCCCACTCGCCAAGCTTGCCCCTAAGACCCAGGCTCCATAGCCCTCCTCAAGGGCCCATAAATTCAGCCCTCAGAGATGTCTCCCTCTTGGGAACTTTGCCACCTCTATGGTCTGAGACCCAAATACTTTCTTCCCCACCAGCTCTACCACCCCCACCACCCCCACCACCCCCACTACACCCTCCACCCCCACCACACCCTCCACCCCCACCACCCCCTCCACCCCCACCACACCCTCCACCCCTACCTTGCCCACCACCCCCACTATACCCTCCACCCCCACTACACCCTCCACCCCCACCACACCCTCCACCCCTACCTTGCCCACCACCCCCACTATACCCTCCACCCCCACTACACCCTCCACCCCCACCACACCCTCCACCCCCACCACACCCTCCACCCCCACTACACCCTCCACCCCCGCCACGCCCTCTACCCCCACTACGCCTTCCACCCCTACCACCCCTACTTTGGCTCTCACTCAGCAAATGCTGTTTTGAGAGTTTTTCTTACTAGACTAAAATCTCTTGGGGACCAAGGATGCTTTGTGACCCAATTCAGTCAATAGCTACTCATAGCTGTTATCATAGATGATAAACTAAGATGCTGATTCCATGCTCAATGATACAAAGAAATGTCATGCCTCCTGTTTTCCACCTTGGCTCCCAGAGGTTAAGGTATAGTTGGTGTTACCACCTGGTTGCTTTTTATACCTCCCCTTTGAGAAAGAGCTCCTTTTAGGTCAGTCATCAACACAGGGCCCGGCTGTGAGGGGTTTTGTTTGGGGAGGTTGCAGGGGATGAGCTTCTTCGTTTACTGAAATTAAATGGGCTTAAGGCATCATTCACAATTCACTGGTTCTTCTCAAACCTCCAGAAGCTCAAGAAAGAGGAGGAGGAGCTTGTGCTCATTCTGTCAGCCAATGTTTCTATGCATTGTAATTGCCTTGCCCACACAGGCACTCCATTTCCTTTTTATTCTGAAGGTCAAATAATATGGGCCACAGACATTCCCATGGTCAGCCTTGTCTTCAAGGGCCTTGCAAAGCCAGGAAGGAAGGTGCTGCTTGGGCCCACTGAGGTCTAATGTGGCCTCGTATGTCCATACACACATGTCCATGCGTCTCTTTACGGTTGTCATCTGCTTGCATAGATGTGCATTTTGATGATAGTTTGGAAAATCATTAATACAAATGAATGACAATTGAAGTGTTTGGAGTCTTGAGGACATAGCACATTGTGGGGAGAAAGGGCAGGGTGGACAGACGGGGTTGAAGATTTAAGTTCTCATGAACAATATACAGTTGATTCTCATTTTTCACAGATTCTATGTTTGCAAATAGCACCTAGTGGCTAAAACTTATGTGTGACCCCCAAATCAAACACTCGCAGGGTTTTCACAGTCATTTGCTGACATGTGCAGAAAAGCGAAGAATCTGAGTTGCCCCAAGGGCACAGTGGCTGAGGCTGACCGAGGGGGCACCCTGCCCCGAGTTTCAGCTCTCACACAGAGAGCAGCTGACAACGGAGCTGGCAGGGGGCAGCACAGTGCAATGCAAGAAGCTGGGACGCTGGGGCCCAGTCAGTGGGTCAGTCTCGGGCCAGTCACTAAACATTGTTGAACCTCATTTTCTTTTTTGTAAAATAAAGAAAAATAGAATCTCCCCGGATAACTTGGTTTTAGGATTTAGGATTCTAATCTATGTGAGATGTGTGTGTCTACATGTATTTGCCCCTAGGAGCAGTGTTTCAGTATTCACTAATGAAGGGTGCCTGCCAACTTTACAGAGCATGCCTACTACAAATAACAAAAATTAACTGTATAGTGGTGTGAACCAATGGCAGGCATGCTGCTCTGTCCAGCCACTCAAGAAAAAAATTTAAAAAAGACCCTAACAAGGAAATCCTGTGGATGGCACATACCAGGCAACTGTCCCAGATCTTAGTTGAAAGGTTGACCAAATTGGCCAAGAAGTCAGAAGAGGCAAGCTCAATATTATTTTTCAATGGAGCAAAATATTCAATAGAACATTATTTTTCATTTGAACAGAGTCATCAGAGCAGTAATTGAGCTATCCAGCCTGGAATCAAACAATAGGAGAAGTCATGCCAAGCCTGCCCCAAGCAAATCAGAGGGGAGTCCATTCAATTCAACAAATATCATTTTACTATATGTGCTGAGCCTCTGCTAGATACAAAGACTAGCTCTGTGGTCCTCACCACCTGCCAGAAGCACAGTGGTGTACAGAAAACCCCTCACATAATGCTGCCAAGTTTTTATCTATGTAAAAAATTCACACTTACTATGTTTCTACACTGAGGATACTACTGTTCCAGTGAATGCTGTTGGAATGTGAAGTGGGAAGGAGGTACAGTGTGATATACTGTACCTCAGGGTACAGCTGGTTATGACAGAAAAGGTGCTTCCCATCAAACACACCAAACAACAAACACCCTGTATATTGACTGGTGTGCATCCTGCTTATATGAAAGAGCACCGAGAGGAGATGATGCTAAAGGAAAAGCAATGAAATAGTGCAATCACTTGACACAATCTAATTCCATCCAGTGTCACCAAAAGTTCTTATATTTGAAAGTATGGAGTTGCTGAGTCATGGGATACATACGTATGTTTACTTTTAGTAGATGCTGCGTAACAGTTTTCCAAGGTTTGGGTACCAGTTTATGTCCTCATCAGCGTTGTAAGATATTTCCAGTTGCCCACCTCTTCACCAGCACTTGGTGTTATGATTCTTTTGAATGGGATCTTGAATCTTGAGTGGAACATCTCAAGGGTAGAGAAAGCCGTCAGATCTTGTTTGTTCCTATAGGCTCACCCTGCCAAGGCAGTTAAGCAGTTAATGGTGCTTGGTCCCCTTAAGCACCATTCCTGCGTGTAGTTTTTCTGCCTTCCCAACAATTGTCTGAGCTCCCTAATAATCTTCCTATAAATTCCATTTTGACTTAAACTCGTGACCAAAGAACCCAACTGATGCATTAGTTGAAGTTACTGGGGAATCTAGACTGGGCCTCTGGCCTTCCCTGATCTGGGCAGAGAGATACAACATCACAGATCCCTCACTCTGGCCACATTAAAGTACCTCCAGTCTCCAAGCTCCATAGGATCACCCACTTCCCTGTCTTTTTAAGGTAGCTTTGTTCTGCCCATAATTTACTTCCCGCTCCCTATTCACTTAAAAATATTTTTTTAGGACTAAGCTTGATCATTACCTTGATTAAGTCAGAAAGGGAAAACCCCTTTAACTACCCCATGCAGTGGCTCCCTAGTCCACTGAAGAGAGTTCTGGTCACAACCTGTCAAGGGCTCTTCCTCATATAAACCCATATGTTGAAGCCCTAACCCCTACTACCACAGAATTTGTAGATGGGGCCCCTAAGAGGTAATTAAGGTTAAATGAGGTCCTATGAGTGGGCCCTAACACAATCTGACCGGTGTCCTTATAATAAGAGGAGATTAGAACACAGAAATGAATAATTGGGATGCACATGCACAGACAGAAGTCCATGTGAAGGAGACACAGTGGGAAAGCAGTCATCTGAAAGCCAAAGGGAGAGGCCTCAGGAGAAACTGACCCTGCTGACATCTCGATCTCAGACTTCTGAACTGTGAGAGAATAAATTTCTGTTGTTTAGGCCATCCACTTTGTGGTATTTTGTTGCAGCAGCCCTAGCTGACTAATACGCACCTCTGCCAGGCTACTTTTCAGTGCTACCTGCAATCAGTTATCTACCTGATTGATCCCCATCTCCAGGAAGACTCTAATCAGTATTCTTTGAGCCTATCACAGACCCAGGCATGTTGCGGGTGCTGAGCGAATGTTTGGCGAATAGAGGAGGTATGAATGCAAAGGGCAAAGGGAAGAAGGACTGGACAGCTTCCCTTCTGTACCCTCTTCCAGGCCTCCTCCTTGAAGATCTGGTGTAGTCCACAGAAGCAATGGGTTCAATATCAGCAGAGAATGGCCCCACAAAGACCCCTCAGAGCTTCATTAGGTTCTTGAGCTTGGAGCTGTCACTACCTTTCAGCCACGTGGGCTCAGAGCTTGGGCAAGATCCACCAGTGACTTCAGCCCTTGACTAGGGTTTATAGAGAACACTTCACTAGCTCAGCTGTCTGCCACTTTCAGGGGCTGTTCTTAGAAAGATTTGGGCTAGTGGTTCTCAAACTTTGGCATCCATAAAAATCAGCTGGCAGGCCTATTGAAGCACAGATGACTGGGCCGCCCCCATGGTTTCTTATCCAATAGGTCTTGGGCTAGAATTTACATTTCTAACAAGTTGCCAAGTGATTCTGATGCTGGCTATCCAAACAGTAATCCAGGCAAAAGGGAAGTAGGCATTCCAGGGAAAGATGACAGAAATGATTCAAACAACGTTGAAGGGGATCCAAGCAGAAAGGTAAAAGGTGATAGGAGTGAATGACTTGGTCACAGAGTGCTCAGCATGTGCTGGGCGTAGCCTGACAGTGGTTACGTAGGTCATGGGGCCAGGGATGGTGATGATGCAAATGAAGTTCTAAGACCATTTTACAGAGCCCAGCTTCAGATGGACCCAAAATGGCCACCGAAGAGCAGTGGAAGGTCTCGGGTCATTTTCAGATCTGCAAATAGTTCTGAGAAGTCTATAATTTATAGGCTAAACACTGAGCTGGGGGCAGCAAGCGATGATGGGGCAAAATAAGATCGGAGCCCTGGTTTGGTTGTTATCAACTCTGTGCCTCTTCCATTTACCCTCTCCCTCCTGGCCTTAGTTTATTTTCAACAACATCTAAGGCTTGCTGCAAGGATCCAGTGAGATTGGGACCAAGAAGCACTTTGTAAATTGTGGGATTCTACAGAAGCACAACCTATCTGCATACTGCAGGGGGTGTACAAAAAAAGGTTCCGTCCTTGCCCACAGGCAGTAGCACTCAGGAGTAGAAAGTTCTGCATATAAATAGTGCCTGTTAGTCCTAATAGAACTTTGCTTCTCTCCATCTCTTTTGTTACCATCTAGCCTAACAGCACCTTCCCAGGCCATTTAATAATTCCCCACCTCTTGTCCTCTGAGCCAACTCTTTATACAGCAGCCAGAAAAATTGTTTTAAAATCTAATTAGATCATGTTACTCACAGACTTAAAATGTTCCAATGGTGTTTTTTTGGTTTTTTTGGGGGGGTTTTTTTGTACTGTCTTGAAATCAAATTTAAGGTCTCTCTATAACCTACCAGACTGTGTGTGATCGGGCCCACGCCCTTCTCTCCAGCCTCAGCTCAGACTAAACCTCCCAAAGACACCAGCCTCCACTCCTTCCTGGAATGCAACCGTCTCCAGTTCAGGGCCTTTGTTCTCGGTCCTCTGCCAGAAAGCTTCTTTCTTTTTATTCCTTGTCTCTCCAGCCCTGCTAATCAGCTGCGGCCTTCAATGGCCCATCATCTCAATTAGAGCATCCTACTGCTCTCTTTTATAGCACCCTGTTCATTTTTTTTTTTTACGACTATTTGTAACACATATTTTTGTGTGCTTAGTGTAGTTCTTCCTGACCAAACTGATAGTTTCTGAAACGAATGTCTCGTTCATTTCTTAAATCAGTTAGGGTGTTTTGGATGAAAGCAACAGAAGTTGGTCTGGTTAATCTACGAAAAAGGAAGTTTGTGGGAAGGACAACCGGAGTTAATAGGCCAGAACACAGGGCTTGGAAACAAGCTGGAACAAGGCAGCTCTAAAAAGTAGAAAGCTCCCTTAAGTGGCAGGAAATGTTCTAGTGAAATAGCCTGGTTGGGGCGTGTGATGCCCAAATGCCAGCTTGTTTTTAGTCTCTTTATTAATCTATTTTGATTTAAAATCCAGAGCGAGAACATTTAATTGGCCTGGCATGAATCATGGGCTCACTCTTGGCTTGGGGAAGGAGAGAAACCTCATCAGGCTAAAGAAAGAAGTAATCTTCCTGTCAACAAAGAGTTGCTTGGTTTGCTCTTGCAAAGGGGAGGATGCAGGCTAGCCGGCTAGCCTCAGACAAGGTACCCACCAGGCCACAGCATTGATTCCTGCTAGATATCCAGACAGCGTAGCCACACAAGAAGATATTTCTTGAATGAATGAAAACCTCCTTCTGGACAAAGTTCAGAGCTTGTTCAGTTACGTGTGTTCGAAGAGAAGAGATTGTCGATGCTGGTCTTGGTGCTTTGAAACATAAATATGTTGGTGCATTTAACAATCCTTGGAACCATAAATCCTGAATTGGTGGCATGGAATCAATCAGTGAGCAAGTGGGGACACAAGGGAGTCACATACCTTCAGCCTGGGACAAACCAAGAATACTCCTGGGATATCATAACCAGTACTATTTTTAATGGCCTCAGAAGATGGTTATTTTTACTTTTCTGGGTATCTTTCTGGCATTAACCAGGACATCACACAACCCATCACACATTGGACCATGTCACAGAAGCCTGGGCAATAGAACAGGAAGCATTTGAAGAGGGTTTTCTTTCTTGGTATCTCAGAAGACCAAAGTAAATAAATAAATAAATCCATGGCCTTGTCTTAAAGTTGATGTATTTATTGAGGAGGAAACAAGACACATGAGAGAGGAATGTGGGCACTGTGCGAAAGCCTGGTCTTATCTGGCCAGTTAGTGGGACATTCTTATTCCTCATGACTCAAGGATTGGTTTTCTTTTCAGGATTTTTGCTGGTAAATTATTCTGAATGGTGAAAGGTCTTGGAAGATGAGAGGTTATCTTGGATGTCCAAGACTCATCCAAGCTCCCAGCTGAATAGAGCCCATGAATGACTTTAGCTATACCATATGGAACAGAAGAACCACCCAATTTTTCAGGAGAACAGGAGAGATCAAAGGCATCTTCAGATTTCATTTCCACGGCCTTTTGGCTACATTCCCAGTACCAGAAAATTTTCTCCAAGGGTCCTGGGCCAGACGTTTGAATTTCCAGTTTAGTTTTGCAGCCAAGGAAATTTAAGAGAAGAGACATGTTTCTTACTTTTCAGAACAGTAGAGATCAAAGACATCTTCAGATTTCATTTCCATGGCCTTTTTTGGCTACATTCCCAGTGCCAGAAAATTTTCTCCAAGGGTCCTAGGCCAGACATTTGAATTTCAGATTAGTTTTGTAGCCAAGGAAATTTTACGGAAGGGACATGTTTCAGGCATCTTTTGCAGCCTTATAACCACTCCAAAACAGTCACTTAAAACAACAGCAATTTATTATTTTTTATGGTTCTGTAGACTGACTGGTATCAGTTGAGTGGTTCTTCTGTTCCACATGGTATGGCTGAGGCCATTCATGGACTCTACTCAGCTGGGAGCTTGGCTGGGTCGGACAACCAAGAGAACCTCTCATCCTGCAAAACCTCTTCCCATCCAGTAATTTAGTCCAAGCTTCTTTATAGCATGGAAGTTGCTTCCAAGAAAGAGCATTTCAAGAGGACAAGCCCCAGTGAGAATTCCTTTATTAAACTTCTTTTGTCATCATTTTGCTAATGTCTCAATGGCCAAAACAAGTCCCACAGTTACGTCCAGAGTCAATGTAGGACGGGAGTACACAAGGGTGTAACACTAGGAAGTGTGGTTCATTGGAGGCCACCAGTGTAACAAGCTACCTCAAGAGATCAGGGCAGCAGTGCGAGCCGAGTCTCCCCAGTTATCGGTGCTTAGGTAAGAATGCATGACACAATAAATACCTTGCCTATGACTTAGCAGTCCCCCAATTCAGTGTGATTAGGGGTGTACCTAGCCCTGTCTTTTTGTTGGAAATTGCCTCTCATCCATAGACCCTGCCAAAGAAATGAGTTTAGGTTGTCATGTTTTTATTTCAAGATCCTGTCTCCTTGGCTGTAGAAGATTGGACCAGTGAACACCTGACCTAGGGGAAATCAAGCCGTTCACTGGGCTGACCCAGTCATATCCTCTCCTCTAATTTTGGAGTTGAGATGCTAAAAGATTAAGATCTAAATTGGTGAAGAAGTTATAGATCTCCTGCATACCCTAAAAGGAGCTTTGTTCTCTAAAATATGTCCCAAACTCCTGAGAGAAACGAGACTGCTAGACCATTGTTGAGAATTTTTAAGGAACAGTGGCAAGTAATAAGGTACTGGAGGGCTACAGAAAATAAAACAAATACTCTAAACCAGGGATGTCAAACTCATTTTCACTGCGGGCCACATCAGCCTTGTGGTTGCCTTCAAAGGGCCGAATGTAATTTCAACTCCTTCACAGTTAAGGAGTGGTTACATTTATACAGGCCTAAAATTATTTCGGCCCTTCGGCAAGGCTGATGTGGACCCTGGTAAAAATGAGTTTAACGCCCCTGCTCTAAACCAGGTACTCATAGATATCGCATGTCTCTGCTTACCCTCTTTTACTCCATTAATCCGCCCAGGAGACTATGCCCTCAATAGCCACTGTTCCAATGTGGTAAGAGACACGTGGCGTGGAGCCTGGAGTGGCACCCAGCCTACATCAGCCAAACCACAGCTGACCAGCAGGCCCATGGTCATAAGAATAAATATTTTTATTGTAAGCCACTGACATTTTGAGGTTATTTACTTTGCGATGTTATTATGCCAATAGCTGACTAATACAAATCTCCATGTTGAAGGTCCTGACTGATCAGTGGCCCATATTCTGTTCCACTGATCAGTCAGGGTCTCAATCTCCTTCATCGTTCGGTTCCACCAGCCCCTAGAGTATGATCCTCATTTGCATTCTTGCAGCCTGGTCCAGGCTTGTTTGCGGAGAGAGAAAAAATGCGTGCAGAAGCTCGTAGGCGGTATGTAAAGGCTAAAACTGGGAAGTTGAGCGTATCTTTTCCACTCGCATTCAACTGGCAGGAATGTAGTTGGGTGACCACACCTAGCTGCAAAAGAGGCTGGGAAGTGCACTCCCTAGCCATATAGTCCACTAAGATGGAAGGAGAGAAAAACAGTTTTTGGTGAGCAGTTAGCAATTTCCACTTATAGACTGGAAAAAAAATGGTTTCAAAATCTGTGAAGATGTTCATGAATAGCAAGATAGTGTGAGTTATCATAGTGACATAGTTTCTGAATATAGAAAATGAAACAAATTTTACGACCGCCTGCATAAATAACAATGAGAAAATGTAATAGCACCTTTTTGTCTGTGCTGTTTTACATGCTCCCCCACCCCCATAGGGGCCAATTCATGGTCATCTCTCGGGACAGACAAAGACAAACGTAAGTATACTCAGAGAGAATGAACAGAATGATTAAGGTATCAAGAGCAGGTCATGAGCAGAATCATTGAGGAGAACTTCAGGAAATTTTTTATTAAAGAGACTGTTTGGGAAGCAAAATGGCTGCCTTTAAATGTTTTAAAGTATGTCATGGTAAAAAAGAATAAATTAAAAAAAAAGGAGAGAAGGTTTATTCTGTAAAGTCTCCGAGAATAGATGTGCGATAAGAGGAAACTACAGAGAAATATATTTATGTTCACTATAAGTGGATTCCAGCAGAGAAGTCCAAAATGATTTACACCTCAGATTCATTCTGGATGAGAAGAGACAAGGAGAATGCTGGCATTCGTTGAGTGCTTACGATGTGCCAGAGTGTACTCAGGCACTTTCCCATACTCTGTTCTTTCCAGCTCTGCAAGTCTATAAATTGATGAGGCTATATCCTATATCCTCCTGAAGTTTTCTGAAAAAGCCCCTTTCCTTCACGTACATTAATTTGTACTAGTTCTTGTCTGAGAGTCTTGACTTTGCATGACTTTGTCTCCAAATTCTGGAGGCAAGTTGTTGCATCTCTACATACTTTCCTTCAAACTCTATTTTTGGGGGACTCACTGACAATTCTGCAGAAAACATACATGAGTAAAATTTGTAAGGTAGAAATTCCTAGGGAGAAAATCCTGAGGATATACACCAAATTGTGGATTCTGTGGTGAATGGAGGAGTTGGCCAGCGCAGGGAAAGAAGGAATCCTATCACTTAGTAATTTTCCCATTCCCTGCAGAAACCCGAGGTCTTTGAGGGAGGGGTTGTAGTCCTGACTAGCATAGCTTTGTGACAACTCTCATGTCTACTCATTTACCACATGGGAGTCTAGAGAATACTGCCAACAAGGGTGAGTTTGGAAGCTCTGTCCAATGAGCAGCTTCCCGGTGTCTTCTTCTACACACGTCCTCTGCAAACTAATGGGAAAGATGCCTCTCCTGATACATTAGGAGTTTCTCTTTATTAACTGGAGTCAATGAGTTTGTTTTTGTTTTTTTTTTTTTATTCCTTGTACCTCCTGAGCCAAAGTTTCTGGATCTCCCAGATGTTTCTACTTTCCATTTTTTACTTCAACACTCATCTCAGTCAATGCCAATCCCTAACACTGTGTTATTCTACTAGTGGGAATCCCAGGCAGCAGGTAGAAAGGGGCATCAAGGAAGAGGCCTTAAAACTCCTAATCTCCTTAAAGCTTGTGAGAATGTTCAATGTTCTGTGCACACCTCCATGAAGTGGTAAGAACTCCTCACATGTTCCCAAACCTTGAGAGAGAGCTGAGAGGGTGAGGTAGGAACCTATTTGGACCCATAAGTATTCCAGTGAAGCTGTGAGAAAGATACACAGAGGACAATTCAAGGCCACGTAGTCATAAAATGGCATGACTGAGGAGGCTGCTTGGAAAACGAGAATGCCATTTCTCTAGCACCCACCCACACTCCACCTCCCAGCCTTCAGTCTCTTCCTGTGTCTTGTAAAACCCAGTGCCGCAAATTTGGCTAGATGTTAGTGGAGGTTTGCTATGCCCAGAGGTCACAGACTCTAATGTATATTTGAAAGGGTTCTGTTCATTTGACCTTGTGGAATAAAATAGTCACAGTCTCCGATTTGGCCTTTCCAGTGACACAATCTTCAGCCAGCTTCCTCCAGTTTACCTAATGGGAAACACTCTTCACCACAACAAGCAATCCTTGTTTCCTAAGGCAACAGAATGTAGACTCAAATGTATATTTTCTATTAATCTCTAAGGCCCTCTCACCTTTTGTCTTCAGCTCCTTTTCTAATAAGTGCTATCAAATTCACTGAGAACAGTTCTAGCTGAGCATCCCAGAGGAGTGGAACAAATGAAGTTGGGGGTGGGTATGGTGTTATTTATCTTCATTAAGATTATTTCCTTGTTCTTAATTCCAATAAAGTGAAATTACTGAGTTAAAAGATATAAGTACTATTAAGGATCTTGATACATATTGCCAAACTGCTTCCAGAAAAGTTAGACAAGGGACTAGGTGTTGAGTTCAAGTCCCTATACCCTCACTGCTGTCTTGGACTTCTTTTCATATTATAGTCCCCTAGCAATGTCTTTTTCTAAAGTTAGTGGCCATTCTGTACTCCTAAATCATATCGCCAGCCCCCATTCTTAGGACTTAACCCTTAATTTTGATACTTAGAACTTGGCTCAATCACTCTAGGGATAAGGAATATTTGAAAATTGAGTTTAGAATAAATACTTATTCATATGTGAAGCTCACACCCAAGAGTGATGCCAGCCTCATTACACACCCAATATTCTAGCCAAACCCTTGGCTAGGGGCTAATGTGAACTCATCACATTAACTGGCAACATTTTGTTACTGAAGGGAATAAAGGAAATGATATCTTCTTCCAACAAGAAAAAGGTATCCCTAGAGGGAATCTCAGGTTGTCTCCTACAGATAATTTGTTTAAATGTTCTCGTCATAGGGTTCTTGCATTGTGTCTAGTCTCTAGCCCAAGTGAAGGAAGACAATCAGGAAAAATGAGATCTCCATTAAATTGCCCCGAGTTTGAGCTATGTAATTAATTTTGGAGCTGATTGGACCACAGGTAACAGAAAACCCAACTCAAAAAATAAATTATGTCCCTGACTGGTGTAGCTCAGTGGATTGAGCACAGGCATGTGAATCAGGGGGTTGCCGGTTTGATTCCCAACCAGGGCACATGCCTAGGTTGCAGGCCATGCACCCAGTAGGGGGCGCTTGAGAGGCAACCACACAAAGATATTTCTCTCCTTTTCTTTCTCCTTCCCTTCCCCTCTCTCTAAAAATATAAATAAATAAACAAATAAATAAAATCTTAAAAAATAAGTTATGATTTCATACAACAAGAAGTCCAGAACCGGAACAGCCACAGATAGGTTTCCAGAACTGCCCGACAATGTCTTCAAGAACACTGACTCTTTCATCTTGTACTCTGCCATTCTCAATGTGTTGGCAGCATTGTCACCACAGCAGCTCCCTTCATTGTCACAACTATGACCACATATCCCTGTCATAGCCTCAGAACATCAGTTTCACACGTGTTAAGACATCTACTAGACATCCGAGTGTAGGTGTTGAGAAGGCATTTGTGTTTATGTCTCTTGAGTTTGAGAGAGAGATCTCATCTAGACATATAAACGTGTGAGTCACAGGCATACAGGTGGTGTTTATAGCCCTGAGGCTGGACGAGATCACCAGGAGAATGAATGCAGATTAAGGAAAGGATCGAGATGGATCCCTAAAGCACCCCAATGTTAAAAGGGTAGAGAGAAATTGGAGGTTTGAACCAGCAAAGGAGCATGAAGAGGAGCAAACAGAGAGATGGAAAGAAAACCCGAAGAGCTCAGTGGTCTGGAATCCAAGTACAGGAAGGAGACCGAGGAGGAGGGGTTTTCAGCTGCACCCAGTGTTGCTGATGCATCAAGACAGAGGACTGAGAATCAAGAATTGAATTTAGCAACATGGAGGTGTCTGTGATAGTCACAGGTTTAGTTCAGTGGTTGGGGCAAAATTCTGGTTGGACTGACTTAAGAGTGAATGGGTAGAGAGAAATTAGATACTGTGAGTTTAGAAAATCTTTCACATTTTGATGGAAAGGGAAGCAAAGGGAATATAATTAAGAGAATTTTTTTTAAGGAGACAATATTTGTACGAATGGGAATGAACCATAAGATAGTGAAAATTTAGTGATACAGAGAAGAGACCAAGGGTTGGGGTGAAGTCCTTAACTAGAGGAAAATGATTGGGAATTCCAACACAAATGGAGATATTTCTTTCTAGAGGAGCACAGACAATCCATCTACATTATTGGGCAGGAAGGCAGAGGCTGGCAGGTAGGTAAATAGATATAGTGGTGTGAGTTCATGGAAACTCTTCTCTGATTGTTCAAGTTGGGAACAAAGTCACCAGCTAAGATAAAGGGGTAGAATTGGAAGTTTGAGGAGAAAGAACAGGATGTGAAATGTGGTGTAGAAAAGTAAATGGACTTGAAAATACAGTGTGAGTGGCAGCAACAATAGGGCACAATGGAAGTTCATGGCTATAAAATGGGGATGATAATAAAAATAATAGATCAGGCTGTTGTGAAGATTAAATGAGTCGATTTAGGTAAGTAATCAGAACAACACTTGTTATGTTGTAATACTGTGGAAGCCTAATCCATTATTATTACTAGTAGAAAGGGACAGATTCATTAATTCAGCAGAACTTGAGCAGTGAGTGAGATACCAGTTGAGTTTGATTACTTGTCACCAAAAGAAAGTCTAATAGTAAATATAATTAATAGTGAACACAATAAATAAAAGTAAAAGTAGGATGAGATGACTTTGAATACTCAAGATCTACTTAAATGCTGCCGTTAATGAATCCAGGTGTTAGAAATCAGAATAGCAGTGAGGCTTGTGGGATAGTGAGTGGAAAAGGCGGGGAGTGAGGCTTCTGAAATGTTGGCAATAATTCTGTTTCTTGACCTGGTGCTGGTTACATAGGTGTGTTTATTTTGTAAAAAGTCATCAAGCTGTATGCTTAAGATACATATATTCTTCTGTTGTATACTTTAATAAAAAGCTTAAGCACATAAAAATTTAATTTAAGACGTTTTAAATAAATATAGAAACCGAGAAATGAATGTCTGCTAATGTCAGTGGTCTTCCTTAGAGAATGATAAAATTTATCCTTATTTAAATTTTCCTTTTTTGGACTCAAGCCATCTTGAATGGGTTTCTTCAGCCTGGAGGATCAAGGTCCCTCTATTGGAAGGCGCCCTCTGCAGTGACAGAGCTTTGGGACCCGAAACTCTCCCTTTCCCTTCCCCCATCCAGGCCCATCTCCAAAAATAGGTGGATCTGTTTTCTCTAGAAAGTTAAGTAATCTTCAAATCGTCAATCTCTAGGGTTCCATCAAGATCAAACCTCAACATTTATCCAATTCTGCTAAGAATCTTGACTTCTTTAAGGGAAGATACCCTGAAGGTCTAAATCACTAGTGACTTTCTTATCTCACAGTAACTCCAAAACAGAGGCAGGGGCTACTGTTGCAAACACTGTAGTCTCAATGTGCCCACCAAATCCTCTGTCTCCGTAGACAGGAAGCATCGTCTCTCACCTGCCTGGGGTGCGAGATGGAGATGCTGGTGGCCAGGTCATGAGCAAACACAGTCTCAGGACTCACAGTGCGAGACGTCTCATAGTCAGCCCACACAATCTGGGCTGCGGTTAAAGCTTCACTTCAGAAGTTTGGTGCTTTATCCCCTACCCCAGCTCAGTTCCTTAGATGGTTTCGTGAGAATAAAAACAAAGTCAGAGTCCAATGTCTCCCACAAAACTTCAAGAGGACAGACATCCAGCCCATGCAGCAGCGATGACAGAGCAGTGAGGCACTTGCCGCAGAGACCAGACCCTTGGCGCCGAGCCCGAAACCTCTCCAGATGCCTCAGCTGTCCAAGTCTAATCCAAAGCCAGACAACGGAAGGAGCATCTTGTCTAGATAGGCTCAGATTTATCCAACCTCATCCAACACATTAAATAATCATTGTGAAGCCACAGCTATGGAAACTCGACTCTTGGTATCCGTTCCCCATGAATGTTATATGACCATTTTCCCTCTGATGTTTCTTCCTGGGTGGAATAGATGACTTCGTTTGCCTCTAGCCACACTGACTAAGACTCAAAGACTGTGTTTGCTCAGAAATAAAATTTGGTTTGAGTGACATTGCTCTGCCTCTGTGCGGACTGTACGTCTCCAGATCTCTCTGTGCTGTTGAGAAGGCAGAGGGAGACCTGGAGGCCGGGTGCTTCTGGGAAGTCCACTTAACGTCAGGGTGGAGTGAGACGCTGATCCGTTCACTCAGCAAGTGTTAGTTGAGCGCATGCTCTGTGCCATGAAACACCCCGTGCACTGAGAGTAGGTCACGAACAAGGTACACAAAGTCCCTTCTCTCACAAGAGTTAACCTCTAGACAGAGGGCGATAGACAGTGAGCAAGTACGCGGGTAAATTTTTAAAGGTAATTTCAGACATCGATAAGAGCCGTGAATAAAAAATGAAACAGCGTGATACAAGAAAGAGTGGCTAGGCGGGAATGAGCTTCTGTGGTGGGGCGGCATCGTGTTTAAGCTGAGCCTTGAATAGCGACAAGGGGCATCGAGGCAAAGCCCTGGGGGAGGGTATTCCAGGCGAGAAGGAACAGCAAGTGCAAGGGCTGGAGGATCGGAGCAAGGTCGGTATGTTCAGGAACCCAAAGAACGCCTGTGTGCTATCATCATTTCAGGCTTTGTCTTTGTTCTTTCTTTTTTTTTTTTTTTAAATTTAGCACCATGTCAGACACTTTTCATGCTGCTACACAGTTGTCAAATTATTGTCCACACAGCACATCTTATTGGTTTTATATACAGAGAGAGAAACGGGGAGATGGAAAGTAGAGAGAGAGATTCTAATCGGTTTTGTTTCCCTGACTAATACAGCAAGTGAAGGGTTGATGCCTGGCACAGCAGGATGCCTTTGGGACCTTCCTCTGCCAACGTGGCCCAGTCGTTGTGATTAGCTAGTGTCAGTGATCCCTCAGTAATTAAACACTTTGGCTCCCCCATGACCGGGCCTCTCACTGCGCCAGGCCCCAGCATGCAGCATCCTGGGAGGGCAGGGAGTGGAGGGGAGGAGTCGCCATTTTGACCTTCTCCCACGTTGTGCCAGGTCCATCGGTCCTGCTCCAAGCTGAAGCCACTTTTTCTGCCAGCCCAACATCAGTGCCTGCTTGTCAGGCCCGAGCCAAAATGTTTCAATAAGTCATTGCCATCTGTGAGTGAAACCTACTGAAGGGGAAATGAGGCCCTGGAGAGAGGGTGGGTGTGGCTGTTACCATGGAAGGCATATTCCATAGGTGTTTGGCTTGCTGTAGAGTTTTGTTCAAGATCTGGATCCCAGCACCTATAAAACCTGGTGCCAAGAGCCCACATAAAAGGAAAGCTAAATTCCATCTTCGCTCTTCCTGGACCCATCACGCACAAGCTCACATGGGAAGAAACAGCCTGGTCTTTTCCACTCTGCATGTATTTCCCAGTATAATCATATGTAGGAGAAAAAACATATTTAGTCAAATAAGGAAGTCAATTTGTCACAGAAACTTCTGTGGGAGGGAAAAGGACGCAGACAAATCCTAGGGAAGTTTGTAGGGAGGTGCAGCTCCAAAGTCCCTTCCTCAGAGGCCCATCTCAAAAACATAGAGTGATCAGAGTTTTTCCAGGACCCCAGCCCGTATCCCATCACCCAAGCGTGGGCCAGTGGGCCAGGAATCAGGACTTAGCCAACCTGAGACCTCCAACCCACCCACTCTTCACAGTCTGTGGTCTGTGTTTCCCAGTAAAACACTCAACATCAGGACTTGTAAAATATCATCAGTTTTTGCCTGTTTATATGAGTTTAGCAGCAGTCTTAAGACCTCTGATCCTAGTCGTCTGTGTAAAAGATGTATGAAAAGATTGAATGTGTGTGTGTGTGTGTGCTAAGAGCAAAGAGACCAGAAGGATGGGAAATACAGAAAATAGAATTAAAGCAACATTTGAAGCAGATGGAGGGAGGGCAGATCAGGGAATTTTCCTTCTTGGCTTAACTGAGGCAATGGATCAGAACTCTGGGCTTTAGCTCTGGGAGGTGACTGCCTAAGGGGTCCCCAGGAAGGACCACTCAGTGTTGCTCAGGGAGAAACAATCACCCACCTGGGGTGAGAGGCAGAGTCCCAGAGGCTCCTGGGTTGGCCACTCTCTGTCCCCTTTCATTTGTAGGTTAGACAAAATGACCAGCGACTAGTACCTGGCATTCTTTGACAAGCTGGTGAAGCCTGGCATTGCTTCTTAGCCTTTAAACATTTCACCTTTACCTTTCTGATCTGATTCTGCACTCAGGGGAGGACCCAAGCAATCTTGTCGGTGCCGAGATATTGAGCAAATTCCAGATCCAGGGCTCTTGGCTGACAGGTGAAAACAATAGGACTCCAGAAGCCCCACAGGGGAGAGCGGACTGCTGGGCACCCCCAAAGACCAAGATCACCAAACTGGGGACAAATGTAGCATAGGCTCTTTCTGTCTCACCTGATAATGGCCCAGGATATGTGCTGCCATGGTGTTGGGGAGAGAGTGGGAAATGAGATGGGAGAGGGTTTCATTAGCTTAAAGAAGCTTTCGGCCAGTCCTGTGATGCCTCCTCGGCACAGTAAAAGTTCAAAACGCCACTGAAGTTTCCCAGGGCTCTGTAAGGCAGCGCGATCTCTGACCCACCCAAAGGATTTTCCCAATACCCATAGCATTCAGAGGAAGGAACGATCTTTCCCTCTAAGCAGAGATCGAACTGTGGCAGACTAGATCCTTCAAAAACAGCTGCAGCATCCCTACTGCACAGGTTCTTCTAGAACAGGGGTTGGCTCACTATGGCCTTCAGACTAGCTGCCTGTTTTTATAATTAAAGGTTTATTGGAACACAGTCACGCCCATTTTGTCTACAGCAGAATTGAATAGTTGCAACAGATTATATGGCATGAAAGTCTAAAATATTTACTCTGCGGCACTTTAAGAAAAAGTTTGCCAATCCCTTTTCTAGAACCTTGCTGCCACTCCACCCCCATCAAGAAGTGGAGAGGGTCTATGGTCCTTCCTTTGGACCAGGGTGGAACTTTGTGACTGCCATGACCCGGTAGAAATGGCAGACGAGATGCTACATGACTTCCAAGGCTGGATCATAACAGATCATGCAGTTCCACCTTGTCCTCTCGGGATAATTCCTTCTGGCACCAAGCCACCATGCTAGATTCCAAAATAGGATCCTGACTTAGGGTGGTCAGGGCTAATCCAGTTAACCATGTTACATGGTTAGGAAACAGAATCATCCCTCTGAATAACATTGTTGGGGATTTCCTGAACTCCTGGTCTCTCTCTTATCTGAGAAGTAGGCTATTCTTTTGGAAGGAAGAAATCAGTCAACCAGCCAATTTGGTACTTACGTTGAACTCAGCAAATATTGCTGGGAGCAACAATCTTCACTGACAAAGGAAAGAGTCCCCATCCTCAGTGAGTTCATGATCTGGCTGAGAAGATAGGTTAATGCAAGTGAAACCTTGTTATAAAATATTATACAAAGTGGGGAGAGGAAAAGGCAGAAAGCTGTACTTGAACAGCAATAAAAATGTTTTAAAAAATAATAAAATACAAAGTAGATTATGCAGTGTATAGTATAGTACAGTATAGTATTCCCACAAGAATATACTGTAGTTACAATTATAATGACTACTAATATAATCTAACTTTCTCATATTTTCATAATTCTTTAGTGCTTAATGATCATTTTCATGTGCTTTGTCTCATTTTTCCCCTCCCAAGAACCCTGTGAGGTACATAGGAATCTTGGCCCACATATTACAGGTGTAACACTGAGGCAGAAAGCTTAATAAAAGAACATAGGGGTTAAGTTAAGCCTTGTAAAATGGACCACATTGGAGATGAAGATGGAGGGTGGCTGCACCAGGTGGAGGTAGAAGCAGGCCGAAAGGCAGATGGTTTGAGGTGGTCTGTGGTCCCCTGCCTGAGCAGTGTTGAGGGTGAGGGCAGAGAGATGTGAGCTGCTAGGCTTCAAGCTACTTTGAGAGAAGGAGCTCCTAGTTGACCTGAGCTGGTTTAAGACCTGGGTGTTGGTCTTCTGAGACCCTTCCCATAGTGAACCAGTTATCTATATTATTCTGATAATAACTGTTATTATCAGAACCATGATAATCTGGTGCCACATGGCTCTCTGTACTCCAGGAGACTTCGGTCCTGTCTGGCCCCTCTGGGTGCCCTGCCTTTCTCCAGCTCCATGTTACACGTGTCCTGTCCCAGAATTACTGACAGCCAGTGGGCATGGCAATTGCTGGAGAGGATTGTTTAGCTCGATGCCCTGTCCCACCTGTATCATAGAACTGGCCTCCCTCCTGTCTCCTGCATCATTCATCCAGGCTGCTGTGTGCCCCCCTGGGAAGACAGCTTTTCTCTCTACTCCAGAAAAGTCAGGCTGGGAGCAGTCTGCTCTGACAACAATGTCATGCACTCCTAGAGAAGTGAGACGTTTATCTTACCCCTCTGGATTTCTCAGCCCCTGCCATTCCCCAGCCCCACTCACCCATGGGAAGTAGGGCCCATGCCCACCCACACTGAGTCACCCAACCATGAGGACCAGGATGTCACATCTTCCCAAGTATTTCCAGGTGAGCTCATGCAGAGCCTTGCTGCCCACTGCCTGGGTTTGGTGTGAGTCCTCAGAATCTAAGAGCAACTCAGCCCACTTTCTCTCCCTGGGTTTCTTCTCCCAAGGTAATTGGCTTCAGCCTCAGATCTTGGCCTCTGTGCCAGCTCCCCCAGACCCTACCCCAGTTGTCTGTGACCATCTGCCTAGCCCTTCCCGGCTCCTTTTCTCCCTTTCCCACTCACTCTGGCTGGAACATAGATGTGGTGAGTGCCACTCCCTAGGGCTAGAATGAAATAAAATTAAGCAAGAAAAGTGGAGGCTCTGAATGTGCCCTGAGGATAAGGACACAAATGTATAAAAGATGCCTTTATTTTTTTCTGGGAGGACTCACAGGGTTTTCCCCATAGGGCAGCTTTTAATATAAATTACTTCCAACCCACAGCAAGACACGCGTTTATTCAAGATGGGTCAGTGTTCAGGATGGCCCGTGGCAAGGTCTGTGCGGCTGGAGGTTGAGCTGACTTGGGGAGCCAAATGGACAGCCAGAGCATCTGGAGATACGCCGCTAGCGGTGGATGCATTGTGGCCCAGCACTGACATGCCATCCACCCCCGAGAATTATGTATAAGTCTGAACAAATTGGCTCCTCTGGGGAGAAAAACACAAGTTCATCTGAAGGGTGGTGAGGGCACAGTTGGCAAAAACAGCCACTTAATTTTATGGGTTAGCTGTTTCTTCTGGTTTAAGTTGGTTCCTTTGAGCAATCGACAATTAACCCTTTCTTAGAAGGTTCTAGAAAATGAATATCTTATAGGGTCCATTGAGCATTCAACTCAGATCCACAGTCTGTTGTCTATAGGCTTCCTTGCAATAAACAAGACTCTCCCACAGTTGGTAATGACATTTGTGTAAATAGCTTATGTGAAGTTCATTAATTTGTCCAACACCCTTTTATGAGTTTTTTCCAGATGCAAAGTTTGGTTACGTTCTTTAAAGAACTTATTGTACTTGACTTTATCGTTATTAAGAGTGAAGAGGTAGGAAGAGCTGAAGACCTCAGACCTTGCCCTGGATCTGCTGAAATGTAAACTCTTGGCACTTCAGTGTCCTCTTGCAGAAAGAGGACATGGAGTTGTCTGCCTCACTGGGGTGCTGTGAGGGTCGCATGGATAATCTGGATGGAAGGGCGTTGTAAACTGTGAGGCGCTAAAGACGAGTAGGAGATTATCAAAGCTGGTTACGCTCCACTCAGATCCTCTCTCCTCCTTCTACACGTGAACTCTAAGTTTGCTCTCATGGTACAGGTGACCAGACCTGGAAGTGCAGCATCTTACTCCAGCTCCCTGTTTGCATTTTCATCCTCAAGCCAACCTACGATTAGACCAAGAGCTCAAGCTAAATGAGTCACAGACTGAACAGGCTTTGACAAGTGTGTGTGGGTGTGGGTGTGCACACAGACATGCACGTGTACTCCTGAATGCCAGGCATAATCACTCACTGGGGTCACTCTAATTAATGAGGTTTTAAAACTTGATGGACTCAGAAAATGTGCCTCCAAGACATCCAATCCAGGATCCTGCCTACTGCACTCATTTCCGTATAATCCTTCTTGCAGACGCTCAATCATGAGCTAGTATAGACGACTCTGAGGGTGTTACTCTGAGCCTGAGGGCTCCTTATGAGCCCAGTTTTTGGATTCTTGTGTATCTACTGCATTGGGGGTTTCTATGACTACCTCATTTCTTTCCTATGCATGATCTTTATGTTAGTCGGCGAAGGTTCACAGTCCCACACAAAGCTGGCTGCCTTAGCATACCAGCTGCTCCCTGGAACTTCCAGCATGCATCCTGCAGGACAGAACTCCTAAAAGAAAAGGATCCCTGCCTCAGGATGAATGTATCAGTTCTAGAGACAAAGGGGAAGAATCATAAAATCATGGAAATTTATTTTGGATTCTGACTGTAAAATTCCTCCATAGCTTCCTCTTCTTCTCTCTGTTAGGGAAAAGTGTTTTGGGAAAATGAACTTGAGTGGGAACTTAAGCAGGGAAGAGTGAGGCTTGGCTATGACTAACCTGACCAGACTGTTTCTACCAGGTCACTCTCTGGAGCCCCAACAGCACTCTGGCTGCAGCGTGGCCTGACCAGGCTGACATCTTTGATGGCTATTAAGAGAGATTCATGCCCTGAATGAGGCAACTTCAACACAGTTGCAGACCCAACACTCCCTGCTTATTCCTTATGCTGCTCCTGACGGTTGAGCCTCCAAGCTGCAGAAGCCACAGAACAGGCCAAGTGGTGAAGTCCGTAAAAAGGACATAGTTGAGCCATCTCAGGAAAACTAACCAAAGGTGAGTTCAAGATATGATGTTTATATTTTCTACTGACGTTTGCAACCAAAGGATTATAAATGGAAACCATATTTTAAAAAAATATATAAATTATTACTGGGAGAGCTATTAGCGTGTTTTCCCCCTCACCTCCAAAATTTGTCTCCATTTTATAGACCCTCAGCTATCCCAGACTCCCAGGTCAACCATCACCCCCAGCCAGTCTCCCTGTTCTCTGGGCATATGCACTGACCCATGCTAACCCTCTACACCGCCCTTTCCACTTGTCACCACCAGTAAAAGTACCACCTCAGAAATCTTCCTGCTCACTCACTCACTCACTCACAGAAACCCCATTCCAAGCCACCAAACTGGCTTCTGCATGGAGATTTTCAGTCCAGAAGTCTGATTTCTTTAAATCCCCCTTAGGCCCCTACCTTCCTCTTTCCTCAAATGACATTCTGTAACCCACCATTACAGTCACTGCCTAGCAACCTCCCCTCCCTCGCCCACCCCTCCCTTGCTCACCCAATTACACCGCAACCCAGACTAAAGCCACCCATCCGCCAACTCCATACCTCTACCTGAGTAGCAGACTCCCACTGCTGCAAAACTCTCAACTGTGCCAACAGGTCTCACACTGAATTCCTGAAACCACAAAACTCAGTGGGCTTTACCTGGACAGCCCACTATACTGCCATGGTATGCTCCACCTCTCTTGAATACAACAATCGAAAGCTATCTTTTCTGTCTTCAAACCACCCATTCCCCTCTCCTTGCTTCATTCCCAGATGAGTATCTTGCCTGATATTTTACTGGGAAAATAGAAGCAATTAGGAACTCTCCCATCCTCCTACCACCAAAACTCCCAATTTACCCTCATCTGTCACCAAACCCTTGCTTTTCCCTCCCATCAAAGTGGATGAAGTGTCCTGGCTGGTGTGGCTCAGTGGCCTGCGAACCAAAGGGTCACGGGTTCAACTCTCAATCAGGGTGCATGCCTGGGTTGCGGGCCAAGACCCCAGTTAGGGGTGAGCAAGAGGCAACCACGCATTGCTGTTTCTCTCCCTCTCTTTCTCCTTCTCTTCCCCTATCTCTAGAAATAAATAAGTAATAAATAAATAAGTACATAATTTTTATTGTAAAAAGTGGATGAAGTATGTCTGCTCCCAGCTAGTAGCAACTTCTCAAAGTCATTACTACTGCACTTACTACTCCTTCTCTCTACCTCCAAAGACAACCTCAAAGCCATTCGCTTACACCCACATATCTACCAGGTGAACTACCCTGATCTCATTGCACCCTGTCCTGGGCAAGGCCAAGACTAGGGAGCAAGAGAGGCACCTAGAGTACCTGTGAGTGTGTTCTTAAATGTCAAGCCCTCAATGGCTCTCCTGCCTCATGCCAGACGCGGTCCAGTCCCTGTGTTCTTCCAAGAGATTCTCTGGTCTCTTTTTATATCTTTTCCCAGACAATGGCAGACTTCCATGTCTCCTATAACATCCACCACAATTATAATTAAATAATTATTTGTTTGATGTCCATTTCTCCTACTAGAATATAAGCTCCCTGAGGGCAGGGAACGGATCTACCACATTCACTACTGCAACATCTCTCTGTTCCTCAGTTTCCCCATCTGTAAAGTGGAGGTAATTATGCACCCAATAAATGTTACATTTTATGATTAATAGTGTCCCTGGCATCTAGCAGTTCCTCAGCACATAGGAAGTACTTCATCAAAAATTGTTGAATAAATAAATGAAAGAGTAAGTCCAGGGCTGAGGTATGGATGGAGATTCAACAGGGTTGAGTACTTTTCTGAATGTAGTCAAATAGGAAAAGGTGATAATAGAATGGCCTAAGGATACCAGTCTTCCCCTTTTTTTGGTGGCTGGTGAAATGTACTCCATATCTTTTTCTCCCATATTTGTGGGTACCTTCATTCTGGTGCCCCTGGTGCCTATTATCAAGTCAGGTCCAACTCGCCCCTTCCTTCTCAGCCTAGGGAGGGCCATGCTGTGAAATCTTTGGCAAAACAAAATCATTAGTGCAGCTTTCCACTGACACAGTGGGAAAGGCTTACCACAGCCCTTTAGGGAAAGTGAAAGGCCTGAGACTTTTCTGCCTGTTACTACAACAGAGTGGTTACTAAAGAAACAGCCCCACCCCTTCCCTGCCCTTAAGGACCTACAGGCTCCTCCCAGGCCGGCACTACTTTACTATTTTTTTAATTTTAGTTTTATTTTTACAGATCCTGCTTCAGGTTTATTTGTACAAACAGCACAGGAGGACAGCAGCTCCATGGAGACAGCAGCCCAGGGGTTCACACCAGTCCTTCCATCCTCACAATGGCAGAGGCCTCTACTGTGGAGCCTTAGTGGGGCCTGGGCACCTTTGGGAGCCTGAGCCTGAGATGCAGCTGCAGTGGTGGCCTGGGGCTTGGTTTCAACTGTGACCTTGGACTTCAGCCAGTGGAGCCTGAGACCCTTGGTGATGCAGGCATAAGCACATCTCCCAAGCTTGTGGTGAACCATGTAGGCAAGTCAACTGAGCTTGTGGTTGACTGCTGCCCTTTGGGATCTTGAGCTTGGCCTCCTTGGGCTGCAGGAGGGCCTTGATGGCCTCTCCATGTGCACTCATGGCCTTGGTGTTGTTAAACCTGCATCTTCTTCAAGCTCTTCATGTGCTTCTTGGCAAAAACCATGTTCTTTGGGAACTTGGGATCCACCCACTTAAGAGATTCATATGTTTGTGGTTGGGGTTTCTTGATGCAGTTTCTGTGCCATTTTGGGGACTGGTTGTGCATAGTGTGGTTCTTGAACTTGGCCATATCTGCACTGAAGCCCACAGCTCCCGAGGCTCCTGGGACTGAAAGTGTCATCACTTTCTTGAATAGGCCCTGTAACTCTACCGCCATGCTCCTTCTTCTCCCTGGAGAAGAATAAAGAGAAAGTGCATGCTTACAGGTCACAGAGACCCAAGGAGACCCTGCAGGAAACCTCCAAGGCTCCTGTCCCTCGTGGCCACTGCCTCTCAGACCCAATCCTTCCCTGCACCCACCTCTCCATTTTCCTCCTCCTCAACCCCTTTTGCAAGCACAGCTGCCAGAAAATGCCAAGATGCAGGCTTTAGTTTAGCCCCACAGAGCTGTCATCGATTCCTGGACATTCAGCAGGAGAGGAGTAAGAGCTACAACTCGTTCATAGTACCAAACAGCAAGGGCAGTTGGAGGCAACTCCTTGACCTCTGCCTGCTATCTCCACCTCAGTCTGACAGCCTGGACTATGGGGCTTAAAGGAGGGGTATCATCACTGACACCAGATCCCTTGGCTGCACCTGCAATAACTGTTTTCTTTTGTTCCCCTTGCTCACTATTTCTCTGCCAAGCCCCCTCCCCTCCTTCCCTTCCTACGGTCATTGCAACTCTCTTCAGGTTTCCCATGGGGTCAAGCTGTCTAATATTTGTGTCTACCCCAAAGGGGCTACGGCCTTCCCTGTTCCCCTCTCTTGACGTATGGCCCAAAGCCAAATGGCTGCTGAGATGGGAGTGGGAAAAACAGGCCTGTGAGTCCCGGCTTTCTAAAACTGTCCCCTTGTCTGCCTCACTCTACCTACCCATCAGTCTTTGCTTCAAGGCGACCTGGCTGCAGACCATCAGTCGAGGCAGATGCCTCCTTTCCTCAGCTCCCCAAGGAGGACCTGTGACTTTGTTACGAAAGGAAGTTCTTTTCACAAAACATGTTCCAAATAGAAAGCTCTTTAAATATTTATCTTAAAATAGGAATTAATAAGAAAACATAGATTCCTTCCAAATCAGCCTTTCCTTTTTATTATTCTGAAGGGTCACTTCTGAGCAAAAGGAATAGGATCTTTTCATTGGGAGCAATTCCTAAATGACTTGATTGCAAATGACAGAAATATATATTTTTTTCTCATCAGAAATTCAATGTTGCTTTAAGTAGACATTGAAAACTCATAATAATGGTGGTGCTCCTTGTCTTTCTGTCTTTTACAACGGGCCCTTGCTTGTGTGCTGAGCTTTGGGCAGAAAAAAAAATCCATTATTGCTCCAAGCACCCTGGCTGAGTTGTTTCACCCTGTGATGGAGTGAACGGCAACAGTGAGGTGAGGCACGGTGGTAAGGGTAGTTAGTTCCTTGCCCACTTCTTAGCTGTGTGATCTCAGACAGGTTACTGCTCCTCTCTGAGCCACAGTGTCCTCATTTTTACAACGAGGATACTACTGCCTTTCCTTACACCATTATTGTTAAGAACCACATTGAGATAATTTATGGGAAGCCCCTGCCACAGTGTCTGACACATAGGTAATCAGTGAATAGGAGTTACAGCAAAAGATTCAGAAAGGTGGCCTGTATACAGGTTCAGTCTGGGGGTGTGGAGGGAGGTTGGGGAAGAACTGCTTGCCACTCAAGGCACTAGCCTCCTTAATACATAATTGCTCAGTAGGTCCATCCTGTTCTGACCTCCCATCTTTAATATCTGAAGAGGTTCGCTTACTGTGTTAGGATAAGTACTGCTCTGACGAGGGATGTCTGAACCCATAAGACAGGATGGAAACTATACATAATTTATTTTCGTAACTAAATATTGAGTTAACTAAAAATTGTGGTTAACTGAAAATGGGTAGTGGGTAGTCCTCCAGGGATTTTCCCCCCTCTTCTTCAGTAAAGAAGCTGTTGAGTCACAGTTGAGCAAATCATCAGGGCCACGCCTTGCTATGAGGGTGTAAGCCAGGGATGCTCCTCCCATGGGGGGAAAAACGCCTTCTATTTGAGTACGGAAACTGCTGCTTTTGTGGCATGCAAAGGTCCAAGGAGACTTGCATTATTTATATAAGAATCCCAGGAGTACCCTGGAAGAAAAGGGACTGATGGTATGTCACCACCGCCAACCATGGCCCACGTCAGCACTAGCCATCACCACTACCAATACTCCCATTTCTACCAGCAACCACAATCACTACCCCCTCCACCTCCACCATCGCCTCCTGTACTTACATCACATCGCCTACCACGACTATCACCAGCATACTACACACCCTCCCAACCATCACACCACCATCAGCACTACCCCACCACTGATCATAACTGCCCCACCTCTACCTCCACCACCACCACCTCCATTACACTGTTCATCACCAGCATCATCACCAGCACTCTACCTCCTAAAATTCCGATCTTCAAGTTTGGAAAGGGGATCTTGGCCTAAGCCCATTGGCCCAAACCCCTAAAATAAAGGAGAGAGAAAGAGAGAGAGGGAGAGAGAGAGAGGACTATAGAATGGCTATGACCCTCGGAGGCGAGAGGGGAACGGCAGTGGTAGTTTTGTCCTTTTGGGACCGTGGGTCTTAGGATCTACTTATACCCTGGTAATGAGCAGTGCATGTGTACGGAAAGAAAACAACACTGGTCTTTTGGAGCTCAGACTCGTTAAGTCTTGGGGAGCCCTTTTGACAGAGAAAATGGGAGGTTTGCTCCTTCTTAAAGGACAACTGGGTCCATCCGTCTTAAGCCAACCAGTTTATTAGGCAAATAGACTCCAAAAACAGTTCCAACTCCACCCTCTTAAGACAGTCAGTCACCAAAGGCAATTGAAGGATGATGTAATCGAGTAGGCAGCTGGCCCCTGTGACGGCCAGCTTTGTGGGTAGTTAGATGCAAAGTCTTGGCTTTCTGATATCCCTGGTTAATGGACAAGGCCCAAGCATTTCTGTTTAGGGCCTACGGAGGCATGTTAATCCTATCTCAAATAATAAAAACAGAGACAGAAAGACAAAGTCAGGAAAAGAAAAATGCAATTTCTCTACCATGTTCTGGTATGAATTCGCCACTGCTACTAACTGAGAATCAAAAGACTCCTCATTGGAGAGTGGGCAAGGATGTTTGTTGCCTGGTCCAATCTTTGTGCTTCTTTTCTCAGTTCGTTCTGCAATCCTCTCCCCCTTTGTGTATAATGCACTTTCTTGAATAGAAGTGCCCTGTATATTTTGGCTTTTTCACTGAGATTGTACAGGGTTCCCACTCTCTTCAACTTCAATTCCTCATGGTTCTGACCTAAAGGTAGAGCTTAATAAGTTGTGTTCATAGCTTTAATCCCACCTTTGCTATTGGATCATTAAGGGAGTTGGCCCTCCTTCCCAAGTGGGCTGTGAAAGGTCTGCTCTGTGGTTTACTGGGAATTGCCTTGTACTGCCTGAGCTGCTCCACAGTCTGCCTCTCCGCTGCCTCTATCCGCTTTGCAGGAGGGCAAGGAGATTGTAAAGCCTGCCTTGCTTATTGGATGGCAAGAGATATAAGCAGCCCCAAAAGGACTCTCCTGAGCCATCATCAGCGCCGGCAGTTCAGTTGATGTACTGACAGTGCCACCCCCTCCTCGCCCTGCAGCTACCCTGTCTGAGGTTTTATTTTCATGTTTTTGTTACGTAACTATTTCATGTCCACTTCTGTGCAAACTCCCTAGGGCAGTTCTTCAGCCCACACTCTGCTCAGCTCAGCTGGGACTCAAGAATTCAGCCTGGAATCCTGAATTCAACCCAAAACCCCTCAAGGGCAGCTGCCTCTGTGAGTACAAAGTGACATAAAAAGTCCCAGGTTGGCTGTGTCCCTAAGGCCTCCAGCTGCCTGCACCTACATGTTAGGCCGAAGCTTGAAGAGTCTTTAGTTTATGAAACACTCAGTCCCTGATATCAAAACCACCAACTTCAAGTCATAAACATGGTAGTTTTGGATTGGGTCATTTTGTTTTTAACGTTATCCACCTCAGCAAGAATCTCTGTTGTGTTCATGTGAATTTTATGTGCAATATGCGAATGTGTACTACAATTGCAAAATTTTTATTTTGTGGCAAAAAGCCCTGAGGATCTCTTGAAGAAAACCACAAACAAGCACAAGAGAAATAATACAGCAATGATAAGAACCCTGAGCTGTCCATGCAATGAAATGAAAGGAAACCAGTTCTAACGTGTCCCATTCTAGTTCCAGCTAAGTCCTCCCCAGAGAACTGAGATAGTGTGTGTGTGTGCATCTCAATGTGTGTGGGGGGGGGGGTGGGAAATGTGTGTGGGAGTATAAGTCATGTGAGTGTAAGCATAAGTGTAAGTGTGAATATGTGAGTGTGGATGTGCATATATGAGTGTGTGAGCAAAAATGTAATTGTGTGAGTGTAACTGTGAGTGTATTTGTGTATGAGTGTGTAAGTGCACATTGGTATGCATGTGAGCAAAAGTGTGTATGCATATAGGTTGTCTGAGTGTGAATGTGAGTGCATGAGTGTAAGTTGGATGTGTAGTTCTGAGTGTGTGTGAGTGTAAGTTGTATGAGTATGAATGTGAGCGTAAGTTGGATGTAAATATGAGTGTACATGTAAATTGTGTGAGAGTGTGCATTTACTGTGAAGGAGTATCCCAAGATGCAACTTTATAGGATCTTGACTTTAAAATCAATCCATTTTGAACACAAACGCCAGCTTGCCTAGCCCTGGTGAGGCCATCTTGGGAAATAGTAGTGGCTAGAATGACCACATGTTCCAGTTTGTCCCAGTCGCAACTCTGTTATTTGGCATAACTACCATCATTTTGCAACCATATTGACATTGTGGTTGAGTTTGGAACACACCTTGAGAGCATAGCACGATGACTTTTTACACAGGCACACACCCAGGTAACTATCCTCCAGATCAAATAGACACCATTTCTGGCACAGCCCTCCCCTCTTCACTCTGAAAAATATCTTGGTTTGGAAGATAAACTCTTCAGTCACCCCATGAAAGTCTTGCCAGGGTTTCTCCTCAGCCTACCTGAAAAAGGGTGGATTTCATTGCCCATTAACATTATACCATCTTCTGGTTTTGCATAATGTTTTATACATGCTGGAGAGTCAAAGTAAATGTGTTGCAGCTGTTTGGAAACCAGGGAGAGTTAAATTACATCGGCTTGATTTGATGGGCTCTGAGGATGTGTGGATTCTGGAAGGTGGAAATTATTAGAACAAACACCTTCATGGAAATCGCCATTAATCCAAACGTCTGAACTTCCCTTTACCCCACCTCCACCAGTCAGGCCCTGCCCTGCCAAACTTTCCTTTCATTAAAGAAATGAGTCATCCCCATTGGGAATCGTAGAGGAACTGTGAGAAAGTGTATGGAATCTGCAGTTGGCCAGGGTTGGCCTTGCACCTCGACTGCACCGTTAGCTAGCTCTGTGTCTTTGGGTTAGTTAAGTTCTCTAGGCCTCAATTTTCTAATCAGTAAAAGGAACATGATTTACTTTGCAGAGTTGAGCTCAAAATTAGATTTAATGGACATAAGGTACTTGGTACATGGGCATCAAATACATGATAACTAATATTCAAGTCAGATTTAAAGATCAGAATAAAAGCAAGGTATAGTAGCTTAGTTTTCCAAAAATGGCCACAGCAATATTTCCAGTCCCATTAATTCTTCTAGAACTTTGCCATTCCTCATCAGGAGGCAGAGTCTTGCCCCCAACCACCAGCTTGAACTTGGCAGGATTCTGTGACCACTTTAATGAATAAAATGTTGTAGAGAAGCAATGCCACATGACTTCCAGGGATATGACACGTGACAACACAGATTCTGCTCAGCTCTCTCTCTCCAGATGCACTTCCACCCCACCCTTAGGAACCCAGCCACCGTGCTGAGAGGAAGCCCAAACTCACCCACATAGAGAGACTATATGGAAAGGCCCATATGAGAAGGAAATGAGACCTCCCAGGCAATAGCCATTATCAACCACAGACTTATAAGTGAACAAGCTTAGGATGATCCTAACCCTCAGCCATTGAGTCTTCCAACTGAGGGCCCAGAAATTGTGAAACGAATACAAGTCATCCCTGCTCTGCCCTGTCCGAATTCCTGGCCCATGAATCTGTGAGCATAATAAATGGTTATTTCAGCTTCTAAGTTTGGGGACAATTTGTTATATAGTCATGGTAACTGGAACCCAGTGTAATCAGGGTTTTGTGGATGAGGTGGACAGTTCTCACATACGTCTCCATCAGGCAGAGCGAATGGGAGCACAGCTCTCAGCTTTGGCCCATCTAAACCCCAAAGCTGGAGAGTCTGTTATATACATTTGTCCTGTGGCTTGTGACTGGAACCTGGTGTCCACGTTCGTGCTCACAGAATGAACTGGTTCTCTTACTCAAACCTAAGCGATCTCTTATATCCACACTCATAGAGACCTGTGTGTTCTTTAACACTAACCATTTATTAGCCTGTGGGAAACAGAACCATATAATGCAACTATATTATAACCAACACGCCTGAGGTTACATATGCAAATTGGCTATCTTCTTCAAACAGCGATTGTGAAAGCTTTAGTCCTACTTTTTTATTTTCTGTGTCACAAAGACGGAAACTTCATCCAGTGCCGTGAATGCATCTGGGAAAGGAGGGTTTTGGCAGACAAGCAAGGCCTCCAGTGACAGCCAATGGCCATCGGGAAAATCAGACCAGAAAGTGGGGCGACAGAAAAACCCACTGGCCCAAAGCAAGAAAAATGGGCTCAATGAACAGACTGTGTGCAAAGAACCCAGCCACGTCCTGGAGCCTGTCACACGGTCACGGCAAAGAAGCTAGTATAACATCACGGGGAGAGCATGGGGTTGGATCAAACAAATCTGGCTTCAAATCTGCCTTCTCTACATACTGACAGCGTGACCTTGGGTAAGTTTCTTCATGCCTCAGTTTTGTTACCTGTAAAAATAGTCCCTGACTGTGGCAGAGGCAGCTAGTTGTCTACCAAAGATACGCATTTCTCTTGCGTAGCGCAGTAATGGCTGGGAAGCAGCTGTCCAGCATCTGTTGGACCATGTGACCAGGTGGACCAATGGAATGTGAGCAGAGATCGGATGTGTCACTACCAGGCTGGGGTGAGTAAGCATCCAGTGTGCCTTGCCCACACTGTCGTCTACTTTTATGGTGACCTTGAAGGCCTCAAGTTGAAGATGATGACTTCACAAGATACTGTAAAACTGGACCCTTGTGTGACCACTTGGAAGAGAGCCACTCAACTAGGAACATGCACATTGGACTTTGTGTGAGTGGGAAATAAACTTTTCCTAGGTTAGGACACTGAAAATAGGGGCAGTTTGTTAGAGTAGCTAGCCCATCCTAACTCATGCACCGTCGTAGAGAACTGTGTGATACACAATTGTAGATAATTATAGAGAGCTGTTTGCCATCTGTCTTCCCCATTTGGCTAATGCTCCTTGAGGGCAGGGACCGGGCCCTACTGACCGACAGGGCCTTACACTGCGTGAGGTACACACCAAGCAGTGAGTAAATTTGAGTTGATTATCTACAGCTTGATTAGGAGAAGAGAATTAGAATCTGGACACTTCAGCAACAGAAGAAAGAAAAGGTTAATGTTGAAAAAGAATATTATATTAATACTTTATTACCAAATACAGTCATTTAAACACTCGTCAAAAGTACCCAAAACAAGAAACAAACAAACAAACAGAAACCCCGCCTAGAAGTAAAGTCATCACGTGCCAGCTTGGAATTTTTATGCCAAAAGGGACCAAAGAACTGAGTATTCCCATTAGAAAGTTTTGGGAACCAAAGTTTACTATTAGATTTGCTTCAGTTCCACAAAGCTCGTACAAGTTAATTAAGTGGTTGGCCTAATCACTGGTTCATGTTTCTGGCAGACGAAGTGGAATAATCCAGGGGAGGAAATAATGGTGCGAATGCAAACTTGGTAGCAACACCTGAAAAGAACTCGTTATCAGTAACATCTGAGCTTTCTCTCTGAATATCAATGTGAACACCGAAACTTGCATTTATGCAGCACTTTTCTTTTCATTGCTCCCAGTGTGTTCTCACAACAATTCTAAGAGTTGGGCATATTTTACTGTCATCACTTCACAGATGGAAAATCCATAAAATAAAAAGAGTTGTAATTTGGCCAACTCTCATGGCTTGTGCGAGAATCAGAAGCCAGGTCCCCTGACTCTCCGCACAGGACGGTTTCTCCAGCAGACCTCCCAGGATGATTTGTGTTTGATGTGGATGATAGCCCAGTAGGCACCAAATCAAACAAATCATTTTTGAGCCCAGTCTGGGTACAGTCTCATGCTTGGGTGTCTGACAGAATAAAAAGTAAACTAATCCACAACCAGTCCCACAATCCAACAACAGCCCAGCTAGGGAGAAAATCATTTAAATAAGTGAAGAGTTTAAAAATAAGTAAAAGGTTAAAGTAGCAATTTCTCTCCATAACAGAAGAGAAGGGGTAAGACAGCATGTCCAAGGTGTGTGGTGGCCATTCAGAGGAGGGAAGAGTACACAGGGCTGGAATACCACAAAGTCTGGATGGAGGAATTGGAATTGCAGGAAGGGGTAAAATTATGTAATTGAAATTGTCCTATCTGCTCAGCATCCTTCCCTGGTTCTTCTGGAAACATTCCCCGCTTTCTTTGGAGAATTGTTCATTTGCTTATTCCATTCATCTGAGGTTGATTCTAGATGAGGCTGTCAATGATAGAATCTTGCACCTAACCCTAAACCCTGACCCACTGGAGTGGGTATGGTACCCAATTCTAGCCTGTTACAATTTTTATTTTTTAAATTGAAACTAAGAGAAGGAAACAGTTCTGCTTGCATGAGATGGGAGGTGGAGCTGAGGCCATGGGTCCTGCTCTGTGGAGGAGATTGGACGGAGAAAGGCAGCTGAGATCAGAGACAGGGTAAGAGAGTACCGAGGGCATCAGGAACATGGTTACAGCGATCTCTGAAGCTCAGCAGAACCCTGTCCTCCCCGCAGGTCATTGTTATGTTGTGTCAATCTTTACCTCCTTCTTCCAGGGGTGGCCATGTAGGGCTCATGTCACTTGCAAACATAGGCTTGACCATAGGAACGGGGGAGAGGAAAGGGGAAGCTGCCCTCCCTTCTGCAGAAGCTACTAAAGGAGCCCACAAGGGAAGTGAGGAGGCGCAACACTTCCGTGGGAACAGTGAAGACACCAGTGTTTCCGGAGCTGAGGACTGGCATAAAAGGAGAGCGGAATACTGGGTCTGAGCACGATGAGTTGGAGACCACAGCAGAAGATGCCCGTGGAGACACTGAGCAGGCAAGCAGGGTGTGGAAGTGCTCTCCAGAGAGGAATTGTGGCTGATGCAACTATAGCGAAAAGAGCACTGCACTCAGTCTGAAAGACTCCAGTGAGAAAGGGTTTTCTACGGCTTAACGCAGCCCATGAATTAAAGAGAATATTGTTAATTTGGGAGCCACCTACATGGAGATAACAGTGGAAGTCACAGATGCAGAAAATTCTCAAGGAAAAGAAGAGAAAAAGCTCTTGGATAAATGCTCACAATTAATCAAAGGCAATAAGAGCATCAGGAATTTAAAAACTCAGGGTCACAAAAACCAGGTAAGCAAAGAGATTAAAGAAAGAGAGGTTGAGCAGTGGTAAAAAGAAACAAAGAAGCCAGTACGACGGATGATGAGAAAGTCTATGGAAGTGGAGTTTGAGAAGCAGGAAGTTATTGGGGAATGAACTTGGATGTGGCAGAATGTCAGCTCTAGGATGGAGAGAAGTTCTAGGTAAGGCAATGAGAGCTGCTGGTATGCCCTCACACTCCCGGAACTTTCCGGTGGACTCCTGCTGGCCTCCCAGTGTGGAATCTGCATCTCTGTGCCCTCGGAATGTTTCCCCAGAACCAGAGAGCGCCCCTCTGCCCATGAGGCAAGCCAGAAAGAATAGGGAATTAACAGCCCCCGGGAGCAGCCCTTTGACTTAAGAGTTGGTGTATCAATTCCCCAGCTCTCTTGCCACGCCCCTGAGGTGGGGCAATTCTAAAGCATGGAGTTTGCACCATTTCTCAGAGTTTCCCCCCCTAGATTAAGCTCTCGGTGCCCACTGTGGTACCCGGCTTCACAGTACACTAATGAAGCTGTGTTCCTTTCCTTGACTTACTTCCCTACTCTCCTAGCCGTGTGTTCGCTGCACTTCCCAAATAAGCCACTAACGCATGAACCCTTCGCCCCTGTGTGCTTCTGAGGGAAACCAAGCTAAGACAGGTGACCCAATGTATGGCCCAAACTAGGACACTTGTGAGAATCAAAACGGGAGGGGCCACTGTTAATAATTATGCCAGGACAAACGACAGGACTTTGCATACTGGGGGGTATGGCCTCCATCGTTACATGCCTCTCTTTTCAGAAGATGGACTGGGACCAGAGGACAAAGAAGCACAATTCAAAAACCAATGTCTTGTAATACCAGAGAGTGAAGATGTGCAGACAGCAAAGATGCCTTTTATTGACTAAGCGTTTGTGCCCTACGCCGCATTACCCGGAGGGCACCAGAAAGGCGTATGTCAGCTCAAGAGTGGGAAAATATCTCAGGAGAAGAATGGGCCATACAAAATAGGTCAGTGTCCGGCCCCAGGAAAGGAGGCTTGTGCATTCATGTGATTCAGGACTCCAACACCGAGAGCACTCCTGTCAATAAGATGCTTATCTTAAGGGCACTACCTCGCTTCCTCTTGCCTTCCATTAGTGAGGTCAGTGTGCTCCCCTCTGCAGCTGGGCAGAGACAAAGCTCCTGAGACAGCACATTCACTTCCTCTCTGTGGGGCCCTGCAGCCCTAAGGACAGCTCTGGACACCTGGATTCCTCAACATCCAAGGCCTTTCCACTTCAGATGCTTCCACATCTATTATTTTATCATCTCTCCTCTTAAAATAAAAAAGATTTTTCTCTGCAAGGAAATCTTTCAAGAAATCTGCTCCTTGTCGTTGTGCACTTGAAGTGGAGCTGCCGCTGAGGGGAAGAGTGTTCTGGACGTGGAGGTGCTGAAGCAGGACAGGCACTAACATTTTCCCCTTCCCTGTGCGCCTATCAACCTGCATCCTGGATTCAAAAGGGTGGTTTGTGTGTGAGGCCAGTGGTGTGGGTAATGTGCCTCAGATGGGGGAGGGCCTCGGCTCTCCAGCGCCCGCTGTTCAGCTGGCCTGTGGGACGCCTCATCCCTCTGACTGCCTGCTTTTGACATTCTGGCTTACAGCTGCCTCTCTTGAATTTGGATTTGACATGTAAATAGACGCAATAGAGTGCTCTGCTAAACACCTTCTACATATGAACTGACTTCATCCTCACAACTCTATGAAGTAAATCCTGTTATTAACCCTGCGTACAAGTGAGAACTGAGATCCAGAGAGGCCAAGTAGTTTGCCCGAGTTCTTGTAGACAGTCAAGTTTGCAGCTCGAGCACCGGAAAACAAGAGCCTGTGGGATACTCCACTGAAATTACAGGTAAAGCCAAGCTAGCCGGCAGGGTTGGTAGAGGAAGGAACTGTTCTGATGGGCCTTGGTGACGCAGAGTTCTCATTAGCTAATGGACTGTAGCTATACTAAGACCTTGAGGCCTGGGGGTATGCTCTCCCATGGACGGCCCAAGGGAGAGTTTATCAGGAAAACAAACTGTACTTCTTATTCTCCAAAGCCAGCTCCTTCCTCTCAGCTTTGCAGTGGGTTTTATCTCCTGTTCAAAGCCACCCCTTTAAACTTTATCCATGTATCACAGGCCAAATTCATCACCCCCTCAGGAAAGACCCTTCCCCCTCCCACTGCCCCTAGAGCTTACACTCCCGTGTCTTCGTCTGCCTGGCATTTGCACAGAACTTTTCTCATCCCCCATCATGGAGGACAGTAGGCGAGTGGACATGGGTGTCTCTCAGCTAGACCAGCGACAGATGAACTGGGTTTTCTTACAGGTGTCTTGGGAGTGTCGCATCCATATTCAAAGGGCTGCTTGCTGACCCAAGCTACTTGATGTTCTTCAAACAAACTCACAAAATTCCCTGCCTCAGCATCTCTGCTCCTGCTGTTCTCTTACCTACGAGTGACCCATCTCTGAATGTCCAAACTCTATCCATTTGTTAAGGCACAATAATACCATGTAGACACTGCCTGATGCCTTCACTAACTATCCCCCCCACCATGCCCCCACCAATGGAAGTGCTCTGAACCTCTTCTGAACCTCAGTAGGCATTTTGTCAGTACCCCTCGTAAGTCATGCATGTGCTGTGTGCTTTTCAGATATGTATATTTATGCTCATATTTCCTTTTGAAGTTTTTCATCAAAGGCCGAGTCACAGTAATTCAACTGTGCATCTTCAAATTTGCTTAGTAGAGAGCCTGGCATGTAGGGTGTTTTTGAATGAGAAAGGAGGGCATACTTATGCAGACAGGAGAAAAGGGCAATATCCGGTTAGGAAAACTTTGGGAATTGCAAATAACATGTTTGCCGAAGAGATGATGTACTTGAAGCATCAAATAAAATAATACTTATATTCCAGCTTATTCCAACTCTTTCTCCTCCCCTAGCTGGCTTCCCTTTCTTCCTTGTAGACACTCTGGACAGCATCAATAATTTCTGTGCCAAAAATCCCAACTTCAGACTCTTTTCTAGGGACTCCAACCTAAAACCAAAGGACACTGGGAAACCCACAGGACTAAGAGAAGACAGGACCGATGGCAGCCAAGGGGGTGGGGGGCATCTCTGGAAAAGGAGCTCAGAGATGATCTATAGCTGCAACTGTTTTCAAGATATTTTCCCCTGTCTGTTGAAGATTCAGTTTCCAAACAAATGGGGGAGGGGGCTGTCTAACCAGCTTATTCTGGGTCACATGCCAGCCTTAGCACAGGGGAGGACAGGGCATCTCTTTCAACTGTCCTACCAAATTCCAGTTTCTCTGAAGTTACAAATACTGTCTCATTCAATCCTTAAGACAGGCTGTGAGGTAAGTGCTGTATCTGTCATACAAACAAAAAAATAAAGACAAAATTCAGAAAAGGCCAAGGAGCTAGCCTGGCCCCCAAACTTCTTGTTTCAAAGACCCTACTTTGTGGGGTTGACTCCCCAACATCCATTCCAGCCCCACGTGGTTAGTAAGCCCATCATGGCAATTCCATGGCAGTTATTGGCTTAGGAATGGGCATGTGTTCATATCCTGACCAATGAGACATAAGGGGAATTTTCCTGGACCTTCTGAGAAATATCTCTTTGCTCCTCAAAAAGAGACCAAAGAAGAAACAACCCCCGACTCTTCCCCTGGACATTGTTAAGCCTGTGTCCTACAAACAAAGCTTCCTCAGCTGTCTTACTCACCCCTGTGGCTTATGCCAGCACAGGAGGTAGCTGAAGCAAAAGAATCACAGAGAAAAGGAGCCACCCTGGAGCCTGCCAGACCTCGGGTGTCTTTGTTGTATGATAAAATAAAGTTCCCCCATTGATTAAGACCGAGCTCAAGCTGAGGATTTCTGTGATGTTTAGCCAAAAGCATTATAACTGAAACACTCACTACTCTGGGCTGAAAAAAATGCCAATGGGATGAGGACAGTTTCAAAGATTAGTCCCAGGAAAATTCATAATTTTGAGAATCACCATTAACTAGCTGTGTTACCTTGGACAAGTTATCTAGCCTCTCGGAATCAGTTTCTTCATATGTGAAATAGAGATAAAACTTGTATCTATACCATTAAAGAGGATCAAGCAGTTAAAACAAACAGCCTGCCACCTGGCACATAGTAAATGCCCACTAATAGCTGGCTGTTAGATATACTCTTGGAAGAAAAGTTGAAATAGAATCAGAAGGTGAATATCTATTGCTTTTATGAAGTTCCTGAACATTTTACAATTTTTTCTTCACTCCCCCCCCACATCATTTCTGATATCCTAACTCAGCCATCACATCATCTCCTGTCAAGTGGCATAATTCTGCCAGTGCATCCCCTTACAAGGTTGCCCATATTTAAACTGTGAGCCTCTAAAAGGCAAAGATTCCTCCTGTTCCTTTTGTTTGAATAGCCTCCAGCATGATTCCAGGAATATGTGGACACTTAATATATTCTTAGCTCAGTGGTTTATAACCACGGGTCAAAAATCAAATTCAAATGCAGTGGTTCTTAAACATTTTTGGGTCATGAACCCTTTTTGAGAATCAAATGAATATTGTGGACTAACTCCCAGACAAAAGCCCAGCCAAGCAAAATGACCATACACTGGATCCCTCCCCTTCCCTCAGGCATAAGACTCCCTGCATTAAAATCTTTAAAATAAACCAAAGAGAAGAGTTAATAAACATCATCAGATGCCAGAGGCTGCACAAAATACATCTCGTTTAATCTTTAGAAAAATGCCAAGGTCAAGAGACCACTCTCACCTTTTGTGTAAGTTCAGAGGTCTTACACAAAAGACCTCTTAGGTATCATGTGCAGCTGAGTAGTTTCACCATCCTGGCTCATAAGCCCCACTCCGTTCCCTCATGGGTCGGCCATAAATCACCAAGCAAACTCATGGGCAAGAGCAAGATTTTCACGTCGGTTCTGCCATCAAGGAAACGGAGGCATTCTGAGCAGAAGGCTTCATGGGACGTAAAGACGGTAAAATAAGGTCAACCCAGGCCACCTGGGCCCGAGGAAGCCTTCCTTCCTGGGCTCCCTCCTTCCTTCATTCAGTCAGACATCTGAGCGTTGCAGTGTGCCGGGCACTGCTGCACACAACAGTATAGAAAGGACCCAGGGGGACCCATGGCAAGTAGAGCTGGGTTTGGATTCCAGATCCGTCAGTTAGTTGCTGGATAACCTGGTGGAAGCTACTGAATTCCCTGAGCCTCAGTTTCCTTATCTGTCTCTTCATTGGGGGTGGCCCTGCAGATCAAGTGGGCCTGTGCCAGAACAGCCTGCCCGGGGCCTACACGGAGTGAGGACTGGACAGAAGTCACTTACAGACAGATTTGATCTATTTTACGTTGTCAAAGGAGATACCCTTAGAGAAAAAAAATAAAGTCCTGTCCAGAAAAGGAGCCCAGTAAAAAGATCAGACCAGAGGCCTTCTCTAACGTAGGGAACATTAACTTCTTCTTCTCTCCAGACCACTCAGCTGACACTCCTCTTTGTTTTCATGCTGAAAGGGGAAAAATATTTTCCTGGCAGTTGGAAGTGGAGTTTTTCCATTAATCTTCCCTTTGCATGTTGTTTCACCAAGATCCAAGGTGACATAAAACAAACCCCAGAATTTCGCACCAAGGAGGATGGAAAAATACACCTTGCCAGGGCTGAGCACAGCTGTCTCCCAGCAAAGGGACAAGGGACTGTCTTTTCAGCACCCCCCACAGCTGTCCCCAAGAGCACACGCAAAAGCAGCTTCCCATATTTGAATGCAGTCCTGAAAGAGTGCTTTAAAAATTTCTGGACATTCAAATAGACATGACATGCCTAAGAAACACGCAGGTTGCCATAGGTGGCCAGCCAACCACACGAACTGTCTTCTGCCCCCAAAGCCTCCATCAAGGGCTAGACCTCAGTTTTTATATTCTGGGGCTTATCAGTTTTCTTCCAGCCATGATGGATGATCTGTGAAATGAATTCCTTCAGTGGGCCCCAAATGATGTCCTCTCCAGATATGGGCACTCGGATGTGGAATAGATCCCCTCCACGCTGATAGAACAAAACAAACAGGGCAAGCAGAGCCAAGCTTGACCAGATGGCCCAGAATCTCGTCAGGATTGACTAGAATGTAGCTTGAACTAGTCCCAGTGTTTGGCAGGAAACCAGCCTCTTTGATCAATGGGATGGTTTTGTCACTGAATACCTAAGCTACTGACTGTGCCAACTGGCCTTTCACACCAGGGTGGAGCTTGGGGTTGGGAGGGTCAGTCTGTCATCTGGATGTAAGCATCTTGGCCCTGGACACTGTTCCTGCTGTTCCGAGGCTGCTGGGCCTGTGGAGGGAAGAAGGGGGAGGGAGATGCACCTACCCTGTGTTTTTCCCTCGGAGGGCATGAGGCACCCGGGGACTTGTTCTTATCCAGGCTCTACAGCCCGTGGCTGGGGGCGGCAGAGGGGGAAGGGCAGATAGCACCCCAGTCTTGATCTAGTCCTTCTCTAAGCCCCTCTCCCAAGCCCCTTCCAAAATAACTCCTCCCTTTCCCTCCTTCAGCCAAAGAACAAAGGCCTTTGTGCATACTGACTCAGGGATAGGCCCCCAGGAAGTCACCACCTACCAGACTTTGAATGCCAGTGTGAGCTCACATGAGTCACCCTGTTGTCGCTGAGCCCCTAGGGCCTACCCGCTGCCTAGCACATTTGGGAGCACAGCTAACATTTACACTGATGCCGTCACGGGCCTCTTCCCATTTAACCTTCACTCCAATGCTAAGAGGATGAGGAGGAAAACACAGCAGGAGGTTGAGTAACACCTTCAAGGTCACCCAGCTGAACAGCAAGGGCAGGATTTGAACTCACCCCAGCTGAATTCTTTACCACCAGGCTCTGCTGCCTCCCCCTGGTTGGATGAGCATATGGCCCTTCTGAGATGCAGTTTTCTCGTCTGTAAAATGGGTCATCCTGGTGTTTGCCTGGTTAATGTTGGTAAAGAGCCTCTCTATGTTTGGCATATAAGGCCTTTTCCTCCAGTTAAGTAAGTACATGAGAAGGGATGGAAGACACATGTGGAGGAAGGAAATTTTCAGGATAGTCAAGTGTCGTGAGGATGTAAAGTACAGCATAGGGAATATAGCAAATAATATTGTAATAATTTTGCATGGTGCCGGGTGAGTACTAGACTTACCAGGAGATCGCTTCATAAATTACATTAATTTCTGACCACTATGCTGTATCCCGGAAACTAATGTAATATTTAATGTTAACTGTAATTGAAAAAAAATTTTAATTAAAAAAATTATTTTTTCTGCCCAGACATACCTGTCCTTTTCAAACATTTTTTTAGTCCCTTTCACTGCTTACCTCCCTTTCCTGCCTAGATCTTACTCTCCCACCAAAGAGGGAAACACATGAGATATTAGTCCTACTGATGGAGTGTTGGAGAATTACGCTGCTTATGAGGTTTGAGGCATTTATATCTTTAAAGGGCCAAAAGGAAAGGAATACTTGATCTAAAGGGTATAATTACTTGTGGTGGGACTGGAGGCACTGAGGCAGGTGGTATTCTGCCATGCAGGTGACTGATTCACAAATTAGTCCTCAGCAGTCAGAAACCAGAGGCATCGCTGACCAAGAACCAGCAATGGCCCGTCTGTGAGCAGTGCAGGTCCAGGTAGAAATGCGGGCAAAAGAAGGGTTGACTCTGTTTTGCAAAGTCACCTACTCCCAGTCAATGAAGATTCCAGAGAGGGGAGAGTGAAGAGGGGCCCATCCTGGGCCGTGAAGCAGAGGACTTGAGTTCAAGTTCTCCGTGCTTAGTCCAGGCCTGGCCGCAAGCCCAACACTTGCTCCACTTACCACTCTTCACACAATGTAGCACAAACATCTCCTATCCAACCCCATTTCACCCAAACCTACCTCTCCTCTTTAATTGTTCCTCCCAACCCTACTGTCACCCGGAGACAGACAGATGTGAAAGCCCTGGAGTCACCACTGGCTCTTCCCAGCCCTTCGCCTCCCCACCTTTTATCCATAAGGTCTCTATCAGACACCATCCAGTCACCCATTCACTCAGCAAACCTGCAATGAGGCTCGACCGCAGTCGTGAGTGAGACTGGTGTGACCCTGCCTCGTGACACCTGCATGCCCTGGCCCTGTTCTGGTTCCCCTTGATTGAGGTCTCCTGCCCTGCATCTCTCTCTCTCCCTTCTCACCTGTCTCTGCAGCTGCCAGAAGAATCTTTCTAAAGAAACGCTTTGATCGTATTACTCGCTCCCTCCCTCTTAGTCCCAACATTGCCATCCCTGAAAACTCGGAAGGATAGCATCCTCGCCGAATTGAGGTGAGGACTGAAGGAGATCATCACATGTGAGAACTCTCAGCTGCACACTATGTATCCAAGAAAGATTTGATGAATCGACCTGACTTGTTTGGTTTTTGCCAGGTTAGTAGCTACCAGTTAGTTACCAACGACTCTCTGCATGTTAGGCCCTGAGCCACGTAATTCATACACATCATCCATCTTTATCTTCTCATCAATGCTGTAGGGAAGATTCTCTTATTATATCCATTTTGTAGCTGAGAAAACCAGTGAACTGAAGTCATCCGTCCATGGTCTCTCGGAGAGAAAGGACAGAGCTGAGACTCAAATCCAGGTCCTTCTGATTTCAAACGTCTGACAGTGACGCCACAGACCGTGTCTCAAAGGTTTCCTCTTTGTAAACATAACGTCGGACATCCTCCCTCCTCACAGAAATGCTGGGAGAGTCAAACAGGTCACTAGCTCAGGGTGGCAGGTCTGAGAGGGGCCTCAGAGATCATCGTGTTCAAGCTTCTCCTTTTATAGATGAGGAAACTGAAGTCCAGAGGACAACTAACCTAAGACCCAGTGGCTGCTGACAGAACCTGAAACTACAGGTCTCTGAATATCTACTTTTTCTATTGTGAAAAATCGCATGCATACAGAAACTAACATGGCTTAATGAAATGTTAAGAACGAACACTCTTGTAACCAACAGCTATGCCATGAAATAGAATGTTCCAGCATGTCAGAAACCCCTCTCATGCCCTTTCCCCTATCTCCCTCCTAAAGGTGACCACTATCCTGACTTTTATGGGGGTCACTTTAAGTATGCATCCCTAAACACTAGAGCTTAATTTTTCCTAACTTTGAACTTTATAATGTGATATCACAGTACACACTTTTCCATGTCCAGCTTATTTCACTAACTGTTGTATGTGAGAGTTTCATCGCTATTGTTGCTTGTCGCTGTAATTCACTCATTTTCAGTGTTGTACAGTATTTGTCCTAACTTAAATAGTACGAAATTCAACCCAAAACTTCATGTCCTCCAAGATCCTCAGAATGTAGCCTTTTTTGGAAACAGGACCTTTGCAGATGGAGTCATTTATGACGAGGTTATACTGGAGTAGGGTGGACTCGAAGCTCGGGGACTAGTGTCCTTATGAGAAAGCCATGTGAAGACACAGGGAGAAACAGAGAAGGGAACACCGTGTAAAGACAGAGGCAAAGACTGGTACTCTGAGCCTCCAGAAGGAACCAGCCCTGCTAAGATCTTGACTTTGCGTTCTGGCCTCCTGAATTGTGAGAGAATAGATTTCTGTGATTTGAAGCCACCCAGTTTGTGGTAATTTGCTAAGGAAGCCCCAGCAAACCAACACAGTATTCTATTGTATAGATTAACCACAATTTGCTTATAAATGTACCACCACTTCTCGATCCATTCTGTAGCTTGATTAGTGTCAGGTTGGGAACAATTATGGATAATGCCTCTGTGAATATTGTCATCCATGTGTCCTGATGCAAAAGGATGAGTGTTTCTCTGGATGACATTGAACCACACTGCTTCCTGAGTGCTCGCCCTCCTGTGGCCGTGGCAGTAGAAACCCCTGGTCCTGGTCATGAAACACACTTAGACAAAGGATAAAAGGACAGCAGGGCATCAGCAGCGCCCACTGGCTTAGTAACACACCCTCCAACCTGCCCCAGCTGCAGTCCAAGCTCCAGAAGCAGAGGCCCTTCAACCTCTCCTGCCTGACCTGTTCTCCATGCCTCCATCCCTGGCCTTGCTGTGGCCCCGACCCCAGCCATCACTTTCTGTTTGCAGGTCTCCCCCACTGTCTTTGGCCTTCCATCTGCCCCCTGGCAGAGTCCCTGAGCTCCTTTTCAGTCCCTTTTTCCTTTTACTGATTTGAGACGGGCCCCTGCTCTGTTCTCTGTTGTTCCCTGGACTCTGCCACCACATCTCAGCCCAAAAGTCCTTAACAATGGGCCCTTCTTGCAAGGAGAGGCTTCCTGAAGTATTTTCCCTCCTACCTGAAATTCATTGGTTTTAGAAAATGGCCACTTCTGGAGACAGTGACAGGTTAAAGCAGAGAACACAAGGCATCAGGGGGCAGAAGAGGTGCGTGGCACAGGCACTACAAGCAGAGATGCCTCTGCACGTGGCTGCAACAGCACCTCCCGTGCCTCCCAATGCCAAAGTCACAAGGGTAAAAAGAATGTTTGTGTCAACCACTGAAGGGCTGAGGCAAACGCGGCCTGCGCCCAGTGCCCATTCCTCCAGATGAGTCACTTCCTAAACTTCCAGGGCTGTGACTACAATTGTTTATCTGGCATGAACACGGAGCTTGTCTTCATTGCTGCAACACGATCCCAAAGCATGCTGGGCTGCCTTTTTTTTTTTTTTTTTTTTTGAGTAACAACATCCTCTTATTATGAATTCTGTATTTCATTTGGACCTATCTTCATAACATTTGTATTGCTCTGTACAACTTGTTCTGGGACATGGTGAAAATAACAATACTGAGGTGAATAAAATTCTCTTTCGCTCCCTTATTTTTAGAAAAAATCCTACCACTTTGATTTTTAAATCTGATAACAAACCTGTGGTTGACTTCACCCATCAGGGCTCCGAAGCCTGGAGCGGAATATTTTTTCTCTGAGCATTTCAGCAGGCAATACTCATTCACTGTTGCTCAAAATCCCCCTACAGGAAAGTTCTGGGGAGGTGGTGGGTGAATAGGGGTGTCGTTGAGAGCCAAACACTTAGAGTTGTGGTAAATGAAAAAAAAAATTAAGAACCATGATTTTTTGATGATGGCAATGTCTTATCTCTCAACTCATAGGTTAATGGGGGCAGGGGGTGTTGCATATCACGCAAGATTCAATCAGGAAAGCAGAACCATGAAGAGCAGGAGAAAAACGCTGATTTGTCATAGGGATTAGACCTTGAGTAATGATGAGGGCTGGTCAATACCTAGGTTGGTGGAAGTCAGTCCTGAAGTCACTGTAGGTTAGCAGTCCCAGCAGTTTGGGAGGAAAACTGGGTGTGAAGTGGGGGAGGGCAAGAGCAAGGATAACTATAACCTCTGGAAACCAACAGTAATCCGCAAGGACAAGCTGAAATTCATGAGGACCATTTGTCTGTCTCCCACGATCTCAACGTCAACCCCAGGGAAACTGGGGCTTTTCATCTTGGAGCTACACTCAACTGGCCAGGCCTCGGAGACGCTGCAGGAGGAGGTCCAGAGGGAGTGGAGGAGATACGGGCCCAGTTGCTGCCCTGTACCAACAAAAGTGGGCCTGCGGATCAGTCACCAGCTGCAGCCCACTCTGTGCCCTACACTGACTTCGGAGCAGGATGGCTGCTGCTTCACTTCTGCCTTCCAAACTCCATGTAAATTTTTCCTATGGCAATCCTAGCCCAAAGGATATAGGAAAAGGAATTCTGGGAAATGCAGTTCTAGTAGCTAAGTTAACACAATACATAACCACCACAGGGGCAAAAGTCAGAAATACCAGGCAGATGTTAATTAAGGTCAGTGCTGAATTATGGAGGCACCACTAAACTAATAAGTTACTATGTGCCAGCCATTCTTCTAAGCACTTTACATATATGTACAAGTATATTCACTCATTTATTCCTCTCAACAACCCTATGAAGTAATTCATTTCATTATTCTTATTTCACAGATGAGGAAACTGAGATGTGGAGAAGATCACAGCACTAGTAAGCAATAGGCACAATAGCAATAGGCCAGGCAGTCTTTCATTCATCCTTATGCTTCTACGGCCTGTCATTCTTTAGTCCTGAATCCTGTTTTCCTTTACTTTTCTATTGGTAGCATACTTGTCCCTCTCTGTGTGAGACCGGAGGGGCTCTCACTGAATATGCTCGTGAACGCGTTGTTTTGGTGTGACTGTAGCTCTCCTCCTCCCTGCAAACCATCTGAAAAGAAACTTGTGTGTTTTCTCATCTCCTCTTCATTTCAGGGTAAAACGCTTTGAGAAGAATTCATCAGAGTATTAACTAGGTTTATTTCTCAAAGTCTTACAAGGAGGAGATGAGGAGCACAGAATTTAGAGCCCGATTGGGAGGAATTCCATCTGCACTGGACACTGGCTGAGTAACCTGGGCAAGTAACAAGCAAGCTAGATTTCTTCTTCTTTTTCTTCTTCTTCTTCTTATTATCATTATTATCACACAGCTATTGCTGCATAACAAATTAATCCAAGTGGTGGTTTAAACGGTGGGAAAATAGAGACAACTGTATTTGAACAACAATAAAATGAACAAACAAACAAACAAACAAACAAATAAATAACAATGATTGATTCTTACTCATGTATCTGAGGGTGGTCTGCTGAACTAGGCTAGTATCAGCCGGGTTACTCTGCTTCAAGCTGAAGGCCCAGCTGGGCTTGGCTCCTCATTGATTTGGGGCTCATGTCTGCTCCATGTGTATTCATTGTTGCTAAGAGACAGCCACTTCCCAGAACAAGTTCTTCTCATGGTAATGGAATAGATGAGAGAGAGACAAGCAGAATCAGGTCCTGCCCCTCAAGACCTAGGCTCAAATCTGTCATACCATCACTTTACACACATTCCATTGGCCAAAGCGCAAGTCAAGGTCAGGCAAGTACAAATGTGCGTGGCAAATACCAATGCCAGAGGGTGTAGACAGAGGAAGGGGAAGAATTAAAGCCAGTAATTCATAATATTTAACAATATTATTGTTAAAAAGTGAACAACTATCATTAGGTTCACCTTTAAATGTATTCCTAGATCTCAGAAGTTGAACTTTCAGAAGAACTGCAGAAGTGAGTAGATATTTCAGATTTGGACAAAGTAAACTGCATTCAGAGGAGAACTTTAGACGTATTTCTCTGCTCTCTTCCCAATGCCTCTAGGTTACGTTGTACCCCATGACAGCCATCCTAAAGTCCTGTGATCCACAAACAAAGGTCCACTGATTGATGTCATATACATGTTAGTATACTTCCCAGCATCACCTCTCAAACATGAACTTGAAACCTAACCTAGGAGACAGAAGGCCCATTCTAGGTTCTCACCATCTTCCAGTTCCTTTCTAAACATTTCACCCAAGGATATTTCACCCCGCACCCATAGAATTTGGATGATGATTTTCAAGGATTTTAGGGACCGACCGTGCCTCTCGGGAGAAAAGTCTGCTCCATCCTTGTGACTCAGGTATGTCAGAAGCATCCCTGCTTCGACGTGTCTGCATCCCGTATCTCCTTACTTACTCGTGAATGTGGCATTTGTTTTTTTAAAATGTTTTGTTTCTGGGGTGGGGAATGTCATCACATTTACTCTCTTGCGTGAGCTTTATGCATTTTTTTTCTTCTGGGAATAAATTAAAAATATTTTTTGGAGCAGAATTAACATTGGTCAGCTGAGTTCCCTGTAATTGGGACAGCCCTCCCCCAAAGAAGCTTTTATTGCAGAAGTCTTAACAACAACAACAACAGGATCAAATCAAAACCAAACCCCATTACCAATTACCCACCAGAATACAAACTCCGTGAGGAAAACAAGTCCTGTTGTCTTCATATTTAAATATGCATGAGGCCGGGCACAATTGGAATTCAAACTATCTTTGTTAATTAAATGGGTAAGTTCCAAACCTCTGCTGATGCAGAGTCTGTTGTGGAGATACTTCTGAAAACAAGAACACTGCCGTGATGAGTTGCTGTGGATGTGGGAGTTATTTTATAGGGAAGGATTCGTTCCGGGCCAAATTATGACGTGGACACACAATTCTCTTCAGAGCTGGGAGTCTCCACTCTATAGGCCCTCCCTCGCAAAGCCCTGCTACCCTAGCTTTCTCTGGCTCCCTCCCATCACAAAAGCATAGGTGGGGTTGAGGCCTATCTGTTTAGTTCTCTTTTTTTAATCCTCACTCGACAATATGTTTATTGATTTTAGAGAGAGAGGAAGTAGGGAGAGAGGAGAGAGAGAGATCTGTTGGTTTCCTGATGTACGCTCCCCAACTGGGGATCGAACCTGCAACCTAGGTATGTGCCTTGACCAGGAATCAAACCCACAACATTTTGGTGCATGGGGTGACACTCCAACCAACTGAGGCACCCAGCCAGGGCTGTCTATGTAGTTTTTATTCACGATGACTTATCCAGCATCTATTATAAGTTACATATTATGTAAGTTTTAGGAATTAAAAAGTAAAATACAATGTGGTAACTGACCTTAAGGAGTCACAGCTTAGTGAGGGATATATTCATGTAAACTAACGATTATTACACCACATGACAAATTCCCAAATGCTATGGGAATCCAGAAAAGGTACCCTTAGTCATTCCTGGAAGAGGTGATGTCTGAGCTGATTCTTTTCTTTTTGATATATTTATTGATTATGCTATTACAGTTGTCCCTTTTCCACCCCTTCACTCAACTCCATCCTGCCCACCCCCTCCCTCCCACATTCCCCCCCGCTATAGTTCATGTCCATGGGTCATACTTATAAGTTCTTTGGCTTCTACATTTCCTACACTATTCTTACCCTCCCCCTGTCTATTTTCCACCTATCATTTATGCTATTTATTCTCTGTACCTTTCCCCCCTCTCTCCCCCTCCCAATCCCCTATTGATAACCCTCCATGTGATCTCCATTTCTGTGGTTCTGTTTCTGTTCTAGTTGTTTGCTTAGTTTTCTTTTGTTTTGGTTTTAGGTGTGGTTGTTTATAACTGTGAGTTTGCTGTCATTTTTACTGTTCATATTTTTTATCTTCCTTTTCTTAGGTAAGTCCCTTTAACATTTCATATAATAAGGATTTGGTGATGATGAACTCCTTGAACTTGACCTTATCTGAGAAGCACTTTATCTTCCCTTCCATTCTAAATGATAGCTTTGCTGGATACAGTAATCTTGGATGTAGGCCCTTGCTTTTCATGACTTGGAATACTTCTTGCCAGTCCCTTCTTGCCTGTAAGGTCTCTTTTGAGAAATCAGCTGACAGTCTTATGGGAACCCCTTTGTAGGTAACTGTGTCCTTTTCTCTTGCTGCTTCTAAGATTCTCTCCTTCTGTTTAATCTTGGCTAATGTAATTATGATGTGCCTTGGTGTGTTCCTCCTTGGGTCCAGCTTCTTTGGGACTCTCTGAGCTTCCTGGACTTCCTGGAGGGAACCAATAGTGATGCAAAGGAAACTGGGACTCAAATCAATGGTGTGGACCAGAAGGAAGAAAGAAACATCCAACTAGAAAAGAATGAAGAAACAAGAATTTGGAAAAATGAGGAGAGGCTTAGGAACCTCCAGGATATCTTGAAACGTTCCAACATCCGAATTATAGGGGTGCCAGAAGGAGAAGAGGAAGAACAAAAAATTGAAAACTTATTTGAACAAATAATGAAGGAGAACTTCCCTGAGCTGATTCTTGATGGACAAATAAGAGTTGGGGATGGGGTGCAGCTCCAGCAGAAGGAACGGTATGTACAAGGACTCCTGCTGGAGAGCCATGAACATTCTTGGAACACCATGGAGTTCAGCATGACTGAAGAAAGGATGTGAGTTCGGGTGTGGCCAGAGCTGTGGCTAGAGAAAGAAGCAAAGTTGGATCATTCTACCACATCTTAAGGCATCTTGAAAGTGTTGATTTATCCTAAGGTCAATGAGGAGTCACCAAAAGCTTATAAACAGGAAAATGACCTGATCAGATTGTAATTTTAAAAAGATACAGACACAGATCAGAGTGAGCAGTTATAGAACCATCACAGTTATCAAGCAAGAGATAAGTGGCCCTGTGTAGAGGACCCCGCTCAGCGACAGGTCAGTTGTGACACAGGGTTTGACACTCATGCTCTGCACAAGCTCTGGTCCACGTGCCCTTAACAAATTACAAGCTTTGGCTACTTTATTTTCACTTAACTTTCCTCCTTTGGATCATTTCATCTTGTCAAGTTTGAAGTTTACAGCCTAGCCTACAGTGTTTGAAAGCTTTTCAGTACCTAGATTTCAGACTGTTTTGCTTTTTTTAAAGGAAAACTATGGGGATTTTTCATGCTTGATACCTACCCAAGAGTGCATGAATGAGTTAGTTCAAACTTCTCCCAAAATAATGACTTTAGGTAAAGACCAAATATTCAGATTTCAGGCTGGAGCTCAATACTAACCTGAATATCTTTGCTGTTCTTCTCTCTTAAAAAAAAAAAAAAAAGAAAAAGAAAAGAATAGCATGAGAAAAGGAAAGAGAAGCAGAAAATGGAAGAGAAAGGGGAAAAGAACAAGAAGTTTCTCTTTTCATCATCTGAAGAATTAGCATCAAAATAATAAAATAATATCCATGTGAAGTTCTCTGATTCTATAGAAAATAACAGTATCAAATTCTGAACCCTCAGATTAGAAATGTCAAACTCGGAATTCCCCGTCATGTTTAATCCTCTCTTGCTATCTTCCCTCCGTTCCTGGTTGTCCTTGCAGTCTCTCCCTTGCCGCCACCACATGGGTCCCAAGCAAGACTGTCCTGGGCTGCTTGTCACTAGGATATTAAAGATTTTTCTTCTAATGATTCTCCAGAGAGAAGCAATTATCAAGCAAAATGGACAATTTTACTTTTTTGCTTTCCATTTTCTCAGGCCTGGTCCCCTGTATCTGATTCTGAAGCTCTCCAGGGCCAAGTATAACACAATCAGATGCGACCCATTTGCTGTCCCCTCACAACTCCTATAGGGATGCTGTGAAAATTTAGGAGCTGTTTTGGTTAATTATTATTGCACAAAACCATCCTAAAACTTAGGGATTTAGAACAAAACAATTTATTATTTCTCAAAATTCTGTGGATTGATCAGGTGTTTGTATGCTTCACTCGTGTTGGCTGGGGTCTTGGGATGATTGAAAGGGTCTCAGTAGCTTCACTCACATGACGGTCAGCTAGGAGCTCAGCCGGGGATGCCAGCAGGAGACCTCAGCTCTCCCCCATCCCCACCCCTTGGACCTTTCATATGGCTAATTGGGCTTCTTCAGAGTATGGCACCTGGGTCCAAGAAGGGATGTTCCAACAGGTGAAGATGGAAGCTGCTGTTCTCTTACATACAGTGCTTCTGTTGTGTTCTATTGGTTAAAGCCAGGCACACGGGTAGGCAAGACTCAAGGGAAGGAAATAGACTGTGCCTCTGGACAGTAAAATGGCAAGGACAAGCTGCATAAGAGCATGGGGGGTGGGAAATATAATTGTAATGGTCTTCAGCAGAAAGAAGAGGAAAGCCAGTCGGAAGCGGTTATGTGGGCAGCTGACTATGAAGTGCTTAGAGCTGAATGGTAAAGCATCAGAATCAGTGGTCCCCTGGGAAGGATAGCTCAGCACTAAGCCCTTTGTAAAGAACAAGCCCTCTTGCTACCTTGGAAGGGGTTGTAAATATCCTTCCTGTAAAAATTCTGTCAGTCCCTTTAATTCTGGCCTAGCATTCAACCTGACCCTGAACAAAGTAGTCATTATAGTTTCCTTCTAAATAAGTTACCAAGCTCTGGGTCATGAGACCCTGGCCACAAGTGATTAACGCAGGAGCCCAGGCTGGAGAAGTCGGGCCTAGGGGAAAGCAGCAGCCAATGAGAAGGTCTAATGTGAAACTCTGCCCAGCAGGACCACACCTTGTTGGTAGTGATTAACCAACATGCTCACATCCTCACCTTAGGGAGGTTTTAACACAAAATAAATAGAAGCAGAAAGCTGCAAATTATGGAGCAGAGAGAGAAGCAGAGGCAGAAAGCAGGTGAGTCATGGGGGTGATGGAATCAATGGAGTGGAAAGAAACGGACTCCCCATTCTGGGGAACAAGATGCTTGGGACTCCAGAGCAACTGCTGGGTGGAATAGTGAGGGCATCACAGTTTTCTTTGATTCTGACCTCATCACCTAGCGCTCCCCATTACTGCCTGTGCTCCTGACCCACTGGCCTTCTTTGTATTCCTGAAATTTGTCCAGTTTCTCTGTTAAGGAGATGTGCACCAACTGATCCTTACATCTAGAAGATTCTACCCCCAGACCTCCTCCCAGCTGGCTCCTTTGGAACTTTTAAGGTTTGGTTATAAGCCTACTTCTTCTTGGACCTTGCAATCTAAAATAGCCTTATACCCTTTTTCCTTATTAGTTTCCCTCATATCACTAGATTCTTTTCTTCTTGGCACTACTAACACCATCTGAAATTATCCTGTTTGTTTATGTATTTTTTAATTATTTACCAACCCTCACTTGGGTGGAATCTCCACACAGGCAGGAACCTTACTGTCTTATTTACCACGAGAGTCCCCAGAGCCTAGCACACAGTCTGACACACAGTTGGCGCTCAATAAATGTGTGTTCAACTGAGCATTTTCCTCCATTCCTCACAGATTGAAAGAGCTTCACACTGAGAGGGCAGGAGCCCCGAAAACCTTCATGATGGAAGATTTTGTGGTGAGGGACCCATAACAGCAATGGCAAGGTGGCCCATGGCACAGAATCCACCTGCATTGATGACTATTTAAGTTCCCTAAAAGTAGATCAGAAAGTCTGCCCTGGCTAGGGTGGCTCAGTGGATTGAGCACCGGCCTACACACCAAAAGGTCGCCAGTTTGATTCCCAGTCAGGGCACATGCCTGGATTATGGGCCAGGTCCCCAGTTGGGGGGCGTGTGAGGGGCAACCGATTGATATATCTCTTGCACATCGATGCTTCTCTCCCTCCTTTCCCCTCTCTCTCTAAAAAAGTAAATAAATAAAATCTTAAAAAAAATAGAACAGAAACTATTCCCAAAATAAAGGCAAATCTAAGATAATTTTGTTCGCCTTTAATTAACCATACTGGGTACTTTCCACTCACACCCAAGGGCAATCAAGGTGAGTCAAGTAATTTCCACTCACTGGAGACATTTGAGGATTTTCCCTCCCTCAACAGCCTATACCACCTGCCCTCCCACCGCCACAAACATACATTTTTAAGGTAACGCTTATAAATACGTTTGGGTTTGCAGATGATATGCCGAAGCTGTGTACATGTTTTTCTGAGTCTGGTCGTCCAAGCAAACATTCAGTGTCCAGGGCATTTTAGCCACTGGCTCTTGTAGGCAGAGCATCTGAGGCCACAGCTTTTGGATGCCCTCTAAAATGCTTGAGGTCTGAAGAAAAAGGTATTGTCTGTCAAACAGAATAAATATGACTCAATAAACGTTTAAGTGCATGCCGAATGTTACATGACATCTACTTGTTCATTGCACTGCAGTCATGTACTTCCCAGAGGAGCGAGAGGTGGAAGTACTCTATAATATCTTTGGGGTGCTGGGGATTCCATCAAAGTTACTGTGCCAAGCACTGCTGAACATCTTACAATGGATCTCACACTATTCAGTGTCCCTAAGCTGTGATTGATAGGACCTCATCTACAAATGAATTCACCTGGCTGTGAAATCCTAGTCACAATGGCGAGGTCTAGAGAAGTAAACATGCGTTTGATTTTTGAGTTAGGGCTTGCTGTGTGATCTGTGACTAGGATCCCCAATTCCCTGGGACAGGACCGGTCTCAAGGACACTACATCCCATTTTTCCCACAAGCACACTTGTCCTCGACAGCTCCCATGTCCTTGCTTTAGTTCAGAAAACACGGCTAAGCACAGAGAACACAGGTCTAAGGGTATGGCTGGGAGAAGGAAGAGGGAAGTGAAGGAGGTCTCAGGGTCAAGGTTCCCCTGGCTGCCTCCCCAGGCTGCCTCTCATCCCACTCTCCTACCTCCGGGTTTCCCAGTTAAAGCAGCAGCAGGGATTAAGGACCCATCAAGAGATGCCTCTGGAAGTCTGCAGAACTAGGTTGGGAAGGAGGTGAGGGAGTGAGGAAGGAGACTGGGGAAGGGGTGCCAAGATTACAAACTCCCTTATACAATTAGTGTAGGTGGGAGGTTACTTACTGGGAAGTCCCTCAGAGGTGGGTTTTGAAACCCCATTTGTGGGGTTCAAGTTTTCCTTACAAAGTTACCAGTCAGGGATTCCCTGTCGAGTATTAATTTCCTTCCTTCACATTGGAGCTCCAGCATCCGAATTTGCTACAAAGCATTTTCAATATGTATTTAATATCATGCAGATGCAGGCAATCGAAGAATGTGGGGATTTGTAACAAATCTAAAACAGCTTAAAACCAAGGGTTGGCATAAATAAAGAGCATTGCGGTTGTCATGTTTTCGATGTTTCTTTTTACAGACTGTCATTCCAGACCATTCCAGAGGAAAGAGAAGTCATCCTATTTTTAAAGACCTCCAAAGTAGATTCTGTCTTCCTTCACAGACTGTTCTGGTATCTACAAGCTCTCAATGTTGGCAAGCTCTCCTTGGGATCTGGCTAAATTCTGCCCACAGAAGCTCAGACCACCCAGACACAGCAGCAGCCACGGGAGCAGCCACAGGAGCCCAAGGAACCGTCCACCATCTTTGATAAGATCTTCCTCCGGCCTTCAGGTTGGTCGGTAAGCCTTTGGAGCCCTGACAATCCTAATTTCCACAGCCTTCTCTGGGGCTTGGAAAATCTGTCGCTCTAGAAGCTTGGGGTTGATTGAATTTCCCCCTCACCGAAAAGGTCTCTTCATTCACCAGAGAGAAGGAACGCTGTCTCCAAGTAGCACCTTGAGCCAACCTTAGTTTTGAGGGTGAGTGGGTGAGTGGGCGACTGGTGCCCGTGCCCACACAGGCCTGCCTGTCCACTCTGTCGACTGCTGTTCCAGAACCCTGCGCTCCAAGTCAAAGGACTTAACCCCCTACCCCCACCACCAAGAGTGTCCTCTGGCCTTCAAAAACTGGAGGCCAGAAGTGCCAAGGAAGCATGGCCTCACCTAAGAGGAAAAGGAAGCTCAAAAGCTGGGTTCGAGGGTGAGGTGCTTTGGGGATATAGGATACATCTGGTGTTAACATTTTGGAGGAAGGAAGGGAGGAAAGGAAATTAGTCCCTGGTGGCCTTCTGAAGGCAGTTTGCCCTCTGAGATTTCTCCCACATGCCTCTGATTGCTCAGACAGAAGCTAAAAACAGTCTTGAGGATCTCTTGCAGTTTGTGTCTTGATAACAATATAAGGGCCACACAAGAAAAAAAAATGGAGACAATAAACGGAAGTGTTGCTAGGCCACCCAAATGCATGGGATACTATCCACTCAAGAAAGCAGGGCACTGAAAAATAAAGATTTGTGGGTAAGAGCCGTGTGCAAGTAGACTGCCTGTACTGGGAGAGTGTCCCTGTACCTATGCACAGTTAGGAGCTCATGGGCTCCCCGAGGCTTGCGTGCAGGATGTCCTTCAGAATGAAAGTGATACTGCCTTGGCTGGCGTGGCTCAGTTGGTTGAAGCGTAGTCCCATAGACTAGGACCGCAGGTTCAGTTCCCAGTCAGGGCACATATCCAGTTGCTGGTTTGATCCCCAGTAGGGGTGCATACCAGAGGGCAACTGAACAATCTCTCTCTCTCTCCCCCTTGCCCCTTTCCTCTCTCTCTAAAAGCAATGAAAAAAAAAAAAAAAAAGAATGAAAGTGATGACGACAGGCACAGTTGTGGGCGAAAAGAGCATTGGTGTTGACGTGAGAAGCCTGGTTTCTAGCCCAGGCTCCCGGGAGCCACTGGGCGATGGGGGTGGGGAGGGGGAGCTCTCAGGATTTTCTGGGCTGGATTAGTCATTTCCGCTGAGGCCTCCTAATCTGTGAAAAATTTCACCAACCTCCACTTCTTCCACGATAAAGTCCCTTAAATTACCCACAAACACACAGATACACTTATTCCGAAGGGCATTTGTAATATCGGAGACCCACTGGAGGGACGCAGTCACATCGACAACTCATGGGCACTCCCCATTGAGTGGAACAGCAGCCAAACTGCCAATGGCATTCGATGCTGGTGGGCTTAATTTTTGTTTCGCTGTCTGTGAGGCGGCTTGCGAAGCACATAGTGTCCAATTTGCACAGGATTAACGTGCACATAATGCAACTCTCTCCTGAGTGTGTTTTTAAATATTTGTTGATTAAAAAACTACATTATGATAAATGCCACTAGAAACTCAGGGGAGTTTTTATGTGAATGTGCGTTTTACTTATTGCAACAGCATCTTTGCACAGTTACAAAAAAAAATTATAAGACTGTGCTTGTATGGAGAGATCTGTGAATTATCCAGGTACAGGTGATGCTAGGTGCAGATGGCCCAGCTGGCCCCTGGCAATATGACTGAGATAGCCAAGCAGGAGCCAAGTGAACGAGGTGGTCTAAACCATCCACAGCTTGAAATCTCGACGCATCGATGCTCTCTAGTGAAGTCCGTGCTGCCTGACCCAGAAAGACACCTTGGCTTTGAACCACATTTCAAAAGCTAATCTTGAACAAGGGTAGTTGGATTTATTTTTATTTAGTCCCTTGATTCTAATTACACAGCATAAATTGCATTGTCATTTTTAGGGTATTTATGAGCATTATTACCTGTGGGCCTCAGAACATTTGTCATATTTAGAAACTAAGGCTGCAGAATCCAAAGGTCTTGTCTGAGACCTAAAAAACTAAATAAATGTTAGAGCTGGAACCAGAATCCAAGTTGTTTTTTTTTTTTTTTTTAATTTAAAGAATGTCTAGGTTCCAAAAAAATTAAAATAAACTACTAACTTTATCACTACGCTTACCTGGAAGGGTTTGTTAATTCATGTCAAAACAGAGGGATGGCCTGTGTGACCACTGAACTTCCCTTCCAGCCCCAGAATAATTCTTTAATTTCTCAGCCTAAAATCTTCCAGATGGGTGCTCTTCACTGGACCCTGTTCGTCTGCCCCCCTCTGGTGGCCGTCACACAAATAACAGGCCATAGAGCAACTAGGGCAGTAGTTGCTTTCTCTTTCATCAATCATTCATTCAATCCGGCAAACACCAGCTACCAGGTGGCAGGCTCTGCACTGGGTGCTGGGCATCCAAATATAAACAAGATAGAGCACTGCCCTCAGGGGTGGTGGACAAACAAGTGAGTAGATGATTACAAAAGACTAGTGTGCAGAGAATGTTGGGCATTTGCAAAGGGTACCTGGGCTGGCCTTACAGGGGAAAGGGCAGATAATTAGGAAAAGGAAGGTAGTGCCTGAGCTGAGTTCCAAAAGCCACCTAGGAATAGGAGCTGGGAAGAGGCATTAGGAGTTCGAGGAGCTGCCAGGATCTAGTTCAAGCTGGAGCAATTCTCAGCCCGGGGTTGCAATGAAGGAGAACGAGAGGTGGGTCAGAGAGATTGGCGAAAGCCAGATTATGAAAAGTGTTTTGTATCACAGTAGGATTTCAGCTTATAAACCCTAGGTCTCTAAACTTTTCAGATCATCTTTGCCATCGATAAAAATATTTGAGTATGCATCCCAACATATGGGTATTTGTTCATTCATGCATTTTATACCCAAGCAGTGGAGTGTACAGATTAAGAGCACGGGGTCTGGAGCCAGACTGACTAGGTCTTGGCCTTGCTTGTTAGTGGTGTGACCTTGAGCAAATAACCTCTCTGAGCCTCAGCATCCTCGTGGGTAAACTGAAGATAATAGCAGACTCACCTTGCAGGGCTGTGGGAAGGATTAAATTAGTTCAAGAGGGGAATTTAGCACAATGCCTGGCGCATACGGGGTGTGAAAAAAGTAGGTTTACAGTTTTGAGTACACAAAACACAGTTTATTCTTTATTATTCTTTATTAATTATTATATTTCTTTGTATTACAACTGTAAACCTCCTTTTGCCTACCCCTGCAGTACATCTTATATTAGTTACTATTATTATATACACTTACAATTTGGTACCTTTATAAAAATGGAGTTAGGATGCACACCAAGGAGGGGTTCCATCTACTTCCAGAAAGCGTGTTTTTAACATAAACTACCACAAAATGCCAAAAATTATTTTAGTCTTCAAACTCTCCAATCTGAAAACATACCACTCCTGACCCCTTCACACACCTGCCTACCTAAGACCAAAGTAGCTCTGCTGTCCCAGCTCCTACTTATGTCAAAACTCACGGATGCAGGTGACCCTTCCATTTTACTCAAAGCAATGAGAGGGGAGGGGCAGGACCTGAGAGTCTGCGTGTCCAACAAGCTCCCAGGTGACGCTGATGCTGCTGGTCTGAGTACCACCCTTTGGAATTTTAAAAAGGAAATATAAATATCAAAAGAATTTGCATTTAATTTTTTTAATTTTAATTATTAGGATACAGCATATTTTTGCTCTTACTAAAAAAGAATGTGTTTCAGCAAAGGTAAAATATGCTTGACTTTTTTGACAGTCTTGGTTAGCCATTTGAAGATCTAGTTCTAAATTCACATTATTCCAGTACTTGGTCTCGAAATAACTTAAAAGGAGCTTCAGCAACGTGCATATATGTATATCAAACAGAAGAGGTGCTTTATGGACTATGCCTAGTAAGTAGTGATATTCATTTTCCAGCCTCATCCACCAGCTATGCAAAGGTATTTGTTGAAATTCCTAAAGTCAGTTGGTTGTTCTTGCAAAATAATTGCAAGGTTTTACCTTTTCACACTGTTAACAAATCAGTTTACTTTAGAAGAGTTATAGCTAAGGTTAGAATATCCTGTTTCCGAGTTTTTTAAGTAAGCCGATATGTGAGCTTTTTATGTGTGGTCCACTTACGTAATTTTTAGCCTCAAAAATCACATAACTCTGGAGAAATTTCCACTATCCATTTTCAGTATGAACTCGCTCTCCAAAGCATGAGTTTATTTTGAAAAGCTACTACTCTGTCACTTTGTTACAACATAACCTTTACCTCCGAAAGACAACTGTATTTATTTATTTTTTCAGATATCTTTTAGGTACATTTTACTGATAGCATTTTCACCATGGAAAAGGTCAGCAGATTTAGAACATCATATATTTATAAAAGAAAAATTCCAGTGTGATACCTCTTTTCAGTACGTTGCCACAAGGAAACCCTTTTAACCCACTCTAGTACTGATTGTAAGACAGGCTGTATTCCTCATCCCCACTTATTCAGCCATCTGAAAAGAAGAAAAGACTCTGATTGGTAGGATTTGCCGGCTTCCGTGGTTAAATATGCTCACCGCGGTCACTGTCAAACTAGCACCACGCTGTCCCCGAGCTGGGAAGAGAGGCACAGCGCAGACTGTTACCTAGCACGTCCATCATCCAGACACCAGAGACGCGAAGGACCTCGCGAGCACAGAATAGCAAAAGGCACCAAAATAATTAGGAAGTGATGAGTATATTTAAGTATGTGTTACTTTTGTTTTAAAAATAATTCATTTAATTATAAGCTTGTGCATTTTGATTTTTAACAGTGGCTGTGGTTATCAACCAGCTCATGAAACTCCTGAAAATGTAATAGAGTGTTCTTACGGCCCAGGATAAGCTCCACACACCACTTTGGCCTCGTTATGGTACAAGAGCAGGGTTCTCTCTGGGTGTCTGCGTGTGTGTGTTCATTGTGTACATGCTTTGTGTGTGTGTGGAAGAATGCATTCCAAACTGTAAATAGTACTTACTTCTGAAGGAAGCATTTCATATTACACACCTGTGATTTTTTTATATCATGAGATTTTCAAATTAAATATTTTTAAAAAGAATAAGTTGGTCAAGTTTTGACAAAAATATTAACATGGTTGGAATTTATATTAAGTTTGTAGATTGGTTTGGGAATAATAAGCATCTTTCCAATACTGACTTATATAACTGAGCTTTTCTCTCCATTCGTTCCAGTCTTCCCTTTGTCTCTTAATAACATTTTGAAGTTTCCCCCCTGCTGGTTCTTTTTAAGTGTGCTACTTAATTCTGGTTGCCATGGTTAATATTAATAGACTGCATTTTTACCCTGATATTTCCAAATTGGTTATTTATATTATATATAAAAACCACTTATATTGTATGTAAGAATTGTTGCTTTTATGTATTTATCATATAAGCAGAGTTTTTAATTGAAAAATCTCTTTGGAAAAAACTTCCAGCCAAGATGGAGGCATAGGCAGATACGCTTTGCTTTCTTGCACAACCAAAACAAGGACAACAACAAATTTAAAAACAAAAAACAACCAGAATTGCCAGAAAATTGAACTGTATGAAAGTCTGACAATTGAGAAATTAAAGAAAAATATGCTTCCAGACTTGTAAAAGGGGCAGAGACAGGAAGCTGGGGTGGAGAGGACACAACAAGGTGGCAGCGGGATGGTTCCACATTTGCGGGCAGACAAACCAGGGGAAATAACTGGAGAGTGAGACAGACTGTGCAACCTGGGGTTCCAGCACAGGGAAAATAAAGCCTCAAAACCTCTGGCTGTAAAAACCTATAGGGGTTGTGGCAGCAGGAGAAACTCCTAGCCTCACAGGAGAGTTCGTTGGAGAGACCCATGGGGTCCTAGAATGTACACAAGCCCACCCACCCAGGAATCAGCACCAGAAGGGCCCAATTTGCTTGTGGATAGTGGAGGAAGTGACTGAAGATGAGGGAGAGCTGAGCAAGCAGCATTGTTCCCTCTCAGACCCTCCCCCACAGACAGTACCACAACCCAGCAATGTGGGTTGCCCCACCCTGGTGAATACCCAAGGCTCTGCCCTTACTATGTAACAAAGAAATGTGGCCCAAATGAAAGAACAGATCAAAACTCCAGAAAAAGAACTAAATGCTGAGGAGATAGCCAATCTATCAGATGCAGAATTCAAAACTCTGGTAATCAGGATGCTCACAGAAATGACTGAATATGGATGCAAAATAGAAGAAGAAGTGAAATGCAAAGTGAAATAAAGAAAAATGTACAGGGAACCAACAGTGAAGAGAAGGAAACTGGGACTCAAATCAATGACTTGGAACAGAAGGAAGAAATAAATATTCAACAGGAAGAGTATGAAGAAACAAGAATTCAAAAAAATGAGGAGAGGCTTAGGAACCTCTGGGACAACTTTAAACGTGCCAACATCTGAATCATAAGGGTGCCAGAAGGAGAAGAGGAAGAGCAAGAAATTGAAAACGTATTTTAAAAAAAGTAATGGAGAACTTCCCCAATCTGGCAAAAGAGTTAAATAGACTTCCATGAAGTCCAAGAAGTTCAGAGTCCCAAAAAATTTGGACCCAAGGAAGCACACACCAAGGCACATCATAATTACATTACCCAAGATTGAAGATAAGGAGAGACTCTTAAAAGCAGTTAGAAGAAAGGAGACAGTTACCTATGAAGGAGTTCCCATAAGATTATCAGCTGATTTCTCAAAAGAAACCTTATGGGAAAGAAGGGGCTGGAAAGAAGTACTCAAAGCCATGAAAGGCAAGAACCTACATCCAAGGTTACTGTATCCAGCAAAGCTATCATTTAGAATGGAAGGGCAATTAAAGTGCATTCCAGATAAGGTCAAGTTAAAGGAGTTCAACATCACCAAGTTCTTATCACATGAAATGTTAAAGGTTCTTATATAAGAAAAAGAAGAAGACCAAAACTATGAACAGTGAAATGACAACAAACTCACAACTATCAACAACTTAACCTAAAAAGCAAAAACAAACTAATCAAACAACTAGAACAGGAATAGAATCACAGAAATGGAGATCACATGGAGGGAGGGTTATCAGCAGGGAGGGGTAAGGTGGAATGGGGAAAAAGGTGCAGGGAATAAGAAGCATAATCGGTAGGTACAAAATAGACGGGGGGAGGTTAAGAATAATACAGGAGGTAGAGAAATCAAAGAATTTATATGTATGACCCATGGACATAAACTAACAGGGAGGAATACCAACGGGAGGGGATGCAGGGCAGAGGGAGATAAAGAGGAGAAAAGAAATGGGACAACTATAACAGCATAATCAATAAAATACACTTAAAAATAAAAAAATGGAAAAAGAGAAAAATATCTTTGCCTTTTACACAGTGTGTAGCAGGGCTCCAGAATCAATGAGCAAAATCTCAAGCAGGCTCCAAATCAGATGGTTCAGCTTGGAATCCTAACTTCGCCACTCACTGCTTACCACCTACTACATTTTTCTAGAACGTTTTCCCCTCATCTGTAAAATATATACAATAATAAATGTGTCTCATAAGGTTCTTGTGAGACTTAAATGAAATAATGTAAGTAAAGCACTTAGCAGAGAGCCTTGCAGGCAAGAAGCACTTGGCCTATGCAAATTATCTTTTATTCTTGAGCCTCTTGGATTTGCCATGTGGATTATCACACCTATAAATAGAAATACTTTTACATTCCTTCTTAACAACATTGACATCCTTTTTCTCTCTTTTAAACTAAAATGATTGGGCTTTTACATTTTTCCTATTGTATTGAATTGGTTACAATTTTGAAAATGTTAAATAATTATGTTATTTGCCTGCCACGTCTTATTTTTGACTTTGCTAAGTAATGCTTTAACCTTTCACTATTAAGTATAATGATGACCACCAGTTTAAGACATTCTTGACCTTATTTGTTTAAAAGATTTTTTCTGTTTGTCATTTATTAAGTTATTTTTTAAAAAGATTGTATTTATTTATTTTAGAGGGACAGGAAGGGAGGAAGAAAGAGAGAGAGAGAAACATCAATGTGTGAGAGACACATCTGTCAGTTGCTTCTCGCACACCCCCAGCCGGGGACCTGGCCCACAACCCAGGCACATGCCCTGACACGGAACCAAACCAGTGACCTTTCCGACTGCAGGCCGGCACTCAATCCACTGAGCCACGCCAGCCAGGGCTGCTAAGTTATTTTTAAAAGAAATAAGTAGAGTGTAGTTTTCTGTTTGGGCTATTAATGAGATTAATTCTACAAAATATTTTATGTGATTTTTATTACTTTAGTTACTCAAGTAATATTTGATCATATCTTCATTGTAAAAAATGTTAAATAATGCAGAACTATACAGAAAAGATCATAATAGTTCCACTCCTCTGGCCCCTACTCGTATCTCCATTGACCCATTCTCATCTCGTGACTTATCTTCTGTAGAAAAATCTTCTATATAGTAATTTACAGGTATAGTAGTAGATACAGAAATAGTTTTATTTTTTAATATTAATAGGATCATTTCATAATATGACTTAGCCTACCAAGTTTTTTTTGGTTTTGCTCTATTTGTTTAATGTGTAAAAGATTTTTCTGTATCTGAATATATGGAGTAACAAATTCTTTTCTAACAGCTGCCTCATATTCTTTAATATGGAAGAAACACTGATTTAGTCATTCCCTTACTGATGAATACTTAGGTTGTTTCTCTCTCTTTTTTAAAATATATATATATTTACAACAACAACAATAAAACCCCACTACAGCAAACATTCTCGTGGACACCCTGTACTTATGTGAGAATCTTTCTTTAGGACACAGATAATTGCAACGGGTATTACAAAGTTACAGAGGCCTTTGTACATTTCATAGATTCTACCAAGTTACCCTTCCAAGAAACTGTCTCAGTTTATTCTCTCCCCCAACAATGTCTGAGATTTTTCTATTATTGAACTCTGCCTATATTCTTAGAAAAAAAGTTACTTGTGGTACATTATTCTTTTGATGTGGTACTGAATTTGATTTGTTAGTATTTTTGTTAGGATTCTTGGAACTATATTCCTGTCTGAGGTTGTACTAGATTTCTGCTACAGGTTTTGATATCAAGATACTGCTAGTTTAGTAACATTAAGTGCAACATGCTCCATCTTTTTCAATCCTCGGAATAGTTGAAATCACATGGCAATTATGTGCTCCCCGGAGTTCTAATGGAATTGGCTTGTAAAGTCCAAACATATTTTGGGAGCCCTTTGACAAGTTTTAAATTTCTATGATCATGAGTATATTTATGTTTTCTTCAACCTTAATAAATTTTGGTTATTTACCCAGCTTTCACAACTTTAAGCATGGAATTTAACATAATAATCTGCACAATAAAACCTGTAAATCTCTGTTTTACCTATAGTTATACAGTATTCCTTTCTTCATCCCATACTGTTTGTTTTCTCCTATTTTTTTCTTGATTAGCTTTGCCAAAGGTGTCTCTCTTTTCTTGTGTGTTAATGAAACATCTTTTTGATTTTTTAGCAAAATTACTAATTTTATTTTTTCTAACCACTGTCCTGTTTCAATCTTTATTAATCCCTTCTTCCTCTTTTTCTTAGTCACGTTCTCTTGGCTCTCTTTTTAACTTTCGGTTGAACAGTTTATTTATATTCTTTTTCTTATTTAATTACAAAAGCCTCTAAAGCTTTTAGTCATTCTGTGTACATAGCCTTGGCCTTTTTATTTATGTGATGCTCTTCTTATCGTTGTTTTCTAAATAATCTGTAATTGCAATTTTGATTTCTTTTTGATCTAAAAGTTATGTAGGAGGGTAGTGTCTTTTTAAGTTTTGGAATTAATGTGTAGCTTCTCTGCATTGTTGTTAAAGATTGTGGTTGTGTGGTTCCTTCCTTGGAATATGTAAAACCTTTTCTTGTGGCCTAATAGCTGACCACTTTCACCCAAAGTAAAACAGAGGATAGATTGTCTGCAAAGAACAAAGTATGACATATATTTTGATATAACCTGATTCAAGTAACTCAGCTGAGTTGCCAACTGGAATTTTTAACCCACAGCAAATAAAGTTGGGTTTTTTTTTTATTGCAAGAGCCAGAATTTTTTTAGATTTTATAAGAAGGAGAAAGAGAAAGATGAGAAAGAGTAGGAGAAGGAGAGAAGAAAGGAAGGGGGTAAGTTAGTTTGTTCAGATTCCAGAAACTAGGGTTTAAATATCAAAAGCCAATTTTGGAGATTTATAATATGACCCCTAGACTTGAGAAGACACAGAAATAATATGCAATCCATTTTCTATACTTGAAGAGGTAAGTACATATGATAGGAAGGAGAAGGACTGGAGAGAACACAGGAAAATTAGATACAGGGCAGTGTTTCTGAACGGGGCTCTGGTCCTGTCCCTCCCAATGTTGAAGAGAGAAGGGGTGGGGGGGCTTAGGTTTGAAGATCTGAAGAAAGTCCTGCTTTTCCCCTGGAGCCCTAGGAGGAAGGGAACTCTCCAAGTGTTAATGCCAACGTGGTATGGCCACCACGGAGTGGAATTGGTGGCAGGGCTGGCCTAGACAAAGCGAAGACCCAGTGGGTCTCAGATGACATCTGAGAGGGCTAGCAGGAGAGTTCAGCGGGGCAAGGGATGCAGGGACCTACATTAGAGGGACAAAGGCTGAATGCTCCAAAGTCACAGACAGACCTCAGGAGACCTGCTACGACTGAGGTAAGGCCCGGGACTCCCAGGGCCCCTGGGCACAGGGCGGTTCATGAAGACGGGGAATCTGGGATTTGGGGAGCAACTTCTGTGGCAAGACATACCAGTTCCAAGCAGAAGTAGTGCCTATTCAGAGTCGGAGGTGGAGAAATTCCTAAAGTGAGTGCTTGACTGAGGGGGGAACATTTATAAACAATGGAGATGCATGAACAGTTTGGATTCTCATACTCTCAAAGTTCCTTGAATCTTTCATTAAGACGAGAAGGGATACACAGCACAGGAGAACGTGGAGACTGCCTGTATTTGGTTTTGTGGCAGATTAAATACAATCACAAATTCTTTGCCACTCCTCCCAATGAGAGAGAGTCCCCACCCCTTGAAAATAGGCAGGTTCTGCGTCCTGTTTTAACCAATAGAAACAGTCAAGATGCCATTACTGTGCAACTTCCAGGGCCAAACCTTAAGATCACCGTTCCGTGAGGGGCCTGAGCCTCTGGAGAAAAGCGGCTGGGAAGAGCACCAAAGCACTAGAGACGAGCACGAAGCCCAGCTGAGAGCTGAGCCCAGCCCTGAGCATGCGCTGCAGGAGGAATGATACCAGCTGACACCACCTGGAGCAGAAAGACTACCCAGCTGAGCCCTGCCTGAATTCCTAAGCCACAGAATCATTAGCAAATTCAATGGTTGTTGTTTTAAGCACGTTTTAGAATAGTTCACTATGCAGTAATAGGTAGCTACCACAGAGTACCCCAGTGCTTAGTGGTAGAGGACTTTCTGGAAACTGTAATCTCTGCGGTGACTCATAAACCCTTTTAGTCGGATTAGAAATGAAATATCAGCAGTCTGAGTGAGAAGAAGTGGAGGCAATTCAGAGACCGTGACTCAGTAAATCTGTCTCTTTAAAGGAAAGGAACTGTCTATTTGGTTTCCCAGGGCTCTCGTTCATGAAGGAGACACTGGCTTTATTATTAGAGCGGCTCACATGATTAAGCTAATGTTTCTATATTCCTCCTCCGCAACCACACCTCCCTCTCTCCACCTCCTCCACCACCAGCAGTACCAAAAAACTCCTTGCTTGAGGCTTATTCTGCAAGTACATAAAATCATCCAAACAAAAGAACATTTTCGAGAAAATGGATTTAACTGAAAAACCATGGTTTAAACCAATTTTTCCATGGCATTCTTGACCCTGATGGACAAGCTAATGCAGCACATCCCCAAGGGCACCTGTCTACTCAGCTCTATAGAGAGTTTCCTGGAAATTTTCCCCCTAAATCCAGTGCTCAGTGAAAGGAAATCCAGGATTACATGGTGGATGTGGGCTCTAGCATGGGAGAAACTGATTTCTACTCCCGGTTGCCTCAATAATGTTTGTGACTTTGAGTAGGCCCTAGATTGCTCATATTTAAAATGAAGAGTAATTCGTTCAACAATATTTATTGGATTCCTACTATGCACTGTCTAGACATTTGAGATACATTGATGTACGAAGTACACAAAAAGGACAAGTCCCTATTCTCTCGCATCTTACATTCCATTGGAGAGACTGATAATAAACAATCAGCATGTTAATTATATGGTATGACAGAAGGTGTTAAATTCCCCCGGAAAAACAGAACATGATGAGAAGGAACAGGATTGCAAGAACAGGAGGGCACTTTGCAGTGCTAAATAGTACCACACCCATTGAGGTAGACCTCATTGAACGGGTGACCTTTGCACAAAGACTTGAAAGAGGAGAGGGAGTGAGCCATGTGGATATTTGGAGGAAGAGTGTTCCAGGCAGAGGGAACAATGAGAGCAAAGGTCCCAAGGTGGGAATATGCCTGGTGAGTTCAAGGAACAGAAAGATTATCGTGGCTGCTGAGTGAAGGAAGGAGAGACTAGTAGGAAACCAGGTACATAGGAGCTGGGGGGATAGGTGTTGATCAGGTAGAGCCTGTAGCCATTGTGAGGTTTGGCTTTACCTCTGGCTGAAGTGGGAGCCATTGGGGAATTCTAAAAAAAAAAAAAAGAATGACATATTGTGATGTTCCTTTTACCAGGACCCCTCTCATTGGGCCTCTAAGTTGAGAATAGACCTATAGGGAGCAAGGAAAGAATCCAGGGGAGAGATGAGAATCCATGCCCTATTTCATTTGCCTATCATGGGGCTCTGTTGAATAAATGGTGCACAAGACTACAGGAAAGAAGAGATGGAATGTAAATGATTTTTCTTGTTCTCTTGGACTTACCTACTCAGCACTGAACTATGTCTCGAGGCCAGACAGGTCCAAGCTAACCTTCCCTGGGAGTTATGACAAACATGATGGAGATAGTGAGGGAGAAAAGGAGACTCTTTCCTTCCAAGTTAGTTGGCAACTGTTCATCTTAGAGGAGTGGCTGGCAGGTCTGGGGAAATCTGATCCTGGCTGGATGTGTATTTTGGGGAACTGAGTGCTTGTGCACTCTGAGCAGGAAACGCAGCCAACCCATCAATAATGGCTGGGTTTTAAAGACTGAAAATAACTCCCAACCAAGAATGCTGGCATCCAGATCCCTTCCCAAAAGGTGGGGGGAGGAGCTTGCCGCCAAATGCAGCAGAACAGGTGGGCTGCGAGGAGGGTTAAGTTCTGCTGGGCTTTTGATGTTCTTTTGATGTTCTATTGTCATTTCCTTTTACGTGTGATTCATGGAAAATCCAGTGCCTGCCACATTCACGAAAGTGTGCAATAAATGGTATAAGGAAAACTATCTAGAAAGATTTGGCCACTGGGCTGAATTCACCCAAGACATCCATCAGATACCTGGAGTGAGCTCATTCCCTTGTGATTCATCCCATTTCTCTAAACACATGGTCATCCCCAAACACATTTACTTCATTGAGGGTTCTTATTAGTTGTGGTTTGGTCAATCAAAGTTTGCTGCAGTTTATACAGACTTTTAGGAACCCTAAGAAAAAGGTGGTCTATAGTAGTCCCTATTGTCCCTTTTCTATGTATGTAACCTGCTTTTTCTTTCTGCTCACCTCACCACCTAAGACTTCTGCTGTTTATTTCAACCAACACCTTTCGGGTACCTCCTATGTACCAAGCACTGAGCTCAGCTCTAGAGGTTAGGAGCTGAATACTTCAAGGTCGTTGCCCTTCAATTGTATTTGTTCTAGAATGTAGAGGAAGCTGCACAGACCCCTAATGCACTGAACGTGGACTGCAACAAATGACCTCCCAAAAGGACTATATTAGCCTCTGCACTGGGTCTTGGAGATGAGATAAAAAGGAAAGTATATTCCTAGTAGAGGATATTATAGTTAATAACTACAACTGGCTCTCCAAAATAAATATGTATATATACATATAAATGTATTATAAATTTCACTGGTAGAAAGGATGTATAACATAAAATTTATAAATAAGAAAATATACTGTACTTATTGTTATAAATTCAATTTAGTCAATTCATTCTTATAAAATACTTCTATTAATTTTTGCTGAACTGTTGTATTTATAGCCAACTTATTATTGCAGCTGACATCGGTTGACATGTTTGCTTACATTCATGAGTAAGATAAAAAGTGAGGTAATAATGCACGTCTCAACTTCACTCACTGGCCAATGACATGAGCAACTTCTTTGCTGAATTGGAGAATAGCGTCAAATATTAGAAGACTCTTTCCTAGGTTTTGGTGCTAGTCATACTGTAACAGCTACAGACATGACAACTTCTTAAAGTTTAATTTGTGTTATTAAGATCCCTCCATCATTGTCTCATGTCTAGACAATCAACAAAACAACAAATCAAGCCCTGATCTGTAGCATTTGCTGACTTCTGTGGTGTCAACACTGCCACCAGGGCCAATGTCAAGCCACCAATGTGACAAATAGAGGCACAGAGGCCAGCTATCATACAGTGTTTCCTACAATCTGATATAATTATAGATGCAAATAACCTAAAGAGTGTAAGTAACAGGAAATAGTAAAAATACATAGTAAAATACATAGAAAGTGATAAGCGTTAAGTATTTATTTCTTTTTTTTTTAATATATTTAAGTGTAAGTTAATGTGGTTTAATTTTTAATAATGGCTATGTTTAACAACTGTCTTACACAATTTCTGGAGATTGAACATGGGCTCTTGTAAACCTGTCTGAGTCATCCCCAGCATGCTACCGGTACACACAGTAGCATGTACACACAGTAGAAATTCAATAAATGACAGTTAACGTTCCTTTGTCTAGGAACAGAAAATAGAAATGGATTAGCTAAGGAGGGAAAAAGAATGACTGGCAGGAGTCTGTGGAGAAGGGGCTGTCCAGAAGCATCAGGAACGTTTGCTCCTCCTTTGTCTGAGTGCTTTCAGAGTCACTTTCTTCGGGAAGGGTCCACCCTGCTCTGCTCTGTGCAGGAGGAATGGCCCACATGGGTCAGTCTTCCTCCCGAGTGGGCTGAGTGGGATGGGCCCCCCCACAGCGCACATAATGCTCCGGCTTTGTGTTCAGACAAGGGCGCTCCCCCAGTCTGACCTCACACTCTGTGTCAGTGGCATGGATAGACCGCCTCCAGGGGCTCAGGCATCTTTACGCCCAGCAAGACCTGGAAATATTTGCGACTGTGCCACAAAGAGCTTTCCTAGCATGTCAATCAGGCAAACACTTCATCCTTCTGAAATTCATGTGACAAAACCCACGGAGAGTAAGCTGCTGATGTGGAAATAGCAAAATCCTTATGTTCCCTGACAGCAGCTTCTAAAACACACCTCACACCTCTGGTAGCTGGTGCTTAACCACTCCTTCAAAATACCTCCATCCAGCTCCAGTGGGCTTGCTCTCGGATAGCGAAGGACCGGTGTTCTAAGAGTACAGCACCTTTCACCTGGAACCCTCAGCTAGCCTTCCTTTGCTTATAGGCTGGAGAGTAAGGTAAAGAGAAAGAGAACTCAGAGGAAGGCATGTCCACATGTTCACTGGAGCAATGGTCAAGCTGTTAACCAACTCCCACTTCCCTGGAGGAGTGTTCAGGGAAGCCTGCTGGATCTTCTTTCTCAGTGGCCATGACACATGACAAGAGGGCCAGCCACATTTATTAATTTGTCCTACCACTGCCTCCGGATATGGCCTTTCCATTTTCTAAGAACCACACTACATGGTTTCCACAGAACAGTTGAATTCAACGCATGTACCAGGAAGAAGTACAGTATAGTTGTTAGGGCTCAGAAATGAAACTGATTCGGTCTGAATTTGGACCATGCCACTCACTTGCTCAGCGACCTTGGGCAACCTACTTAAACCTCTCTGAATTTTGGCTTCCTCATTTAGAAAATGGAGATGACAACACTACTTTGGGAGGATTAAAATCAATGATGACTGTAAGTGCAAAGTGCGGATAAATAATTTATATTATTGTTGTTGGCTTGTTGCTCTCAGCCCTCTGGCACATCTTCCTCGGGCAGACTCTCTCTGTGCAGTGCTCTGGGCTGGAGCCCTCTTCCCGTCATCAATGAGACTTGGAGACAGCAGAGCTCTTCCCTTTGGTCTTCCTGGGTTGCCAGGGCTTTTCTCTTTTTTTCAGATAACATTGACCTTCTTCACTTGATGGGTGAGGCTGCATGGAGGAAATCGGTGCAGAGGGACAGGGCAAAATGAAACAGAGAAGGGGAGTCTCCAGTCGAGGGTGTGTGAGTAAGCAGGCAACCACCATGGGCAATGGGAGCTTAATCGTAGGGAGAAGTCCAGGAAATATGGTAGACCACACGCCTCAGAGTTATCCCATGGAGGGGTGGAGGAACAGGGTATTCATACACATCAAATCCCATGAGTTCTGGCTGAGCACCACTCCAGAGAAAGGGCGGCATTAACCTCCTAACACTTCTGGCCTGTAGTGTGGACAGACATACAGTCCTCCTATAGATTCAAAGAAAGCACACAGAATTAAGATTCCAGCAGTTGGAATTTGACCTGAGGCATGAAAAAGGCCTTAAGGTTATGGTAGCAACACTTCTGTAGATGTTTATCCCTGTCTGAGCCATGTCCTTGAGGAAGCTAGAGTTGAGCTTGAGCAGAACATGATATAGGGACCAATATCACAAGAGCCACCAAATTAAGAATTAGAAAGCACTCATCTCTCGTGACCAGGAGCATTGCTGCCATAAAGGAAAATTCATTATCTGAATGGTCCAGGGAACTCCATATGGGATTAGAATCATTAATATTAATAAATCCGGCACCAAAAAACAAATGCCAGTGAGTCCAGGGTGACAGCCTCCTACTCTCTGAAGGCAAATTTAGAGCTTGATATTATGTCTAGGTGATGAAGGGGGCTAATTATAGGTAGGTAGCCATCTTTATTGTTTCCTGCATCCAAGGACACTCTCTACTCACAACTTTTGGACTTGTGTTTTGGACCCGTTTTTGAATCCTTGCAGGGCCTTTTCATCTGCCCACGGCCAGGTCCAGCTCACCACTCCCTGCTCATCAGCCTGCTGAGGGCACTCCATCTGGGCACTTGCTCAGAATACCTGTCATCTCTAGCAGATGATGTCAGCATGACACAGTGCAGCCAGCAAGAATCCAATGGAAACACACAATTGCTTCACACCAGCACTCCTTAAAATGAGGGTGGGTGACCTGAAAACGCCAAAGTCCCAGTCTCCTTGCAACAGCATGGACGGACCTGGAGATTATTATGCTAAGTGAAGTAAGCTAGTCGGTGAAAGGCAAATACAGTTTGATCTCACTTATACGTGGAATCTGATGAACAAAATAAACTGATAAACAAAATAGAAACAGAGGCGTGGATACATGGAACAGACTGACAGCTGTCAGAGGGGAGGGCGCAGGGGGAGAGTGCACGAAAGAAGGTGCAGGGAGGAGACAACTGTATTTGAACAACAATAAAAAATAAATAAAGATGATCAGAAAAAAAATTAATAATAAACCAAGGAAAAAAATTAAGTGATTATTGACCAAAAAAAAAATGAAGGTGAAGGAATTAGCCAAGGAACGTATATGCATAACCCATAGACAACAGTGTGGTGATGGCCGGGGTTGGGGTTGGGGGAGGGCAATGGAGACATTTGTAATCGTGTAAACAATAAAAATAAAGTACATAAATAAAATAATGGCTCATAAAAAATAAAAATAAAACATCTGCTCTGTCGCTTATGTTATTATCACCTCACGACTTTTCTTAAGTCTCCTTACTCTTATTCAAAGATCCCTGCATCTGTTTTGTCTCTACAAAGCCAAGATTAACCCTTTGAAAGCAGAGAGCACTAATTCTAAGGTTTGGGTACTCTAGTGGCTATTCCCCCTTCTTCTTTATCAATACAGCTCTAATTTTGCTCAGGTGGCACTGTGTCCAATTTTGGACAGTGAGACCTACAGTCAAGCCTGTTGTGCGAGCTTCTGGGAATGCTTTTGTCCTCAATAAAAAGAGGCAGACATAGTGTTGTTCCCCTTTTCAATTTTTGTTTTGTTCTCTTTAGTTCTGTTTTACCTTCAATAGAGATGTGATGGCTGGAGCTGAAACAACGGGAAGTTCGAAAGGATCGTGTAGATGCTGACCCTCACATTGCTGAACTCGTGAGCCAACCCAGTGACTGCCTACAACCCAACTTCCTGTTATGTGAGGAAGAGGAGCCCTTATTTGCTGAAGTCACCGTAGATGGGTTTTCTACGTCCTGCAGCTTTGCAACCACGCTTGCCAGAAGAAAGAATTGAAGCAGTAGGAGCACAGCGTTCATTTCTGCTACCAAAGTCCCACACAAGTACCTCCACTTGGCAGAACTTATGTCTCATGTAAAATTTAAACTGTAAATGGATATATGGGAAAAAGGGAAATATCCTTAGCTTTCTACTATAGAGCTTGCACACTAAAAGTGGGTTAGAATGGAGTTGAGTGAACCCCTCTGCAACATCTGGTATACATCCATGATAAGTAGGAAAACAGGGATCCCAAGGAAGCATCTCTAAGCAATGCCAGTTGTGTTAAAGTAACACACCAGCTACTGTAACAAACCAACCCCCCCAATCTCAATAGAAGTTTATCACTTAATCCTGCGAAGTACCCAGTGGGTCCCAGTAATCGTGGAAGGGGAATGAGAGTTCCCTGTACCATACAGTTATTCTGGGATCCAGGCCGACTTCTTCAAGATTCAGCTGGGAGACAGGGGAAGAAAGAAAGGGAGGAGGGTAAGCCTACTTCTCCTTAAGAGTCTTGACCCAGAAGAGACACACACCACTTCAACTCACATTCCGCTAGTGGAAACTCACTGTGCCCCTTCCGCCTTAAAAAATATGAAGGACACATGGTCCCTGGCTTTGTAGCCACTTCCTGACAACAACTCTGCTCTGCGGACGCAAAGTACAGATCTTTGGTAGATAGCTAGCTCTCTGCCACCAGCTAAAGTTGATGGAATCGCTATGGATGCTTTCATCCCTAACTCGGTGCATTGGGGCTCAGTAGGTCCTTAGTAGATAAATGGATGAGGGAATGAATCTTTGTATTTCAAACCAATGATTAAATTTAAAGTGACATTAAAATATTTTTTATTGTTATTTAAGTACATTTGTCTTCATTTTCACCCTGCCACACACCTCTGCTCCACCCATCCCTGCTTCCCACCCTCAAACTCACCCCCTTTGGCTTTGTACATGTGTCCTTCATACATGTTCCTTGATGGCCCCCCCTCCATTATCCCCTATTGTCCAAAAGAATTTTTTTCCCTAAAAATCCCTTTAAATTGGTGCTGTTTAGGTCTTCTGGAGCAAGGGAAATATTTATTCGTAACTTTGAATATATTTTTTAAATTCAGTTTATGCAATTGGGCTTCTTAACCCAGGCACTTTAAAAATGCAATTTGGGAAGTTTATAAACTTAGGAAAAAAGCTCCATCTTTACTTTCACTAAACTGTAACTGAAATTTCACATCCCCTTCAATTCTGGATGTAGGTAACCCACTATAGGATTGTCAGCTGCACCTGCGACTGTCACTAAGCGAAATCACAGATATTTTTATATTACGTGACAGTCACTGTAACTATTGAAAAATATTACTTATGCTTACCATTGCTTTGAAACTACTGCAGTCAGTGGGTCTGATACTGCATCTTGGTATTTCATATGTTAGTCAAGCACATTCTATATTTTAAATGTTTTGATCAGTGTACTTTAATATGATACTATATGTTACATTTTATGCATTTAGAATTTTTTTCTGCAAAGGGGTCCAGAGGCTTCACGCAACTGCCAAAAGGATACACAAATCATCAGGTGAGATTAAGACTCCTGCTCTAGAGTATGCAAAAGTATTAGTGCCAACAGCTTCCCACAATCCTTTTAAGTAATGTTTCCTTTTCTTTTCTCCCCTGCCCCCAGCCAAGCCCCTTCCTGCCAGTTTTTGGGGGGTTTTCAGTTGTCCTGGGCTCCTCTCAGAGGCTGGCGGTGGGACTGTGGCTGTACACTCAGAACTCACTCGGGGCTGGACCAGGCAGTGCCCTGGGAAGGGGCAGCAGAGACACTTGCTCCTGTCTGATCCCTCCGTCTCACATCAAATCGCTCATATGCCTGAGCTGTGCGGACACTCTTCCAGATGACCTGAGGGCACCAACACAGCCTCTCAGTCTCAGCCTCATTCTTCCTTCCCAGCAAGCCCAGGGGTTTTCGCCTGATCAGACAAGCTTTTGCAATGAGGCGCACAAGGGTTACTTTCCTCCCTGAAAAAAATTCACAGCTTCTCCTTGCACAGTTCCAGGACATGTTAATAAGTGCTAATAATTGGGGTCTGATTTGCATACCTTATGAATTATTAGCATTGTGGAGCTAATGGGAATGAAAGCTTGTGCCTACAACCCCACCCCATCCACCCCTGCACTGGCCTAGATTACCCCAATCTGCTTTTCCATGCTTGGTGAGAACAAGGGAATACCATGCTAGGGCCAGGACACCCCTGGAAATGGAATTGATGCCCTCCCCCAACTCCTTCAGGACACAAAGGAAACCCTTCCACTGTGCATGCCTGGGAGGATGGTTGCAGGACGGTAGGGCGCTGAGCGATTTTATCTGTGGTAGGAGATTTATGCTGGCCCCCTGCCCCCAAGCCATGCAATCACAAGCATGCTGGCATTAGAACTCTGAAAAGGTTTTTTGTTTTGTTTTGGATTGTTTTCCCTTTAAATCAGATCCTTTACAATACATGCTCTTTGTGTTTATAAATTGTCCTAAGCTCTGGGATGGCCCCATTGGCATCACTGTGCCGGCGCCCGCCCCCTTGCTAGCCCAAGTACTGTTAATTAGCCCTGCACAGATCTGCAAGCTTGATTGGCAGCAGTTTTTGCAAAAGGCTCCCAGCCCTCTCGGCAACAAAGGAAAACCGTCTGAGCCTCTGGCATTATAGCTGTCACCCGAATTCTTTGCTTTTTCACTCTGCTGAGGATTTCTTGAATGCATTTATTTATTTTGAAATGTTAGCACCAATGTTTTGGTAAAAATATGGAAATCTTGCATTTGAGAAATAACCGCCATGTTTGAGATTTGTCACAATGCTGAGGGATAGCATGGGGACAGGAAAATTCATTTATAGATTAAGACTAGGGCTACCAGTTTGGAAAACTGCCTGGCAGTAGCACTAACGCTTTAACATAGATGTACTCTGGGATCCAGCAACTCCACTCCCAGATAATTCCCACAGAAATGCGGTACATGCTTCTCCCAAAATGTACTAAGGTATGCCTAGCTACACTACCATAATAGCCTTAAACTGGAAGCTGCCCAAATGGCCATCAACAATAAATATAATGACTTTTTAAAATCGCGGCAGCTCACACAATGGGACACTATACAGCAATGGGAATACAAACTGCCCTTAACACAACACCGTGGCTGGATCTCAGACATGTGAAGTTGAACGAAGGAAGCTGGACACGAAAGAGAATACAGTATATCATTCAATTTATATCAAGAACAAAACCCAGTAAAAATGAATCTATAGTATTCCTCCGAAGAGTGCATAACTTTGGGCAGAGGGGACCATGGTGACTAGCAGGGTTTCCTGGATGCTGGTGATGTCCTAGTCCTTGATCTGTGGGTTAGTTATAAGGCTGTGTTTAGTGTATGAAAATGTACTGAGTTGTGAACTTGTAAGTGTACTTTTTGTGTGTACATTGTACTTCAGTAAATAGAAAAAAATAGGGCTGGGCTGAGGTTGCCTTCTCCTGTGGGAAGGTTCAAGGTTGACCGGATTAGTTAGTAATTGCAGTAGACAAGGTTGATTTGGCCTCCCTGGCCAGCTGAAGCTGGCCTGGGATGTGGTACCCTTGACACCTGGGGCTACTTTGAGGACGGGGTCCCTTGGCCTCGCCCTGTGGTTCTGAACACCTGGGAGTTATCCTAGCTCCTAGCAGCATCTCAGGGAAAAGCTCACATAAAACCAGGTAGACGATCTGAAGAACTGGAACTGGAGGGGAGAGAGTCAGGGATTGGAGCCAAAGGGAAATGACTCCATGCAAAACTTACCAAGCTCATCCCCAGGCACTGAAGGCCTGGTGCCAAGGGCCTACGAGTGCCTCAGAGTACTATGAGAAAATGACTCCAAACTGCAAAACAGAAAATTATAGTATGATCAAAATCAATGAATGTTTAATTAAATGTCTACAACACGTAACATATGTCAAGTAACTCAGTGTTTCTCAAATATCAGTGAGCATTTAAGACATCTGGGGCTCTTGTGTGAATACAGATTCTGATTCTGTAGGGCTAGGGTGGGGCCTGAGATTCTGCACTTCTTACAGTATCCCAGGTGAGGCCCATGCTTCCCGTCCATGGATCACACATGGACAGCAAAGAAATATTTAACTGCAACTCAACTAAGCTCTTACATAGGTATACATATAAGAGGTACCAAAATCATAAAATGGATATTATTTTTACAAAACTCAAAATAATAATCTTTTATTGTGGTAAAATACACATAACATAAGATTTACCATTTTAACCATCTTTAAGTGTACACTTCGGTGGCATTAAGTATATTTATATTACTGTGCGATCCTCATCACTACCCATCTCCGGAACATTTTCATCTTCCCCAACTGAAACTTCATACTCATTAGACAATAACTCTCCGTTCCCTCCTCTAATAAGCACTATTCTACTTTCTGTCTCCTTGAATGTGACTACTTTAAGCGTCTCATATGAATGGAATCACACAATATTTGTCCTTCTGGGAGTCTGGCTTGTTTCACTCAGCATAATGTCTTCAAGGTTCATTCACGCTGTGGCATGTGTCAGACTTTCACTTTTCCTTTGGGCTGAGTAGTACCCCAGTGTATGGAGACACCGTATCTCGTTGATCTGCTCATCCATCGATGCACATCTGGCTTGTTTCCACTTTTTGGCTACGGTGAATAATGCTGCTGGATTTACCAATCTTCATTCCCATAATGCATGTGGATTTACAAATATCTCTTCAAGTCCCTGCTTTCAGTTCTTTTGGTTATATACCCAGAAGTGGAATTGCTGAACCATATGGTCTTTCTGCGTTTAATTGTACTGAGATACCAAAATAATAATTATATTAAAACTTGCAGCAGGCCGTCATTTTGATGACCCGGGATTTATGCCCGTGTGTAATTCCTGCCCACATTAATGGTGGGCCAGGCCTGTCACTCCACTGCTTTGCTTCGACAAACAAAATACAGAGAAAACAATGCTGTGCCAATTCTAAGACTGGACTTTAATTGTTTCCTCTTGGAATGCTTACCCTTGGAACAGTTCATCTTGGAGTTCAGCCACCATGCTACATGGCAGTTCAAGTAGCCACTGTAGAGGCAGGCCCACAGGGAGAAGACCAAGACCCCCAGATGACAACCCCAACTGAATGTCCAGTCAAGCTCCATCTGTCTCTAGATGCCCAGGTGTTCCAGACATATCCATCCCGGCTGAGTCCTGGTCAAGCTTTCAGATGCCTGCAGTCACCCACTGTACCAGCAGAAGTAACCCAACATGGAGCAGAAGATACATTCCATGAAAGATAATACATTGTTGTTTTAAGCCCTAAGATTTGAGATCATTTGTTACACAGCATTAATGGACTGAAACAAAATCCTTTCAAATATTTTAGAGCAAGAACAAAATGCATTAGACTTAATGTGGGATTTGGGTAGAATTTAAGATATTTGATAAGAATGAAATTGTCCCAGAGTCTTCAAAGACCTGAAATATCCCAGGTCCTAACAAAAGAAAAGACACAAGGTAGCTGGTGGGAGATGAGCTCATGAACAACCCCAGTCCCCAGAACCAACAGCTGCCGCAGGACTTTTGTAGCTGTTGCGGTTGTTGTTGTTTTGTTTAGGTTGAAGGCCTGGTTGGCCCACAGTAGCGTGGCAGTTAGCTGCCATTATCCTTATACCAAAGATAGCAGCTGGGGATTTTTTCCGCATATGTGGCTTGGCATATGGCTGCTGGGGGATTTGAACTCTTAATTAAAAGCTTCCTTTTGCCCACAAATTATTGTGCAGCTGAGTGATAAGAGTAAATCCAGCCAAGTCTGATCTCAGATTCCCATAAGCATGGAAAATAAGCAGCCGGAACAAGAAGCCTTGAAAGCAGTGGCTGAGATGTGATGCTCACTCCCCCAGTCCCTGGGTCCCTCAGCCCTCTCTCACTGCCAGATACCAAGGCAACCAGCTCCATGTTCCTGCCTCACTCCACTCTGTTCAGCTGGGGTCCTCTGGCCCACACCTCAAGCAAGAAGAATAGTGGGCAGTGGTTCACTCATTGTTCAATAATACACATATATTGAGCATGTACTATGTGCCAGTCAGATGCTATGCTAAGCACTGGGTGTAGGTGGTAAATAGAATAGACATGGTCCCTCCTGTCGTGGAAGTTGCAACTCAGTGGGGGACATAAACAGGTAAACACACAAATGCAATGCCAATACCGCATCTGTTCCTGCGTTGGGAGCCCTCTGCATAATTCTCTCTTGAAGTTGTTCTATATTCTAACATGTATGTCATTAAAGTGTCAGCTTAAACATAATCCTTGCAGAAGCCTGCCCTGTCACCCAGTTGCTCTGGTATATCCCTCTGACTTCGTTCTCTGAGTAGCACTTACTATTGTCAGACATTTTCTTATACATTTATTGGTTTGTTTACTATCTCTTTCTTGCCATAGAAAGTAAACTCCAGGCAGGCAGGATCTTGTCTGTTCTGTTCACTGCTGTGTCTGGAGCCCTGAAAGCAGTGTTCAGCATGTAATAGGTGCTTAAGTAATTTGAATGAATAATGCCATAAAGTTTTCATTAAGTGCAACTTAGCTAGTGATTTTACTTACTCTTCCCCATAAAAAAAAATGCACTTGATAATTTGTACATTTTTTAAAAAGGACAAGTATATACTAACAGCCAATTACTTGTATATCTTCTGTTCCTCTTGAAAAAAAAAAAGCGGGATCATCAGAGAGGGTTGACAATTCCAACCAGGAATAATTGGAGAGTGTGTTTCTTAACCTGGGTGACTACATCATATCCAATAGGCATTGGACACAGGCCCACACTATGACTGTTGCCACCTCCAGGAGGCCATGATTGACTTGAGGAACTGCAGCCAACATGATAGAACTCATTATCGAGTATCTCAAGGTCATTGTCCATCTAGCCACCCACTGAGCTCCTACCTGCCTGAGGTCTCTGACCTCACAGTGTTTAGATACTGTGGAGGAAGTGACTGAGACCCAAACCAAAAAAATATTATATATATTGTGATTCACACACTGGCAGGACACCTAACATAACCTGGGCAGGTCAGGGTGGGGGGCGGCCAGGAAGAGACATTCCCCATATTGAATATTGATGGATAGGGAAATGGAATGGGGATGACTGGGCAGAAGATACAGCAAGGATGTGGGCACAGAGGGGAGAAACACCTTGAATATTCAGAGAACAATGAGCAGCTCAGGTTGCTGGAACAGAGAAGTAGAAGAAGAGGTGAAGGATGGGGTTATCCTGGCGGCATCAGCCTAACGTCTTGGTATAACACTGGACCCCAGTTCTGGTGATTAGATCCTATCTTGTTCCTTCTTCCTGTATTAGCATCCTACCTGGGACCTAGCAACCTGCCGTGTGAGAGCCAGCATCATGATTTATGAAGAATAGCGTGGGCACTTTTGTTGTTCTTGTCCGTTTCTTCAGGAAGAAGTTTTTGCCTACATTGGAATTAGAAGTAGGCATTTTTTCTCTTGTATTTCTTTTTACCTCTAGTAATAGCTAGCTCTTAAAAAGTCAGCATATGTCCATCAAACTTGAAAAACTGCAGCAAAGGATCCAGGAAATGTCCATTGTTCAGACAACCGACAACAGGGATAGCTTACTCCTAGTATCAGGCAACAGTTTCACCCACACTGCAATCAGGTAGAAGGGTGGAGAACAAACCAGAGAAGTGTAACATTTAATAAAACCTGTTTCTTTTTCTGATTTATTAGAAACCCTGAAGACCCAAATTTTGTTTTCCCATTTCACATGAAAGTGTATTTCTGTTGTTTCATTTGCTTTGTTAACCAAAAAAAGTGGTTACTAAGATAAGATTCATGATACTGTAAAACCCAAAAGAGCAAATTTGGGAGAAGCCCTACAGGGGTAGATTTCCAGCTACCCTTCCCAGCTGCTCACCAAGGGGCACACTAAATCCCTTTTAAAATGAACTGCTCAGCAAAAACTGTTTTGCCCACATTTAAAGCCATAATGTGAGTCCCCTTTTGTCTTAAAATCTGTTTGTCACACTGGATTTACACACACTCACATCGTGGGTGCTTAGAGACACAGAGGTAGGCAGGGCACTGCAGAAAGCCAGATGGGAGCCAAGTGCTACGGAGCACATGGGGGAGAGAGGAGCAGGGAGACCCCAGATGAATGCGGCATCTCCCCGCAGCTGCCTGAGGCTGGTAGAACAGCAGCTTTGGGGCCTGGAGCCCTGGGGGAAGCAGGCTGAGAACAGCAGGAGAGGGTGGCCTTAAAGCCAGAATCAAGGCCACCAGAAAAGGCACAAAGCCCCCTTGGCCCCACAGCAACTCGACCCTCATGCATGATGACAAGTTCTGGGACAAAAGGGAAGTGTGACAGATTAATCTTCTCATAAGGTTGCCAGATTTAGCAAATAAAAATACAGGCCTCTCAGTTAAATCTGAATTTGACATTAAAAACAAGTGATTTGTAGTATAAGTAAGTCCGAAGGATTACATGGGATGTAGTTAACATGAGAAACTGTTTTTGTAGTTTATCTGGAATTTTAATTTAACTGGGATGTCCCCTGAGTTACCGGGCAAGCCTACTTTGTAGGTCTCTCGCTCTTCGGTGCGTCCACCTGTTCCACCTCAGCGCTGCCCCGGGTACTTTCTTTACCCTTTTCTCCTCTCTGGCCTCCTTCCTCATTCTTCAGTTCAAGAAAGGGTCCAACAACAGCTCCCAAATAACTGAAGCTCATTCAACACCAGCATCTTGCCTCAGTCTGGATGCTTACTTTTTTATGGTTGTCAAAAGTTTAAAGAATGTTTTCCCTGCTTAAAGTACCCCCAAGCAATTTGCAACTGATGGGAGGAGATACAGGGGCAACCTGCTTTTATAACTCAAGTGGACCATTCAGAAGTGGAGAGTGTGAGCTATTCTCACCAGGCCATCTACGGCATCAGCATCTCCCTGAAAAAATCCATTTCGCAGGCTCTGGATCCCACTGTTGCAGCCTAAGCCCACTGCTGCTCAGGAGTTTGTGTCTGGGGACCAGGGAGAAATGGAAAACACTGGGGAGAAGGAGATAGAGGAGGGGAGGGAGGTTGGAAGACTGGGTGAAAAAAGGTGAAGGAATTAAGAAGTACAAATTGGCAGTTACAAAACAGTCACGGGGATGTAAAGTACAGCCTAGGGAATGTAGTCAGTAATATTATAATAACTGTGTACGGTGCCAGGCGGGCACTTGAAAAAACAAGGAGAACACTTTGTAAAGTATGTTATTGTCTAACTACTATGCTGTACACCCGAAACTAATATAAAAGAATATTAACTGTAAACTGTAATTGAAAGATAAAATTTAAATTTAAAAAAAAGGAGGCAGAGACAAAGCACCCAAGTATTGCACAGTAATATCTAGGATCTCTGCTACTTAGTTTGTGTGAGCGTCAGCACCGGCCCGTGGGGTGATAATTAAGTGGTAGGTGGGATCGGGGTAAAACTATCAGCATGGAGGCTGATGATAGAAACTGGCGACCTAAACAAATAAGAAAAGTTAAGAGGGTTTGGCTGTGCAGAAGAGATACTAATTACAGTCATTTCAGGGAGCCTTCTACTACGGATGCCTCATTACCATATGGTGCCATAATACTTATGTGTATCATTATATATGCCTTAAATTAACTTTGTTATAAAGGGTAATTTGATTAGCGCGGGAGACTCAACAAGATCCGAGCCTTCCCAGTGTGTTACTCATGCAGAATAGGTATCTGCTTCTCATAAACATGTGCTGGGACTATGGCCTGAGTGTGGCAAGAAGTCCCTCTGCAATGGCTCCTGATGACCCTCCGCTTCCGATATCCGTGCCTCTGTGTAACCTCCTCCCTCCCGGCGTACACTGGACGGCGTGACTCAATTCTAACTAATAGAATGCAATGGACATGGTGGGACGTCACTTCCAAGACCAGGTTAAAAATGCCTGTGACCTCTGTCCTTCTTGCCGTCTTGTGCTCTTGCTCTTTTGCCTGTTTGCTCTGGGAAAAGCAAGCTGCCTTGTTGTGAGTCGCCCTGTGCGGAAGCCCACATGGCAGGGAACTGAGAGAGGCCTGTGGCCAACAGCCAGGGAGAAGCTGACGCTTGCCACCAGCCACGCAAGTGAGCTTGGAAAAGGGTCCTCCCCACGTTGGGCCTTGGGGTGCAGGCAGCCCTGGTGGACACCTTACCACAACCATGTGAAAAGCTCTGAGTCCAAGGCAAACTGGCCCACAGACTGGTGAGCTAATACATCACTACTATTATTAACTTGCTAATAATAAATGTTGGTTTATTTATACTGCTAAAATTTGGGATAGTTTGTTCTGCAGCAATAGAGAGGAAATTCACACTTATTCAGGACCAGACTTCTGGGGTATGTCGTTGACAGAGGCGCTGAAAGTCTAACACTGTGTTCTGCAGTGCAGACAGAGCAACACAGGAGGAGGCCGCAGTGTGTGTGGCGGGCGGATGGGGCTGGGTAGAAAGAAAGACACGAAAACTTGTGGTTTACTGCATCAGGTTTCCAAGTTCTTAGCTCTAGCAATGGTCCTGCCCATCACTGAACATTCTTGAACTCCTGCTCACATACCTGTCATTGAGGTTTGCAAACTGAATATCCAATCACCCACTGGGCACACAGAATTGTTGTCTTGCTTCTCCCTTTGACTTTTGTTCTTGGGTCCGCCTGTGCTGGTCGGGTCACAGGCCGCTTCTCTCTGAGACTCTCTGCATTTGTGCTCTTTGGGAAGGTGTGCCAGTTACTCAAGCTCTTGTCTCTTGACTCCAAACCTACCCTTCTGTACTTGGCTTTGTGACTCTGGAGCTGGGATCCTCCCAAAACGAAATTCCGGCTTTGTCAGGGGCTCCCTGCCAGACACTGCCAACAGGGGGCATTAGAGAGTGGCTGCAAGGCTGGAGGAGGCAGGGACTCTGGGCCGCAGCTGAATCCAGTTTGCAGTTTCTTCAACACAGCAGCTTCATGGGGCCCCTCAGAGACACCAGCACCAGCCCAGTAGCACCCACTCCTCAGAGGCTTGGGTCCCAGCCCCAGAACCTTCTATTGTGTATCCGAGTTTTAATAATTTCAATCTCCCTTTTTCTTTAGTTCCCCCAGCCCTAGAAGTAGTGGCTGCTTTCTGTATCTGCCTCCATGCATACCTTATAGCTCTCATTTGCCTTTTCAGTTACCCATGTCTATTAAATCCTCCCTGTTACAAAAACAAACTGGTGTGATTTCTGTCTCCTGAGTGCGCCCTGGCTGACACTGGTGTCACCCCTGTACGCCTGTCTCTGGCCAGGCTCGACGCCAACTCCCCATCTTACTCCACGGAGAGCTACCTGTCCTGCACGTGCACAGCCAGCCCTACAAGGGAACCCTCCTGAGATTGAGGGCCCCAGGTTCCTGCCTGGGTTCACCCTAGTCCCAGCCCTGCCCTCAGCCGAGAGCCAGGTAATGGGGGACCAGAGGTACCAGCCAACCTCAGAGGCAGACACAACGACGACGGGGGAGGAAGACAAAGATCAGTGCAAAAAAGCTGGAGCCTAATCAGGGACTGCTGGTGTGATCCAACCTCACTGGGAGTCACACAGGTGACAGCCAGGAACAGGTGGTGGTCAGGGGCAGCACTGGGTCCACGTCTGAGCACCGTGGGCAATCACGGTTCACCTGCTCCTTGCTGGCTTTATTGTATTTGCTTAAGCCACACCTCAATGGTTGCCTCTGCCTTGTCTTTCGAATGGTCCCATGTCACAAGTCTCCAACTGACAGGTGGCCCTGAAGCCAAGAAAAGGATGATTTTTTAATATGCTTGTGTGAGTTAGGGGGCCCTGTATAACACAATTGCTTAGAATGAGAGGTCAGAATATAAACTTAACTTTAAACAAAAAACTTAGTACATCAGGCAGACTCTAACCAGGAAAACAGAAACCCTTTAAGTGTATAAACAGGCAGCAATGTAAGGCAGTGAGTTGGTTACATGGGCGACACAAAAACTGAACATCTAAATGGGGTACAATGAGGCCATCCAGAGATTAGCAGGGAGCCACTAGCCATCAAGGCAGAAAGGACTGTGGAAGGAGGTGGTGGCACAGGTTGGGTTCTCCAGAAGCACACCCTTAAGCATGGTTTGGGTGCAAGATGTTTATTAGGGTCAGCCCAGGGAGGGAAAGGAGAAGCCGGCAGCAGAGGGAGAGGCCGCACTGTGATGCAGGCCGAACACTCCCTCAGCCACGTCTGGAGTGTTGCCCACTGGAGTGTTCTGCATTAAAGCCAGAAGGCAGGGCACTTGCTACCCCATCCCCCTCAGGTACAAGACCCGGGCTGCTTGGGGAAGACCATGACCTCCAGCAAGGCTGACCCTGTAGTTGCTGCAGCAGGAGGCTGGCTGCTGGCTGTACCTCCTGCCATGGGGCAGCAAGTTCCCCTTTACAGGGGACCTGAGCACAGTGGTGTTACTAGAACCTGGAGGCCAAGACTCCCTGGTGGCAGCCGGAACCACACTGGGCCTGGGCAGGGGAGTTAGAGCAGGAGGATACATAGTAGTTGCTAATAGAGGTCCCACCCAAGGCAGAGAGTAAAGAAAAATACCTGAGCTCCCCTTTTCCTTTTGCTTAAATATTTGATTAGTGGCTCCTACTGGCCAAACCTGGTCAGAAACAGCTGACAGGAAGCTTGGGACATGAAGCCTGCAGGTTTCAGCACCATTGAGCAGAGCTGGGGAAGGGAAAGGACCCTGCAAGCCCATAGGCCCAGGAAATCATCTCAGCAACTTTTCCTCTTGTTTTCTCTTCAAAGCCACAGGCTTAGAATCCGGGCCTACTGGTGGGTGGCCTCCAGCGTGTCCTGCTTCTGTCCTGACCAACCACCTTGTCTCACTGTAAATGACTCTGTGCTGGCCCACCAGCAACCCCTTCAGGAAAGAATTCAGCCTGTCACCTGCTGGGAGAGCCGGCAGACAGCCCTCAGCTGTGACTCTCTTGGGTGGTGGAGATGGCTAAGCAAAGCCACTGTGCCCAAGGCTGTAGCCCTTCCTGTGGAAGCCAATATCAGGTGACTGACTGGCGTGAGGCATGAAGGCCCAGACCCCTCACCCCAATTCAGGACCACTCTAAAGGGTTATCAGCTTCAGAGCTCCCCGAGGGTGGACAGACACCCCCACTGAGACTGCGTCACAGCTCAGCTTTTCCTCTGCTCAGGCTTGCTGCCTGCAAGCTCTGCCTCATAAACCTCCTACACACTAAACTTCATCTTGGAGCCCTCTTCCTGGGAACGCAAGCTGTGACATTCATGTTAAGCTCAGTAATCAAGTCAACTTTGTTTTCATCCTTCTGGCCTTTGGGGAATCCTCCTTTCATACCAGAGAGTGGGAAGACCTCTACTCACCTGCATTTGGTCCCTCATACCTTCACGCCTAGAATGTTCTTCCCCAGGCAATCAGCAGCCTCAATCCTTGACCTCATTTCTATCTCTGCTGTAATGTCACCTGCCTGTGAACATTAGCTTCCTGTAGCCCTGCACTCTGCCATATTGTTCTTTATAGCACTTATTGTCAGTTTATTTTGTGTCCCTGCCCACTCCAGAGGAGGGAGTTTGTTTTCGTTCATGCTGTATATGTACAGTGCCAGTTTTTAGCACACAGCGTGAGTTCAATTAAATTTGCCCATTCATTTACTTATTGAGTGCCCAGCCTGGTGCCAGGCACGGATGATGCCTTTGGAAAGTTCTGACCTAGTGGGGAAATTAGACAGGTAGGAAAATAACGATAACACACTGGGGCAAGTGCTGTTACTGAGGCATAGTGGTCAAATGATGTGAGCAACTTATGCTGCCAGGGCAAAACCTCAGAGAGCAGATGACAAGGGATTGGCTCTTCCAGGAGGAGCGGGGCAGGCAGGCCCTGGAAAGGGTGAACCACAGGATGGACTGAGCAGGCAGGCAGATGTCAGCAGAGGTCTCTGGGACATCAAGGTCAAGAGGACAGTGAGACAGGGGGAGACCAGGCGTGCCCTGAGATCCAGCACTACCTCTTCTAGCAACTTGTTCCTCAGAATCTTAAATGAATGTACAAAGATTCACGTACGAGGAGGATCACTGCCATGTTGATTACTTGTGGCAGGAAATGAGGAGCGACGGAAATGTTGATCAGGAGGGAAACAGCTGAATAAATTAAAGATCTTTCATACTTTGGAGTACCGAAGTTATTAAACAGTTATATCAGTCTGCCCTGGCTGGTGTGGCTCAGTGGACTGAAGGGTTGCAACCCTGTGAAGGGTTGCCGGTTCCATTCCCAGCCCAGGGCACATGCCTGGGTTGCAGGCCAGGTCCCCAGTAGGGGGTGTGCAAGAGGCAACCACTCATTGATGTTTCTCTCCCTCTCTTTCTCCACCCTTCCCCTCTCTCTAAATATAAATAAAATCTTTTAAAAAAAGAGTTATATCAGTCTATATGTGCAAACTTAGAAACACGTCTATGATATCCTATTAAATGGGAAGGAATATTATAGAACTGTATCAACATGCAAGGTGGGGCAAAAGCAGGCTTATAGTGGTAAGTATGTGAAATAGAGTTTATTCTGGTATTATTATTTATTAATTATTGTATTATTTTCCACACAAACAACTGTAAACCTACTTTTGCCCCGCCCTGTATTCCTACCCGTCTTGTTCGAACCCCCACACATGCGTGTTTGTATAAACATAGGAAACAACTGTTTACAGTAGGACTGTGGAATTGGAATAGATACAGGGAGACTTTTGTTTCGGGGTATTATTATCTGAGTTTGTTAAAACTTTCAGATCACATAAAAGGAAAGAAAGAGAGAAAAGAAACTCCAAGTTGCTTAAGGTCAGCAGACATCGGCGACAAACTGCAGACCCTCGAGTACAAATGGGTCGCGATAATCGATCAGAGCAGGCCAGGGCAGCTAAAGCAAACAAGAGACAGGAGTCAGGAAGGTGAGCTGATTCAAGACCAGGCCATGGCTGGGCAGGGGGGAAGGACAGAGACACAGGTGACCAGACCAGGAGAGGCATTGCTGATGCTCTGATGTCAAGGCCACTGCCTACAGGCCGTATGTGTGAGCAGCAGGCTTTGGCAGTCAGAAGGAGCCACCTGCAGGTACACTGTGACTCTGGTGGGGGCAGAAATAGCAGAGCTCAGATGAGGAGAAGGTTTCCTAAGGCAGCCCAAGCCTCTGGCTTTCTCTAACCCAGGCCTCCCTCCACAGATCCCCGAGGAAAGAGAAGATAGGGACTCGCAGCCTTTTTCCCACCAGCTCCGTTCACCAAAAGAAGTGTTTTTTTCTTTGCTCCTTGCAGCCCTTCCCACAGCCTTTAGCAATCTTATTGTTTGCATTGTGAATGTCTAAGAGGGGATGCCGTATGCATTTCCAAAACAGTGTTTGACCACAGAGCAGCTCCTTCCTTAGGTAATATATTTTAGTTGTATCGAGTTTTAATCACACAGTTATAGTTTTTCCTTGTCGAGAACTCCAGGCTATCCTGCTGGAGGGAAAGGACACTTGGGGGGAAAAGGACCTGAAAGATGAGATACCACACAGAGAGAGAAGGATGTGGAAAGTATCTGAGGCTCCCAGCCTTGGGGATGAGGACATCTTGACTCTCCAGTTCAGCCCAGCTTGAATGCAGCCACGTGAGTGAGCCGGTTGGTTCCACGTGGACCAGAGACCAGGCAGCTCTGCTGACCTCTCCCTGAAGTCGTGACCTAGAGAATCATGAGCAACAGCTGGGGTGGTTTGTTATGCAGCAACAGATAACTGACACATTCTCCCATCCCGCCCTCAATACCTTTCTCCTCCTCCCCCAAAGAAATAGTATATTCAAATTGTTTATCATTGCTTTACTTTTTAAAGTAGTTCTATCAGGTATGCCTGCATTTTTGCAATCTATTTATAATTTTGAGTTTTATAAATACAGATGCACGCTACAGGTACTGTAGGGAGAATGAAATTGTGAAATGCTCACCCAATGAAATATTAGTACGGCAGTGAAGATGAACAGTGCCGCGCACGGTATCATGGATGCATAACGCTTAGAGGCATAGTGTGGTATGAAAAAGGGCAAGTTGAAGAACACAGCAATATAGTCGTTCATTTTTTTATACGGTTATTGGCTGTTTATTCTTTGAGTTTCTGGTTCATATCTTTTATCTGTTTTTCTTTTAGATTATTTATTTCTTACTAATTTTTAGAATTCTTTGTAGATTTTAGCAGTGTCCCCAAGTAACACTTGAATCTTGAGAAACATTTCCAAGAATAGAATTTAAGATTACCAAACCAAAGAACAAAAGAAGATATTGAAAAAAAAATGAATAAAATGAACAACACATTACACAGGTTCTTTGACTTCTTGGCTGAAAATTCCAAGGATTAAAGACCCAACAGGACGTTAAGCTCTATTTTCAAGTATGAGGCTATTTACATAAATCCACAGTGCACAGAGGTTCTATTCATATTTTCTTTGCTAGCGATAGGAAATGCATCATTTAACTGGAGATAGGCCCCCCTTCAACAGTTCCTAGGCTAGCCCAGTGAGTTACTGTTCTCCCCAGCAGTGAATTTATATTGCACTAAGGAAAAATAGACTCCTTTAACCCCTGAAGAGTCACATTTCTTTCACTTAGGTCACTTGATAGGGCCATTATAGACTCAGATAAGACATGTGGGACTCTTGTTTAATATCGGGCAATTTTCTCGGGCCTCTTCATTTATTAAAAGAAATGTATCCATTAGCAGTCATTAGTACATTCTGTCAAGATGAGGGCTAACTTATCCGCAATGGCTTAAGAGAAAATGCTTTTTCAAGAAAAATAATGGCATTAATCACAGGGTGGAATAGATAGGGCTTTCTTTGTCATAACCTCTCCCTCCTCCCCCCAGGTGGAATCGGACACTGCTCACCTCTGTCAGAGATCCAGGCCACTTTCTCCCTACCCTGTGAGTCAGCTCCTTGCTCCAGCCTGTGGCCTCTCTGGTGGCAGGCCACTATCCACAGGGAATGAAGGGAGCTCCTTATCCATCACAGTGAGGAGCCTCAGAATGCTTCCTCTTGCTAATTCGTCCAAGGGAGGACAAGGAAGGAGCCGCCTCACTTAGCAAACAATCTCATTTGAAGGAACTCTGTTTCAGCAACAGGAAACAAATCACATTAGAGGAAGAATCCGCCTCCTGGAGCTCCATACTGAAACCGATCTCCTTTCTGACCTTTCCTTTGAGATATATGCTCTCTGGAAAATGTAGTGCAAGGAGGGAGGTACAGGAGGGGGTGTGTGTGCATGTTAAAACAAGATCACAATTAAAACAAGTTTTCTGCGTAGTTTTCTAATTAAAAACCTTCAGATTTAATTAATGAAAAGTTTTCATCTCCTAAATATGGGTATATCCCCAGGCTTTGCCTTTTTCTTACTTCCTCCCTCTGAGGTCACATCCATTCCCATAGGCATTAATAATTACAGCCATAGAGATTAAGATATCTTCAGGTGAAAGTAATAAAATAGCAACTAACAGTGACTTAAATCACAAAGACGTTTAATAAACTCATGTGTAGCAGGAAGTCTGGAGGTGGGCAGTTCCAGACTTTGTTCTGCAGCTCAGCAAAGGCACCGGAGACCAAAGGTTCTTACCATCTTTCTGCTCTGCCACCCTCAGCTGCCTCACTCAAGACTTCCAGCCTCTGACAGGGTCACAAGCAGGAAGGAAGGAGATGGAAGCAAAATGGGCCTTCTCCTCAAGGAAGTCTCTTTTATTGGGAAGAAAAATCTTTTCCAGAAACCCCTGAGTCTCGCTGGCCAGAACCCCTTGAATAATAAAAAGAAAACAAGTACCATATTCTGACTTAGGACAATCCTGATTTATCCTCCGTATATGGGCGGTTGCAACCCTAACACAGGTGGGAACAGCTATTAAGGAGGCAACAGCTCCCAGATCCTTATTTTAACCCTGACTGTTGTCACCTCCAGTTACATCTTCCTAACTGCCTGCTGGGCAGCACTGCTTCATTGTGCCGTCACCTCAGACTCGGTCCATCAGGGAACAAATTCCTTATGTCCTCATCCTGGCTGCCTTATCTGCATTTCCTGACGTGTCCACTGGTAGTTTCATTTACCCATCATAGAGGCTGTGCATCTCAGGCTCCTTTTGATGGCCTCTCTGTCTGGACTTCCTTATCCAGTTTGGTCCCCAAGAGCAGTCAGCCCTTTGCCTCTCAAATGTCACCTATGCGTGTTCATCATTTCCACTCTTCTTGCTGCTCCTTCAGTCGTGTTGGTCCAGTTGCACACGGACCACCTCATTTCATCTGGAATGGGCCGCAGACTCCAGGGGCACACACTCCGCCACCAAGTTCACGTTCTTAAAGCCTGCCGTCCTCGTCCGTCCCTTGTCTAGGATGAGGCTCCCATGTGCCTAACAGAGGAAAAACCAAATTTCTTAGTTCAGCTTTTAAGATTTTTCAACAGCATTACCTTTTGAAAAGGATTCCCCGTTGCTCTCTGCTCCAGCCAAACTGGTCAATTTATTGTTCCCTAAAATATGCTTTATACGTTCCCATCACCACACATTTGTCCACCATTCCCTCCAATAAGGATACCCTCCTGCTTTCTCTCTTCTCTGAGTCCTACCTGGCCAGCTGCTGAAATCTTCTTAAATCTCTTAGGCTACAATGAGTATTTTCTCTTCTGAAACCTTACATGCTGGTAGAATTACGAGTCGATTTTTAGAAAGAAACTTTAGGGTTAAGTGATTAGGTAGTGTAGCTCTTCTGTGGCCATATTACCAGCGCTTGTGCCACGATAATTCCTGCACAGTAAAATAATGACATAGTACCCCTTGCCGCACACTGAGAAAAGTTTGTCAAATACTTCTTTCGGATTCTTAAACTTCAAAAAGTTCAGAGCCCTTTTTAAGAGATAAAGATAGTAGCACTCTCAAACAGGGCCACAACAGATTTTTCAAAGAGTACCGGTGAATCTGTACAATCTGACGTCATCTAGCAGTGAAGAAACCATTCATTCATTCATTCATGTGTAGCCAGGAGGTTGTAATTTCATTGCCTGACAACTGCCACCAGAATTCTTGGCAGGCGAACTCTCTATATTTAGGAAAATATCTTGACACATTGCACGGGGATAGTGAGCGAGGTTCAGACAGAATCTGACTGCACTGTTTGTATCAAGGTGGCATGCTCGCGTCTAGGTAAGTGGAAGACATCTTCTTAACCATTTCCTCATAAAGAAACACCAAGCCACTTGAAAAAAAAAAAAAAGGCAAAGTTAACAAGACAGAACCTGGAGTAGAAAACCAGAAGACACACAGAATCATTTTCTGTTCACATATTTTATAAAAATGAGAGCAAAAGAGTAGGAGGCCTTGGGCTTAGCTGTTAAGATCCAGGGAAGGTGGGTCTGGTACCAAGTTGCCCACACGGCTTCTGTGAAGGAAATTGTCAAAATATAGTTTTTGTTGCTGTCCAGGGTTTATAAGCCCACCAGGAATTCTGGCTTTGCCACTTGGAAGCTTTATCAAAACTTTCTGAATTGATTTATTTATTTGGAATATAAAAGAGGAAGGCCTATTCTATACCTAGGCCTATATTTATGTGCACATTTGTGTTTATCTTTCATACAACTGAGTTCTCATTTTTTGATTCACATTTTGTTGGTAAAATTGTCTATGTCAGCAGTGACGCTTTTGTCTGTAAGTAACAGAAAATTCCATTTCAACGGACTCATTGCCTAAAGGAGATTTATTGGTCCATGTAACTGAAAAAGCTCCTATGCTGAGTAGCTATCGGGTGCAGTGCCATCAGCCTCCAAATCTGCCTCTTTATGATTTGCTTGTCGCCCTCCTTTTGTGGGTTGGCAAAATACTCAGGCTGGCGTATGGTGACGAGTATTTCCTGGTCTTATAGTCCAGCCATAGCAATGTTCACAAGAGGTGGCACCACCTGGTCCACTAACACTACTCTTAAAATCAGGAACCCTCTATTTCTATCAAACTTTCAGTCTCATCTCATTGGCCAAAACTTGGTCACATGCCCACTTCGGAACCAATCCCCTCAGCCTAAGGAATGCCACACACTGATATCTAAGGTTTAGATTCTTAAACCACTCTCTGCATTAAGGGGACAAGGTTACTCGTGGAACAGTCAAGCCCACACTGCAACTAGAGGCAGAATCGGCTTCCTTAAATCTCATGCCTTCATGGGGGAAGAGATAACCCCTGGCAAAAATCAGGGTGTGGCCAGAAATGGGCAAGAGGAAATAGATGCTGGTCAGGCATCTTCCAAGTTCATTCTGTACAAAATGATAGAATACCTATCTCATCCCGGAGACCACGGAACAGGATGCAGCCATGTCTGATAAGCAAAGGCCTTAGTGTTCGCAGAGTTCAAGTCTGCCAGATCTTTATCTAACAAAGTCTAAAATTTTCCACAAGGAAATGGGAAACATGTAAACAATTACAGCTCTGTGGGTAATTATACATCAGCATATGTGAAACCAATTGTTTCCACCCCATATGCGATACTAATCAGCTTAATTACATGGGGGAAAAGAAAAACAAAGAACCAAAACTGTGCTCGTGTTTCATCAGAGCAAAACAAAAGAAGCTGAAACATATTCTTTCTTCAAACAGAAAAATAGATAAGATATTGGAAAGGATCAATCAGAAGTGAAATGGTCATTAATTGCTTTATTTTTTTTTTTTTACCTGAGGAACATTTAAAAAGTTGGAAAATACACTCTCTTCAGATAGAAAAATAGATATAATGTTGGAAAAGATCAATCAGAGACTGAGCAGTTTTTAATTGTCAATCTTTAATATCCATTTGTATTCTGCCACCAAGGTTACACTCACAATTTACTTAATGCTTTCAAAATACTGTGTTTATCAGTTTTGCGGGTGTGGTGGGCAGCCTGTCAATCCCTCCTTGTTTGGGGCTCAAATTAGCTTTGGAGTATAGTTGATCCCTTCTTCCCACAAAACATCCATTGAGGGCCTTTGAAGTGCCAGGCAACCCCGTGCCTGCGGCATGGTCACATGGTCAGCAGGCCGTCTTTCTTCCCTTTCAGAGGAAGAGGGCGCCTTGGAGACCATCACCCCATGTCCCTAGGGACATTAGATCCTTCTTTTGAGCAGCCTTGATCCTTTCTCTGATGTCAGCTCAGAATGGTAGCTGATTTATTAAACTCCCACCACCAAGAAATGCTGTGTGGGAAGATAAGAGAAAAATCATTAACAGAGCTTGAGCTCCTGAGACCCTCACAATCTTCCTGGAGATGCAGCACCACCAGGAAAGAAAGAAGAGCACGTACGTATCCAAAAGTTTGTGCACCGAGACCTGAAGTATATATATAGGCAGTGCAAGAATGAAATATGTCTTCCAGTTCCCAGGTTAACACGGTAAGTGTGCAGGATGGAAGGGAGACCGGCGTGAAAGGAACTCAGTGTGAATGAATGGGTAGAGAAAAGGCTAACTAGTGGACGGCCTTGGGGATCAAAGATAGAATTAGACCCAGTGAGCTAAGGAAAAGGGAAATAGTCCACATCTCAAAAGCTTCTCCCGCACCCCTCAAAAAGTCGTGCCTACTGATGCAGCCAATTTCATCTAGTGGAAAGAGTAAATAAAGCCTTTGATGTCCAACCAACCTAGTGTTGAATCCTGGCTCTACCACTCAGCCACGTGACCTGGGGAAAGCTACTTATCCTCTCTGAACTTCAGTTTTCTCATGTAAATAAGAAAATGAAGTCTATACTCTATAAAGTTTTGCTGTCCAGTGTGATGTCTGTAGCTTGGCATGTAGCTAGTGCAAAGTCATATGTACTGTTAAGTATGATATACATACCCAGGTTTGGAAAAGTGAGTATAAAAACAGAAAAAGAAGAAAAAGACCTCATAACCCTTTATGCTTATGTGCTGAAATAACGTTGGCTATATTGGCTTAAATAAAATGCATTAAGAAAATTAATTTTATATGTTTCTTTTTACTTTTCTTAGTGTAGCTAGTAAAAAAAAATAAAATTGCCCAGTCATAATGTTAGGTAAAGTAGGAAACAATATTTTCCTCTAATGGAAACTGGAAGAAGGATTCTATTCCTTTAATGTCTTTAAAATTAGTGAGTATGGTCATTTGTAAGCATGACCACAATTTCTATCCATGCCCTTTGGTCTGGACTGGTTACTTGCTTTGCAAATGGGACTTTAGCAAATATGATGCAAGCAGAGGCTGCCAAACCGCTATGCATCAGGGCTTACTCTCTCGCTGCTCTTGAGAACCTGGCAGCCAACACCAAGTGCATAAGGCAAGTAGCCCGCTGGATGATGATACACGGCCAAGTTTTCCATTTCCCGTACTGCCAGGGACTCCATCCCTACACATGGAAATGAAGCCATTCCTAGACCCTCCAGCCCTACCTGTGCTGGTCCAGCTGACCCATGCATACAATCATAAGATATAATAAGTGTTTACTGTTTTAACAAAAGTTTTGGGAAGTTTTGTGCGGCAAAAGTTGACTGGTAGAGTATGGATGGGTTTGTGACAACCATGATATTAGTAGAATCTTCACCAGAGTCTGGGGAAAGGTGGAGACGGGTAAAATCCAGTTAATCTGGTCTCTGATGGGGGTGAGCTTTGCAACTTCACACACGTACACGCACATACACACAGAGACACAGACACATACCACACACGTGCACATACCACACACACACACACGGACAACTCAGACAAAAATTTGAAATGTTGGTCCAGAAAGATGGAAGATCTCGCCCACGGGTTTCCAGCCTTTTTTTTTTGACATAAAGACCTCTTCTTGTGATGGCAGAGCCCCTGGACACCTGTACTGCTCTGGTAATTGTTAATATCTGTTGATGGAGAACAGATACAATGCTCACAGAACCCCTTTTGGTGCTTACATGACTTTATGAAATTAAGGTAAAAGAGGGCTTTCTAGATGGATCAGTTAGAAAATGGTGCCACTTCCTAGGGCTGGCTCAGCCTCAGAGTATGACAAATGGCTCATGGAAAGTTGGAGCTGATTTTCAGCCATTGTATGAGCCCCTCAGCTGGGTGCCCTTGGGCAGAAGAAAATTGTTCCAATTATAGGGAGCCCCTGATGACCCAAAGACACTATGGATTCAGTAAGGCTTTGAAATAACATTGCGTTTGCTTCATCCTTCACTGTTGCTTCAGCAGCGGTGCCTGGATGAACCTGAAAAACAGCCATCCTTTATTCTACTGACAAAGCTTTGGGAGTTGAAAGGGATCCAGGGATTTCTTACCATAACTTTACTGCTCCCCAAGGGTCTGGAGTCCACAGCTGACTTAAGACCACTCAAGACTGTGTCTAACAGCCACCAGGGGACAATATCAGGACTAGACGTTGTCTTTGGCCCCAAAATTCAGTTCACACCTGCAGGTCACCTGTGAGAATTGGGGAAAGAGGTACGGTGATACCTTACCACTTTGCCCCAACAAATAAATCACATGATTTGGTGCCAAGTAAATCCCTTCACATTTTGTCCACACATTGTCTATGTGGAAAAAATGCTTACAAATGAATAATTGTAGCATAAAATTCTGAATTATTAATAACCCTTAGTTTTAGCTTTGAGTTCATTTAGCCACTCAGGTATCCCAGCGTAACCAAAACGCACCTCCTTACAAGCTGCTCCAGTGCTATCACGTTTTTCCTTTAAAAGGGCAAATTTCCACAGATGGCCATCGGAACACTACCCTCACTCCTCACAGCCAGCCAGACACTGAGGTACACAAAATAGCAAAATATGTCTTCCTGTCTGTTCACTGTTCTCTTGAGACTGCGTGATCCTCTGTAATGATGCCTTGTGTTTATATAAGGTAGTCACTTTTTAAAAACCCTTTCATTGAACCACAAATCACAAGCCACAGAACAATTTATTATTATTTTTTTATCGATTGATTTCAGAGAGAGAGAAAAAGAGGGAGAGAGAAACAGAGAGAGAGAATTTCTTGTTCTGCTCATGCATGCATTCATTGTTTGACTCCTTTATGTGCCCTGACCAGGGATTGAACCCACAACCTTAATGTGTAGGGACAGTGCTCTAACCAACCGAGCCACCCGGCCAGGGCAGAAATACCATACTTTTTTAACTTTTTAGTTAGCCCAAGCCAGTGGCGTACTAACAGATGTTTAACACTGGATCTCCAAGTGAAGAGCCCTGCAGTTTGGCACTGGCCAGTTTCATGTGATGTCACTGAACCCAGGCCCAGAAGACATGTCCAGTAGCACACCATTGTTTCCTATTCATGCCATTCGGATACAATACATACAACCTCAAGGACATGATAACAGTAAAATGATCAGGAAGTTAATAATTTTGAGTATGTATTCCCTTTGTTTTCAAATATAATTTATTTAATTGTAAATTTATATAATTTAATTTTTAATGGTGGTTGTATTTAATAAACAGTGCACCAAATTCCTGAAAATTTAACAATTGGTTTCTCCTGTCAATAGGAACCAACTCCTTTCAAGTTATTTGAAATTTAAAATAAAATAAGCATCACCCCTAGGGAACATAGCTAATTGTATGCTTATAACCACCCTGACACCACTGTGCCCGACGAATACAAACATTTTGAGAATTTTTTTTCCTATTGCACAAGTGAATGAATAGCAATTTGTGAATGGCCTAGCCTAAAACTCAAAGTGCAGTACTAGAGCCATGGACTGAGGACTGTTGATATGATTAAGGGATAAGGTGATTGAGCATTGTTCATACAACCTTCCTGAAGTACTGAACGAAGAAAATCCACCCTCCGTTGCAGAAAAAGAGTACTTTTGGTCTGAATTATTCAGGTTGGCTACTGGCCAAACTCAACAGGATAATTATGCAAATCGGACTTTGCCTGGTCCTGTGTTGGCCTAAGTTTTAGGTTTGGGAAATTAGACGTTAGCACTAGAAAAAACAGTAAACAGTCAGAACCACGCCCTCACTTTACAGATGAGGAAACTAAGCAGAACCAGGACTAGAGTAAGGTGAATGGGACACCGAAGGCACAGCGTTTAAGAAGGCACGCATTCTCAGGATTGAGTAAATAGTCAATGTCTCCTTCAATTATGTGCCCTAGGAACCCCGTTTGCCTCCCCCTTGTTCTGGTCTTGCAACAAATGGTCAAAGAGGCCAAGTTTATCTGACTAGTTGGCATCAAAGCTGAACTAATACTGGTCCTCTCTAACCCCAAGTCTGTCATCTTCCCCCTCCTGCTGACTGCCTTCAGCTGTGCCGACCCTTTCCAAGGAAAGACCTTCAAAACCAAGCAGGAATTTTCACGCACATTAGATATCCTGAGGGAGTTTTAAACATTCTACTACCTGGGTCCCACTCTCTGAGATTTTAATTCAATTTTTCTAGGATCGGCCCTGGAATCATTTTTGTGTATTTGCTTTCAAAGCGCCTCTACGATTGTTAGCTGAAACCAGGGTTGAGAACCATTGCATATTAACAATGATAATGATAACTGTGCCAGTAAGAGACCATGTTCGGTAAGGAGGACCAGGTTTGACTTATGCCAGGGTGTTGAACATCAGGGCTTGTGTCCTTTTTCATTGTTTTTGTCAAATCAGTGTATTCTTTGCATCCATAAAGAATTATCCTGTGTATAAATAAATAAATAAACAAACAAACAAATAAAATTCTCGGGGAGCCCCTTAGCCTGGATAAGGACCCCGGGCCTGATTTGCTCACGGCACAAAGCACGGCAAGCCCTCCAGCACGGCGGGGTAATGATCACAGTGCTCCCATAGCCTGGACTTCTGCACTCTCTGTGGGAAAAACGCTTGTAAGGTAAATCAGTATGCAAACAAGGAAATGTTTATTATTCTTAAAACATAAAACCAGCAAACTATTTGTAAGTCCTTACAAAATTATTTTGAACAGAGCCATTTGACCAAATGATAATTTTGTTAATTTACAAATCACTCCTCCTGTTGATTGAAACACAGAAATTCTAGGCATAGCATGATTGTACCTTTTACATCAGTGTTTGTCAGGGGTTTGAGAGTGAGAGGTCTGGGTTACTCCACACCCTGGCTGGGTGGCTCAGTTGGTTGGAGCGTCGTCCCATACATCAAAAGCTGTGAGTCTGATCCCCAGTCAGGGCGCGTGTGGGTAACAGCCAATCAATATTTCTCTCTTACATCCATGTTTCTCTCGCTTTCTCTTTCCCTTCCTCTCCCTCTAAAATCCATAAAAACATATCCTCAGTGAAGTTTTTAAAAAATTTTTATATTCTACAATATAGGCTTTTCAGTAACACAGGCATACCCAGAAATCTCTGTTTTACTCAAGAGAAATGTAAACTCTATCAGTCAAGCTGTGGTGGCGCTCACCTGATGGTATATGTTTGTCAAAACTCAGAACTGTACACGAAAAATGGGGAATTTCACTGTAAGTAACTTACATCTCAATCGTTAAAAAATGAATGCAGGGATGGGCACAGATATTGAATAAATCTTTGCTAAGTAAAAAAAAACACAGGGAGACTTTTTTGTTTTGTTAAATTGGAAGGTTTTCACTCTCTAAATAAAACAACTTGATTAGTCTCAGTTACTAAAATAGCTCCTCTGAGGCATTGTTTGTATTGCAGCCCAGCATCTCCTCTGCTCTGGATCTGAAGACCTGCTCAGCTGTCTGCACAATCATGGATGCCCTGTTCTTGGCACAAGCCATTTGTCTTCAAGGACCAATGAAATCTGGTATTAGAAATCATGGTATCACACAGTACAATAAATAGCCTGTGAATTTAAACGCAATAATGATAGTTAATAAAAATTGAATGTTTGCCATATGCCAGACACTGTATATAATACACACAAGAATTCTTCGAAATAAATGAAATGACCTTTTTTTCTTAACAGGAGTGCTCTGGCTGCTACGTTGAAAACAGACTGCAGGGAATGGGGGCAAGGTGTGGGGGTAAACAAGAGTGGAAACAGGGGAGGCCGTATTAGGAAGCTATTGCAATATCTAGGAGAGAGGTGATGATGGCTGGATCCACAGGGAAGGTGGTGGTGGTGGTAAGACGTGGTTGCATTTTGGATGTTTTGGGGATAAAGTCCACAGTCTTTACCAATGGATTGGATTTGGGGTGTTAGAAAAAGAGACAAGTCGAGAGTGCCTTATAGGTTTTGAACAACTAAAAGGATAGAGTTGTCATGTCCTGGGATGGGGAAGATGGAGGAGGATAAGATTTCAGAGGACAGAAGGTCAAGGGTTCAGCATTCAGCATGCTAAATGTGAGATGTCAACTTGCCATCCAGTAGGGTTTTCAAATGGGCAATTGGATAGATGAGTCTGGAGCTCAGAGGAGGGGTCAAACCTTCAAGTGCAGATCTACAGATGTGACACTGAGTACATCACCATCGGATGATGGAGGTGGGAAAGAGAGGAGCTGCAAGGACTGGAATCTGGGACACTACAACTTTTGAAGTTCAAGGAGGGAGGGAGGAATCCACCAAGGAGAGCTGAGAAGAAGCAACCAACAATGTAAGAGGAAAAGCAGGAGAGAGTGGTGCCCTGGGAGCTGAGGGAAGAGAGTGTATCAATAAGGGGAAAGCTCTGCCAGGTCAAGAAGATACCAGAGGTCAAACCTGTAGTGAAGCAGCCAGAAGACTGAGTGGCCAGTAGGCCTCCCTGGGCCCTAGTCCAAGAGGCCATTCTTCCTTCCTCCCTGCCACCTTGGCCATTTCTAGTCTATCACATATCTTATTACACTCCCCTGTAATCAGTTCCCTTGTCTATCTGGAGCTCTCTTGGTCATTTCAGTATTTCCAGTGCCCAACAAATGCTCAATAAGTGTTTGTTGAATAGATAAAAGATGAATGCGTAAGCGCTTAGTGATGAGGGCTGAACCTGGGAGATGCTTACATGTGTCCCATCCCCAGTACCCAAGGAAAAGGTATTCTTTTGTCTTCAACTGCCACAGGGTCTGGGGTGAGCTGGGACCACTTGTATTGGCTCACGTGAACTAATTGTACTTTCAGGAATTCTGAGAGCTGGCTGTCAAACACAGCCATAACTAAAAATCAAATTAAAGAAACTTACATATAAATAAGTGTAGTATATTAAAAACAAAGGGAAAAATCCTCAAAGTTCTCCACTTCCTAATTATTTTACTACATTTTCTATGCTCTTGAGTTTCTTTGCATCTACTATATCTGGACAGTGGAAACAGGATACAATGGTGTGGTACTTACCGCCCAGCCCTTCCCAATATCACATCCAGTGACATCATATCGGTAGCTTGAAATAGACGATGATGAGAGTACTTACACCATCAAAAGGAACAATTTCTGCAAATCAGGACTCCTCTCCACCCCACCCCTGGCCCAGTCTGTTGTTAAACATTTCTCATCTCACCACAGGTTATACTACATTTCCCCCAAAACCTCCAACAAGCAATCTTTCTCAAGGGGGCAAGAAATCACTAAATTCTCTCGAAAGCAGCATTTCCTTCTCTCATTTTCCATCTTCCACTAGTGTGGATTCCAGGTGGATGCCAGGTGGACAGTACAACCAGTGGACTAACAGCTTTTCTTTCCCTCCTGCCAGTGGTTGGGTGGTGTGCAGGCAGCCTGTGTTTCGTGCAATCAATCATCCTGCAGCCTCTTCCGCTGGGTTCTTCTGAAAGGAAAAGTTTAGAAATATGAAAATCACTCATTACTATTTAACTGGGTCAGCAACAAAGCTGGTTACGAAATGTATGTCTGGATCGGAAATGTGGGAATGGACTGCCAAACTTTAAGGAACTTTTTTAAAAAGTAGTAAATGTGGAGAAGAGTAGGATTATTCCCTTTGAAAGCTATGACTCGAGCCTGATTCCTCTCCAGGTCCCTTTCCAGCTCCCTGATGACGCAATTTATCTCCCCACTGGAATGCATTATGCTCTCTTTAAAGACCCAGAGTTAATGGAACGCTGAGAAAATCAATCCCTTCTTATTATGCAGTCCTGCTGTTTGGTAAATGGAAAGCATATTCTTTCCCTTCTAAGTAGGCAGAAATAAGCCCTGGGAGACACCTTGATTATAACCCACACTTGTCCTGAAAGAGTCCACACGCTGGATCTGTGCTTAACATACACTTAATTCAAAAAGTCCAGATGCATATTCACTTATAACTCAATGAGATCTCTCTCTATACACACACACACACACACATATACACTCACACACACCTATGTACACACACAAGGTTTGTCCAGAAAAAGTCCAGCCATTGTTAATATAATGAGAACGGTTTGCATGGCATCGATGTAACCTGGCAGCCAAGGAGAACAGACTGTAATGTACATGCACGAACAATGACAACTTCACTGTACTAGTCAGTGGGGGTGGTAGACACCATTGACTGAGCATGTGTACTGTGTGGCCATCACATTCAAAATGACTGAGCAAATAGAGCAACAAATCGGCATCAAATTTTGCATTAAGCTTGAACATTCCTCCATGGAAACTATTCAGATGATTCAGAAGGCCGCAGCTATGGGCAACTGTTGATTGGCAGCTCCATCATGACAATATGCCCCCTCATGCATCATGCCTCTTACAGAGTTTTTTGGTAAAACATCAAATCACCCAGGTGACTCAGCCCCCTACAGCCCAGATTTGTCTCCCTGCGACTTCTGGCTTTTCCCAAAACTAAATAACCTTTGAAAAGGAAGAGATTTCAGACCTTCAGTGAGATTTAGGAAAACACAATGGGGCAGCTGATGGCGACTGGAGGAACTGTGTGAGGTCCCAAGGTACATACTTTGAAAGGGACTGAGGCATCATTGCCCTGTGTACAATGTTTCTTTTATCTCGTATCTTCTTCAATAAATGTCTCTATATTTCATATTACATGGCTGGATACCTTCTGGACAGGCCTCATATATCTTTTTTGTTCTCTCCTTTGAAGACAGCACATGTCATAATGGGAGGCTTTTTGACATCTACCATCCATAATATCATATACCATTTATTAAGCACTTAGCATCTTCCAGGTATAGTGTTCTAAACATATTTTTAATAACCACCTCATAAGGTAGTTTATACATTGTTGTCCCCATTTTACAGTTGAGCAAACTAGCTGAAATAAATATACTGAGTTCACTATAAGAAGTAGAGTCTGGATTTCAATCCAGTTCTGTTTCATTCCAAAATCAGGCCACTAAACAGTGAGTTCCATGCTAATGATCATGTCTCGGAGCTAGAACCAAATGAAAGCTATGGGCAGTTGCAGGCTAACAGTGCGAAAACACAGCCATGCGACAAGATAATGAGCTCCCTGATGTTGGAGGTATCCAAGGAGAAATTGAAAGAACACTTCCCAGTGCAGACTTCCCAACACAGCAGGCTTCTTGTTCTGGGAAGAATGGTTGATCAAATCTGTTGCTTCCCAAAGCTGATTGTTCACCAGGGAAACAGAGAACATATTTTTGGTAAGAAAGCAGACGTGTTCTGCAAAACCAGATTAGAAATGAGGACCAGAAATGGGCCATCATGAGGAAGGACTGCTTTTAATTCCATGTAGTAGGCTGGGCTTCTCTGAAAATAATGGCCTTCTCTCCATGAGGCTATTATGGAAAAGCTGATGACCACACATAGAGTTCTTTTTGCCTCTACCCTTGTTCAAGATTTCCTTATCTCTCACCTGGAAATCTGCCCCAGTTTCCTAACTGATCACTCCTCTGGTCTCTCCCAAACCTAGCCCATCCTCACACTGATCTGAGTTATCACCACTGCCACCCAAGCCAATCTTTTCATTCTCCTGCTTAAAGACCTCTTAGCTCACACTAGCAGGCTGAGTTCCCAGGGAAGCAGAATGAAACAGAGAATAGCATGTCTGATGTTTATTAAGAAGAGCTCTTGGGGATTACAGGAACTACTATAAAGGACACATGGACAAAACCAAGGGGGAGGGTGGAGATGGGGGAGGGAGGTGGGTTCGGCTGGGGTGGGGTGGAGGGACGGGGAGAAAAAGCATACATCTGTAATTGAATAACAATAAAAATTAAATTAAAAAAAAAAAAGAAGAGCTCTTGAATTAACTCTTGTGGGAGAGAGGGAAGGAGGCAGGGTTGGCCACATGGAGAAGTCACTGCAACAAGGTTAAGGCTAATCAAGGGGAAATTCTGAAGCAGGGGTGGCCCTTCAGGGTTCTGCAATGGAGTGAGATTGACAGTCATTATACTCCTCTGTAGACCAGTCATTGGTTTTAGGATGCCCAGGAAGCTGGCGTGAAGGTGTCTATCTTCAGAAAAGACAGTAGAAGAGGGCTTGGAGTAAGGGCCATCTGCTAGCAGCACTTCTTAACACCAAGAGAATAAGCTCTTCAGTCCTGAAAGAGGGGACCTGGGTGGCATGACACCATTCGCTGCACTCTCCTGCACCAACAGAAAACCACTCATCTCCTTTGCCTGCCCTGCAAGGCCCTTCACAGTCGGGTCCCTGCTACCTCTCCAACCCCATCTTCCTCCATTTCCTTTTGTCTAACCCAGGTCCATTGCACTTCCCAGGGGATTCTTGAATGTGCTGCCACTTCCCTGATTTGCACAAACTATTCCTTTTTGCTAGGATGTCCTTACAAATTGCCACAAACTTGGTGGCTTTAAACAACACACAGTTGTTTATTCTCTTACAGTCATGGGTGTCAGAAGTCCAGCATGAGCTTCACTAAGTTGAATCAAGGTGTCAGCAAGGCTATGCTCCCTCAGAAATCTCTGGGGAAAAATCAGCTTTCTTGTCTTTTGCAACCTCTAGAGCTGCATTCTTTGCATCCCTTGGTTTATGGTTCCTCTCTCCATCTTCAAAGCCAGCAGCAAAGTAATTTGCCTCATTGTCTCCTTGACTTAGGCTACTGCTAAAATCTACCTTTATCTCCTTCTTATAAGGCTACTGTGATTGCATTTGGGGTCCATCTGGATGATACAGGATAATCTCCCCATCTCAAGACACTCAAGCACATCTGTAATCCCTTTTGCCATGTAAGGTAACAGCCACAAGCTGCAGAGAGTAAGATCTGGATGTCTTTGGGGGCCATTATTTAGCCTTCTGCATCTGCCTTGATCCATGTATCTCTCTTTCAAGTCCCAGCTCGATTGTCACCTCTTCTGTGGAACTTGCCCTGACACTCTCAGGTGGAGTGAATTGGCACCCCCTTTTTATTCCTCTGTACTTTGTCCATGTCTTTATTCTATCAGTTACCCTGTTTTGCTATGATTCTTTCATGAAACAATGAATTCATTCATTCCTTGAGCATCTTCTACACGCCAGGCACTGGTCTTAATTCTTGGGGTTAAAGCACAAATGGAGCAAAAAACCTTGCCCTTGTCTGGCTTTCCGATGAAGGCAGACATACAATTTTAAAAATTAAAATAAATACTGTGTGAAAAAGAAACAATAAGGAAAAAAATAGAGCAGGGCCTAAGATATTGGGAATGCAGCAGGGGAAGGTAGAAATAATTGCAATTTAAAATGGGTGGGGTCAAGGAAGTCCTCATTGAAATGGTGACATTTTGAGTAAAACCCTGAGGGAAATTTGTGTGGATATCTGGCTGAAGAGCTTTCAAGGTAGAGGGAAGAGCAGATGCAAAGGTTCTTAGGCTAGAGTATGACCCCCATGTTCAGGGAACAGGGAGAGGAGTTCCTGGAGATCTTTGAGAAGAGTGGTGTGATCTGACTTTGTCAGGATCAGTGATCCCAGGGCTGTCAATACAGCCACATAGGGTGCACATTCCACAGCACGATCAGGGGGCTCCTTTTACGTGTAGTCCATTCACATAGACTGTACCGTGTAACATAGCAACTCTAATGGCCACTGCCTGCGATGAAATGGAGGAGATGCCACGGTGGAAGCAGGAAAACCAATCAAAAGACCCTATAGTAACCCAGGCAATTTATCTACTTCCAGGCCTGTTGCATCCCCAAAACCTACACAGTGCCTGGAAAATAGTAGGCATGCAAAGAATAAATGACTACATTTTGCACCACAGTGTAAATCTTCTTTGTTTTCCCAGGGCACTCACTGGTTACTTCCTGGATTCATAGTGCTTGAATAAAGGGGTAGACCAGATGATTTTTCAAATCTAAAATTCTGTCAACCCAACTGCCACCCGGGCTTCCCCACTAGGATATGCCACTGCCATCTCCAATTCTACATGTTCGAACTGAATTCATCCCTTTCTCTCCCCACCTGAAACAACTTCCTCCTGTCTTTCCCCACCTAGGTTTGAAATCTGTTATCTTTACCAATCTGGTCCAGGTCCAAGTTCTGGGACATCTTCTCTTTAGATTTCACTGCCCGTAACTCAATCCTGCCCTCACATCTTCCCACGACCCATGACCACCTCTCACTGTCTCCTCAATCTCTGTCTGTTACCAAGTTTCTGTGTCTTGCCGTCCCTCCCCACACCTGGGATACTCTCATGTCCTTTACTCTACCTCCAGGACCTACCTCCAAGACCAAGTTCTTTGTGAGTCTTTACTGGCCCCATGTCTCCACGACCTCATCCTCCTCAGAATTCCTCTGTCCTTTATGATCTGGCATTTGGCAATATCTAGAGAGGAGGTCACGGGTTGCGGGGAAAATGCAAGCTTTGGAGGCAGACAGGTGAGATTCAAAACCCAGGTCAGCCACTTCTAGTGTGTGATGTTGGGAATTTATTCATCCTCTCTGGGCCTCAGTTGCTTCACATTAAAGCTTTTTTGAAAGATTAAAATTTTTCAAGTCTACTTCATAGACCTGTGTGAACATCCAAAGATAATGTTGACAAAGCTCCGAGTATGCATTAGGCACTCAATAAATGCTGATTCCTTCTTCCCTGTCTGCTTGTCCCTCGCTCACAGTTCCACTGCCTGAGGCTGGCATTTTGATTTCTTTCCCTACTGCTGTACTATATTTAGTTATAGTTTTATTCATAAATGTATATTAGTAATACACGTATTCCAGGCCATGGCAGCCCAGGTTAGAACACAAGATTATGGGAAGCCCTTTCTCAGTAATTATCTACTGAATGTGCATAAAAATCACCTGTACGATTGTTCATGTCAATTTTTTAAAGCTTCTCTGCATATTCACAGACCTATTCTACAGTAGCAGAGAATAGTATAATTAACTTCCATGTGCCTGTTACTCAACTCCGATAATTGTTCATTCTTAGCCAGTTGTGTTTCATCTATCCCTTACTCTCAATTTTTATTTCTGGAATATTTTAAAGCAAATCTCAGATATCATTTTATTCCACTCATAAATAATTCAGTAGTTGTCTCTACTATGTAAGGACCTGTCTTAGTTTGCTAGCGCTGCCATAACAAAACACCATTGACTCAGTAGCTTTAACAGTATTTAGTTTCTAATCGTCATGGGGTCTAGAAGTCCAAGATCAAGGTGTCAGCAGGTTTAGTTTCTCCCGAGGCCTCTCTCTCTTTGGCTTGCTGACGACCACCTTTTCTCTGTGCCCATGTATTCATGGGTATCTCTTCCTCTTCTTATGAGAATAGCAGTTCTATTGAATTAGGACCCCACCCTTCCTTATGATTTCATTTAACTTTAATTATCTCTTTAAAGGCCCCATCTCCAAATACACTCATAGTGGTGGTTAGGACTTCAACGTTTGAATTCTGGAGGAATGTAATTCAGTTTATAACAGCATTTTTTTGAAAAAAATACATGATTGTAAATCATTATTATATCTAAAAATAATAACTGCTTAATATACCTACTATTGTGTTCATGTCCAAAATTTCTCAGTTGCTGCCAAAACATTTTTGAATGGCTTGTTTAAATTAAGGCTCAAAAGGTGGAGCATTCTTTTAGAAATACATTCTTTTAGAAATTCCTAAGCCCACCCTGGAGTTGTGATTTAGCTTCAGTCATGTTGCCTCTTCAGCAGGCAGCCTCTGGGTTCATGTTTTTTAACTACTATTTTATCCAGTGGACCTTTGGCCATAAGATTTCAATCGGAACTATGTCAACACTGATAGATTTCCGTCAAGAAGGTAACTTCTAAAACATGTCATTAAGTAATGAAATTCATTGATCAATTTTCCCTAGAACACAATTTGTTTCCAGTTTTTACCATTTTAATTTCAACAGTTTACTGAAATTATTTCTACTGCCATCAAATCTTTTTCTGTTTAAATTTTACAATAAAATTTGATTCCTTATCAGGTTTTCCCTGTGTCAATTTTTCCAAAGATTACATCGGCCTTTGGGAGTTTCACTTGGTGGCCATTATTTCTACCATATCCAATTGTTTTCCAATCAAATGTAGACATCAACATTTTGTCAAGATTTGATTCTTCAGTCAGTTTCTAGTCAATAACTTTTTTTCCCTGTATGCAGTTTTAGCTGCTGTTAATCTTAGTTTATGTTGGTTATTTCTATCAGTAATATTCATTATTACTTTGATAAAATGTTGAGAGCTTGGATTCATTTCTTTACTTATCCTTGGGGGAAAAATGCTACGTATCCAAGAGATAGCAAAAGAGATCGTGTGTGGGAGTCAGAAAATGACAAAAGACACACAGGCAGAGGGTGACAGAGACAGATTGAGAACGAAGCTGCAGCTGTCTTGGGATAGTGTTTGCTAAGCTCTCTGAGGGGTCTGAATGTTTGGGGGCTCAAAACGGCAAGATTAAAACCATATGGAGGCTGCAATATCGTCAGTGAGCACGGGTGAGGCCCATAGTTTCAGGACTTTAAATCCTAGCAAGTTGAACACACTCGTCATCTTGCCACCCCCACCTCCCTCTTCTATGGCTCTTTTTTCTTTCGATCCCTGCCTAGTCGGCGACTGTATTTCAGCCCTCTGCTCTTCTTGAACTTCAGACGGACTACCGCCCCCTGCAAACCTCTCTTCCTTTCCTTCCATTGGCCGTAAAGTACCTTTAGCAGAGGTGACCTCCCGCTTGGTTTTATCAGCGCGTGGCACAGTGCCCTGCATGCAATGAGTGTTCAATAACTATCTGTTGACTGGTTTATCTTAAAGTATCACCCTTAGGATTTAAACTCCCATAAGCTAGGCCATCGTTAACAACTCAAATGACATCTAACCCAACCTACCACTTCCTGGGGGGTAAGTGGGTGGATGGAACCAGATTCGGCAATTCTGAACTGTTGGGAAGCCTCTCAATCTGTCTACAGAATTGAAGCTTGAAAAGTTTTATTTTTTGCCAACGTTCCCTAGCAAATGCCTGCTGCACACCCACACACTTAGCCAGCAAGAGAAAAAGAAGAGCTGCTGCAAGAATTATTCCCTCTGGGACCAATAATCACAGGAGCAGCCCTCCCTAAGTTTCCCATCCATCCTGGGCTCCCAGCTCCTCTAGTCCAGCCCCACAGCTTTCATAGGCTGAGCCCGAGAAGAGGGAGGCTCTGATAGAAGGTGCAGGGAAGGGCCAAGAATACAACTCCCCTCCTAAAGAGAGAGGCCCTGTGGGGGTGACTTCTTGTAGGCCTGTAGGAGGGACACAAGACCTGGCCAACTGAAAGAGAGAAAAGTAGATGAGGAGGAGACTACAAGACTAAGTTTTCACTAATATCTTAAATGGTTTGTAAGAATAGTGTTAAAACCAGGGCATTAGTTCCCTGGCCAGGTAGATCAGTTGGTTGGAGAGTCATGCCCATGGGCCAAGGCTGTGGGTTCAATCCCCTGATGGGGCGCATGCAAGAGTCAACCAATGTATGTATGGGTGGAAACATAAGTTGATGTTTCTCTCTCTCTCTCTCTCCCCCCAAACCCCCTTCCTCTCTTTCTAGGGACAATTAAAAAGAAAAAAAAAAAAAAAACCCTAAGCATTAGCAAAAAGAAAACCAGGGGATTAAGAGGATTCTGATCCTCAAGAGAATAGGAGAACAAGAGAGAAAAAAGGCTAGACTCAATGTTTCTCAAACTTGGATGTGGTTGGAATCATCTGGGGAGCTTTAAAGAGACAGAGGGTTGGGCTCTGCCCCCAGAGACTGAGTTAATCAGTCTAGGGGTGGGTTCTGGGCATCCAGATTTTTCAAAACCTCCCCAAGGGCTTCTAATGTGCAGCCAGTTGATATCAACTAGGCTAGATTGAAGACGGAAAAGGAAATATGATCCCCCTGTGTGTTCTGTGGCCCAGCAATGCAAGAGAGAAGGACCTTGGGCCCAACCCCCTTTGGTATCATATAGCAGGCTGTGAGGCTCAGTGGAAAGAGCCAAGCGTGTTCATCATCAGGTCTGAGTTCTGATTTTGGATTAACCACTAGCCACTGAATGATCCTGGACAACGAGGATGCTGGCCAGAGGAGACCTGAGCTCACTGATTCACTGTTTGCCGGGCTGGTCACTTTGTCTCCCTACCTTCAGCTCCTTCACATAATCTCCAGCCCTAAAATATTCCATACCTCTACTTTCATTAAAATAGCCCAGTCACTTCTAGTTGAACAGATTTTTTTTCCCATGAATTATTCAAACTTGGGAGTTGAATGTTGAAAATAACATGCTCGAGTTGTCCTCATTAGGAAGTTTTAGCTGTGAATCTCCTGTCTTCCACTATCTTGACAAAGCCTGGTCTCTGCAGAGCTTTGGGGATGAGCACAGTCAATCACTTACAACGTCTCTCGAGAATACCCCGTGGAAATAAAGGCAATAATAAACACCCCCACAATAAATAGTCGATGTCATAAAGGGAGCTGTAGGGAGCAGCTGTGGACACTGAGAAGAGCTCCACAGCCTTCAGCAAGTCTCAGCTTTGCTGGACTTCAGTTTCAATCATATTCATGAACATCTATTTCATGCCTACCTTGTAGATGGGTAATTAAACAGATGGCACTTGCCCTTGAAGAGTCTCAATCTGAGGGAGTGAGACGAACAAATAAACAGGCAAATGATAAGAGATAAATTACAGGCGGAACGTGGTAGAGGCTTTTGACTTCTGGCTTTCTCCTTGACTTTTAACCAGGAAACAGAATATTCAGAATAAGCGGAAGGTAGGACCTAGTGATGACACCCCTCAGGGGGGCCCCGAGTCTCCGCCTCTGGGACAGCGCACCCTCAAGATGTTGCCACGGTCCAGACAGCCCAGGGCTTCCCTGGAACTGCATTTAGGGAGAGGATTGTTAAGGTGTGGAAATGCAAACCTAGAGATTTGTATCATTTGTAATAAAGTTATAAATATGTCATAACTGCAGAGGAAAGATATCTCTAGAGAACAGAAGTGAGATCAGATTCATCTGCTTAATTTTTAAAATCATTCTTCTTGTTACTGCTTCACGATTAAACAAATTCCACCCAAGGCCGAGGAGGAAGGTGGATCTGGTGATGGTGCACAAGCATATCTCTGCCAGAATCAGCAGACGATCCTGTCTGGGAATTTTCACAGTGTATGTCAGGGAGGTGAGGAATTTAAAATGCTAAGACATTTATAATGTCATTTTGCTTTGCGTTGGAAAAGATGGTTGTAAGCTGTTATAATGTTAATCGGTAATTCTTTACCTGTTCTATGCATCTGAATCACGGGTAAGGTTTGCTTAACACTGATTTCTGGTCCCACCTCCAGGGTTTCTGATTCAGGAGGTCTGGGCTTGGGGGCAGAGAATTTGCATTTCTAACAGGTTCCCAGAGAGGATACTGATGCTGCTGATTAGGGGCCCCACTTTGAGAACCCCTGATATTAAGCCATAATTTCACTGTTCAAAATGCTGCTCAAAGGAGCAAATAAAGTGCATGTGAGGACTCTCCTCGGTGTCGCCCCCCTTCTGCTCCACTGCATTATTCTCTGCTGGCCTATTCATGTCCTGACTTCGTTCTGGTAACCTGTAGCGCTGCTCTGTGGGCAGCCGGCTGTGGAAAAACATGCCCCTGCTTAGGCACCAGCATCTCAATTACGGTTAGCAGCCAGGTGCTACTGGGAGTCGCACTAGGCTCATTAGTGCAGATTATTTTTCCCTCCATTCTCTTCAAGAACACATGAGATGATGTTCAGGAACTCGGCCCAGTGAAGAGCCCAGGATTTTATGAAGCAATGACTTTAAGAAGCACTATCCACTGTGTTGGAGGGAGGAGGAAAAGCACTTTTACAGAGCCTGCATTTACCTACTGATGTACTAATGAAACTGAAGGTCCTTATGGCTTTGATTAAATTTAGTTTTATTTCCCAGCTTTAGAAATCACGTCTCACCCTTCCAAACCCCTCAGAGACCTGGCCTTTCGCCCAGACAATCAGCAACCCCTGAGGCAGCAGAAGACAATGGCTCCCGAAGTGACTAATGGTAACAAGATCTGCCCCTCTGGCGGGCTACAGATAACATCTTGACCTAAGTTATGTTTCAGCCCCTGACCCCTAAGGTGGAACAACCCCCCTGGCTACTTTCCCATGAGACCAAACAGAAAGATGCTGGAGCAGACCTCAGAATTGTCCTCAAGACCAATAAATGATTTTTTGCCCTTGCCTCACTTCCAACCAATCAGCTCCCAGCATAACCTGGAAGCCCCTAACCCATGGCGTCTGGTGATTTTGCCCTATACAATGTATAACTTTCAGCCATCAGGGAGTCAACTTTTGGGCATTAGCTTTCTGCTTCTGGATTGGCCAACTCAAAATTAAACTATTATTCTCACTACACTGCAAACTCCCGCTTGTGCCTTTTTGGGGGGCCAGGGCCCACAAGCAGACAGATTTTTTTGAAAAGGCAAAAAACAAACACACAAAAAAACCCTAACATTGAGGTCCCGGTAGCACTATCTCATCTTATTCTCCAGCAGCCATTTTGAGTTGATGGACATTTTAGAGACAGAGACACAGAAGTTCAGAGTGTTTAGGTAACTTGCCCACGTAGCCCAGCTAGTGGGTGACGGAGCAAGGTTTGAACTCTCAGCCGTCCTTGCTCTGTTGCATACCACAGGCTTTCCTGCTGCAGGGGCAAAGTCAGAATGATGTCAAAGAAATGCTTCCTCCTACAGACTGCTGTGCTGCTTCCAAACTCCACTGACACTTGGGTGTTTGCACCCAAGAGGGAGGCTTTGGCACCAGGCCCCATTGTTTACAGGTCTGGAGTCCCACACACATGAAAAGTGAACGCAGAGCCAAGAGGGAGGGTGGAGGGCTAGGCCAAGCTTGGGTGGCACAACTGTCAACACAGCAAAAATACAGGGGACGGCAAAAACATTTCAAAAATACAATAGCCATTTTCTTCTTGCTAGAGCCAGTCACTTTGACCGACTATTTGAATAGGCTTTTATTTAAAAAACAAACAAACCAACCAACCCTGTTCTATCTGTAGTTCTCTTAATGACAAGGTTGCAATGTTCACAGGGAGGATAGGAGGAAACCTCTCCAGGACACAGGCGGGGCTCGCCAGTGTCAACGTCTGATGACTCGCGGGCGGCAGTGACACTCGGAACAGATCTCGCGCCCAAATCTGACTATGAGGGAGAAGGAAGTGAGAACTACTAGCTACCACTGACCATGGGTCCCTTAAGGACCGTCTAGTTTTACGTAAGCTGTCTTCAAATTATTTGCGGAGTCAGGAAGCCAAGCTCAGTCAGTCTCATAGCGTGCTAAAAACTGAACCAGGGGACTTCATGGAGAACTGAAGCCAGAAGCATGATTTTCTACACTGGGAAGGAACAGCCGCTGTGCAAACTATAAGGTTCAGGGGAGAGGGGAGTGGCGGTGGCCTAGTCCAGCACTTTTCAAACTTTCATGTGTTTACGACTCACCTTGAGATTCTGTTAAATGCATATCCTGATTCATTAGGTCTGGAGTGGACCTGAGATTCTGCGTTTCCAATAAGCTCCCAGGTAATGCCAATGTTGCTGTTCCACAGACCATACTCCAAGTACCAAGAGTCTGGAGACCTTTCCATTGTAGAGTCTTGAGTAGTAAAAAGCGAATTAATTTCCAGATTCTCAAACCTCATATTTACTCTTTTCTAAAATCTACCTAAGAAAGAGTAAGGTCAAAACTGTAAGCTCCCCTTTTACAGTGGACTTCCTCCCACTTTATTAAACAAAAGCCCTCTTCATTTTGTTAAAAAGATTTTATGTATTTATTTTTAGAGAGAGTGGAAGGGAGAAAGAAAGAGAGGTAGAGAAACATTGTTGGGTGAGAGAAACCTCAATGGGTGCCTCTCCCAACCAGGAACCTGGCCCGCAACACCAGCCTGCGCCCTGACTGGGAATCAAACCAGTGATCTTTTGGTTCTCAGCCTAGCACTCAATCCACATAGCCACACCAGCCAGGGCAGCCTTCCTCTTTTCATCTCAAAACTTACAATGGTGTCCTGCCTCAGGGTACAAAATCTGCCAGTCCCAAGCACAGCAACAATTCAAAGTACTAGAATTTTTGTTGAGAAGGTACCTAACTCTAATAACTGGTTACAAATATTTTCACAAGTCAAATGGTATTGATTCATAGTTGAAGGAGATGTGAATTATGCACTGAAGTTATTTAAAAATAATTTTGAGGAAAAAATTTTAAAATTCAAAGAATTAAATGAGCCCTGACTGGCATGGCTCAGTAGGTTGGGCAGTGTCCTTCAGAGCAAAAGGTCGCTGGTTGATTCCTGGTCAGGGCACATGCCTGGGTGCAGGCTGGGTGCCTGGTTGAGGGCGTGTGGAAGGCAACCAATCGATGTTTGTCTCACTTTCTTTCTCCCTCTCGTCCCTTCTCTCTAAAAGTGAATAGGTAAAATCTTAAAAAAAAAAGAAAAAAGAAAAAAAAAGAAAGAATTAAATGACATTTCTATAACAAAATTTCCACTGCTTAAATTTCTCAGCATTTACATCTATAATAAAATAAAACATAGGGTGAGTACCGATGTTGAATCAATACTTATTTATTGGTTCAGCATCAATACTATTGAGTATTACTTGTTTGCTAAATAAATAATAGTGAACATGAGTGTTACTTAATTGTTTTTAAAAAGTAAAGAAAAAAAAAATCCATCTCATGAAGAGATCCACTTCCAACAATTTTGTTTAATAATAATAATTACCAAAATATATATTTATGTTTTATTTATCCATCATGTACCAATAATTATTGTATTAAGAAATGTTTAACACAATGACTTATGGGCTCTGAGTTTATATACATTTTTGTTATAGAAAAATGTGAGACAGTTCTTTATATAAAGATATATAAATTCTTTATCCTTATAAGAACTTTATAAGGATAAAGTTCTGTAAGGTAAATGAATGAAAACATAAATAAAGAGAAGAAAGAATGATGCAACATTTAAGAAAAGTGTGTTCCACTCTTTCTAAAGGATGATGATATCAAATCTCTATGGTGTTGCAGTAAAGGAAAAGTTTTCCTGTACCCTTCTAGGTTCTTCTGGCTGGTCTAATAATTAAAATGACATAAGGTAGATTTCCAGGAGATAAACTAATTTTGCACTTATCAAAACCTCCCATAGACATGAGAGCTCCTCAGTAGTCAGCAGTTGAGGTTTATAAGCATCCTGAGCTGAGAGGAAGGGGATGGGGTCTGGGGCTTCAAGGGAAAACAAGATACTGCAGAGGAAGATGGGAAGAGCAAATGTTCGGCAAACAAATCTTTGCCATGCCATGCAGAGACTATGGGACAGAGAGGAAATTGAACAAACAGGCCCTGCCCAGCTACCCCCAGCTTGCCACACCTAGCCCATACTCGTGGTAGTTAACACTGATAATGATTCTCTTTCCGAACCAGACCTTCTATCTAAACTCCGTCAGGCAGTGAAGGGGAAGGTAAACAGCTCTTCCTGAGTCTTTCGGGCCTTTACTGTCTTCAGCTCAAAATAATCCACATGCCAAAGAGGTACATTTTGGGGCAACCTCTTCTGCTCCCCTTCAGTATATAGATTCCACTGGAATCATTTAAAAAAGTTATATAAAAGTCTTGTTTTAAATGTTAGGATTTTAAGGAGCCCTTGTTCTTGTATATTTTTAATAGATGATTATATATTAAATTACTATAGTATAGCCCTGGCCTGTGGCTCAGTTGGAGTGTCATCCTGTACAAAATGTTGTGGGTTCAGTTCCTGGTCAGGGCACATACCTGGGTTGTGGGTTCCATCCCTGGTCAGGGCGCGTACCGAAGGCAACCTCATATTTCTCTCTCACATTGATGTTTCTCTCTCTCTCCCCCTGCTCTCCACCCTCTTCCTCTCTCTCTAAAATCAATAAACATATCCTCGGATGAGGCTTTTAAAAAATTACTATAGCATATAGATTCCATTGGAAGCATTTTAAAAATTACATATGAGGCCTGTTTTAACATACCAGTACTTGTAATAAACAGGAAATTGCATTCCTTATAAATACTTAAAACTTATGATGAAAAATTTTAGATGTAAACATAACAATTATGAGCTGTATATAGCTTTTCACATTTTCTTTAAGAACATCAAAGGAAAAAAAAAAGTTTAAAGAGCACCTGTCTGAAGCTTTTCCTCTGTCCTTCCAGACGTATGAAGACAGAGTCATCTCATTTGCAATGAAACCCTCTTGACCTCTCAGGCTGGCAAAGCAAATCACTTGTGCCCCTAGCTCTTCCCAAGTCCTGGCTCCAACCACACACCATCGCCCTGCAGTGTGATTAGCTCTACCATCTCTAGCATCATCTCTAGCATCTGCTTAGCCCTGGCATAAAGAAAGAAGCCAATAAATTCTGGAGGACAGATGAAGGATGGATGGACTCCACGCTATGTGGCCAGGCATTGTGGATTGTCCTGAACAAAATCATTTACTCTTAGAGTTAAAAAACAACAGCTCTTCAAGACCCTGATTCCGAGGTGTCTCTCTGTGTAACCGCATTTCACCAGATTATCACCAGCTCATACTCCTATCGTGTAGCACAGGGTACACCTGACCGCAGAGAATCGATGGCATGGCAGAACGTTTTTCTCGGACTTTAGGAAGACAGCTTTGGTGTCTTGGTTTTACCCAGCAGGTTTTGGGTTTTGTTTTGTTTTGTTGGTTGATTTTTAAATAATGATTATATTCAAATTACGAGTTTTTTTTTTTTTTTAGTTTTTCTTTTCTCTTTGTCAGAGGAAGGTAGAAGGGACGAGGAAGGTTAATAGAGAAGATAAAAGAAAGTTCGGGAATCAGGACTCTTATCAGCACATCCTCTCTTAGGAGGAAATGCACACAGATGTCTAGATGGTAGATAAAGAATGTCTTGGTGAAGAGAAAATCAGAACAAGAGGAATGTTAAACAATCCCAATGGCCAGTGACATCAATCTCTGATGAGCTCAGACAACCATACCCTTCACTCAAAGAGAATTCGAAAAGGCAGTTATTTGAGGAGTTATTCATAAGGAAAGGCAGTTTTTCTGCTCCTTTCTGTAAGGGAAAACCATGGAGAACACCATCAACTTTTCGTTCTCCTTGCCTCTTCTTACCTCTTCTTTGTTTAGGTTCCACATAGACCACAGGTGGCAAACACAAGGCCCGTGGGCCGAATCCGGCCCTCCACCTTGTTTTGTCTGGTCTAGCACCTTGTTTCTACCCAGCGGCAGCTGAGTTTCTTGCCCCTAGTTAAGGAGTAGTTACATTTATACAGTCCTAACACTACATTCGGCCCTTTGAAGGCAACCGCGAGGCTGATGTGGCCCCGGGTGAAAATGAGTTTGATACCCCTGATGCAGATGTAGTTCAGAACAAGACCTCTTATCTAATAAAACTGAGAAAGGTAGTTTGCTAGTAGAATATTTTTTTCAAGTTCATTGAAAAAATTAGGATATCATAAAGAAAATAATGCATTTAACATTTTATTCCAAAACTTTTAAATGTACCTGTCCAGAAAGTATACAGCTATGCAATATGAAAAATAGAGACATTTATTGAAGAAGACACAAGATACAAGAAACATTGTACATAGGACAATGATGCCTCAGTCCCCTTTAAGGTAGGCATTTTGGGACTTCTCATAGTTCTCCTCATTGTCATCAGATTTTAGTTTTGGGGGAAAGTCAGAAGTTGCAGAGCACCAAATATGGGCTGTAGGGGGCTGAGTCACCTGGGTGATTTGACATTTTGCCAAAAAACTCTGTAAGAGACATGATGCATGAGGGGGCATATTGTTGTGATGGAGCTGCCAATCACCAGTTGCCCATAACTGCAGACTTCTGAATCATCCGAATAGTTTCCATGGAGGAATGTTCAGGTTTAATGTAAAATTTGAGGCAGATTTGTTGCTCTGCTTGCTGAGTCATTTTGAATATGATAGACAGACAGTACACGTGCTCACTCAACAGTGTCTACCGCCCCTACTGACTAGTACAGTGAAGTCATCATTGTTCACTAATGCGCACTCCAGTCCACTCTCCTTGACTGCCAGGTTACATCAATGTGGCTCAAAGTGTTCTCATTATAATAATAATGGCTGGACTTTTTCCGGACAGACCTTGTATTTGCCAATTTTCTGATATAGCTCCAACTTTGGAATTTATTTGCTATAGCCACTATATGTTGTTTTCATGATTTGCTGTGAGGGTCAAATGAAATGGTATCTATGAGAACACTTTGTAACTCAAAAGCCTTAATCTAAGTACTGAGTCATTCATTTCGTGTGTATTCATCATGCCATCCTAATAGGTCACAGTTTTCTTGAGGATAGAAATAAAATCATAACTGCATTCTGTACAAAACCAGCATAGTATAGAGCACATAGTGAGGACCACAGTGGGGAATGATTCTGTATAGACATCTTCCTTAGTGTTCTTATCTGCCAGGTACAAACATACGCTGGACAGAAGACTCGTCAATTCTGCCTGTCCCATTAGTCCTGGAGCATTGTCAGTGACCAGGAAAATAATGCATTTTATAGTATCTTACACTTCAGAAGGAATTAATTGGTAGCAGCTCCCTGGGAGTTACTGAGGATGACAATGGAAATTGACAAGGAGGATAAGCAGGTGGCTTTGTCTGGAAGTAGTGGCAGTTTCACATAAAACCACAATCTAATTTTTTTTTTGACATTTCTCTTTGCTCTTTTCCTATTCTATAAAAAGTCAGTTTTTGAACTCATTGAATATATATTTTTTACAGGCAAAGTTTCTGTTGGGTTTTTTTTTCCTAGGAAAGATAACAACTTGACATTACTGGTTAATTCTTTCTTGGCCGCTGGTACTACCTTTATGGTGTTTTCTTTTCTTTTTTCTTTTTAATCACAGCGCAGTCTGAGTGCAAGGGCAGAGCCTCACCCTGAGTGAATCACCTTTGTGATCGTGGTATCTCCCTTGCCACGTAAATGTTCTCTTTTCTTTTCTTTATTTTACAAAGGGGATGGGCAGTGATAGAATAGTATAAAAATGTGTGTGTTTTACATTTAAAAATATCTGAGTTCTTGAGGTCACGAAGGAAGCCAGAGCAAGTCTTCCAGGCTCAGATACCCAACAATGGTTTTCAAACTTTAACCTGCATCAGACTTTCCTGGAGGGCTTGTTAAAACATGGATTACTGGACTCCACCCCCAGAGTTTCTGACTTAGTAGGTCTAGGGTGAGGCCCTGAGAATTTGCATCTCCAACAAGCCCACAGCTAATGCTGACGATACAAGTCCAGAGACCATACTTTGATGCTCAAAGTGTGCTGCTCGATGCGACTAGGTAGCCCTAAAATGCTCCTACAGCAACCATACACTGAGCACCTACACTGTGCTGGACTCAGTGCTAAGAGACACCAAGATGGGTGAGACTTGTGCCCTCGAAGAGTTCAAAGTCAAAGTGGGGCAACAGACACAAGCTTGAATTCATTTTTTCACTGAGTGCTGATAAGGGAATATCGAGTCACTATTCTTTTCCGAGCCTCAGTTTCCCTCCCACATCCCAAGCCTCTGGTAGTAACATCCTTTTCAACACTAGTTCTTTCCTTCTCTGATTTGGTGACCAGAATGGAGAACCATTCCCAGAAGGTCACAGTTGAAAAGGAGCTGTGGTTTCCTGAGACGTGGGTAGAAAAGCCTGAGGCCAATTTCTTTTTGTTAACATGCCAGGTCAGCTCCCTTCTCAGCCAGGAAAGCGTGAGGAAAGATCCACAGAGGTCTGAGCCCAGGCGAAGAGCACTTTGATGTGGAAGGCAGAGTAGGTAGGTCAGGAATTACCTCCTCACCCAGTCTGTCTCCCCTAAATCCTTATCTCTTCATGTCCAAATGTCAGCCTTAACGTAAGCCTTGGCACGCAGATGCTACCATTTATATTAAGTCTTTCTATACCTTCTACCCTGTCCCGTCCCCACTGAGATCTCATCTCTGAACAGTTCAGCATTTCATTCTTGCCTCTTCTCTGGCAGCTGTTTCTTCCTACTTCATAGAATAGTCTAATCTTAGTACTTTTGCAGACTATGAATTCCATCTTTTCTCAGAATTCTCCATCCCACGTAGCACTGTACGTAAGACAACACTCAAAACTCATCAGTGAATTAAGGAATGAACAGAGCATTCAAGCTATAGAAATCACTTCAATCTTTTTTTTTTTTTTTTTTTTTTTTTTTTTTTTTTTTTTGGCTTCATCACACAAACATAATATTGAAGGGGGGAAAGCTATACAAAAGATGATTCTATTTACTAACACAAAAGCAGTCTATGCAGAGAGACACAGGAAAGTGGTAAAACACCAAAGGACAACTTGGAAATTATCACCCAAGCCGAGGCTGAGACAGAGATTTAGGGGTGCTTGGGGTATATGTGCTGCATTCCCCCCCCCACCCAAGAAAGCTGAAAACAAAGTTAGGAAGGGAGCGTGCCGCCTGCTGATCCAAGATCTGCTCCAACAGCGTTTACTTCTTCTCGTCCGCAGACCATCATCCATGCGCTGGTTCTGGCAGGCAGCTTCCTGATGTACTTCGTGGTATCCCTCGTGTACAATGCCACCTGCGTCACCTGCAACAGTCCCACCAACCCCTACGGCGTGATGGAAGGCCAGCTCTCAGACCCCACTTTCTACCTCGTCTGCTGCCTCACACCAGTCGCGGCTCTTCTCCCAAGGTTTGAGCAGAAGGCCTCTTTCCTTCCTACAACCCCCCAGCTCCCCTCAATAAGTCATTCACATAACCCGGAGTCAGGAGTTTGACTCCTGGTGGGGATCCTTGAGGCTACTGTTTCTTTTTTTTTTTTTTTTTTTTTTTTTTTTTTTTTGATTGGGGCCAAGGCTTTTATTAACATTGTTATTATTATTATTAACTGATTAATTAATTTATATTCAGTTACAATTGTCTGCATTTTCTCCCCATCCCTCCACCCCACCCCAGCCAGTCCCACCTCCCTCCCCCACCTCCACCCTCCCCCTTGATTTTGTCCTTGTGTCCTTTTTTTTTTTTTTTTTTTTTTTTTTTTTTTTTTTTTTTTTAATTTATTTATTGTTATTTAATTACAGTTGTATGCCTTTTCCCCCATCCCTTCACCCCACTCCAGGTGAACCCACTTCCCTCCCCCCTCTCCACCCTCCCCCTTGGATTTGTTCATGTGTCCTTTATAGTAGTTCCTGTAATCCCCTCTACCTACTGTCCCCGCCCCCACCCCCCACCCCCGCCCTTGCTATTGTTACATTGTTCTTAACTTCAATGTCTCTGGTTATATTTTGATTGCTTTTTCCTTCTATTGCTTATGTTCCAGTTAAAGGTGAGATCATATGGTATTTGTCCCTCACTTCCTGGCTTATTTCACTTAGCATAATGCTCTCCAGTTTCATCCATGCTGTTGCAAAGGGTATAAGCTCCTTCTTTCTCTCTGCTGCGTAGAATTCCATTGTGTAAATATACCATAGTTTTTGGATCCACTCGTTTGCTGATGGGCACTTCGGTTGCTTCCAGTATTTGGCTATTGTAAATTGTGCTGCTATGAACATTGGGGTGCACAGATTCTTTTGGATTGGTGTTTCAGTGTTCTTAGGGTATAATCCCAGCAGCGGAATTGCTGGGTCAAAGGGCAGTTCCATTTTTAGTTTTCTGAGGAAATTCCATATTGTTTTCCACAGTGGCCTCACCAGTCTGCATTCCCACCAACAGTGCACTAGGGTTCCCTTTTCTCCGCATCCTCTCCAACATTTGTTTGTGGATTTGTTTATGTTGGCCATTCTGACTGGTGTGAGATGATACCTCATTGTGGTTTTAATTTGCATCTCTCTGATGGCTAGTGATGCTGAGCATCTTTTCATATGTCTCTGGGCCTTCTGTATGTCTTCCTTGGAGAAGTGTCTGTTCAAGTCCTTTGCCCATTTTTTAATTGGGTTGTTTGTCTTCCTGGAGTGGAGTCGTGTGAGTTCTTTATATATTTTGGAGATCAGGCCCTTGTCTGAGGTATCATTGGCAAATATGCTTTCCCATATTGTTGGTTCTCTTTGTAATTTGGTGCTGTTTTCTTTAGCCATGCAGAAGCTTTTTATTTTGATGAGGTCCCATTTGTTTATTCTTTCCTTTATGTCCCTTGCTTTAGGGGATGTGTCTGTGAGGATGTTGCTGCGTGGAATGTCTGAGATTTTCCTGCCAATGTTTTCTTCAAGGACTTTTATGGTGTTACGGCTTATATTTAAGTCTTTTATCCATCTTGAGTTTATTTTCGTGTATGGCGTAAGTTGGTGATCGAGTTTCATTTTTTTGCACGTAGCTGTCCAGATCTCCCAACACCATCTGTTGAAGAGACTGTTTTTGCTCCATTTTATGCTCCTGCCTCCTTTGTCAAATATTAATTGATCGTATAGATTTGAGTTTATTTCTGGGCTCTCTATTCTGTTCCATTGGTCTATGAGCCTGTTTTTATGCCAGTACCAGGCTGTTTTGATTACCGTTGCCTTGTAATACAGTTTGATATCAGGTATTGTGATACCTCCTGCTTTGTCCTTCTTTCTCAAAATTGCTGCTGCTATTCGAGGTCGTTTATGGTTCCATATGAATTTCTGTAATGTTTGTTCTATATCTGTGAAATATGTCATGGGTACTCTAATAGGGATTGCATTGAATCTATAAATTGCTTTGGGTAGTATGGCCATTTTGATGATGTTAATTCTTCCAATCCATGAACATGGTACATGCTTCCATTTGTTTGTATCTTCCTTAATTTCTTTCTTCAGTGTTGTGTAGTTTTCTGAGTACAGGTCTTTTACCTCCTTGGTTAGGTTTATTCCTAGGTACTTTATTTTTCTTGTTGCTATATCGAATGGGATTTTTTTCCTGATTTGTGTTTCTGCAGTTTCGTTGTTGGTGTACAGGAATGCCTTTGATTTCTGGGTATTGACTCTGTATCCAGCTATTTTGCCAAATTCATTTATTAGGTCGAGTAGTTTTTGAGTGGAGTCTATAGGGTTTTCCATGTACACTATCATGTCGTCTGCAAACAGTGACAGTTTCATTTCCTCCTTTCCAATTTGGATGCCTTTTATTGCTTTTTCTTGTCTGATTGCTGTGGCTAGGACTTCCAATACTATGTTGAATAGGAGTGGTGAGAGAGGGCATCCTTGTCTTGTTCCTGATCTTAGTGGGAAAGCTCTAAGTTTTTGTCCATTGAATGTGATGCTGGCTGTAGGTCTCTCATATATGGCCTTAATTATGTTGAGGACTGCTCCCTTTATTCCCACTTGGCTGAGTGTTTTTATCAGAAATGGGTGCTGTATCTTATCGAATGCTTTTTCCGCATCTATTGATATGATCATGTGATTTTTGTCTTTGCTGTTGTTGATGTGATGTATTATGTTTATTGATTTGCGAATATTGTACCATCCTTGCATCCCTGGGATGAATCCCACTTGGTCATGGTGGATGATCTTTTTAATATATTGCTGGATGCGGTTTGCTAATATTTTGTTGAGAATTTTAGCGTCTATGTTCATCAGCGATATTGGCCTGAAGTTTTCTTTCTTCGTTGTGTCTTTATCTGGTTTTGGGATTAGGATGATGTTGGCTTCATAAAAAGAGTTTGGGAGTCTTCCATCAGTTTGGATTTTTTCGAATAGTCTGTGAAGGATAGGGGTTAGTTCTTCCTTAAATGCTTTGTAGAAATCTCCTGTGAAACCATCTGGTCCAGGGCTTTTGTGTGATGGGAGTTTCTTGATGACTGCTTCAATTTCCTTTGCTGATATTGGTCTGTTCAGGTTTTCTGCTTCTTCTTCAGTCAGTTTTGGAAGATTATATTTTTCTAGAAATGTGTCCATTTCATCTAGGTTTTCAAATTTCTTAGCATATAGGTCTTCATAGTAATTTCTTACGATCCTTTGTATTTCTGTGGTATCAGTTGTAATCTCTCCACTTTCATTTCTAATTCTGTTTATTTGGATCCTCTCTCTTTTCTTCTTGATAAGCCTACTTAAAGGCTTGTCGATTTTGTTTATCTTTTCAAAGAACCAGCTTCTGGATTCATTGATCCTTACAATTGTGCTTTTAGTCTCTATGTCATTTAGTTCTGCTCTGATCTTGGTTATTTCCTTCCTTCTGCTTGCTCTGGGCTGTCTTTGTTGTTGTTCCTCCAGTTCTTGTAGGCGTAGGGTTAGGTTGTTTGTGTGAACTGTTTCTAACTTCTTAAGGTAGGCCTGTATTGCTATGAACTTCCCTCTCAGGACTGCCTTAGCTGTGTCCCATAGGTTTTGGGTTGTTGTGAGTTCGTTTTCATTTGTTTCCAGGAAGTTTTTGATTTCTTCCCTAATCTCGTTCTTGACCCATTCATTGTTTAATAGCATGCTATTCAGTCTCCATGATTTTGAGTGTTTTGGGTTTTTACCCTTGGGGTTGGTTTCTAGTTTCAGACCCTTGTGGTCAGAGAAGATGCTTGATATGATTTCAATTTTCTTGAATTTGTTGAGGGTTGCTTTGTGTCCTATCATGTGGTCTATCTTTGAAAAAGATCCATGGACACTTGAAAAGAATGTGTATTTTGCTTCTTTGGGATGAAAAGCTCTGTATATATCAGTTAAGTCCATTTCCTCTAGGGTATTGTTAAGTGACACAATATCTTTGTTAATCTTTTGTTTGGAAGACCTGTCCATTTTTGATAGTGGGGTGTTAAAATCCCCTACTATAATTGTGTTGCTGTCAATATCTTTCTTGAAATCCTCCAAGATTTTCTTTATGTATTTGGGTGCTCCTATGTTGGGTGCATATATATTTATAATGTTTATGTCTTCTTGGTGGATTCTTCCTTTGAGTATTATGAAGTGACCTTCTGGGTCTCTCTTTATGGCCCTTCTTTGGAAGTCTATTTTGTCTGATATGAGTATTGCTACCCCTGCTTTTTTTTCCTGTCCGTTTGCTTGGAAAATTTGTTTCCAGCCCTTCACTTTCAGTCTGTGTGAGTCTTTTGTCCTGAGATGGGTTTCTTGTAGGCAGCATATGTGTGGGTCATGTTTTCTTATCCATTCAGCTGTTCTATGTCTTTTGATTGGAGCATTTAATCCATTTACATTTAAGGTTATTATCGATAGGTAGTTATTCATTGCCATTATTTCCTACCTGTGTTCCTCTGTCTTTCTCTTTTCCTTCCTTTCCTTAAAGCAGTCCCTTTAGCATCTCTTGCAGAGCTGGTTTGGTGGAGCTGTATTCTTTTAGACTTCTTTTGTCTGGGAAGCTCTTTATTTGGTCTTCTATCTTGATTGAGAGCCTTGCTGGGTAAAGTAGTCTTGGTTGGAGGCCTCTGGTTCTCATTACTTGGAATATTTTTTGCCATTCTCTTCTGGCTTGGAGCGTTTCCATTGAGAAGTCAGTTGCTAACCTTATTGGGGCTCCCTTGTATGTTACCTCCTTTTTCTCCCTTGCTGCCTTTAAGATCCTCTCTTTGTCTTGGAAATTTGCCATTTTAATTATGATGTGTCTTGCAGTGGGTCTCTTTGGGTTCCTCTTGTTTGGGACTCTCTGTGATTCCTGGATTTGGGTGACTTTTTCTCTCCTCAGATTAGGGAAATTTTCCATCATTACTTTTTCAAACAGGTTTTCTATCCCTTGCTCTTCTTCTTCTCCTTCTGGTATTCCTATTATACGGATGTTGTTACGTTTCATGTTGTCCTGCATTTCCCTTATTGCCTCTTCATTCTTTCTGAGCCTCTTTTCCTTTTCTTGTTCCTTCTGGGTGTTTTTTTCTACTTTATCCTCCAGCTCGCTGATCCGATCCTCTGCTTCATCAAGTCTGCTTTTAATTCCTTCTACTGTGTTCTTCAATTCAGAAATTGTATTCTTCATTTCCTCTTGGCTCTTGTTGATATTTTCTATTTCCTTTTTCATGTTGATATAGTTTGCAGTGAGTTCATTGTAGTTTCCTTGTAGTTTCTGGTAGTTCTCTTTGAGCTCAGAGAGCTCAGTGAGCTTCCTGATGACCATTGCTTTGAACTCAGTATCTGATAGTTGACTTGCCTCTTTTTCGGTTAGTATTCTTTCTGAGACTTCCTCCTTTCCTTTCATTTGGGAATTGTTTCTTTGTCTTCCCATTGTTTGTGAGGCTCTTCTTGTTGGCCTCTGCTTCTTAAATTGCTTTGTTCTGAATCCCTGTGTTTATGATATGAACTTCTATGGTAGAATGCCAATGGGATTCGGTGGTGCTGTCTCCTTACTCTCCTGTGCTCACTGGTCTTGAGCTGACGTTTATGTGTTTAACACGGTCTAACTCTAGTCTTTTCAGCACTCCAGGTTTTGTTGTCGCACCTGTGGGAAAAATAGAAAGGGGGGGAGAAAGAAAAGGAAAAAACAAACAAACAAACAAACAAACAAACAAAACCAAAGATGGGAAGGAGGGAAAAAGGAAATAGGAAAGGAGGAAAGGGAGGAAGGAGGGAAGAAGGATTAAAGAAAGATCGGAGGCAAGATAAGAAGGAATTTTAACAAAAATTAAAACATAGAAATAGATAAAAGAAGGGAGGAAGAAGACATAAAAATGGTAAAGGATGGGAGGAAGAAGGAATGAAAGAAAAAAAAGAGAGAAAGAGGAAGAAGGAGTTCAGGGGGAAAGGAAAAGGGAAAAAAAAAAAAAAAAAAAAAAAAAAATCTTCTGTTGGCTTTAAACCGTTCAGGTTATTTCTGCTGTTGTCCTGTCTGTGCAACGGGAGGCGGTGGTTGGAAGGATTGGTTTCACTTTTCTTCCTTCCTGGGTCACACTCTTCACTGTTTTGTAGGTGTGGTCCCTGGCAGGCAATCAGGCCGTTGATCAGCCAATCCAGCAGCTTTGTTCTTGGGACTCTCGAGTGGCCGCTCCAGCCGCTTTGGCTCCGGACGCGTGCGCGCGCAGCAGGGGAATCCAGCCGCTTCGGGTTTGTGACGTTATTTGGGCTCTGAGCGCGCAGCCGGCCGACCGATCGAGCCGCCCAAGCTAGGGAGGCTGGCGCGCCGCAAACTGCTGGTTCAGCCGCCTTGGTGTTACGTCTCTCGCCAGCCCCTTTGTGCTTAGGAAGTGCGCATCCAGCCGGCCCTACGCTTGGTGAGCGCGCAGCCCGCCGCCGAGCCAGAGGCTCTACGCTTGGGGGCCGATCCAGCTGTCCGGGGCTTGAGACTCTCGGGTGGGCGGGGCCGCCCTGGGACCGAATCACGCGGTCCTCGGTTCCGAGGTTTTGGGTCTGTGGGTGGAGCAGCTAGTCTCTGCTCCAAAAGATCTCGGAGGTTTCAGGTGTGGGCGCCCCTCCGGGGTTTCATGTACGGGCCCCGTTCGCTAATCTGCGCGCGCGTTACCGCGCGCAACCGGACCTCAGGTGAGCGCCGGTGCTGCTTATCCCGCGTTCCCCGTTCGCAGTCCAGGGGCGGAGGGGGGAGGGGCGCCAGGGGCCTCGGCCACCACCGAGAGTTCTCTAACTAGCCCCTGAGTGTCTCTATTTTCTTTTTCTTTTTGAGAAATTCCTCCTTTTCAAGCCCCCCTGGTCCAATCAAGCACCTGGCTGCTCACAGCGCAGCCTGGCCCTCTCTCAGGACTCCTGCAGCAGCCCCTGCGCCAGGGCTGGCGCCTTTGCAGCCCTTGTACCGCGCGGTCCCGGGTCCCGGGGACCTTATTGTCCTTGAGCACTCTTCTTACCGTCAGATCTTTCAGTGTCCTCTATCTTTGGTCTCTAATCTTCGTATATGCTGGAGTACTGTTGGCTGTTCGCTCTGCTCCTCAGATCAGCTAGGTATTTCCCTGGCACTGAGGGGAAGTGAATTCTGCTCCCACCTATGTTGCCGCCATCTTCCAAATCCGAGGCTACTGTTTCAAAGATAGGGCCAGGATCGCAGGTTCACCATGAAAGGATATAACTCAGGAACAGCCAGATGGAAGGGACAGTTTTCCCGCTCTCTGGGCACGAAACTACCTGAGCCTCCCCGGGCTCGCTGACCGGAAGCCCCCACTTCAATCTTCAAACCCACAATGTGAAGGAAAAGAAAGGAGAAGGGAAGTTGGGATAGAAAGAAACAGGACATGGAGCAGGCCAGTTGGTCAGTTCCAGAATTTAGAGGGAAGGTTGATTGAAATGATTCCAGGCATTGCTGTGGATTACAATCAGCTAGTGCAAGATCACAGAGTTTCCAGGATCCATTTATTCATTCATTCATTTCATTTCATTAGTTGTTCTTTGGTCTTTAGTATTCCTAGTGTGGCCGGGCTCCCTCGGGCAACACCTGAATCTCCACCTGAATCTTCATAACTCAGCATTTGATGGATCCCTCAAAACAGATCCACAATGCGTTAACAGAAGAAATCATTTCTGTTTGAGGGAAGCTTTTGTTGGAAGGAAGGGAGAGAGGACTGATTTCACACACCAGGAAGCAGAAAGTCTCTAATTCCTCATTGGATCAGGTCTTGGGCTCCATCAGAACCCTCTTCTGGTCAGCCTCCTCACCTCTCCCTTTTGTTCTTCCCAAGTGGCCTTGAAAGCCCTATTCACTGCCCCAAGTACGTCAGATCTTCTCGGATGCAATACTCCACTCTGCAAAATGGAAACATAAGAGTTAGCTAACCCTGATCTCCTATGGCTCCCCTGAGCAAGTCCTTTGGGGGTTCCAGAGCCTCCCTCCCCGACCTACAGTCACATGGCAGGGGTAGGGCTTCAATATACGAAGTGATGGAGCATGCAGGGGGCCTGATTCTGTCCATAACACCTACATTCTGGATTTGATTGATTGCATCTGCATGGTGTCACTTAACATGTTCTTATGTGCTTAGTGTGGTTTGGATCTTGGTGGTTTGGTCTAGAAACTTGATCAGATTAAAATTTAATCTTTTGATAAGATGATTTCATAGTAGCACTGTACATTTCCATCTATAATGCTAACTTATATAAATAAATCTCCTAATTATTAACAGGCTTATGGTTTAATTGTCCAAAAATGGAATCTAATCCTTCAAAGCAGTCAGAAAACTAGAAAGTAGATTTTTCTGTATAACTGTCACATTTTTCAAAGGTGAAATCATAAACGCAATAATGAGAGTGCACATTTAATGAGTACCACGTGTCAGACACTTTGTGTTATTCCTCAGAAAAATCTTGTCATGCAAGAATATCATTTCCTAATTTTTCCAGTGGAGCAAAGAAGATTTTAGAACATTTTCTTCAACTGGCTTCCAAAACACCTCAAATATTTAGTCAAACACCAAGTGAATTTCAGATTTCGCTTTTGGAAAATCTTCAGTTGGGAATTGGGCGGGGCATTAAGTCACGAGAGATTCTCCCATGGAGCACCGGAGAGCTGGAGCAGGCTGTCAGTAAATACTCACTGAGTTAATGGTACCACGTTTCACCAAATGAGCTCGATTCACAGTGAGACTGTAGGTAAACTCCCCCTCAACCTGAGTTATTGTATTTCCTGTTATTATATTTCCTGATTTCTATATCTCCCTATAGTTCCTACACCCCGCCTGTGTTTCCTTCTACTTTTTCACATTTTCACCCATTTTTGGTAAAAAAAAAAAAAATCTTCATTTGGTTGGACACTAGCCCTGTAGGGTTTTTAAATTTCATTTTTATATGGTGATTACTACATGTAGGGTTCTAAAATGCACTTTGTGAATTAACTCAATTAGTCCTCACAACAACCCTATCACGTAGGTACTGTTATCACACCCATTTTGGAGATGAGAAAAATGAAGGTCAGAGAAGTGGAATAACTTGCCCAAGCTCACCGAGCGATTGACAGGTGGTGTCTGGATTTGAATCCAAAACACCTGGCTCCAAAGTCTGTTCTCACAATGTCAAAGGCTTCAGTTCACATACTTAGAACCTCCTTTGACATTCAGATGCCCAAGGTATGGACCTCACAGACTGTTGTTCCCCAGGGGACCATGGTGCCACAGCCATCGCAACGCAGCCTGTGGTTCACTACTGCCTCTCTCCGTCTGCAACATTCGTCCTTGGCCAGCCAGGCGTGACTCACACTCAGCTTCACGCTGAACCAATGCAAAATCCAGAAGACAAGCTTTATCACAATTATTATTATCACAATTAAAAAAACTAACAGAGGCCCCTAAGGAGTGTTTCAATAAGTCTTTGCACTGATGTCTATAATGAGATAAGGGAGGTAACTTAATAATAAGGCTCATGAGAAAGGTGTTAGATAAACAACAAACCATTAAAAAAAAATAAAGGTCAAAACAACTTCTGAGAGGTTCATTTGGTTTCACTCTGAGGCTAACGACTTAAAAATAGCTGCTGAAAATTAATTTCTATCACAATGTATTATATATATTATATTATCCCAATTAACTGATCACTAAGCCAGTGAACAATGGCTAAAACACACTGGATCCGACGCACTGAAATGAATAAGTCGCTCCAGGAGAACTGTCAGACCGCCCCACATGCCCCTGAAGCAGCCAGGGTGGGCCGCTCCCATCTTGAAGTCTGCACACTTCCTTGCCTACACCTGCCCACACCCAGGATGGCAGAGAGCCAAGGTTCAGGGTTCATGGCCAAGACTGTGTTTGGAAGACTAGACTCTAAAACTAGACTACTTTTGTTTTCCTGCCCTTCATTATCTACCTTTTTTCCTTCATAATAATAAAAGCATTGACTTTGCAGTGAGGGTTTTAACCTCTTGATACTCAAAGTATGGTCTGTGGACCCGCAGCATCAGCATCACTGGTCACTTGTTAGAAATGTGCAAGCTTGGGCCCCACCCAGAGTGTTGAATCAGAATCTGCATTTTCACATGATCCCAGGTAATTCATATGCTCATTAAAGTTTGAGAAGCATGGTTTTAATCTTTCTGGACCTCATACTTATCTTGCAAGGTTATTGTGGAATTAAATGTATTCAAAGTGCCTGGCAAGGCCTAGGTGCTAAATATGCTATCATCTTCCTTCACCAGGCACCTGGCACTGCCATGCTTCTGTGCCCAGTTTCCACCTGCCTGAGCCCTTCTCCCTGGCCGGGGCTTCTGAATGCTGACCTTAACTTGCTTACTCAGACCCTGACCTTTGGCTGGTGCCCCAGACTGACCTCAGCTCTCTCCTTGGAGTCCCTGGCAGGCTGGCAGGGGACTGTCGCTATACTTCTCAGCACTCCCCACTGACCTAGACTTTCCCCAAGCCCCACCTCTCTTGGCCTGTCCATTCTGTGGACACCCAAAACCCTACAGCAGCACTTATTTTAGTCATGTCGCCATTGCTCAAAATGGCCTTGGAATTACTGCTCTTGGGATTTGCCTTCACAGACTCGCATAGTACCTGGCCCAGTATAGGCACTCAACTAAATATTTATTGGGGGAATTAGTGAAGAACAAAGATTTGCTTCATACTGAGCCACAGTATTAGGGTTTATATCTCCTTTCGAGGATTCAGTCTCTTTGCTTTTCTTTTTTCTCATTTTTCTTTGCCACCCAAAAAGTGTGATGCAGAAGGTTGAAATTTAATGTCACCCAAAAAGAAAAGGCCAAGAAAAAAGCCTGACCTGTTAGGATTGCATACCACAAGCCTTTATGCAAGGGAGCCCTTGACGCCCGCATGGTTCAGCCTGTTCTCTCTGATTCCACACTGAGGCTTATGGCCAAACTGCCAGCAGATCATTAAGTACTCCGGTCCTGGCCTGGTCTTCTCTACCGAGGTCACTGCCCAGACCTCCTTCACTGGCCAATACACTTGTCTCCCAACTGCTGCAAGTCCTCTGGCTCAAAGCTTCCACCCATGATCTTGTTTGGATGATTGCTGCTGGAGGAGCTGTCTAGAAACTTGGGGGATGTGTCACTCCCACTCTCACCCCAAGCGGCCAATGACTGATGGATACAGAGGCACAAAAGCCCAGTCCCCTTGCCTCAAGGTGGGACAACTCTGCAGTGCAATTTACAGTCCAGAGTTCCCATTGATCAGGCCAAGCCTAGAATTTAGCTGAGCCCCATCCCTGGCTCCACTCACTCCCTGGCCTACCTGACTTCCCTCTCTTGATTCATGTTTCCTTTCCAGGGCATCCCTCCTTAAACTGTATGCACCTGAAACAGTGTCTGCTTCCAGGGAATCTGAACTAAGATAGTGCTCTTGGGATTCAGTTGGTAAGTAGCAGGACAAAGTTCCTGTGTTCAGGATCCCGAGTGCTCAGCAAACATCATCTTGGTACCAACCCAAAATGACTTACACTAGGGTATCTCTCCAGCTCCTATCAGCCCACAGGGACCTGAGAGCCAAGTTCAGAGGAGAAGGATGAGGGTCTAGAGCTGCACCACTAAAATGGTTACCACTAGCTGCAGGTGGTGGCTGAGCACTTGAAATCTGGCTAGTGCAACTGAAAAACTGAACAGTTAATTTCACTTAATTTTAATTTAAAAAACTGATACTCAATTCATGTGTGGAACAGCTTGGGTATGTAAATCTATTTCTTTTTAATTGTAAATTTTGTGAAATCTAAATACAGGTCAAGAATTTCCAGTGAAAATTTGCTGTCCAAATTGAGATGTTACATATAAAAAAAACACACACTGTATTCTAAGATATAGTATTAAAAATGATGTAAGAATATCATTAATATTTTAAATATTGGTTACATGTTGAAATGTTATTTTGTTAAATAAAACATTAAAGTGAATTTCATCTGTTTCTTCTTTTAAAATGTGACCAGTAGAAAATTAAAAATTATATATGTAATAAGAAAATGCAATAATTATATAGGTACTAGGAATCAGTAACTGAGCCCCAAAGATGTTGAGATGTCTCAGTTGCCCATATGCCCTCTCAAGAAACCTCCATGTCTCAAGTGGGGTTCCCCAGAAACAGATAGTGAAATGAGGACTAATGTGCAAAGGAATTAGTAAGGAAGTTCTCCCAGTAAAAGCTGCATCGGCCCTCTCATCACGATAAGACAACTTCTTTCTTCAAGGCAGTAATGGAAACAGAGTCTGCTGCTCACATCTTGCATGCCAGCAAGACAGCTGTATATGTATATATGACATAATCATGGGAATAAGAGCTCATTGCCCTTATGTAATAGCCGTAGTCTATCTGTTAGGAGCAAGTCCCACCCACACTCAAAAAGAGGAGATTGTACGGGACATCAAAATGGGGCCAAACTAGGGTCTGTCCACCACAGCAGCTATGGAGGGAGAATGTTTAATAGCGAGCCTAATTGTAAAAGATGCAAAAGCCTTGAGATGTAGCAGAAGGAATGGCTTCATTCCTAATGTTTCCATCCATACCAACCTGGACTTACCCTGAATGATTTGGAGGTATTGCCTTGCTTTCTGACCTGTCCTATCTCTTACCTGTCTCTGGACCATTGGTTCAGTCTTGGACTCTCCCTGGCTTGTATATAGCCTTGCCCTGTTTCTGTACTCTTACAGCTGTTGCCTCTGGTCCCACACTGATGACCTCGTTTCAGTTAATTCGCTGCCTCAGTTTTCATATATTTGATTGCAACTGTCATATGGGAAAAGGTTAATGCTTCCGGGTCAAACAACACTATAATTATTAAACAAGCAAACCTTGTTTAAATTTCTGTCAATTAAAAGAAACCTACTTTAGATTAACTGCAGTTTGCCTTGATAAATTTGACATCATGTAGATTTGATTTTTCTTTGTGATCTTTTCTTTTTAAACCTGAAAGATACACTTTGGGGAATTTGGCTGGCATTATTAAAAATCACATTTTGCTGAAAGCTTCCTGGATCTATAGCTCACATTTTATGTAAAATTTGGAGACTTTGATGCTTAATAGCTCCACTTCATTACTTCTCTAAGGTCTTAAAATGTCATTATACTTTATTTCACTGATGCAAACAGCTAATAGTAAACATTAGGGAATGAAACAATAATGTGATATACATCCAGCATTTTCAGGGAAAAAAGAACAACCCTAGGAATTCCCCAGAAAAAACAATAGGAATTTGAGAACTGAACATCATTTCAGAAAATGACTAATCAGGAATGGCAAATATTTAGCACAGATGCCTCAACCCCTCCAACCTGTGCCCTTGACCGACATCATCCATCAATCACTGTATTCCGCTGGGTCTGAATAGAGCTTCAGAGTTAACTCTAGGAAACTGCTCCTGATTCAGATAGGGCTGTTCAGCAACAAGTAACAGAAACCAACTTGAGCCACCTTCAGCAAATAAGGAATGTCATACAAACATACAAGAGCCAAGCATGAGAATGTAGCTAGGCCTCGGGAACCAGGAACCAGAAAGTCATCAGGACTCCGTCCCTTATCTCTGCGTGTTTCAGCCTGCTTGTTTCCCTTTTTCTCTCTGCAGTCGGGCTCTCTCTGTGCCTCCCATCTGCTTGAGGTCATATGGCCACTCATAGCACTCATGTTTACTTATTCGAGTTACAGTCTCCTATGGAGACAGTATCTGAATCTCAGCATCAAATTCCTGAGGGAGAGACTCTGAGTGACTGTGCTTGGGTCAGGTGACTACTCCCAGCCCAATCTGTCATAATCAAAAAAGAAGTGACAGCATTCCACAAAGCTACCTAGTGCCCACTCCCACCGAATGGGGAGGAGCCGTTTCCAGAGACAGCAGGGATGGCTCACAGCCTGAGCGGACAACCCCGAGATGTTTTCCATTCCTGTTATCAATCCATCGTCAGTGGCGTCAGAGATGAAACATTTTCTCCTTAGGATCCAGATCAGTGCAGAACTTTTGGCGATAACAGAAATGTTCTAAAGCTGCACTCTCCCTTGCAATAGCCACTCACCACACGTCAGCTATCGAACACCTGCAGTGTGTCTGAGGAACTGAATTTTTCATTGTATTTATTTTTAACTGATTTAAACTTACATAGCTGTATATAGCAAGTGGCTACCATATTGGACAGTGTAAATCTAGGCCTTCACAGTTTAAAGATAAGGAAACTGAGCTCCCAGACATAGCTAGTTAATAACACAACTTGGCCTCCTCTTTTTAATTTTCCATCCTATTAATTGGAATTGAGGAATCTGCATAAGTGATCTGCATAAATGATCTTCCCAGATAATTCAAATTTGCCATTTTGAATGTCCATGCCTAACCATGCTTTGATGTAAAGTTTGCTGAAATGTATCGCACATTTCCCTGCCTTGGAAAAAAAAGCCACGTGGCCATAATTGTAGACTTTTCATAATAACACAAGGTTGTAATTGTGAACCTCATTTGTCATCCTGGGTCATAATAATGAAGCCCTCAGAGCAGGGCCCAGTGAGGCTTACAGGGCTGTCTTCCCCACACTCACGTCTCTACAGCTGGGGGTGATTCGGCTGCTTCCTCTCTCCTTGTCATGTCTTGATGTGGGAGCTTTTGACAGCCTCCCACCTCCCTTCACTAGCTCAGCAATGAACCAAGTACAGGAACTTGATGGGCTTCACTCACAATTCTGAACCATTAGGCCTGGGAGAGCTTCCCAGCTGAGTCAGGTATGTAGGATTTGAACAAAATGTTCTACAATACGTTTTTTTCTTAAAGCCCTATAATGATGCAAATATCCTGAATGCTGATTGCAGGATAAAAGGTGTGATATTTTATTTTACTTTACTTGTGCCACTCTGGGCACGTCAGTATCGCAGTGTCTAGGGTACCCAGGCACAATTGGATTGTGCACAAAATATTCTGAGACATAAATCTGATTCTAGGTATGGATTATTTTAGGTTACTTTCCTGAGCTGTTTCTTCATTCTCAGGTCACGGGATACAAAGTTTTATGAATCTTTTGAGGATATTCAAAAACCAAAGTGAATTTTAACAGCACTAAAAGAAATAATAATAAATCCATTTCAGTACATTTTACTTATACAGCAACCAGATTTGCAGTAATGGAGTCCATTCAAAACATATCTAAGTGCATAGGAGCCAGAAAAGGCCCCAAAGCAAGGGCGATGGTTGTCACAAAGCCCGAGCATTACAGCCCACGGCCGGTGGCCCGGGGAGACAGGACACTGTGACAGCCAGCAGCCTGCGTCTCCTGAGGCTCCACTCCTGGGGCCCCACTGGAGGTGCGTGAAAAGGGTGGTTCCGAGGGAAATCTGTGTTCTGCGTCCTGGACCACCAAAAAAAGCCAATAAATGACTATGCACTCTATTTCCCACCCCTGGGAGGCATATAATCCATTTCAGAAAGATTTTCCTTACATAATTAAAATGTTAGGCTTTTTTTTTTTTTTTTTTTGGCATCTATGAAGGTAGCTTTCAGTTATCTTGAAAATTGTTTATGTAAAGGCACCACTAGCAGACAGGTGTTCTGTATTTTTACTTGCCCTTCTGGAACAGTTTGAGGATTTACTCAAGGGGAGCACTCATTTTGCCTATATGCTGCTTTAGAAAATAACTTCTCTAACATGTTCATCGGTCTATTAGTTATTTATAGTCAAGTTTTGATCACCCACTAGGCAGGTTCCTGGCTCTGGTTTTCAGCCCTCTGTTTGTCTTTCTCACCTCCCACCGACAGGGCTTGCTGAAGCTTGTAGCAACTTAGAGTTTCCCCTGAGTCACAGCTCCCCTGCCCCCGTGCGAGCTCAGCCACCACCAGCCCCTCACCCTGAGATGCCTACAAACCCAAACAGAAACCGACCCTTCCCAACAAGAGTGTGAAGTCCCCAGGGAGAACTTGGGTCCTGTGGACTGAGGCTGCTGGGCTGCAGGCACAGTGCCCAGAAGCTTGCGTGTGCGGGGCTGAAGGCTGGACAGGGGTCACTAACCAGGGCTGGACAGGATATTCAATAGCTTTCCATCTCATTTCACAGCGTGGCATCGTTTTGTTGTTTGAAGTGTTACGTATCCCCTAGACATGTGACACACCCTCCCTTCCTCAAATTCCAGATGAGTTCAAAAACACATTCCTAGGTCCCATCAGAATTTCTTCTTTCCTGTCTGCACTTTGGGCCTTGGTGAAAGTGGCCCTGGGGCTCTTCTGTACTGAGGGGTAGCTGCTAGGTCTCCTGGCTCCTGAGCCAGAGTGGTTTCCATGCTAGCTTAGAGTGGCGATTCTCCACCTCAGAGTTTCACTGCCTAGGCCTCAGCCCCAGAGATCCTGATTGTAACAGATCTAAGTAAGGTAAGGCCTGAGCGCTGGGATTTTCAAACACCCCACAAGTGATTCTAATGTGCAGCCAGGGTTGAGAACCATGGGCTTAGAGCCTCTCTTGGCTCACAGTGATTGTGAGTGGGACTCTTTAATTGTACAGCTGTGACTCTGCTGATTTAGAACAAATGTTTGAATAGGAAGGGGAGAAGATGTGCACACATACAGAACAATTCAAGAGCCATTAAGCGTTCCAGGATCAACATTTCACTCACTCATTCACTCAACAAACATTTACTGAGGGCTGCTGCTAGGATGGTTGGATGCAAAAATGCCCCATGAAGTCACTAACCTCAAGGTCATAAGAACTCCCTGGAAGAAGCATTTGGATGTGTCCTCTGGACCTCCAGAGTCCCCCACAGGGATAGTCAAACTCTACCCCTTCCTCCATCCTTCTTTGTGCCGTTAGTGACTCATAATCCCCCTACAGTTGCACAAGATTTGATCGAATAGCGACAATCCTGGTGCCTATCATCTCTGGTTGCTCTACAGAGTGCAGTCACTGGAATTATGACAGTTATCTCTGCTAATAAAGTTCACTTTTTAACTGCAGAGTTATAAATACATATGCAGCTTGCACATCCGAGGAGGCATGTGGGAGGAAACGCTGAGCTGTGGGGCCCTTCTAGAACAGAAGCCACTCCCTGGCACCTGCACACACATAACTTTCCTGATATCACCCCCCACCCCCTTGGAATACAGCTAGTCTCCAGGGCTTTCTTATAAAAAGGATTTACTGTAAACAGCCCTAGTGAGACAATCAGAAATTAGCATCCCTGACACTTGTGTTCTTTCTTCCCTCTGGGGGTTCACAGTCATCAGCTTTCCTTTCCTCCCCACTCCAGCCCCCCTGCCCCCCCAGACCCCCCATCCCCACAGCAGGCAAACTGAGGAAACTGGAGTGACATTAACTGGGATGTAAAACTACCACCAAATGGCGATCAGGAAGATGAGCAGCAGGAAGTGGGGTGGGTGGCGACCTTGTACATTTGAGTTCTGCAAATAACTTCATTAAATCTAGGATGTGCTTGGGGTGTTGATGAGGCATGTAAGGAAACAACAACAGATAAATCTGGCTGGTTACCTGGAGGAGAAGAGTTGGTGGAGGAACTTTCTAAAATGAGCTTTAACTTTTTACTGAATGCCATAACACTATAAATTACTAATCGGCTGACTGTAATTTTACAATTTAGCCTGTCAATTCAATTGCTTGCAGAAGATTGGACCTTGTGGGTAATCACAGGTATGCATAGTGAATGTTTTGTAACATATTTCTTTAAAATGTATAGCTAGCTACTTTGGCAACAAATATGTTTATTTGCAAAGAAAATGATGATTATGGTGTGACATAGCATGTAGCAGGCACCACAGGTTGTTCAAATGGCTTTTTTCTCATTTAGTTAAAAGCTGATTTGGATGGGAGAGGGTTTGGATTTCAATCCTCCTCCATGTAACAGTTGAGTGACTTTCCCCTACCCTCCAGGATGAAAGGGAAATCCTAATGGACCTATTCCCCTTTGTGGGGCTGGTTTAGGAGCAGGTGTGCCGGATGACCTGCTGCTATGATGGTACCACCACCGTTTCCTTCTAAGTCTAGGAACCATGCTTCCTAGATTCACTGTCTCTCTCCTGAACAAGAGTATTGCTCACAAGAGGGCAAAATGTGCAGAGGGTGGTGTTATTTCCTCTAGAGATGGTTGTAGCAGTATAGGTGGGCAGAAGAGATTCCTAGCAGCTTTCTGGCACAAACTTGAGGAATTAAACACTTGTGTATTTCAGGCTAAGCTCTTGGAGGGTCATCTCCTCTGATCTTCAATTTGAGTTTCTGAACTCTACTTCCCTGGCTCTCCCAGAAGTTGTGTATGCCCCAAATTCCGTGTTCAGCCCTTTATTTCAAAAAGTGCATAGAGTGCCTTTAGTTTCCCATCCCAGACCCTAACTGGTACAGTGGCATGTGGTCCAGTTCTGGTGAATAGGCTAGAGGGCTTCTCCCTACTCCTGAGAAGGAGACTCTGGAAGACACAGCCCCTTTCTGCCTCAGGATAATGTGGCATTTGGATGTGATGCCTGGTACAGCTGTCACAATTTGCTGCCAGCCTGAAATAGAGCCAATACACAAGTAGAAGGCAAAGCCAAAAGAAATGCCCAGCAAAAAATGCTGGTGGCCTGAGGTGCTCGCAGCCAATGGCCTTCTAATTGGTGCAGACCCATTCCTTAAAGAAGCACACGTTAGGATAGTTTGACATTGGCTGCCACGTTTTCAAGGATGAGACATCATTATATAATGATTCGCACCTATTCTCCCACCCTCCAGACAAGTGAGTACCCAGATAATCTGTCTCAAATACACCACACACCTTTGAAATAGCTACGTGAGTTATTGATTTGCATTGGCAGATCTGTCTACAATATTATTGCATCTTTTTTTCAAACTCCAATTATACTTTAAATGCACTTACACTGCCAAAGCAGTAGTTCAAATCTATCATTTTGAATTTCTTCTTGTTTCACTTATATATAGATATCACAGGTGGGCACAGGTAACCAGGTTCTTGGTGATCGCGGACAAAGAATTGAACCGAACACACAGAGTTTATAGCATAAAGAGAGAGAGCAGATTTATCAAGAGAATAGTACACTCCACAGAACATGGGAGCAGGCCAACTCTGAGCAGAGATTGACCTCAGGGGCTGGAGGGATTCTGTGCTTATTGGGTGGATCCTTCCTGGCTAGTTTTGGTGGGCTTTTCTTGCGCATGTACAAGTAGTTGTATTACTTTAAAGCTACTGCACATGTGGTCTTCTATGATTTTCCTTGATTGGCCACTGGAGAAGGGGGTCACACAATGTTAATTTATTCGAATGTTATTATAATGAAGCAGGGGTCATGTAGCATCTTCTGCGCAGGTGCATTCATGAGTCACCATGATTCAGTGCTTTTCCAGAAAGCAGGAACAACCGGTCTTAGAACAGGGTCTCTGTCTTGTATGGATGTCCTTTATCTTAGCCCTGGGGCACCTGCTGAGTTTCCTCATTCCTGACTGTCTCCTGCCTCAGACGCAGACCTCACTTTGCATGGTAGTACAAGAGCATGAAAATGACCACACTAGCTGAAACTAAAGCAACCTCAGCAGTTTCCTGAAGCACTGTGTTGAAAAGGTCTTTGAGGCTGTGTCTAGGCTTAACAGAGTAACACTGCAATTGGTTAGCAGTGTCAGGCTTGAGTGAGGGAGAAGGGAGTGAGCACATGCGCTTCTGTACAGCCCATTCCTGGTCTAGAGTTTAGCTGTTAGTACGTAAGATCAGATATTTAAATTTTCTAGCATATCAAGAGGTATTTGACCTCTTAGGGATGGACTTGTGCCAACCAAACTCATAAGACACCGATTTATAAATCGAAAGGACAGTGTATTGACTGAAATTAGAAGTAAAAGTGTAAATGTGTACCTGTTATTAAATGGGAACCTGCATGGTACAACGAAGAAACTTGGTCTCTGGAGGCAGGCCGACCTGACTTTGCCCCGTGGCTGCATTTCTGACTGCTACATAGCTTCTCCAGAGCACTCTGTTGATAAGGACATTGATGCTGTGTCAGGGACCAGCAGGGAAAAAAAAAAAGCCTTGATTAATTAACTATGTCTGAACAGTGAGGGTGGGGGCGGGGGGTGGAAGTAGCCATAATTGGTATATATTTTTATATGTTCTAGTTTTTGCCAATCAACGCATGCTCTCTTGAGAGGAAAGTCTGTTCTCCAGAATTGAAAAACTGCTTCATAAACAGGGATGTAAAAGCTGTTTGCTGCATGATTTTTATGGTTACTATCATTGAACTATCTTTACAATGTAATGGGGTGCAGCTCGGGCCCGCCCCCCTGCGGGGATGGGGACATGGAACAGGGCCATTGAGTTATTTTGCATATCAGTAACAGCAGACTAGTCTTCCAGCCTGAGTGGAGCCAGGAAAGTATGCATGACTTAAAACCAAGATATAACTGGAAGGCAAATCCTCCCCACCCCCATCCACACCTGCGTGAGAGCTTGGAGATGGTTTGCTCCGTCACAGGGCCACGCCTGGCCGGACTAACTATGGCAGCCCAGAAAGGCTGAAAATACTGGGGTGCTAGCAGGTGTAACCAATTGGGGGAGGAGTCAGAAATGGGGGTACAGAGGAGGCTCCAGGCTGGGATTTAAACTACAGGTAGGCTGCCATGTGGGCCAGGAGACAAGGCAGGGACCATGCGAGACCATGCGAGAAGAAAAAGGGGCGAAAGGACTCTCACTGGTGGGCCACGAGGCGGTGTCATGTGGTTTTGGATTAAGAACTGGAGATCCCAGCGACACAGCTGTTGGTGTTACCGACTGTAGGAGACCTGCCCATCCAAGCATGGATGACTGGGAGGAACCAGGAGTCTAGCTGAGATATGGACTTCTATATCTTGTCCTGAGATACAGTACCCCTGACTGGCCTGGTTTGGCAAGGGAAGGCAGAACTGCGTCTGTTGGTGGGTGTTTTAAAGGGACTTTGAAATTTAACAGCGACATTCCACCATTACTCTAAACCTATGTAACTTTTAAATAAATAGTTCCTTCCCTTTTTACTAAACTCTGACATTGAGAGCCACAGTTCCTAAACACTTGGCAGCAGGCAAGAAGAACCATAGTACAGAAAGACCCCGGGGGAGGGGGCTTGTTTCTGTAACAGTATCTGGGCCCCCCCATGGGTGCCTTTCAATAACAACAATATAAACACAAACGAGAAATGAGTAAGAAATCATGATTTGTGATTCTGGACACCCACTTGCCTACTCAGAGCTGGAGGAAAAAAATGGTCAAATTTTGTCTTCTCCCAACTCTCCCTTTTATATACACCTTACAGAACAATGCAAACCATAAATGTGAGCTACATATGGTAGGTTATTTTAAATTTTCTAGTAGCCACATGAAAAGTGTGAAAAGAGACAGGTTTTTAGAAAAATGTTATCATGAAATTTTATTACCCATTATGCCTTGCCTTATATACCTTCACTCTCAAAAGATAATCTTTATATTTAGCTATTGGCCTCAGGTATCTCTGGCCAAGGATTAGTATTTCAGACAAGGAGACTAGGGGCCTGGTCCCCACAGCCTAGCTCTCTCTAATCCACACTTGCTCCTGGGTGCAGACAGCGGCTGCCCAGCCTGGCATTTGTGGTTTTCTTAGTGGGGCACTGGTCCACTGAAGCCACTACGCTGACAGGCCCTCAGCCAAGCTAAACTGCCTTTCTACTTTGGATTCTTTTAAAATTTCTCCTATGAGCATAATTTGTTTTTTATCTTGGAGAAAAGAACAGGCTTCTCTTTCTCTTCCTTTAAACTGCATGTATGAAACTGGTACTGGTTTTCTCTAAACAAGGGGTTCTCATACTTTAGTGAGCATCAGTATCACCAGGAGGACTTGTTAAGACACAGGTCACTGGGCCAGCCCCAGTTGCAGATCAGCAGGTCTTCAGGGGTAGGGGGGCTCGAGCACTTGTACTGCTAAAAGCTCCCACGGGATCGCGATGCTGCTTGGCCAGGGGCACCACCTTGAGAACCATTGATATATATATATAAAATTCATTTCAGTAGAGGAAGGAGATGAAAAGCTTTGAAAGGGAAAGAACTTTTTAAAGTAAAAAGCATCAGGCTACATCTTTCCTCCAAAATAAGCCAAATGCGATTCTGTTGTTCTTTCCCTTAGAACCAGTATCTTAGCATGCTCTAACACTTCCTGTTCCAAGGCCTGTCCCCAAATCTCCTGCTAGAGGCAGAGCAAACAGAGCCCACCTCTGTCCTCTCATAGACCACTGTTACAGCCCTCTGTCCATGTTGTCGTAAGCATCTGAGCGTGCATGTTGACAGTGGTGTGCAGTGGGGCTAGACACTTCCGTTGGCTGGCAGCACCCTCTTCCTGACATCAGCACCTCTCATGGTAGTCGCCTGATCAGTGTGCAAAGATCGAATGATACATATTTGGAAGAGAAAAGGGGACTGCTCACATGTTAGTGAAAACACTTGCGTTGAAGAGATTACAATGACACAGGAAATTGTTTAAAAAAACAAAACCAAAACGCTTGGATCTCTTGAGAACTCATTACAACTTTAAATCACTAACATGGTGTCAATCATACACAGTTCTAAATACCCATCATGGTTTTTATAGACACGACTTCCATTTGACATAGAGGCAGTTTCTTGGAGGGATGGACCTACTGTGTGCTATTATGAAGGACATGGATTCAGTGTCCTTAAAATACTGGGCCTCAGAAACCCTTCTTTTTATGTTAACTTTTTATTTTGGAAAATTTCAAATATATATAAAAATAAACAGGACAATATAATGAACCTTCATAAACCAATCACCCAGATACAATAATTATCAACTCATGGTCAGTCTTGTTTAATCTATAACTTCACCCCCTTCCCAATCCACGTAATTCTTCTGAAGCAACTCCCAGTGTCATTTCAGCCATAAAAATGTCAGTGTGCACCTCTAATATATGAAGATCCTTTAAGACCATAACCACACTATTGTTATCACAAGAATAAAATAATAAATTCTTGATATCCTCAAATATTCAACCAGTGTTTAAAATTTCCCAGTGTCTCATATACAAACTTTTTCAGTTTATTTATTCAAATCAGAATACAAATAGGTTCATAAATTGCAATTGGGTGATAAACTCTTAAGTCCCTCTTTTTAATCACTAGGTTCCCATTCTATCCCCTTTGTTTTTTTTTTTAAATTTATTTGTTGAAGAAACTAGGTTGGTTATTCTATAGTTTCCCATAGTCTGTAGTTTGCAGGTTATATTCCTGTGGTATCATTTGCCCTATTCCCTTCCTCCCCCTATAGGAATTAATTTCTTTTGAAAATTTTATATTTTATTCACTCATTTAAAAAGTAAGTTAAGCAGTAACATATTATAGCATACACAATTTTCTCTGCCTCACTTTTTTCACTCATCCTTATAATCTGGTGATTATTCCACCATAGTTTAGAAGTATTCCTCACTCCTTTTTTACAACTGTGTATTACTCCATCGTGTGCATGTTACATGGCTTATTCAACCAGTCTCCTACCAGGAGACATTTGAGCTGTTTGAAGTTTGTTGTTATTACAAATAGTTACTGCAATGAATAGCCAACACATCTCTTTGTATTTTTGCCAGGATATCTTTGGAATAGATTCCTAGAAGAGAAACTGCTGAGACAAGGGATAATTGCATTTGTAATTTTGCTAGAAATTGCAGAAGCTCTGCTTTTAAATGCAATGTGTTTCTAGAAGTTTTGTCACAAAATGGATCCTGAAACAGATCCTATTTTAGTTATCTGTTGGGATATCAAAGATAACCCCCCAAAATAATGACTTAAAAACAGCATTGTTCGTTATTTCTCATGAATGTGAATTTTGGGTGGGACTCCTCAGTGGTGGCTTGTCTCTGCCCTACTTGGTTGGCTGGAACAGCTTGGCTGGAGCTAGAGAATCCAAGATGGTTTTATTTACCTATTTCATACCTCAGCTGCAGTGGCTGGAAGGGATGGACGCTGGCTGGGCTTCTCTCCCTATCTGGTTTCACATCATCCAGAATTCCAAGCTTCTTAAACATGGTATCTAGATTCCAAGAGAGTAAAACTGAAAGCTGCAAAGTTTCTTAAAGCCCAGGTCCAAAAGCATTGTGGCATTGCTTCCACTGCATTCTACTGGCCAAAGCAAGTCTCGAGGCCATCCAGAATCAACGGGAAGAGAAACAAACTCCATCTCCTGTTGGGAGGAGCAACATGTATATATAGAGATGAAAGAAATTGTTGACAGCTACTTTGCAGACAATTTACCACAGACCCCAACTACATATATGCATCATGTGTACCATAAACGCATGCCCTATTCTTATGTACTTTAGCACCAGAAGAATGGTGGAAGAGTCTGTAAGAAGGGTGAGAAGTGAAATACCTTTTTATACTTCACTGTTAAGTGGGTCTAGAGGTAAAGCTCAAGGGGATCCAAAGTGGAGATGATATCAAGGAAAAGGAAAAAAGGATTGCTTTGAGGCAGGATCGATCACCTATTAGAACATAAATCTATCAACAGCTATCGTATTCAGTTATTCTGTTTGTATTTATTCAAGAATACTCTTCCAGTCTTAATGCTGAGTACAGTGGTGAACATAACCAACAAGGTCCTAGCTCTTGTGGTAAATGGGGAACTGCTGAACACATAAGGGACAGGAAGCTGTATAAGAGAATATCCTGTCCTTGAAGAAGTTATAGTGCAGGTGAGAGTAGGGACGGTAAGCAACCAAGTCCTAGCTGGAACCAAATATAGACAATGGAAAGACAAACACGACTACGTAAGCGAAGGAAAACAAGCACAGATGAGAGTACCCGCTCTACATCAATAGCTATGCCAGCAGGAATGTCTAAGGAGGTATAGACAGTTGTGAGGAATACCGCAGTTCAGAGGAAAAGAGAAGAAAGGAGGGATCACTGTGGCCTGGGGGAGTCAGCGAAGACTGAATGACAGGAGAGAGGCATGGGGGGGACCACAGCCTTTCCCCAGGCATCTGAGGACACACTGGTATGTCCCAGGGGCTGCTACATGATTAAAAGTTCTCAACTCGATGGTTTCCCTCAAAGATGACCTCCTATTACTTGCTGAGAAAGGGAGAAAAACAAAATAGGTAATGCATTTCTCTATAAAATATCACATTACTCAGAGGCCAAAACTGGAGTCGTAGGACAGATGTTGAAGGCTTAATCCTTGGCTCTCCCTTGGTGATCTCAGTCAGTTTTGTGGCTTAACAATAGCACCTAAATGCCAATGACTCACAAAAAAACATCGTCAGCTCTGACATCTGGCCATATTCTTAAATCAATCATTTAATTTACATATCCACTTGGAAGTCTAACAGGTACCGTAAGCTTCACATGGCCATTAGCTGAATCCTTGATTTGTCCTGGCAAAACTCTTCTCCTCCCCCAGTTTCCCTATCAGTTAGTGGCACCACCAGCACCAAGTTACTTAAGCCAAAACACTGAAGCCCTTCTTGATTCCTCTCATTTTCTAACACCTCACATCCAACTAGTCCCATTGTTCTAACTTCAGAATAGGGCTCCAATGTAACCACTTTTAATACTTCTTCCCCTGCACCAAGCCCCTATCATCTTTCATATCCTAATTGATCTCTAGCTTCCTCTCATGTTCCCCTCAGCCTATTGCCCACACAACTGCCACAGTATGCTTTTAAAAATAAAAATAAGATTATATAATATCCCTCATTAAACCCTCCAATGGCTAACCACAACAATTAAATTAAAACTCAACCTTGTAAGTGTGGCTTAAAAAGTCCTACATTATTCTAGCGTCCGACCCTCACTTCACCCTCACCTTATGATCCACTTTCCCACCCTTAAAAACAATTCTCCAGCCACAGTGGCCTTCTTTATGTTTTTTAAAATGTTCAACTTGTTGCTTCCTTGGGCCTTTATTTACATTGCTCTTTCCTTCTCATCTTTGTATGGGTGAAAACTCCTCATTTTTCATGTCTCAGTTCAGACTGTACTTTTCTGACAACCCTATTTAAATAAAGCCCATATTTAAAGTTCACTAATTGTATGGAGGCACTGGGGGTATAGCGGTGAATATAACAAAGTCCTAGCTCTTGTGGTACTGACATGCTAAGTGGAGAGAATGCAGAATATGGTAAGGGATATACTGTTACCCTGTTTTATGTCCATCATAGCATTGATCATACTCTGAAAAATATCTTATCCATTTTCTTATTTATGTCCATCTCCCCCATTCAGTACATATTAGCAAAGGACGATGGGACAGCATCCTTAGCTATCTTGTTCTGGACAATAATTCCAGCCCTTACAATGGTGCCTAGCTTATAGTTGGATCTCAATGAATATTTAACTGTATGACTGAATGTGCTTGCATGTATTAACAAATATAGGAGTAATATTAGTTGTGAAGGAGGAATCTGTTATAGAGAAAAAAACTGTTTATGTCCTTTTACCCCAATTATATTCTTCAAAACCTTGACCTCCAACCCCACACCATTATGCTTATGTCAAGGGTTACTGGACCCATTCATTACATTTGCCACCAGGAAAAATGCATGTCAGCCTAATTACTCCAGAGTGACATACATTTCCTAGGGGGCAACATACCTCTTTGCTTCCTGTAAAAATGTATGCTTTCAAGGCTGTTAAACATCAGTGTTCCAGTATAGGTTCCCATGGTATTTTCTTTGTTCTTTGACATAGCAATTATAACCTAGCCAGAACCACATAATGGAAAGACAAATATAGCTTTGTTTAAGTGGAGGAAAACAGACCCAGATAAGGGTCCATCCTTTTACCCTATATGATCTCACACCAACAACAATGACCCTGACTTACCAGTGTGATGCTGGACAAATTATGTAGTCCTTCATGGTTTAATTTCTTCTTTCTGTAACATCTGGATAATCATGCTTGTTCCTCCTAACTTCCTTGTGAAATAGGTATTATTTTATATCATAGAATTATGGAATGTAAGGCCCCCTGAGATATCTTGGGAATCATCTAATCCATATCCAAAAGTGGGAACTGAGGCCTGATGAGGTTAAGTGATTTACTCAAGCTCACAGCTAATTACTGTCAGGGCTGGAACTGGACCTCAGATCTTCTGATCCCTACAGCAGTGTCCTTTCTGTCTCACCACACTGCAATGTTTGCCTTGGTGTTCAGATTTTAATGGGTTTACATGTTATCTTGGAGTTAGCTCATACAATTCTTGAGGACAGAGATAATACTTTGTTTCTCCCACAGTGCTTAGGTGGTCATATATAAATATATATTTATTAAATGAAGGAATAGTCTGCCCTCAGCCCATAGCACCTCCCTGTTGTAATCACCTGTAACTTTCCAGTTACTTCCCCTCATTCACTGAAAGTTTCAGCACCTGGCTGTCCTTCCCACATGACTCCAGTTATTCTTAGTGACTTCCACAAGCTCATCTGACACTCTGGCCACTCAGTTCAAAACTCCTCACCTCCAGTGATCTTTTTCTCCATCTACCTTGGCTACCCATTCCCATGCTCAAATACCATAACTCTAAATTTTGATTTTAAGTATTCCATTATTTGACCACCACTTCCAGTCTTCTAGTTCATTTACTCTGATAATCCAATCCAGCCATTCTTCCACCACCAGCAACTCCGATCCTTTGGCCTCATCAATTTTTTCACTGTGCTGCCTCACCCACTCTTGTCTTCAACCAGATTCCCTGGCTGACCACCGTGATCACTCCTTTGTGCACATCCACAACCCTCCTGCCACCTTCTTTCTCCATCACACTTGCCTGGGAAAACTCCAATGCTGCTTAAAACCAACTAACTCTCTGCTTAGCCTGTCCTTACACTGAGTTAGTGGAACAAATCTGGTTAAAACAGTACTAACAATGCTGACCGTTGAAACTTACAATTATAAATTATAGGAGAGCCATCGGAGGTACCCGGTAATTTTTCATTTCCTTGGACAAATCCTGTCCCTCTTCTAGATTTTGTATCTCTTTAAACTCCATTCTTGATGTTCAGTCCTCACTCTTACCTGATATTCTCACTTACTGATATGCTGGGAATAAATAAAATTAAGCAAAAAGAGCTACCAGCATCTTCTTCAAAAATTTTATATTCCCTACTCCCCAACCTTCATGCCTTAAAATAAATGAAGTGTCCCTTAATTAAAGCTAAACGCTCTGTTGAGAGACAATTCTCATGAGTCTCTCACATTTCCTTTGTTTCAGGCTATCTTATCAAAGATATTTGTGGAGTGAATAGCCTTGGAAGGCTGTATTTGTTGCAGATAAAACAGTGATTAGAGAGAAATATGTAACTTTAGATGCCTACATCATAACAGGTCTTAAATCAAAAAGTTAAGCTTCTAGGCCTCTGGTCACAATGGTGGCATAGGTAAATACGGTACTCACCTCCTCTCAAACCACATCAAAACTACAACTAAACTACAGAACAACTATCACTGAGAACCACCAGAAGTGAGCTAAATGGAAGTCCTGTAACTACAGAATTAAAGAAGAAACCACATCATGACTGGTAGAAGGGGTGGAGATGTAGAACGGGCTGGTCCCACACTCATGAGTGGTGGATAAAAATCAGGAGGGATATTGCAGCTGAGGAGCAAGGGGTCCTAACCCCACACCAGGGAGAGATGTCCCCATAACTTCTCGCTGTAAAAAACAGCAGGAATTCAGTCTGAGGAAGATGGAAACTTCTGGAGTCCCTCTTAAAGGGCCCGTGCATGGACTCAGACTCACTCCCTCTGAGCTCCAGTGCTGGAGCAGCAGCTTGAAAGACACCAGAGACATACAAGGAAGAACTGAATTGTTCAGCTTCAAGGTGTGAGTCTGCGGGAGGTCAGCACTTTTCCCAGATAGAAGTGCTGGCAGAGGCCATTGTTCATTTGATGTGTCCTCTCCCCATAGAGCCCAAAGGGAGGGCACCATGTCTGAGACTCCATCAGTCTGGCTCACACTGTTTGCCGCACCCTGGTTATTCCCTCAGAATATTTCCCCCCACCCAACTTTTGGGTCCTACCAAGCTGTTTCCAGTGGCTTTTCCATATGAATGGCTTATCATGGCTCACACTTCAGATTTTCCTAAATTCCCTCAAACAAGCAGTATCTGACCTCCGTGAGCCCTATACCTCTTGCTAAGTGGCCCCAGGCCGGCCACCAGTAGCAGCTGGACTTGGTTCACAGGTTGGCTTCGCCTGGGTACCCCCAAGCCTAGCACAAGTAGCAGCTATCTGCAGATAGCTTATGCCAGGTGGCCCTAAGCAGAACATAGGCAGTGGCTGACCTCCAGGGAGGCCCCAGAGCCAGTACACCCAGCAGACAGCTTCAGACCATATTGGAGCACCACCACCCAACCACCTCCACAAGCGACACACTCAAGGGGCAGACTCAGTAGGCACCAGAGTCCTGCTGAAGTACGTCTTGCTCTGTGGAGTGGGCTCCTGCACAGCTGATTCTCCATGGTGGTCAGAGGTCAGTGGACACTGCCAGTCCTTGTAGCTAATTGGCCTGGGTAAATCCCTCCCATATATATGCTAACAGCAATCAAGGTTTAACCACAACAGGAGGGTGTACACGGCCCACACAGTGGATGCACCTCAAATACCCAGCTTGCGTAATAAGGGAGGCTGTGCCACTGGACCCTATAGGACACCTACTACATTAGGCTACTCTACCAAGCTTGGGAGTCATGGCAGTTCTAGTTGGTACATAGAAACAAACACAGGGAGGCTGCCAAAAAAAAAAAAAGGAGAAATATGGCACACATGAAAGAACAGAACAAAACTCCAGAAAAAGAATGAAACAAAATGGAGACAAGCAATCTACTAGATGTAGAGTTCAAAACACTGGTTATAAGGATGCTCAATGAACTTAGTAAGGATCTCAACAGCATAACAAAGATCTAGTCAGAAATTAAGGATAGACTAATTGAAATAAAGAATAATTTACAGGGAATCAATAGCAGAGTGGATGAAGCTGAAAATCACATCAGTGGTTTGGGATATAAGGAACAAAAAAACACCCAATCAGAACAGCAAGAAGAAAAAAGAATTAAAAAAATGAGGATAGTGTAAGGAGCCTCTGGGACAACTTCAAGGGTACCAACATTGGCATGATGGGGTTGCCAGAAGAGGGAGAGAGACAGAACAAGAAATTGATGACCTATTTGAAAATATAATGACAGAAAACTTCCCTAACTTGGTGAAGGAAATAGATGTAAAAGTCCAGGAAGCCCAGAGAGTCCCAAACAAGATGAATCCAAAGAGGCCCACACCAAGCCACATCATACTTAAAATGCCAAAGGTTAAATACAAAGAGAGAATCTTAAAAGCTGCAAGAGAAAATAAGTTAGTTACCTACAAGGGGGCTCCAATAAGACTGTCAGCTGATTTTTCAAAATAAAGTTTGCAGGCCAGAAGTGATTGGCAAGAAATATTCAAAGTGATGAAAAGCAAAGACCTACAACCAAAATTACTCTACCCAGCAAAGCTATCATTTAGACCCAAAGGAAAAAGAGCTTCCCACACAAGAAAAAGCTAAAGTTCATCACCACCAAACGAGTATTATATGGAATGTTAAAGAGACTTATTTAAGAAAAAGAAGATCACAAATATAAATAAAATGGCAATAAATACATACCTATCAACAATTGAATCTAAAAAAACAAAATAAATGAACAAGCAGAATAGAACCAGAACCATAAAAAATAAAACCCTTAAGCTTCTACCTTAAGAAACTAGAAAACAAAAAGCAAGCTAAACCTCAGCAAGCAAAAGAGTGAAGTAATAAATATTATAGCTGGAAAACAATAGAAAGATTTTTTAAAGTTGGTTCTTTGAAAAGAACAAAATAGACAAACCCTTAACTAGACTGACAAAAAACAAGACAAATGTATTAATTACCGAAATCAGGAGAGAAAGGATACTATCCCTACAGAAATTAAAAGGATTATAAAGGAATATTATCATACCAACAAATTAAACAACTTCGACGAAATGGACAAATTTCTAGAAGTACACACATGACCAAAACTGATTCAAGAAGAAATATTTAAAGAATAAATAATACCAATCCTTCACAAACTCTTTCAGAAAACAAAAAAGAGCACACTTTCTGTGACAGAGTTGGGTCTTGTTGTTTTACTCATTTTGATATCTGCTTTTTGAGTAGGGTATTTAATCACATTTAGCGTACTTATTGATATAGAATTTTTTTTGCCATTTTGATGGTTTTCTCTATGTCTCATGTCTTTATTCTAATGAAGTAATCAAAGCATAAAGCACAAATATATTTGTAAACTACTTAACAATTTCTCAGCAAATAGGCAAAATATCAAAAAAAGGAAAAATGACCTACACTTCTCTCATTCGAACATAACTTTACTTAATACTGTGATACATTTTCTTGCAGTCTTTAAAATTTTTTTCTATTCAGGTGTTTGCTTTATTTTTTGTCCAGTTTATAACATACTCTGTATACTATTGTTGTAGTCAATTTTTTTTAATTTATTGATTTTAGAGAGAGGAAGGGAGAAAGAGATGCATCAATTTGTCAGTCCATTTATTTATGCATTCATTGGTTGATTCTTGTATGTGTCCTGACTGGGGATTGAACCCACAGTCCTGGTATATTGGGACAATTCTCCAACCAACTGAGCTACCCAGCAAGAGAAATTGTTGTATATTTTTATATTATGCAATTTATTGTATGCATTTTTCATGTATTTCCACTACAGAAGAGCTGTCACCAGCAGAAAGATACTAGAAGCATTAGGCAGATACCCTCTTGGAAAAGCTTTTAACTAAATGAAATGGTTATGAATGTCTGTTGTTGAAATACATTCACCTGTCAAAAAACTTGGTATGTTGGAGGGTTGGTTTGGAGGACAAGGTGGCTTAAAAGCACCTTGTGCATCAGGAATGTTGCTCATACACTGTTTTTAGCTTCATACTTTGTGAAACAAAAAGCATTTTTTTCTTTTCTGTTTGGTGGAAATCACTTGTGAAACAGCTGAACGTAGTGTCTTGGAGAAGTCATGTGGACTATTTTATAATGATGGTTATGTTTGAATGTGTGTGTACATATATATTCTCACATATCAAATTATTAATTTTATGGTATTCTAACTTCTGTTTGTCTACTAGTTTTTGATGTTGCATTTGCCAATTTCTCTATGTAGTTCCATCAAATTTTGCTTTATGTGGTTAAATGTACACAAGTATGTGAATGTATCACAACTGTATGTTTTCTTGGCAAACAGTTCTTTTTACGATGACTACATATCATCTATTTATCTCTATCAATCCTTCTTGCCTTAAATTCTTATGTCATATTCAAAATCTTTTTCACTATTTAATTTACTGGGGTGACATTGGTTAATAACATTATATAATTTTCAGGTGTACATTATAATTTGACATCTGTGTACTCTATTTCATGCTCACAACCCGAAGTCCAGTTTCCTTCCTTTATCGTATATTTGACCTCTTTACCCATTTCACCTCCTCCTCATCCTTCCCCTCTGGTAACCACCATTCAGTTGTATCTATGAGTTTGATTTTGTTTTGTTCATTTGTTACTTTTTGTTTTATATTCCACACAAGTGAAATCATGTTTTTGTCCATTTCTATTTGACTTTTTTAACTTAATGTAATACCCTCAAGATCTATCCATGTTGTCACAAATGGCAATATTTCACCTTTTTTATGTCATAATGTTTTAAATAGTCTTCTGTATTTGGGATAATTCCCTGGTTACAGATCCCTCCTCCCCAATATAAAACTGAATTCAGAACTCAAGTTCTCTGCCTCCCTTGCAGCTAGGATGCAGGCCTACGACATAGGCTCTGCTAGCAAGAAGCACCTGTGGAAATGTGAGGCTATAAGCTCTGCACGCAGCTTCCGATTTCCTGGTGCAGGGAGAGGCCAAGGCATTCAGTTTGTGGAGGTGGTAGTGGTTGAAAGGTCAAGATTCTGACAGAATTGGCATTGATGTTGACAGTAGGAGCAGATGAGGAAAAGTTGAGCTCCTGGCATCTGGTGCTTGATGGGAGCAGGAGTTTATCATGCTAGTTCCCCTGCATGGGTTAGGGCACTTTTTCTAGACACTTAGCCCAAGCTGGGTTTTTGATTTTTTTTTGTTCAGTTCTCCCAGTAACTCTGGGAGCTACTGAATATCAATTTAAGAAATCCTTGCTTGGATTCTGTTGTTCGCAACAAACCTTAACCAATAAAATAACTTCTGAATAAAAGGAGTCTAGTCATTCAGCTTTTTTCTTGTTAAGAGTATATATATTCTTTAGTATTTCTTTCAGTGAGCACCTGTAAGTTCTAAATTTTGAAAATGTGTTTATTTTGTCCTTCCTCTGGAAAGATGGTTTAGCTAGGTATAGAAATTTAGTTCCTCAGTTACAGACCCCTAATACTTTGAAGGTATTTCCATTGTTTTCTATAACCTATTGTTGCTGATGTATCTGCTGACAGGATGACTGTCATTTCTTTTAGGGTAATTTGTCTTTTCTTAGTGGTAACTTTTAACATTTCCTTATGGTGTTTGGTATTCTGCATGTCATTACTATGTACAGGTCTCAATTTTAAAAAATTATTCTGCTTGAGCCTTAGCATTTTCCTCTGATCTGATAACTCGTGTTCTTTTCCAAGTTCAAAAAATTCTCACATATCATCTTTATGGATATTGCTTTTGCTTCACACTCAATTTTCTCTCCTCCAGAAACTCTTTTGCATGTATATCTGGTCTTCTAATTCTACCCTCTAGGTTTCTGAACTTACCTTTGCTGCTTTGGCAGTTTAGTATATGCATGTTCATGTATTTCAGGCTCTTCATAAAAATAATTTTTATAATGTAGGGATTATCTTACTCGAAAGTCATCAATAGTTGTATATTTCTCACCACACAAGCTATTCCTCAGGCTTTCAAGACGCTCATGCCTCCGGACTCTGCTACTGTTTAGTGGGGTAACTATAATAAGTACACAACTTTTTTGGCCCTGGTTTCCTGATACAAAGAGATTATTGAATAAACTTAGAGGTAAAGCATGTAAGGTGCTCACAAGTACATAGCACAGTAGCACAGTAACTAAAATTTGGAGTCCTGCCCTAGTTCACAGAAATTTCCCTGGTGGTCACCTCTATGACATCTTTCCTCCCACCATTTTAGACATTAATTCTGAATGGAAGCTATCGTCGGTTCCTTGGTGGTTGTGACTGGCTAAGGCATGAGCACATGAGCCTAGTCCAACTGATCAGTCCTTGAGACTTTTAGAATTTGAAGTTTCCTTTATGATTGCAGAGTACTAAAAAAGTGAGTAGAGCTGCTGGCTGCAGTAAGGGAGAATGAAAGTGACATTTAGAAAAGGGGGAGGGGAAATAAGGGTGAAAAAGAGATTACTAACACCATTCACGATCGATCCGGGCCTCGTTGGCTTTGATGATAGGAGACTTTTCAATGCTACAGATTCCTTTAATATTTGAATACTTTATAGTACACAGAAATACTTACAATAAAGATTTTAAAATATCAGAATTTGAATAGGAATCTTATTTCATTCTATTGTTTAATTATATAGATTCCTCATTCCTGTATTGCAGAATGGTTGTTACCCTTTCTCCAGCTATGAAAAAGTAGCTGTTTTAATAATATCATTAAATCGGAAAGATCCTGCAGAGTTCCCACAGCCTTTCATATCATTGTCTTATTTGCTTTGGTGACATGAGTCATCCAGGTAATGTTAAGCTTAGTTTTTATAAATGGTGAATTTAAGATGCAAGTTAAATGGTGTTTAGAGGAGAGAAGGATGAGAACCAGGCTCAGTATTAAGCATTCTCCATAAGGAGACCTGAGGGACTACTCTCAGCAAGGTTGTCAGAGACAGTGCATTATAAAACATTTTCACTGATTATTATTAGTTAGAAAATTTCAGAAGAGCTCTATAAAGTTTCACTAGCTCAATCATAAAACCTGTTAAAATGCATACTCCACAATTTAGTCATACTCTCAAATGCACTTGTGTTTTCCCAAAAGTTAATCTTCACCACGTTCCTAATCAAGTTCCTGTTGTGCTTTAAAATTCTAGAACTTTAACCTAAGAAGAGAGATTATGGGAGGTGGGGCAGGGGAGAGGGATGTATTAATTCCTGCCTAGACATCCACAGTGCCTACCAGGCTCATGCATGAATGAGGGTAAATTCTTAAACTCCTTGACTAAGAGAACTCTGTATTGGCTCTAGCGTATGAGAAATTTTTACAAAGGTAACTTGCAAACACAAAGTGCTACAGTAATATTATCATAACACCTTTGTTTTGGAGAACTGAAATGCTCTCACAACGTTAACTCATTTACTCTCACTAAATTGATACGCAAAGGCTGAGTGACAAACAGTATCCCTATTTTATCTGCTGCGATTGATGAAGAGAAAGTGATGTACCAAAAATAATGTGAAACGAGAGCAGTTTCACTTCTTTTTAAACTCCATCCTGATTGTTACCTACAGGTTATGATAATCCCTCCTTTTTAAGTCGAAAACATAATTTATGATGAGGAATGTAATTTTTAGATAAGAAATTGTTTCTATAGAATCATTATGCACTTTAATATTTTTGTGTGTGGGGGGCTAAAAGATACGCTTTTTGTTATTAGTACAACGTTCAATATGCAGACAGTCCTGGCATAGCTCCCCCTTTCTCAAAACTGCCATTAGACTCAAATCGATCCTCTGAATAGTCTATCCCAAGAGACACAATAGATGTAGGGAACAGGGGACTTTTTAAAACCAAGCCTGACGTCACACATTTGTGTCCTAACCATCTGTACCTTTTATTAACCAGGGGCTGGAGCCGCCCAGGCGGACAGACACAGGCGCACCACAGTCTTCTCCCACACAAGCCTGGAATGGTAACAGTGTGTGGCTGCCGAAGGAAAAAAAGCCGTTTCAGAGGTGCGGGGTGGCGTGGGGTGCGTGTGGCAGGGTGAGGGAGTCATTCCTTTTCTACATCCAAAGATGCTATTTATTGGAAATCCAGCACATTTTTAAAATTGATTTCCCTCGCGTGGGAGGCAAAACCTTTCAGACGCGAAAGAAGAAAAAAAGAAAATCAAGCCTGGCAGGGGTACATTGGAGAGAACCACAGCCTAGCTTCGGATTGGGACAGCGGGTAGAAAAAGGCTCAGGGCGTCCACAACCTGTTCGCCTGCAACGATGCTGCTTTCCGCCGGAGTTCCAACATCGGCCACCTACCCCCCGGTTGCTGCCCCCGAGAGGGCAACAACCTCCTGGCGTCACCTCTCACCTTTCCGCACATCCTCCAACCTCCCCAGTTCGAGGAGTGTGGCGGTGAAGGAACTCCTTCTCCTTTGACGTGCAAGATCCGGCTAGTTCATCCTTCCCCTCCCCCGCTCCCTTAGGCTCTGCCCGCTGCCCCCGGCAGGGCAGCAGCCTCTCGGCGACCACCTCTCAGCCTACTCTTTTGGCTCTTTCCTCTTCTCCCAACCCAGGGGCGTATTTTCACTCGCTCCCTAGCGAGCCCGGTGCCCCACTCCTCTAGCCGTTTCCAGGAAGGCTGTAGTCTCCAGGTGCCCATCGCTCACACCCCTTCCGGCCTTTCACCCCGTTCCTTCAACCTCCTCCGGCTTTGGGGAGCGTCTGCACTCCACCTCCACGTGCAAACCGGGAGCTACCCCCCCCTTCCGGGCAACCCCCACCTTCAGCCCTGGGCTCCGCCCACCGCGCCCCGGGCGCGCGCCTCGGAGCACCTGGCCGCCCCTCCCCCGGCTCCGCTCCCCGCCCCACTCCACCGCCCCGCTCGCGCCCCGGCTCCGCGCCCACCCCTCGCGGCTTCCTCCTCCCCGCCCCCGCCCCCTCCCTCTCCCGAGGCAGCGGGGGGCGGCACAGGCGAGCGCGATGGCGTGGCCAATGGGCGCTCCGCTTACTCTGGCCTCTCCCCCGCGCGGCCGCCAATCGCGGCGGGCGGTGGTGGTAATATTGTGGAGTGGAGTTTGGATGCCGCCGCTGCCGCGGGCTGGAACGGCGCGGCGCGGGGGCTGCTAGGGTATTTCGGGAAGGGGGCGTGAGGAGGCGGCGGCTGCGTGGGCAGGCAGCTGAGGGAAAGAGAAAGAAAGGAAGGAAGAGGGCGGGGAGTCCTCAAAGGAGGAGGCGGGACCGGTCGGGCTTCTCACCTCCCGGTGGCGGCGGCAGCTTGCTCGGGAGGCGGTGCCGCCCCCTGCCCGCGGACCCGAGAGTGCAGCCGGCCGCCGACCCGCCGGCCCCGGGTAGCGGCCGAGGCTACTGGGGCGGGAACGGCGGGCCGGGGCGGCGGCGGCGGAGGCGACCGCCATGGCGTTCCTCAAACTCCGTGACCAGGTAGGTGAGGGGCGGCGAGGCGGGATCGCGCGGACCAGGGAGGGAGGGAGGAAGGAAGGGGCGGGCGGGCGGGCCAGCGGTGTGGGCCGCCGGGGCGCCCTCTCGGCGGAGTGGCTGCGAGGGAGGCTGGGTGCCGTCCCGGCGACTGCGTGGGCGGCCGGGCAGGGGGCCGCAGGCGACCCTGCTGTCAGCGAAGCCCGGGCGGGTGGAAGCCCACGTGCCGCTGGGGGGCTTGCTGCGGTCGCCGCCGCTGTGAGAGGGGCGGGTCCCACGCTCGCCGCTCCGGCGTCCGCGTCCGGCGCGCTGCCCGGTTTGCGCCTTTCTGTCCTGCCAGGTGAGGCTCGGGCCTAACAGGTGGCTTCCTGCTGTCGCGCGGGAGCGGTGCTGGCGGCGGTGACCTAGGGTCACGACCTCACTCGCTTGTTCGCTTCGTCGCGTAGTTCAAGGCTCACTCTCTGCGGGTTAAAGGCGGTTGATTTTGCCTAGGGACTGGTTATTCAGCGTGCAAGTTCCCAGACTTATTTTATTTTGACATCTGTGCACCATCTTGGTTACTTTCTTGACTTGAGAAGAGCAGGTCAAAGAAAACCTCATGTGCGGAAAAGAGTAGTGACTATCATGGACAAAAAAATACTTTGTATCTAGCAACGATATCGTCACTATTTAAGGTCGATTTGTACACCTGAAAACATGAAAAGATGTGTAACAGGGCTTTCAGGCAGTGCAGAGGGTTCCAAACGTGTGTATCTCTCCGTTAAGGAAAAGGGAAATTAACATGTGATTTAAGGAGTCGCAGTAGACTTACTAGTGCTGAAATTTTATTTTTACCACTTGTTTTTCCGAACAGAAGATTTTGAACAGATTCGAGGGGAATGTAACTTGCATACATTGGGAAACTATTCCGAAAGTTTTTACACCTTTTGCAAAAACAGTGGGGAAAACTTGTATTTTTAATAGTCTTTGTGAGTGTTGTACTTTATATTCTGAATGTAAACAGTATTATGAATTCTCATTTAACAAATGAATGTTATTTTCTACTTAGGCTGTCATAAGTGAATTTTATTTTATGCTTAGGCTGATGACTGAATTATCATTTGGTATCAGGAAGGTTTTACTGGTGGTATTAACATCATCCGGAAATGATACTTTGATAAACTCAACTGTTCAGTCACGTTTATACATTGTATTTCAAATTATACAACTGTATTGTCCAATAGGATAACCACTAGCCAGTTGTGGCAACTTAAATTTAAGTTTGTTAAAATAAAATAAAATAAAAATTGAGTCCCTCGGTCCTGCTAGCTGCATTTCAAGTGCTCAGTTAGCCACATGTGACGAATGGCTATGGTATCGGACTGCACGTACACAGAATTTCTGATTTATATCATTAGAAAGTTCTGTGGGACAGCCCTGTTAAAGAATAACAGGTAAACCACAGTTAAAGCATAAACCCATTCCTGCTGATTCCTCTACAGTTGACTCACTTTATACTCTCAGTGGTGTGAAACTCAGGATCTAGGGTCTCCACTCATCTTTACCAGTCTTCATGGTACTTTGTGCTTCCGTAAGTTATAGTTGAAATAGTGTGAAAAAGTTTGCATTAGGAATTTGGTGAACTCTTAGGAGAGCATCCCATTTTATTCACCGTCAGTTTTAAACCGAAACAGGATTGTGTTTTCAGTCGTACGTAAAATCCAGTTGCACCATTGCATTTGTGTATTTAGAAATTGCATTTATGAAGCAATTTTGATACTATTTCAGGTTTATGTAATATCTATTAATACTCAGTGGTGATGGTGGTGTATAAAATGTCACATACAAACTTGAGAATGCTTGGACAAGCTAATGAAGTGAAATAGCTCAGAGGGGAACAAACATTGAAGTTTACCTCTACCAAGTAATTGGCTCATCTGATCTCTCTTTTGGGAGACTTTGAGAAATGAGTTTGTTTTTGCCTAATTTAAAGGGAATAGCTTTTAAAAGTCATCTTATATATTGCTATTTTATTAGCTGTTAGAAGTGATGGTAAAAATAAAATGGAATACAAATACTTTTTTTTTAAAGATTTTATTTATTTTTAGAGAGGAGAAGGGAAGGAGAAAGAGAGGGAGAGAAACATCAATGTATGGTTACCTCTCTGGGTGCCCCCTGCTGGGGACCTGGCCCCGCAACCCAGGCATGTGCCCTGACTGGGAATTGATCTGACGACCCTTTGGTTTGTAGGCCCGAGCTCAATCCACTGAGCTGCACCAGCCAGGGGACAAATACTAGTTTAATGTTTCCAATCTACAGGGATAGCAGTTCAGCTAGATGAATTATTTTATTTGGAGGAAAGGAGATCTGGATTAATACACAGAGTTGTAAAGCTGGAAAGTACTTGGTACAGCATGTGGCTCAATCCTCATTTATACTTGAGATAGGAAGTAGATCTTTTCTATATTTCCATATTTTCAATATTTCCATATTCACCTTGTGTATTATTTTCTTCTAGCTTTGCACATACAATTTAATCATAGAAGCAATAAATTAGAAGGGGGTTGTTTTTCTTTGTGCATGAAAAGAGGAGTTTTCTAGATGGCTTAAACGTAAAATCTGTGAGTAAATAAAGCAGTTTGTTTTCATATCCAGTCAAGGATCTGAATGAGACAATATCCCTCGTTTTGTGCCAACACCTAATACCGGGATAAGAAGTTACTACTGTACTATATTCTGTTAGTAAATAAAAATAATTTTTAATTATAAATGAAATGAAAATAATTTTTCTGTTTGTAGTAGGAACATGAAGTTCTTCCCTTGATTTCTTTTTTCTTACTAAAGAGTTTATATAGCATGAATTTGTAACACTTGCAGGGTTTTATTCAATAAGTGTCACTTCCAAGATTTTTATCCTATGCAGCTAATAAAAATTTAATCATGTGTGATTACATTTAGAAAATGTTTTAATTTTAATGTTTTTCAGCCACATTGAGATATTATTGGGGTGTAAGTTTGTGACATATAAGTTTAATGTATACAACATGATCGTTTGATACTTGTACATATAGTGAAATGATTAACTCAATAGGATTAGTTAACACCTGTGTTAGCTCACATAATTACCACTTTTTTATGTGTGGACATAACATTTAACTACTGTTATTTATAGTCACAGTGCTGTACATTAGATCTCCAGAACTTACTTATCTTATAGCTGGAAATTTGTACCATTTGACTAGTTTCATGAATATATTTTATCAGTAGTAATTCATAGTATAACCTATTAAGAAAGGTAGGTGGTCTTTGTTTAGGTCAGGGATAACATACAATTGGAAAGCTAAATGGCAACTGACTTGAGGCTTCAGTATCTGAAAAGCAATAAGGAATGATGGAGGTCATGGCAAATAGGAGTAGGTATGTTAGTTGCTGCTCACCTCTGGGCCATTGTTACTGTACAGGTGTACGTAGTATTTTTAGAACTCCAGTTTTGTTTTGTTTTGTTTTGGAAGACAGAGTTCAAGATTCTTATGAAAAATCTACTTATAGATGTTGGCAAGTTGGCAGTTTCCATTGACAAAAATTTAAAGCTGTGATTTTTGAAGGGGCTAGTAGAAGAACAGTTTGTAACAGCTAGTTTAGATGAGCTTGAGGAAAAAAAAACCCTACAAAGTAAGATTCCTATTAAAAAATAGTTTCTTTGAGACCTGGCTGGTATGGCTCAGTGGATTGAGCACTGGCCTGTGAACCATCCGGTTGCCAATTTGATTCCCAGTCAGGGCACATGCCTGTGTTTTGGGGCCAGGTCACCAGTGAGGGGTACGTGAGAAGAACCACACATTGATGGTTCTCTCCCCCTCTTCCTCCCTCCCTTCCCCTCTCTCTAAAAGTAAATAAAATCTTTTAAGAAAATTTAAAAAATTGTTTTCTTTGAGATACAATAGCCCAAATTGTCATAAACTTTTAAAAATTGAGATATTTATATACCATACAATTCACTCTTTTAAAAAGTGTACAATTCAGCTTTTAGTATATTCACAAACTTGGGCAACCATTACCACTATCTGATTCCAGAACCTTTTAATCACTGTAAAAAACCATTAACAGCCAGTCCTTATTTTCTTTTCCCCCTACCCCCTGGAAGCCACTAATCTCCTTCCGGTATCTATGAATTTGCCTATTCTGGATATTTCACGTATGTAGAATTATACAATACGTGGTCTTCAGTGGATGAAGACTTCTTTCACTTAGCATAGTATTTTTAAGGTTCACCATGTTGTAACATGAATTACTTGGCCATAAACTTAACGTTTCTAAAAACCACTTTTATGTTGTGTTACTGCTGCCTATATTGTGTATTTATATAATCTGGGACATTTGTTTTTATTTTCTGAGTTTGTTTTAAAACAAATTAAACTTTGTAGTAGTGCTATAGGATAATAGCTTTTATACTTGGATTATTTTTGTGTAGGAGCCTTCTTTTGTGCTCCCTTCTGGGTTAATGGTCAATAGGTAAGGATTCGTGATATTTTTTAAGCAGGATTGGCATATGTCAGTTAGTAGATGCTGGGTGGATAAGAAGAACTTCACCACTATTTTGGATAGTTAGTGAGTTCTTACCTGATTGAATATTCACTAAGGACAGAATGTTATTTGACTTTGAATAGGAAAAAAAAATAGATGATCCTTGAAAAATCTTGTAACTAGGGATGCAGAATATATGAAATGCCTAAGAACCTGATGCCCAGGTATTCAGATATTCTATATTGAGTGTCCCCTTGCTTTGTGTTGGGGACTGTAAGAGACACAGAGTGCAGTAGTTAACTATCTCTGTCTGCCCTTAAGAATCTTATTATCTAGAAAAGGAGAAAAGACTCACATAAATGCACAGTGACTGAGACACTTCACATGAAAAAGTTTATAGAGGTTGAAGAAAAACATTGGGAGCATGTTATTTGGAAATGTAACATAGTTCAAAAATATGTGTCCTATGTTTCCTGGTATTTTTTTGAGACCATGTACAATACCGTGTAGAACGTGGAGAGCTCCTTGAGATACAGGTGACATGCTTCAGTATTCACAAAGATTCACATGATCTGCGAAACCCTTCATAGCAAGGGAGGTAGTTTATGTTCACAGGAAAGATTTGTTGTGAAAGCAACAGTTGTGCAGAAAAGCAGCAAGAGGGAACAATGAAGGCAGGCCAGAAAAAGAGGGTGAATATCTGTGGTGGGATAGTGGACCTGATTAGTGTGTCTAGTTGGAAAGGACAGAAGGTAGATTAAGTTAACAGTGATTACATTATGAAGAACTTTAAACGCAGAGCTAAGAAGTTTGGCCTTCATTGGTAGGTGAGGGGAAGTCATAGCTGGGCTTTCTTAACCTAGGGTCTTTGAAAGGCTCCAGGAAGAATGTGCATATATGTAATTTTTTTCAAAAGGGTTTATAACTTTTATTAGATTTTCCGAGGGCCCTATGTCACCCAAAAGTTAAATAACTACACAGGTTTTAGAAGAGTAGATTCTAAAAGACAAACAGGGACAACCAAGATCCGTTAGGTGGCTACCGTTGTAATTCAAAACATACATACGTAAAACATTTTAGTACAAACTGAGTACATTAAGTACAAAGCAAAAGCTTGAATGGGAATGAATATATCTTTAAAGGATCCTTATAGTTATATTAATGGTTCACTTGTTTGTACAGTTGAGTGTGTCTTATATTCACATGACAATTGACAGTTTTTTGTTTTATAGTTCTATTAGGGTAAATTAAAAGTGAAATTCGGTCAAACATTGGTTACGGTAGGGAAAAAAAACCCCCAGCAGATAATCAAGGTAGTTAGATTTGGGCCTCATTAGCTTTCCCAGGATTTTATATTATTTCATTTTTATTTTTTTAGTCTAATGTAAAATTTATATTCAGTGAATGCACTCTAGCTGGGCTGGAGTAAGATGCTCCTGGAAAATGTTCTCTGCCTGAAGAAAATAGTTCAGGATTAAGTCTTTTTGTTCTGGATAATGCATCTCGTGGACAGTTCACATCAAACCAATCGCACAGTAATACTTATGATTTAAAGCAAAATAAGTGAAATTTCCAGTTATTTAAACCAATAATGTTTTAATGTGTTACAGTACATTGTATACAATTATTAAAGTTCTTAAGTACTTTAGATTTAATTTCCATTCCTACTCCCCAACTCCAGTTCTTACACTGTTAGATAATTCATCACCTGCCTTATGTGATACTGATTATTAAAAAAAAGTTACCTACATTCTCTGTGTGTATACTGATTGGCATACAAAGCAAAGTCTAGATAGGATTCTTGCCTCTACAACTTTAGTGAAAAGTTCACTTTTGCCTAGTAAATTTAAGTTCTGATTCTTAATTAGTGATGGTTTACCATTTAAACTTTATTTATTTGAAACCTAAAGATGTATCTTTTCTACTCTTAAGGTTATAAGGCCACAGATAATATGCAGCAAAGGACAATTAATATATTTAAAAAGAAAAATCAGGAATCAGTTACTTCTGAAATAATTATCTGTTCCAGAAACTGAGATGAGTTTTTACCATTGAGTAATACTACTTTTATCTTTATTTTTGTTATGTAAGGTACCCCCCCCCCAAACTTTTTATCTTATAATAGGAAATATAAATTAGTCTGGAGAGGCAGCTTTTTCTCTTGCTTCAGTTTGATAGCTTTTTCTTTTTAAAACAGCTTTACTGAGATACAATTCTCACACCAATTTAAATTGTACAATTCAGTGATTTTTAGCATATTTACAGAGCTGTATAAGTATCACCACAATCAATTTTGGAATACGTTATCATTCCAAAAAGAAACCTCTTAACCCTAAACCTGTCACTTCCTCTCTAGCCCTAGACAACTACTAATTTGCCTTCTGTCTCTATATATTTGCCTAATTCACTTAGCATGGTTTGAAGGCTCATGCCTTCAACCTATTGTATTGTAGCATGTATCAATATTTATTGCTGATATAATATTCCTATTGTATCATTCCACGTTTTATTTTTTCGTTCAACAGTTGTTGGATATTTGGGTTATCTCTACTTTGGGGCTAGTGTAAATAATACTGCTCTGAACATTTGTGTCAAAGTTATGTGGCAATAAGTTCTCATTTCTATTGGATATATACTTAGAAGTGGACTAGGTGGGTCATACGGTAATTCGATATTTAGCCTTTTAAGGGACTGCCAGTTCGTTTTCCATAGCACCTGCACCATTTTGCATTCCCACCAGCAGTGTATGAGAGTTCCCACCACGTTCTCAATAACTTATTATTATGTGTCTTTTTAAAACATTTTATTTTAGTCATCCTAGTGTGTATGAAGTGTTATCTCCATGTGGTTTTGATTGCATTTTCCTGATGGCTGATGATGTCAAATATCTTTTTATGAGATCCTTTGTCCATTTTTTAATTGAGCTACTTGTCTTTTTATTATTGAGTTGTAAGAGTTCTTTATATATTTTAGGTGCCAAGTCCCTTATCAAATATATGATATGCAAACATTTTCTGCCATTCTGTAGATTGTCTTTCTACTTGCTTGGTGATATTTTTTGAAGTACAAAAAGCTTTTTATCGTTGACTCCTAGGGTTTTAACTAGAGGGCCTAAGTGGATAGGGCATGCAAGAGGAGGAGTTGGTTTAAGGGTAAGATGAATTCAGTTCTGGCAATATTAAGACCTTAGTGGGACATTTAAGTAGAGAAGTGTTGTTACAGTGAGCAGTTACATGTGAGGCTGGGCTCAGGGAAAGGTGTTCTTAGTGGTAGTTGAAGTGAATGAGGTCACTCAGGGAATGAGAACAGCTCATGGCCAAGGAAAATACAAGGATATGAAATGAGTGGAGGAAAAGAAGCCTGAGAAGAAGCTACTAGAATTAGGAAGAGAGCCATGAGAGACTATCACAGGCCAAGGAGGAAAGCGTTTCCCACGTTACACCTGTGTTGTCTTAGGACAAAGGCTCAATTTTTTCATCACTTTTTAGTTTTCTTTTTATCCACCCACATTGTTTTAAACTTTTCCATGGAAATATTTTTTTTCTATCTGCCTCAAGCTCTTTGCTTCCTAAGCTAGTAATTCCTAACTTGGTCATACATCAGAATCACTTGGCTAGCTAAAATATAAATTTTGGGGGCCATATTAGATCTGAAAGAGGATTGATTACCTGGGGTAATGTCCCAGAATCTGTATTTTAAAACTTCTGGTAAAGACTGCCTTGCTCTTCACCAAGCTTGTTTCCTTTTCTCTCAGATCCCAACTCACTTATATATTTATTTACCAGCCTCTCTTGCATTTGGGAGTGGCCTTATGATTGAGATTTCCTAAATTCCATAGGAAATTAAGCAGGGAAGTGTTGAGTGTTTCTTTAGCCCTGACCAGTACAAACTTCTCTTGAACAATGCTCTCTTTCCTTCACCTGCTGATTGGGGATTGTCTCCCAGAGCAACTTTGGAAATGACGGTCCAAGAAAGCTGAGCTTCTGTCAGCCTGGGTCATCTCCAGCCTCCTCATGCCCCTAGATGATCATTGACATGTATTTTTGGACTTCATGTAAGCATGAAATAAAAATAAACTATTATGTTATATTACAGTTTGGGGATTTATCTTTTATAACATCTATTGCCTTTCATCAGTATAATTCTTTAGATTGTTATACAAATTCTGTTTTGGACCTACTGGCTTTGGTTTCTAGGTTGGTTAGTTTTCAGCTGTTGGTTCTAGACCTTATAGGTAAATATTGTGTTTTCTTTGTATTAGTTTTCTTGGAAATGGTTGTAATTAACATCATGTTTATCTTATTAAGCAACAAACATCTGTATGCTTACAACCTGTTGGTTCTTGATGCTGGTATACATCTTTATATAAAACAGGGTCTCTGCCTTTTAGTATGGGATAAATGGAATTAGATAAGGGCAGTTATCTTACCTGTGCTTTGAGATCCATCAGTGTAGAAATGGCTAATTGAACCCAGTGGTAGAGTAGGGACCCTTATTTTAATGGGACTTTATTTACATTCCTCCTGTAATATTGTTTTCTCTCATCCTTAGTGGGCAAAAGCCATACATAGTTTGTTTAATATCTTTAGAGCAGTGGCCCCCAACCTTTTTGGCACCAGGGACCGGTTTCATGGAAGACAGTTTTTCCACGGACTGGGGTGAGAGGAATAGTTTCGGGATGATTCAAGTGCATTACATTCAAGCTCACCTCCTGCTGTGTGTCCTGATTCCTAACACAGACTGGTACTGGTCTGTGACCCAGGGGTTGGGGACCCCTGCTTTAGAGGACTAAAAACTACATTTTTGGTAGATTTGTGTTACATGAGGGTATGTGCTTAAGCCTGTGTTTTTTCTTAATCTCTACCACCAAGAAAAAAAAATCGAATACTATAGGAGAACTGCAGTTTTTAGCCTTGATGTAGATTATAGTGTTAAACTTTTCCTGCAGTTTACTAAAGGGATTTTTGTTTTGTTTTGTTTTGTTTTAAGGAATATCTTATTGATTGCATTTTTCTCTCCCTCTTTTCCTTTTGAGGGAACTTTTGGATTAGAAATGGTGAAAGTAAGAAAGGACTTACTGCCTTTAGTGTTACATTCTTATTAGTGTAAGTTAATTGGGATGAAAAGCAGATAATTCAAACAGGAATTTAAAAGATCGTATGTAGATGGACAAACAAAAAGTTTATATATTGGATATATATATCCTCTCTTGAGTGGTGAGAAGTATCCCTCACTTTTTTTTTTTTAAGATTTTATTTATTTTTCAGAGAGAAAGAAAGGGAGGGAGAAAGGAAGAGAAACATCGATGTGTGATTGGTTGCCTCTTGCTCAGCCCAGCTGGGGATCTGGCCTGCAACCCAAGGCATGTGCCCTGACTGGGAATTGAACCAATGACTTTTCCATTCACAGGCTGGCGCTCAATCCACTGAGCCACACCAGCCAGGGCTCCCTCACTTTTTGAAAGCTTACATGATAGGCAGTATGTAGTTACTGAGTGTCAAACTGGGTCATGCTAAGAGGGAGAAGAGTGTCCCTGGGAGAAATATAAACAGCTAGGCAACCAACAGCCACATGCTGGAGAAATGGAGTTAGTTGACCTTGGATGTTAACAACACCTGGCTTTTAAGGGATGTAAAAGCAAAGTACAGCATCAGAGGTTAGCCCTGGAGTTGAAACCCAGTGAATAGTTTAGAATAGTAAGTATAGTATTAGTCGGATAGATCCAATAAGTAGCCAAATCCAACATACAGGCAGGTTGTTAGAAACTAGCATGTCTGTGAGAACTTGAATTATACAAATACAGAAGATACATGGACTCGAGACTTCAGTAAGTGAGGCTAAGGGGCTGTGACCTTTCAGACATTCTCATTTAATACTATAGCAAGGACAATGAGAGGGAACCTGGTTGGAGTATTTTCCAATTCAGAAACTAGTTAAGAGGTGTAAATAATACATGGTATGCATGTAGAAATGTTCTCAAGATTGTGTATATGTCAAATAATGGTTAATCAACTTATTTAACAGTGCGTAACCTTGTTTTAAAGAAACTTGTTTGTAAATTATTTTATATAGAGTCCCCAACAAAACAAATTATCCTTCAGTTTATCTTTTATCATAAAGCTGAACTTCTGTATATCACTTTCACTTAAATTTAGAGGTACCAACTGCTTATTACATATGATCAATAATGCATGGATTATTTTGCATGTCCTGGTGTATTACTGGTTTTAGGTCCCCCTATGGTTTGGCTGTTGAATTAATTGCTTTTGAAATGTCTCTAATCAACCTGTTTGTAATTTCCTTACTAGCAATGCTCCACCTTTTAAAACATCCAGATTCTATTATAAAGTCAAACAAACTTTTTATTACCTAGTTTCTTCAGCATCTTGGACCACAGTTTTGAACTTGGAATTTCTTTTCTCTGACCACAGCTGCTTTCATTGTTGGTTTCACCCACTTCTTCACCCACAGTGAACCTGAGCTCTGCTGTATTGAAACCTATTTTACCAAGTCTGCTAGGATCGATTTGGCCATACACTGGCCTCTTGAGAAACCTTGACCTCCTGATTTGAGCAGTACTGGTTAGGATAGTGTTTTCTGAAGCATGGAACAGCTTTTACTACTGGTGTGTTTCTTGAGATTTTGCATGGGTGACATTTCTGCTTCAATTACCAGATGTTGATTTGGCACCTTTTGCTTCCAGTTCAGACTTGAGATATAGCCTGGTATCCTGCTTCATTCTTACTTCCTCTGCCCTATTTGGCAGGGGTCTCCGAGCTCACTCCAATACAATCTTTCATACTCACTATTCTGTAAGTTTAAGTCTTCATTTTGTCCTCTTCAACACTCAACGCTCTTTCCTTCAACTGTCACCCTATCCATCATCTTTCAGCTTTTATTTCTGATTTTCCACCTCAGCCTCCTTTCAGTCTTTTTTGCCAACCTCTTGAGCTTCAACTCCTAACTTCTAAACACTGTCAGTATTTTCAGTTTCATCTCGGTCTTCTATCTCCTGCAACTTGCTGTTCTTGTTATTACCACCCTTTTCTCAGCAAGCCATGCTTCTCAGTGGGAACCTTACCTGCAGTTCTCCCTTTGCTGCTGTATTGTCGGTCTTTCATCCTTATTCTCTACCTTTCCTACTCCTATCTGTTGACTTTAAACAAATAACCAGTTATTTCTCCAGCAAAATGGGTTTATTCAGCAACAACAAAGAATTGCAATTGAGGACATGCTGTTTAATGGTGAACCACTGGCAAGTCTAGAGAACAAAGGAGAGGATCTGATCTCCCATAGACGAAAGGGAGGTTTAGAGGGGCCAATGTATACAAAGAGTACATTGGAGGAAACTGGTAGTTCAAAGTACAGTGGCTTTTCATTGGTTGAGTGTCTAAGGAGAAGATCCTCCTTCCTGCTGGAGTAGTAGAATAGAAAAGCATCTTTCTGTTGGAGATGAAAAGTATGTCTCTTCCTGTTTGGGGTAATTGACTCTGAGTGATACGGCCTTACAGCTTCCCCTCCAGGCCCTCCCAACCACAATTTAATGAGGTTTCTGTTCATCAGTCTTCATATCCTTTGTCTCAATACCACCCTTTCAGGTTATAGCTCCATTTTTACCCATGGCTTTATTAGACAAGAGAAGCAAATGACCTAAAGAAAATGTTGGGTAAATTATAATGGATGTCATACATGGATGTGGCAAACAATTATGATAGTCTTAATTGAATGTCTGAAATGGTAGAGCATGTGCTTTTAATTCTGGCTTATTAATTTATCACCTTTGTGACCTTGGGCAAATTATTTCACTCAGGTTTTGAGTTTCCTCACCTAGAAAAAGGAAGTGATAGTGTCTGTCACCAAGAGTTGTTGAATTAAATGAGGGCATGCAGAACCTCTGGCACATAGTTGGCACTTGATAAATGGTAGCTGCTAATGCATTGGAAAGGACTTTGGGTTGAGAGATCTGGGCAGCTCTGCTGCTGTCTTATGGTATGATATTGACCAAAGAAACTAAAATCTGAGCCTGAGTTTTTTTTTAAACATCTTTATTGAGTGTAATTCACACACCACAAAACCTACCGACTGTGCAATTCAGTGTTGTTGTTACTACTATTTTTAGTAAATTCACAGGGTAGTACAGCCATCACCGCCATCTAACTTTGGAACATTTTTATCACCTTGAAAAGAAGCCCCCTCCTTCTCATTAGGAATCACTCTCATTTCTCTTAACCATCCCATCCCCCTCCAACCTTTCCTTCAGCCTTAGGCAGCTAACTACTAATCTACTTACTGTCTCTAAGTATTTGCCTGTTCTGGACACTTGTAAATGGAATCATATAATATGTGGTCTTTTATGACTGGCTTCTTTTCCTTAAAAGGTTTTCAAAGTTTATTCATACTTTAGCTTGTATCAGAACTTTATTTCTTTATTTTGCCAGAAAATATTCCATTTTATGGACATACCACATTTGGTTTATCCATTCATCTCATGATGGCTATTGGATTGTTTCCCCTTTCTGCATATTTTTAATCTGAAAAATGGGCAGAGCGATGTCTTCATTGGATTGTGAGACTATTGGTAAAGTGTCCAGTATATAGTAGTTGCTTAGTAAATGATCATTTACCCAAACAATTTAAACTATATACCCTTCACTTTCAGTCAACCCGTGGATTACTTCTTCCAGGTCTATTTTCTGTTTCAGCTGTAGGACCACTGAAAATTGGTGAAGAAAGTAATGAAACCGAGCTCTGAATATACTCCATCCAGTCTAACTTCAGTTACATCCTCATGGCTATTTGACAGTCCTTGTCATATCTTTTGTATATCCATTAATCTTTAATTTCTTCTTTCTCCATTTTAACATGTAGTAGTGTCTCCTAATTTACTTAGAAAAGGGAGGTCTACGTACCCATGTAAGCTTTCTTATTGACCCTCTTACTGCAAATCATTTATTTCTGTTCTTTGCTTTATATTTCTCTCTTTCTTATTTTGCCTCAGAGGAATAATATGTATTTTTTTTTTTGTAGATTGTTCTACTGTACTCCAAGTCATATCCCCATCTAAAATTTAGATGTGTTATTTTTATTTTTTCATTTTTTTGCACTTTTCTCTCCCCACTCCCACACATTGTTATATATTGGTGTCTGGATGGACACTACCTATTAACCAAGATTCTAATACTCAGATTGGGTAAAACCAGGTAAGTAACACCCACTACAGACAACCTTAAGGCTTATTTCTGTATGGGTATGCCCTATGTTACAATATAACTGAAAATATGCTTCAGTGTAAAGTAGTAAATCAGAATTGTTTGAGTTGAATTTCTCTGATTGGAATAGTGAAAACATTTTCTTTTCCATTGTCATATGTTAAGACTATATGTAATATTCAAAAAGAAAAGGAAGATTTTTTTTCATGTATCTTTTTATTATGAATCCTGGAGACAAGTCAGACTTATCCTGCAGGTGGTCTTCTCTCTGAACCACATTGCATCTAAAATGTGCTGAGTTTGTATGGCTTTCCTTGGTTCTATATTCCTGTGTGCCTAACTGCCCTGTCAGCAAAGCTTCCTTTTTACCCAATTTAGGTCTCTCCAGATACAGTTCAGTCATTTTCTGTGGTGTTGTCTACAAAGATTTTGTATAGTTAGTTGATCAACCTTTCAAGTTGGATTCAGGAAACTGATTGGTTAGACCAGTGGCTTGCCCCTTTCCTTCCTTCCTTCCTTCCTTCCAGCAGTTCATTGAGGTATAATTTTCATATCTTAACAATTTACCTGTTTTAAGATTACAGGTCAATTATTTCAGTACACTTATTTATTTTTATTTTATTTTTTAAAAAGATTTTATTTATTTATTTTTAGAAAGAGTGGAAAGAAAGGAGAAAGAGGAGAGAAATACCAGTGTGTGGTTGCCTCTCGAGTGCCCCCTACTGGGGATGTGGCCTGCAACCCAAGCACGTGCCCTGACTGGGAATCAAACTGGCAACTCTTTGGTTCACAGGCTGGTACTCAATACACTGAGCTACACAAGCCAGGGCTATTTCAGTACATTTAAATAGCTGTGTATCTATCACCCCAATCTGGTTTTGGAACATTTCCATCATCCAAAAATGTCAGATACCTATTTCGGAATAGGTATCTGATAAAATATCCAAGATACCTATTTTGGAAAACTGCAGTTCTCCTGTTTCTTTTTTATTCTCACACTACTACCACACTTGACACTATCTACCTGGACATAGCATCAGACCACACATATTAAGAGTTTAGTCCTACAAGACTGCCCCACTCCCTTCAGAAGCCAATCACAAGTCCAGGTTATCCCCTGTGCTTATGACTGAATATAAATCAGAGGCTACTGATTAATTTACTAGAGTGGCTTACAGACTCACAGAAAACATTTTACTTACCGGATTACTGGATTACAGGATTTAGGAATGGGAAGAGGGCAAGGTATGTGGAGGGGAAGGGGGCATGAAGCTTCCATGCCCTCAGGGCACACCACTCTCCCAAATGCCTGTGTATTCACCAACATGGAAGCTCTCTGAATCCCATCCTTTGAAGTTTTTGTTGAGGCTCCATTACATAGGCATGATTGATTAAATCTTTAGCCTTTGGTACTTGAACTGATCTCCAGTCCCTCTCCCCTCCCTGGAGGTAGGGGTGGGGTGGGACCAAAACTTCAACCCTCTAATCACCTGGTTGGTTCTCCTGGCAACCACCCTCCATCCTTAGGTGCGTTCCAAAAGTAACCTCGTTGAGTATAACAAGACACATTTATTGGTCTCATCACAGGAAATTCCAAGGGTTTTAGGAACTCTGTACCAGAAAGAAGGATGAAGACCAAATATGTGTTTATAATTAAAAATCACAGTGTTATACAATACCTCGTACCTATTTTGCACTCACTCCTGGTCCCACCTTCTGTACCAGGTAACCACTGATTATAGGTTTGTCTATAGATTTACCTTTGCTAGATATAAATGGACTTATAACACAGGGGCCGTAGACTGGTACAGATCTGTGGCCTGTTAGGAACAGGGCCACGAGGGATGCTCACCTGAGCTCTGCCTCTTGACCACCCCCCCTCCCCCACCACCACTCTGCCCCTGTCCGTCTGTGGAAAAACTGGTCTCTGGTGCCAAAAAGGTTAGGGACCACTGATACAATACATACTCTCTTTTGGTCTGGCATCTTTCATTAACATAGTGTTTCTGAGGTTTGTTCATGTTGTAGCATATATTAATTTTTTATTGCTGTACCACATTTGGTTTATCCAATCACCAGTTTATGGAAATTTTAATTGTTTCTCCTTTTTGGCCATTATAAATAATGCTGCTATGAGAGTATTTATATATAAATCTTTCTGTAAACATTTGTTTTAATCTCTTTGGAAAGATTCATAGGAGTGAAATTGCTGGGTTGTATGGTAAGCTTATGTATAATGTTTCAAGAACAGCCAAATTGTAATCCCCGTTGTATGTTGCTGGTTTTTGGTTTGCTGATGTTACCATTGTAAATGGGGTCCTTTCAGTGAGTTGCAAGGAAAGCAAGGAGACCTACCGTATTTTTCAGAGTATAAGATGCACTTTCCCCCCAAATTTGGAAGGAAAATGGGGTTGTGTCTTGTAGTCCAAATGTAGCTTGCCTGGCTTGCTGGTGGGGGAGGGGTAGCGGTGGAGCAGGGTCACAGGAGGCAGGAGCAGGACCAAATTTTTTGCTTCAAAATTTTTTTTACTATTTTCCTCCTCTAAAACCTAGGTGTGTCTTATGGTCCGGTGTATCTCATAGTCTGAAAAATATAGTACATATGGGAGGATAAGGTGTAATGGTAAGATTTATTGTAGAAGCAAAGTCAGAGGACTGTCCTGGGTTCAGCTCCAGCCTTCTGTGAAAGAAGTCAAACTTGTCTTCATCAGGCCTAGAACAAAGGCCAAGGTCCAGAGATTCTCTGCCATTGATTCAGTCCATGCTAAAGCTTATTCCAAGCTTTGTCTCCATCTGTCTAGCTTAGTCTGTTTCTGGCTGTGCTTCTGGTGGCGCTGTGCCCAGGCTTACACTTGGAGTCCACACAGCCTGTTGTGGGCCCCAGGTGGCTGATAGGCCCCTTGGCTGAGAGAATGCGCTATTTTGTTGAGGATTTTTATATATCCATTTTTGTGATGTCCTTGTCTGGCTTTAGTATGAGGTTAATGTTGGCCTCAATGAATTGGAAACTATTCTTTTCTAGAAGAGTTTGTGAAGTATTGGTATTATTTCTTTGAGTGTTTCGTAGAATTCAACAGTGAAGTTGTGTGGGTCAGGCTTTTTCTTTGTGGTTAGCTGTAATTACTAATTCAGTTTCTTCACTTTTTATATATAGGTCTGTTGAGATTTCTATTTCCTCTAGAGTTAGTTTCTATAACATGAGTTTTTAATTTTTCAAAATTATTTTTTAACATTAAATTTTTTTCAGTTACAGTTTACACTTGATATTTTATTTTCTATAAGGCTAGTGGTATTGTACCCCTTTCATCCCTAATTTTGGTAATTTGTCTTCATTCTTTTTTTCCCTAATCAATCTAGCTAAAGGTTTGCTAATTTTGTTGGTCTTTTTTATTGATTTTTTCTTTATTTTAATCTCTTTCCTGTTGATGTCCTCTCTAAAATTTATAATTCTTTTTTTCTGCTCGCTTTGGGTTTAGTTTGTTTTTTCCCCCAAATTTCTTAAGATGGAAGCTTACTTATTTAAGGTATTTCTTTTCTGATATTAACGTGTACAGCTATTTTTCTTTTAGTACTGCATTAATCCATATGCTGTTTTACTTTTGTTTTCATTTGGCTCAAAATATATTCAGAGTTTCTTTGTGATCCATGGGTTATTTAGAAGTGTCTTATTTAATATTCAAACATTTGTAGATTTCCCAAATTTCTTTTTGTATTCTAATTTAGTTCCGCTGTGATGGAGGAATATTCTTTGTATTCTTTGTATCATTTCAGTTCTTTTAAATTTGAGGTTTGTTTTATGGCCTAGCGGATAGTTTCTCCTGGAGAATATTCCATGCATGCTTGAGGAGAATGTGAATTTTGCTGTTGTTGGATGGCGTCTTCTTTACGTGTTTGTTAGGTCTGGTTGGTTAATAGTGTTGTTTAAATTCAGTATTATTAACTGGTTTTCTGTCTACTTGTTCTGTACATTATTGAGGGTGGGGTATTGAAGTCTTTTACTGTTTAATTGCCTGTTTCTCCATTTTTTTCATTTTTTGCTCCCTGTATTTTGGGGCTGTTTTGTTAGGTGTATATGTTTATATTCATTACATCTTCTGGTTAAGTGTATACTTTTATAAAATGTCCCTCTTGGCTGCGTAACATTTATTTTTTTACTTAAACTCTATTTTGTCAGATATTAGTGTACAGGGTGGGGCAAAAGTACATTTACAGTTGTGAGCACACAAAACATAGAGTTTATTCTTGTATTATTTATTATTGTATTATCTTCTATACGAAGAAGTATAAACCTACTTTACTCCAGGTCTCTAATGGTTATGTTTGCATGCTGTATCTTTTTCCATCCTTCCAACCTTTTTGTATCTTGGAATCTAGAGTGTACTTATAGACAGCATATAGTTGGGTATTCCTTTTTTAATCTAGTCTAACAATTTTTTTAATGGGAGTGTTTAATCCTTTCCTATTTAATGTTATTTTTGAAATGCTTGTATTCGCATCTCCTACTTGCGCTTTGTTTTCTGTAATAACCTGGTGTCTTTTTTTTTTGATCCTTGGTTCTTTTTTCAACTTCTGTATTTTCTTTTTATAGATTTAATTTTTTAAAATTATATTTTTCGTAGTGTGTGTTGTTGGGATTACAATATATATCTGAATTTATCACAAACTATTTCAGATTAATACTGATAATGCTCCAGTATAGCTCCATTTCCTCCTCTCTCCTTTGTGCTCTTATTGCTGTATATATTACGTTACTTACGTAATAAACCCAGCAATACAGTGTTTTAATTATTGTTTTAAATACTGTATGTCTTTTATAAAATGTATTTTATTGATTATGCCATTACAATTTTCCCAATTTTTTCCCCTTTGCCCCCCTCCACCCAATCCCCCCATTCCCTCTAGCATCCCCCGCCTTAGTTCATATCTATGGGTCATGCATATAAGTTCTTTGGCTTCACCTTTCCTGTACTGTTCTTAACCTCCCCCTGTCTATTTTGCACCCCCAATTTGTACTTCTTAATCCCTGCATCTTTTCCCCCCATTCTTCGCTTTCCCCTCCCAACTGATAACCCTCCAAATGATGTCCATGGCTATGATTCTGTTCCTGTTCTGCTTGTTTGCTTGGTTTGTTATTTAGACTCAATTGTTGATAGTTGTGAATTTATTGCCATTTTAATGTTCATAATTTTGATCTTCTTTTTTTATATAATTCCTTTTAGCATTTCCTATAACAATGGCTTGGTGACAATGAACTCCTTTGGTTTTACCTTGTCTAGGAAGCACTTTATCTGCCCTTCCATTCTAAATGATAGCTTTGCTAGATGGCGTAATCTAGGTTGTAGGTCCTTGCTTTTCATGACTTTGAATACTTCTTCCATTACCTTCTAGCCTGCAGAGTTTCTTTTGAGATATCAGCTGACATTCTTATGGGCACTCCTTTGTAGGTAACTCTGCTTTTCTCTTGCTGCTTTTAAGATTCTCTCTTTATCTTTAACCTTTGGCATATTAATTACAATGTGTTTTGGTGTGGTCCTCTTGGGTCCTATTTGTTTGGGACTGTTCTTTCTAGACTTGTATATCTATTTCCTTCACCAAATTAAAGCAATTTTCTTTCATTACTTTTTTTCAAGTAAGTTTTCAATTTCTTGCTCTTCCTTTTCTCCTTCTGGGACACCTGTGATTCAGATGTTGGTATGTTTAAAGATGTCCCAGAGGCTTCAGCCTATCCTCATTTTTTTAAATTGTTTTTTCTTCTTGCTATTCTGATTAAAAGCTTTTCTTATTCCGGTGGTCTGAATCATTGGTTTGATTCTCTGCTTCATCCCCTCTACTTTGGCCCTGTAGTTTCTTCTTTATTTCACTTAGTGTAATCTTCATTTCTGTCTGGGTCTTTTTTATGCTGTTGAAGTACCCAATGAGTTCCTAGAGCATTCTGATAACCAGTGTTTTGAATTCTGCATCTGATAGGTTGCTTATCTCCATTTCGTTTAGTTCTTTTTCTGGAGTTTTATTCTGTTCTTTCATTTCGGTAATATGTGTCTCCTGAATTCGGCAGCCTCCCTGTGTTGTTTTTGTGTATTAGGTAGAGATGCTTTGACTCCCTCTCTTAGAAAAGGCACCTGTAAATTGTGTGGGGTGGAGCCTTAGGTAATTGCCATGGTGGGGCAACCCACGTCACCACTCTGGCTCTGTGTAGGAGAGGGCTTGGAGAGGGGACACTGCCGCTGCCTGGCCTCTGGAGTTTTGCTTGGGAGGAAGCTGTCTCCCAGCACCAGCCCTCTTGCCAGTCACTTCATTTTCTCCCTGTGTACACCACTGGTGCCCTTCCAGCTGTAAGTCTGCTGCTGAATCCCAGAGGGTATGGGTCTACACAAGTCCTAAGTTGGTTGTGGGTCCGTTAAGAGGAATCTATTGAGAATCCTGAATAGTTTCTCCCACCACCCCAATCCCCACTGGCTTTTACAGCCTGAAGTTATGGGGACTTACCTTCCTGATGTTGGAACCCTGGGCAGGGTGGTCTTGTCTGGGCCTGGTATCCCTAGTTCCTGAGGTATCCCTCCCAGTTTTTACCCCCCCCCCCCCCCCGCCCCCAACATGGATGTGGGACTGCCCGTTTCTGCTCCTCTCCACCCTTCTTGTGTTTCTGCCCCTCCCTCCTGTCTGGTTGTATGTGGCTTCTTTAAATTCTTGGTTGTCAGACTTTAATACAGCTCGATTTTCTGACAATTCTGGGTGAAATTTGTTTTGTAGTCTAGTCTGTAATTTTTGCTGTAGTTGTACATGGAGGCCAGGTGTTTTTATCTATGCCTCCATCTTAACTGGATGTTTAAACGATGTATGTCTTTTAAAGAGGAGGAGAAAGAAGAAAAACATAGGCTTTTATATTAACCAATATATTTACCATTTCTGATACTTTATTTCTTCTTGAGGATTTGGGTTACCTATTTGGGAAATAGGTATCATTTCCTTCCTCCAGTGTAGCTCCATTCTCTCCTCCCTTTTTTTTGCTATTACTTTTATATATATTCCATCTTTATATGTTATATGCCTAACAACTTGTTTTAGGCAGTTACCTTTTAAATCAAGAAAAAAACCCAAAAATATATTTATACTGTCTTATATTGTCATTTTTCCTTTACCTGTGGTTACCTTTGCTGGTGTTACTTTTTTCTTGTAGACTTCAGTTATCTGGTGTCACTTACTTTTTCATCCTGAAGAACTTCCTTTCATCTGTTACTCCCGAAGAATACATGTTAAAGTTAGTGAGTGCCCGCCCATCTTCTCAATTAGGATTCATATACCTTATGATCATATTCACAGTAGTAGCTGAGTGAAGATTTAGAAGGGATGGCAGGAGATGAGGCTGGGGCAAAGTATGTAGAGGCCAGTTCCTAGAGTATCTTGGGTTCTGTGCTGTGGAATTTGAACCTCATAGCTGTGGGGACAAACCATTGGAATTTTTATGCAGAGTTCTGGCACCATGTTTGAGCCCTGAGGAGAGGACTTTGAAAGACTGGATTCTGAATGCTTTTTTAGCAATGGCAGGCTCTAAGAAGAAGGTGAATCTGCCTTTTTCTCTGAAATTCCTTTTTCTTTGTGCTTTTGGGCAATTAAAAGACGTTTATATCCAAGTAGCTACTACTCCCTTGCAGGCACAAAATATCTACAGTTTTATAGTTTGTCAAATGGAACCATGGAGCTGGCTGAAGTTTGTGAAACAGCAGTTTGAGAATCACTGTCATTGGATGAACAGATTGCTTACTGTTTGTGTATGTGGGAATCGGTGTGTATTGAAACTTAAATAAACATCTTTTGGCATATGACCTTTAAATTTTTTTTTTTCATTCTTAAAGGCTGATTGTACATAAGCAGTACCTTTCAGTAGTTCTGATATGACAGAGAAGTGTTTCATTGTTTTATTTGGCACTCACAACTTTTTTTAACCATAGAAAGAATATATATAAGGAGTTTTGTTTTGCTTCCTAGAAAAAAAATGAAGAGCAGAGCCCTTATTTACTCCAGGTTTTTGTCACTTACCAGTTTTTCACAGAAGTATAAAATCAAAGGAAAAATCTCCCTTCCCCCAGTCTTGCCAGGTTTTGTTGTAAATAATCCTTGTTATTAGCAACTTGTCAATGGATGTTTTTTCCTTTGAGTAACCTAATGCAGGAGATGACCTTGTTTCTGTACCACTCTCATAATTTATTGCCTACTCTTGCCTTTAGGAGTACAGGAGCTCTTCTTTTCATTATTCATAAAAAATCATCAAACTGCCATTTTCAAGAGTCTAACATAGTGTTTTCATTGAAGTGATGGAGGTTAGAATTGAAACTGTAGGGGAACTTACCTATGTAGTCTTGAACTTTAAATTTTTCGGAGAGTAAGGGCCACATTTTTGCCCAGCACCAAACAGGTAACAAGGAGTTAGGCATATAATTATGCCACGTGTTTTCTAAACACTAGAATGCAAAATAACATTTTACCTACGACAGTCAATACTTTGATAATATCTTTGTGAACCAGCATTTTCCAAATGACTGATTATAATTTTATAAAATCATACATGGGTAAAAGATACATTAAAAGTGCTCAAATTTCATTGTGAAAAAGTATGAAAAGTTCGTTGGTTTAGTTTCTCATTTCTCATTGTAACCAATGTTTAAGTGATACCACTTGTGAAGTTTTGATGCAATGTCAACGAAGAATATCCACAATTTTTTGGAAAAGATTTTATAATATGGCACCATTTTCTGGCATTATGAGTTACAGATTTTCTTCATATAGTTGAAGCAGGAAAACTTAGCAGATTGAATGCAGAAGCGGCTCTGTTACTCTTTACTGTCTTCTATTTAGCCAGACATTAAAGAGACTTATAAAAATTAAAACAGCGTCACTCTTTTCACTAGTTTTTATTTTTTTAAAAGAGTTTATTTATTTTTAAGAGACGGGGGAAGGGAGGGAGAAAGAGAGGGAAGAAGCATCAATGTGAGAAAATCATCAATTGGTTGCCTCTTGTATGCACCCCATCCAGGGACTAAACCTGCAACCCAGGCATGTGCCCTGACTGGGAATAGAACTGGCAACCTTTTGCTTTGTGGGGTGACATCCAACCAAGTGAGCCACACTGGTCCAGGCCTCACTAATTTTTTAATAAATAATTATTTTCATAAAGTTATTTATATTGATATGTAACATTAAGTTGAAAATATTTAAGTAATTATTCAGTTTTAATTTTAAATACAGTAAACATCAAAATAAGTAGCTCCCATAAATAAAACTCTTCAGGGTCCTCAGTAATTTAAAAGTGTGAAGGGGTTTTGAGACCAAAATTTTTTTTGAACAGATAGCTTTCTGAGATTGGTCCCTCAAATATTGTTGAAGCCAAGTTTGTGTCTCTTGAGTAGGCTACCATAGGCTAGAATATTTAAATTCCTTGGGTTTTTATGGAAATGCTGGCTTTTTAGTTCAACTCAAGTGTATTTTTAATGTGTAAAATATATAGCAGAATTTATGATGGTTAATTTTGACTCCATATGGCTAAAAAAGCATGAGTGGAGAATTATATCTGGAAAAATGACAAAAAGAATTGCAGGAAATAGTAGAAAATATTTTCTAGAGGTTACAATAGGCAAATGATCATGGAAAAAAGCATCTTATGAAAAGGCATTATTTTATGAGAGTCTTAGAGAAATAAGATGGGGTTTAGCAAACATCGTAAATGTAAGAGATTGCATACCCATTAAAGGGGGATTTTATTATAGGAGCATGTTAATTATTGACACACATTAGAGCTTTATCTAACCATAAAGAAATCATAGGTTTTCTGTTTCCATAAACACCGAAATTAAAGCTGTGGGTTTGAGTGAATTGTTGATTGGTTACTATGGAAGTATTTTAGGCAGAATCTAGGAGAACTTTACTAAAAGTGGTTTAGAGGGAAAGAGACTTTCCACAGATGTTTTCTTATCTATATAAAATTAATCAGGATTACCTTGATTTAGAGTCCTGGTCTTGGTTAACCCTTTGTAAAGGGTAAGTTTGGCTTGTATTTAGGGCTTTGAGAGATACCTGTGAAGTTAATGAGTGCTGTGTGGCGTGGGAAGTTGTGGAAAATCCAGAAGAAAGCAGTGAGGAAGATTTGTCAGTGGTTGAGTTAAAAGCTTAGAGGCAGTGATTTTCTCCTCTGGATATTAATATTTTTTGTTAAGCTGATTTTGTAAATGTAATTTTTTATGTGTACTAACTTAATCCATGGGAACCTTGTAACCCATAGTCACTGTTTCCTGTTTTTTGAGATCTTCCAGTAGTATTATGAATTTCCCTCTTAGGATTGCTTTCCCAGTGTCCCACAGATTTTGAATTGTTGTGTCCTCATTTTCATTTGTTTCAAGGAATCTTTTGATTTCTTAATTGATTTCATTGTTTAATAACATGTTATTTAGTTTCCATGTTTTTGTGACTTTTCAGTGTTGTTCTTATGATTAATGTCTAGTTTCATAGCATTGTGGTCAGGGAAGATGCTTGATATGATTTGAGTCTTCTTAAATTTATTGAGACTTGTTTTGTGTCCTAACAGATGATCTATCCTAGAAAATGTTCCATATTCACTTAAAAAGTATGTATATTCTGCTGCTTTGGGGTGAAATGCTCTGAAGATAACAATTAAATCCATTTGATCTAGTGTGTCATTTAAGGCTGCTGTCTCCTTGTTAATTTTCTCTTTGGAAGATTTATCCATTGAAATCAGTGGGGTGTTAAAATCCCTGACTGCGACTGTGTTTTTGCTAATCTCTCACTTTATGTCCATCAAGATTGGCTTCACATATATAGGTTCTCCTATGTTGGGTGTGTAAATGTTTACTAGGTTTATATCCTCTTGTTGGATAGTTCTCTTTATCATTATGTAGTGTCCTCCTTGGTCTCTTACTCTAGCCTTGGGTTGGTTTTTGTTTGTTTGTTTGTTTGTTTTTTGTATGAACAGTTGGTTTTTTAATGAACATCTGTGCACCTACCACCTTTTCTGAGGCAACTGCTACATGAAACTATATTGAGTTGGCCAAAAAGTCCATTCAGTTTTGCTGTACTCTCTAGCCTTGGTTTTAAAGTCTACTTTGTCAGGATAAAAAAAATATGGCCCAAATGAAAGAGCAGATCAAAGCTCCAGAAGAAATACAACTAAGCGATGAAGAGATAGCCAACCTATCAGATGCAGAGTTCAAAACACTGGTAATCAGGATGCTCAAAGAAATGGTTGAGTATGGTTGCAAATTAGAGGAAGAAGTTAAGGCTATGAAAAGTGAAATAAAGGAACATGTACAGGAAACCAACAGTGACAGGAAGGAAACTGGGATTCAAATCCACGGTTTGGAGCAGAAGGAAGAAATAAACACTCAACAGGAAGAGAAGGAAAAAACAAGAATTCAAAAAAGTGAGGAGAGACTGAAGAACCTCCGGGATAACTTTAAATGTTCCAACATCCAAATCATAGGGGTGCCAGAAGGTGAAGAGGAAGAGCAAGAAATTGAAAACTTACTTGAACAAATAATGAAGGAGAAAACTTCCCTAATCTGGCAAAGGAAATAGACTTACAGGAAGTCCAGGAAGCTCAGAGTCCCAAAAAAATTTGGACCCAGAGAAGCACACACGAAGGCACATCATAATTACATTACCCAAGATTGAAGATAAGGAGAGAATCTTAAAAGCAGCAAGAGAAAAGGAGACAGTTACTTACAAAAGAGTTCCCATAAAACTATCAGCTGATGTCTCAAAAGAAACCTTATGGGAAAGAAGAGGCTGAAAAGAAGTATTCAAAGTCATGAAAGGCAAGGACCTACATCCAAGATTGCTCTATCAAGCAAAGCTATCATTTAGAATGGAAGGGCAGATAAAGTGTTTCCCAGATCAGGTCAAGTTAAAGTAGTTCATCATCACCAAGTCCTTATTCTACGAAATGTTAAGGGGACTTATCTAAGAAAAAGAAAATCAAAAATATGAACAGTAAAATGTGTAAAATGGCAATAAACTCACAACTATCAACAACCAGACCTAAACAAACAAAAGAGGACTAAGCAAACGACTAGAACAGGAACAGATTCACAGAAATAGAGATCATATGGAGGGTTATCAGCGGGGAGGGTGGGGAGTATGGGGGAAAAGGTACAGGGAATAAGAGGCATAAATGGTAGGTACAAAATGGGCAGGGAGGTTAAGAATAGTATGGGAAATGGAGAAGCCAAAGAACGTATATGTATGACCCATGGATATGAACTAAGGTGGGGGAATGATGGTGGGAGGGTGGGTACAGGGTGGTGGGCAAGAAAGGGGAGGGAAAAAATGGGACAACTATAATAGAAAAATAAAAGTCTATTTTGTCAGATAATAAGTACTGCTACCCTAGCTTTTTTTTCCCCTTTTCATTTTTATGAACTATCTTTTTCCATCCCTTTACTTTTAGTCTGTGTGTATCGTTCAGTCTGAGGTGGGTCTTTTGGAGGCAGCATATGTATGGTCTTGTTTTCTTACCCAATCAGTTATGCTGTGTCTTTTGGGTGGAGCATTTAGCCATTTGCATTTAAGGTGATTATTGATAGATACGTATATAGTGCCATTTTATTGTTAGATTATTTTTCTCTGTTGTTTTCTTTCTACTTTCTTCTTTTCCTTCTTCTTTCTTCTTCTTCTTCTTCTTCTTCTTCTTCCTTCTTCCCCTCCTTTGCCCTTTAATGTTTGTTGCAGTCCAGGTTTGGTGTTAACAAACTCCTTTAGCTTTCTCTTGTCTGGGAAGCTCCTTATTGCTCCTTTACTTTAAATGATAGCCTTGCCGGGTAAAGTAGCCTTGGTTGTAGGTTCTTGCTTTATATCACTTTGAATATTTCATAGTACTCCTTTCTGGCCTGACATCTTTCTGTTGAGTAATCAGATGCCAGTCTAATTGGTGCTCCTTTATAGGTTAATATCTGCTTTTCTCTTGTGGTTTTTCGTATTCTCTCCTTGTCTTTAAGCCTTGTCATTTTAGTCGTGATGTGTCTTGGTGTAGGCCTCTTTAGATCCAACTTGTTTGGGACTCTGAGCTTCCCAGACCTGTGTGACTTTTTCCTTCACCAGATTAGGGAAGTTTTCAATCATTATTTCTTAAAATAGGTTTTTGATCCCTTTGCTGGCTCCCTTCTTTTTTTGGTATTCCCATAATGCAGATGTTGTTACGCCTCCTGTTGTCTAAAATGTTTCTGAAGCCATCCTCATATTTTTAAGAAGTTCTTTCTTTTTTGCTGCTCTGCCAGGGTGTTTTTTCTACCTTATCTTGCAGAGTACTGATTTGATCCTCTGCTTCATCTAACCTACAGCTTATTCCTTCCAGTGTATTATTTATTTCAGGTATTGCAGTCTTTATTTCAGACTGGTCATTTTTTATGGTTTCTCTATCTTTTTTCATGCTGTTGAATATCCTTATAATCATTACTCTAAATTCTCTATCTGATAAATTGCTTGCCTCCATCGCATTTAGTTCTTTTGAGAACTCTGTTCTTTCATTTGGGGTCTGTTACTTTTTCTTCCCATTTTGGCTGCTGCTTTGTTTTTCCCCTTAGTTGTTAAACTAATCAGTTATATAGCCATAAGCTGTACTTACAAGCCCAGCTTAGAGTAATTCCTGAGAACGGGGCTATTACTTCCTCTCAGGTTGATGCCACTTGGAGAGGAGTGCTCTGCTTGAGAAAGATGCCCTCTGCAGTATGGGGAATGACTGACCGTAAGGATCCTGGCAGCTGTTCCTTCAGTTCTCTCCCCAGAACCACCAGCCTCAGACTCCCCTCAAGTGTATCTAGTCCACTCCACCCTCCCTGTGCCAGAGCCCAGGGTTAGTTGCTACAAACAGAATTTTATGCATTGGCCTTTTAAGAGGCTCTCTGTGTCTCCAGGCATGTCTCCCTGGCAGACAGAAAGCCCACTGCTTTTCACAGCTGGATGTTATCTGGGTTCCTTTCTAGCTTTGGTGCTATAGGCTGGGGAGCCCAGGTTGGGGTTTAGACCCCACACTTCTTAGGGGGATCCCCCCCCCACTGGCTGCTAAAATATCCCCTCCAAAACTTAAGCTGCTATTCCTGGGAGCCCCACCAGCCCTCTCACGCCGCCTCTGCACTCCCTACCAGTCTTATTGTAGTGAAGTGGTTTCTTCTTTCTGTCCTTGGTTATAGGGCTTTTCCAGCTAGTGTTCACTTGGTTATTCAGGATGATTTCTCTGATTTAGTTATAATTCCAGATGTTTTGTTTATAGTAGCCAACCTATTGAGTATGCAGTGGTTTGTGGTATTTTCGATTTGGATTTTTTTCATGTGCTTAATGTCATTTGTTTATCTCTGTAGAAATGTTTAAGTCCTTTGTCCATTTTTAAATCAGGTTTTCTTTTGTTTTTGTTTTTGAGTTGTATGAGTTCTTTTTGTATCCTGGATATTAATCCCTTATCAGATACATGATTTGCAAATATTTTCTCACATTCTGTAGGTTGCTTTTTCACTCCATTGGTAGTGTCCTTTGGTGCACAAAGTTGGGGTTTTTTTGGTTGAACTTTGTATTCTTTCTTTTTTTAAGTATATTTTATTGATTATACTATTACAGTTGTCCCATTTATTTCTCCCCTTTATTCTTTTCTGTCCTGAAACCCCCTCCCACCAGCATTCCGCCCCTTAGTTCATGTCCATGGGTCGCACATATAAGTTCTTTGGCTTTTCCATTTCCTATACTATTCTTAACCTCTCCCTGTCTATTTTGTACCTACCATTTATACTTCTTATTCCCTGTACCTTTTCCCCCATTCTCTCCCCTCCCCCTCCCTACTGATAACCCTCCATGTGTGGTTTTTGTATTCTACAACTTTGTTGGATTTATTCTAGTATTTTTTTGGTGTGAGTGGAATCTTTAGGGTTTTTTACATGTAAGATCATTTTGCCTGTGAACAAAGATAATTTTACTTCCCTTCTATTTGGATGCCTTTTGTTTTTCTTATTTGTTAGTTGTTAACTGATGGAGAGATTAAATTGAAAATGGTATTAGATGATTTAGAAATTTATTTATCCAGAGATTTACTATGGAAAGTATATCCTGGAATTTGTTCATGTTATTCTGTAGAAAGCTCTGGGTTTATTATTTACAAAATGGTGAAGATAGTATATATTTCAAAGAAAATTTAACTCAGTTTCTGGATTTGTAACACGTTGTGTTGTTTTGGGGGTTTTTTTGGGGGGGTGCTATCTCAAAGAAAGCCTAATCACAGATGCGTTTTCTTCCATTCCTTGACATTGTGCATGCCTTTTGTGTTTTATGCTTGCATCTGAAGGTAATGTTAGCATTTAATTATTCCTTGGAGATTTTGTTTCTGTTGTTAAAGGTATTTGTATAAGAGATGCCTATAACAGACACACAGAGATAAAATGTGAAGTAATTAAAAAGAGGTGTTGCATTGGAAATAAACTTTAATCATCTAGGTCAAATCTTAGATGACAGAACTGAGGCCTGGAGAGAACGTTAACTTGTTTCAGATTATACCGTTGTTAATAAGAGCCAGGACTAAACCCTTTGGTGATTTTTCTCTCATTCTTTCTACCTTAATCATTGATTCCTGCATCAGCCTTTTAACTGTATTTCTGGACTTTAGACTCACCCTTTATTCCTTTGCTACTGAATCCAAGTCGTAATATTTGTAAAATATAAATATCATTAGTCATATTCGTATGTCAGTGTTTTTCAATTATTAACCATTATATTCAGGATAATGTTAGTATTAAATAGAGCTAAGTCCATTACTTGTGTTGTCTGATTTAAATATTTGAACACTCCTTTGCTATTAATTATTCCACTTTATAGACGAGGAAGATGACACCAGAATCCAACCCAGAACCATGTGATTTCAGAGTTTATATTTTTAAGCACTGTATTATGCTGCTAACGTAGGGCATTCAAGATCCCTTCTGTTGTTGTTCTTACCCATTCCTCTGGTATTCATTTGACATTTTTAACTGTAAATTCCTTGAGGGCAGAGATCATGTCTCAGACCAAGCAGTTGTCTTATACATAGTGTAGGTCCTTGGTAAATGTTGAATAAATCTTAAGCAGCAAATGAATAGCTCTGTGTGGGAAGACAAATATTGCATCTGAAGGAAAAGATTCCTGTGACGGGCCATGTTCATCAAAGGTCAGTCTTTGGGTTTAAGCCAAATAATGAGATTTAACAGAATGAGGAAAATAAAGTCCAGAGATAAATAAGAATAGCGATTATTAAATGAATTATATTTTGGGGTTGCAGAAACTTGAAAATGAATTCTCTAAATAACTTTTTATGTTTTCAGGCCTTGTGGAGTTAAGGAGAGAGGTGCCTGAAGACTAGAGACAGGGAAAGGTTACTCCACTTTTCAGGAAGGGGAAGAAGGAAGATTATAGAGCTGGATGTGGCTCTCAGGTGAGATTCTAGAATAAATTACTTAAAGAGTTATTTGTTTCTAGGGGAGGTGAAGCACTGATCACGAAGAGTTAGTTCGTATTGGTGGTACAAGAAAAGGAATCTGATGAATTGCCTATCAGGCCTCAAAGGCTTCTGTCACTTTGCTTCAACTCATGTTTAATTGATTAAAGCCAATTATATGACCACCCCCTAACTTAGGTGTTGGGTGAATAGGGAAGTGTAATTGTGTTGTAAACTTGGAAGGAAGAGAACCAATGATACCATTGAACATCAGTTCAAGATTTTGGATGACAGATTAAGGAACTAAGATATTTGATGTTGATAGGCTGGTATGAGCAGATACGAGTCAGACAAAGAGAGATTAAATAGGGAGAAATGTAAGATCCTGTTCTTCTAAAAAACTAAGTCTAGTGGCATATTATTTATGGAAGAGGGGTGTTGTACATCTTGCTGGCATATCAGCACATGTGACAAAAAGTAGTAGAGTGATTGGTGCAAGGGAAATGACAAGGAGGCCTCAATTCTGACTATTCACATCCAGATTATCATATTTCTAGCAATAGGTGCCTGTTATATGGGAAAATTAAGGCAAATAGGAATGTGTAACTGGGAAAATTAACCTGTGTAGGGGAATGAATGGGAGGAGGCATCATGGTTGCCTCAAATATTTGGAGGCCTGCCATGGGGAGGCAGGTATGGACTTTTATCATGCCAAATTAAGAACTGATGGTTGAAAACTACAGGAAGTGATTTCAGCTTGGTATCAGGAAGAACTTTTCTAGTTTAGAGGTAACATAAAAGACTTCTTTCTGCAGATAATCAATTGTCATTTGAGTCTTCTGACATTTTATAATTCTATATGATAGAAGAATGCCTGTTATGCCAGGAACTTTCTTAAACACTTAATACAAAGAGTGCGTAAACATTGTTATTTCTAACTTTGCTGGTGAAAACAGTGAGATTTAATGAATTAATGACCTAATAAAAGATTTCTTTATGCCTGTTATGTACTGGAATTATACTAGGAAGTTTATGTGATTTTTCTTTTCTAAATCTTACTTTAGTCTCATTTTTTAGGTGAGGAAACTAATTCAGATTATAACTTGTCCATGGTTTATTACCAGCTGATTAAAGTGTTTAACTTAGATGTCTTTGATTCCCAAAACTGCCTTTTTTTTTTTTGATTGTCCCACTATAATAGTTATGTTGTTTGGCCTACCTACCATGTTTGTATCTTATGGGAATAGTACTTTAGTACTTTTGGGTTCTATTTCTCCGTCTTGCTGTTGCTTACCACCTGGTTTGAGTGGGACTGACCAGAGTCCTTCACTACTTGGGCATCACCCTCTCCCTCCCTTCACAGAGGCCAATCAGAATGCCCTGGGAGTTTTTAACTGAAACCAGAGAAGAGGATCATTTCTCTGTGGTGTAGAAGATATAGTGCTTGAGAGCTGTCCATGTTCGTGTTTGCCGGTTTTTGGAGGATGCTGCTCTACATTGAGAGGGAATGGTGCCCACTGTCTAACAAAAAAGTGCCTTGGCTGTTTGAATGCCTGGTTCCAGTTATTCCTGAATCTCATCTGCATTCCTTCCCTTGCCATAATTTAGTTATTCCACCCTTCTCCTATGTGAGACATCCCCAGAAGCTTTCCAGAAATTCCCCCTTTTGCAGAAGCACAAAGGATTGGGCCTTGAACAGTACTGGTCACTTTGGACAGATGAGATGTGGCTGTGAGGGGTGTGTCCTGGTCAAACCAACTGACAGAGGAGAAGTGAACCATTGAGGAAGATGACTAGCCAGTGACTTTTGAGGGTGTAGTTTTTGTGTTGTATGTATTTGTACTGGGAGAAGATGGGATTGTCAACACGGGTGATTTTTCAGAATTCGTATTTCAAAAGCTGCCATATCCATTCTACCAAATGAAGCCTGTGTTTCATACCAGCATCTTATGACAAAGGCAGAGCTCTTCTGGTTGAGTAGTGCTTGGAGCACTGGCCTCTTCTTCATACCCCTTTTCTGCCCCCTTGGTTGTTTCCTGAGGCACCTTGATGTGATCTAGAAAGATTCTGCCCCCTGATCTCCTAAGTTCTGTTCTTCTGTTTTGGTCCTTAAAGACAGAGGACCCAGCAGCTACTCTGGGACAATTGGAGGGAAGGAGGAGAAAGATGGGGAAGGGATTTATGTTTATTAAGTACTTCAAGAGTACTGAGTGCTTTATATGAATTTTTGAGGTAAGTGGCATTATTTTACAGAGAGATTAAGTGACTTTGCCAAGGTAACAGAGCTAATCATAGATCTTTTCTAACTTTAAAACATAACCATTTCATGTCACTACCAGAGAGTGATTGATTACCTGTTTGGTAGTTCATAGATCAAAAATCACAGTTACATCTGACTTCATCAAATAAAAGACAAATGTTAGGAGCAGAAACAAAAGACACAAAAATGGGCTAAAGGACTGAAAGGAAAAGAAACAAAAATCATAATAGGTCAATATGAGGTCTGTCCAGAAAAAGTGTAGCCATTGTTACTATAATGAGAATAGTTTGCGTGGCATCAATGTAACCTGGCAGCCTAGGAGGATGGACTGGAATAAACAATGACAACTTCACTGTGCTAGTCGGTGGGGGCGGTAGACACCATTGAGCGTGGCCGTCATATTCGTAGTGACTGAGTAGAGCAGTGAATCTGTATCAGATTTTGCATTAAACACGAACGTTCCTCCATGGAAACTGTGCTGATAATGCAGAAGGTTTTTGGGGGTGGTGCAGTGAGTGCAGCACAAATAAAAGTGTGGCACAAATGGTTCAAAGATAGCCAAGGATCTCTTGAAAATGATTCGTGGTCCGGGAGGCCTGCAACAAGTAGAACACCTGAGAATGCTGAGTGTGTACCGGCTACAATCAACAAAGATCCTGCGAGAACTGGAAGCTGATGTGGGTATTCCAAAAACTACTGTGTCTAAGACTTTGATGCAGGATCTTGGCATGAAACATGTCGTGGCAAAATTGTTTTATGGCCTCTGCTGCCAGAGTGGAAGGAACATCGTGCTGCAGTTGCTAATGACTTGATTCAAACTGCTACCAATGAGCCAGATCCTCAAGGAGGTCGTAACCAGAGAGGAATCATGGGTCTATGGTTATGATCCAGAAAAAAATGGCCCAGTCGTGTCTTGTATCTTCAATCAGTGTCTCTATTTTGCATATTACATGGCTGGATACTTTCTGAACAGACCTCATATTAATCACCAGTTGAACTATACTCAGTGATACCAATGCCCAGAGAATGTTGTATCAACCAGATAGCCCAGGTTATAATACCTACATCTTTGCCTCTGAAAAAACGAATGATTCTTCAAAGACAATATAATTTTTTTCTCAACCTTGGAGTTACTGAGAAACGAACTATTTCTCCTTTTACCAAATGTGACAAAGAGATGTGTGTGGAGTTTCTGAAAGACAAACTGAAAAGAAACTGCATAAGCACAAGTGGAGCAGAGCGTAAAGTAGGTATGGTTTTTTTCCCTTCCTTCCTTTTATATTCCTTTTTTTAAAAAGTAAAGTCTGTCTTAGGCAGTTTATGTTGATAAGCAGACAACCCTGACAGAAACTAGTATTCCATTTTAAAAGTTGTGTTACCTCAGTATTTAAACAAAAAAATTACACATACAAATGACTGCCAGGGCTTAGCATATTTTCGGAAATTGTCTAAGAGCAGCACTTTTCACATGGTGTGTCTCAGGTTCCTAGCATCTTACTGCAGTGTTTGTGAAAGGGCGCCCAGTGGTCACCTGGTGAACTTCTGGGCCTGCATTCCCTCCCTCATCAGAGCCGGGTCTGTTCGGGTTGTCATCTGTCTGTAAGTTACCGTGAATGTGCGAATGTATATGCGTGCACACGTAAGAGGGAATCATCTGAAAAACTAGTTCGAAGAAAGGACATTCTTAGATTTATATTATATGTATGAGGACATTATTTTTTGGTAGGGTTGACTCTTTAGTTGTTCGTACATCTTTTTTTTGGAATTTGCAATGTTCTTGCCTGTAATTCTGTTTGGATTCAATGTTAATGACTGACTATTGAGGCCCATGTCTGTAGAATATTTTTTCTGGTGATGATTAGAGATGATAAAGTTTAGACTTTGTAAGCTGCCAGTTTTCTATGATACACAGTAGTGAAAGTGGCAAATTTGGTGCAAGTGGACAAGCCTGTGTCCTTGGTCCATTGTGTGAGTAATTCAGACATATAATACTATGAATTAGACTTTCTGGATAGAAGCTCCCAGGCTTTGATGTTTACTAAATAATGTTGTATAAATGTAGCCTAAGTTCACTAACTAGAAGGTGACATAAATGAACTTGAATTTTGTAAGACAGCCCCTCAAATCAAACTGACATGGGCATGGGGGACTTTTTTTTTACTTTGGTTTAGTGTATACGCACAAGCATTTCAATGATATAGGAAATCTTAAAGAAAAGAAAATGACTCCTAAGCATACCAGACTTGCATACCTATGTGAAGAAATCTCTAGTCCTGATTCTCTGTCCTTCCCACTTTCACAATCTTGGTTCATGCTGCTGTCATTTTCCCCTTGGATTAATGTAGTTCCCTGACCAGTCTTCCTTTATCCAGTCTTTCCCCTGTTTCAGTTCATCTTCTACACTCAAGTCAAGCAGAAAAATCTTTCTTGAAAAATATTTTTAAGTAGGTTGAAGTTTTTAGACACATAGGATAAAATAAAATTCAGTAGAAACCTTAAGTACCTATCACCAGGAATAAATAGATATTAATACTCCACCATACTTGCTTTGTGTCTCTTAAAGAATAAAGTAGTTACATATAAAGCTAGAGCCTCACTCCCATCCCTTCCTAGGTAAACCAATTTGAAAGTTAATATAGTATTAATTTCTTGTACTTATACTGTATTTACATACCCATAAAAATGTCATAAACAATACATACTGCCATTTTTGATGTTTCTAAACTTTTAGACAGTATATGTATCTTTTGTAGCATTGTTCTTAAAATTTATCCATGTCGATACATTTGTTACAATTGCTGTGGTTTGTACAAATAAACCATAGTTTATTCCCCTAACATACTGCAATTAAATAGTTTCCCATTTTCAGCGATTACAGATAGTGCTTTTGTAGAAGCTCTTGTGCGTCTCCTTGTGTCCATTTCAGAGTTCCCTGAAGTTGATGTGTGGAAGTAGACTTGCTGGGCCATAGAATATGTACACATGTTCACATTTACTGTGTAATTTTTATTTTCTCCATAGTGGTTGTACCAATTGTATTGCCTCTTTTATACTTGTTGATAATTCTTTCAGTTTGACTTCAGTTTTTACAATCTGATGGGTATGATGTAGTATCTTGTTTTAATTTATATATCCAAGGTTCCTGGTGAGATTGACTATATTTTTATATTTTTGACCAATGAATATTTTTGTGTAAATTGCTTGTTTCTACCCCCCCAACCCTTACAACGCAGTGATTGTGTGTATATGCTATGAATTTTTTGTTGGTTTTGGTGTATATACATGTTAATATGTTGCTAATCTTTTCTTTTGGTTTATTTGGTTCAGAAATCTTAAAATGTAATACAATCATATATATCTTTTACTTGTGTAAGAAATCCATCAAGTTCCTAAAAATACCTTGTTTCTTCTAAAAATTTGTGGTATCTTTACCCACTTAGTTTTTTGCCCTCCTGGAATTTTATTTTTGTATATGGTATGAAGTTCATTTTCTTTCAAGATTGACTTTTTTTATCCTTTGATATTCTATATACTTTTTTAAAAATTTCAAATTGCCATGTGAAACTGTTGACCTTAACTGTGATTCGATTGAAAGTGAGGATTTACTTTGGAAAATTGACATTGTATTGTAAGTCCTTGCTTACTGTTGTCGATAGGCTCTTGGAAATGGGGGTGAAATGATGTATAATGAAACCATTTTTACCGTAGGCTAATGGGTATCAACAGTTAAGTTCTTACAGCATCTCATCAACATTATAACAAAGTGATGTTGAATGAAATGACATTATTTGAGGATCTGCTATGCAGTATTGAGTCTGGAAAAAGCAGGTAATTGTCATGCAGCAGTCACTTCAAACTTCATGTCTGTTGTCTTTCTGTCCATTTACTTACAGTTGCTATCAGACAGTAATAGTTCCCATTTTCTTCATTAAATCTTGCATGGGTGTCCTTCTTTGGCATGTGCTATCCTTGAATCATTTGGGAAAAGGGGTTCTGGGAAATGTAGTTCCAGACTTCTGCCCTGTGATACAGAGGAGAGTATGCAGTTGGGGATTGGTGATACAGATTTTACAAAAGACAGGCATGTACAAATCTGTTCTCATTTTTCTCCCCTATTAACGCACATGACAGCATACTTGATTGTTGTATCCCTCCCTCCCCCATTCATATATTTTGGAGATCTTTCTCAGTGGTATATACATTCATAATTTTGCTAGCTATTGTCACCTGCCCTCAACAGAGGCTATATCAATTTAAATTTCTACCTGTAGTGTCTATTGTTTTGCATCCTGGCCAGCTTTGCATTCTGTCCTCTTTATTACAAATGGCTTTTGCCTTTTTTGTCCAAATCCTTGTTTAAAGACAATCATCCTGACAGAAGTGGCATCTGACAACAGGCATGCACACACACACTCAGTTCACCCTGCTACACGAGAGTGGGCTAGTTGTGCTTCTCTGGCTGTATAATGTGTTTCATTAATTAGGTCTTTATAACCATTTCCTTTGTGCCTGTTTTAAGGCCTGGGTTTTCCTGGTTATCATTGTACTATATCCTTTTATCATAAAGAAGTTGTGTGTGTACTTGTTTCCTTTACTAAAACTGTAACTCCTTTAGAATAATGCTATGCTATCTCTTTATTAGCAGCACCTAACACATTGTAGCAACACAGTCAGTAACTCTTGGAATGAATGAGTATACGTAATTCTAAACAGAGGGTATATGCAGTTTTATAACCTTTGCTTTTCATACCAGGTAGCTGTATTGTTATTTCATAAAAATATGTTTGTCAAGGATGCATTAATAAGATGGAGCTTCCATATGCAATGTGGGTTCCTATCATGCTTCATTTCATTCCTGCCATGCTTTACCTAGTTGCTACATAATCTTCCTAATTATAATTTTTAACAGTTGCATCATATTTCATCAAGATGATTTTTACCATTCTGCACTTTAGATATGTAATCTGAATTAATTTTCAAAGGAGTAGATTACATTTCCAGTGTTACATTCAATATTTTTTTACTTGATTGTTGTGTATTTCTCAGATCTACACTAGCAAAACAACGTAAGTAGCTACCTACCTTATCCTTTTTTTTCTTATTTAGGAAAAAGTCACATAACGTAAACTTACCTATTTTAAAGTGTACAATTCACTGGCACTAAATACGTTAACAGTGTTGCACAATTATTAGCACTACCTAGTTCCAGAACCTCAAAAGGAAAACCCATTTTCATTAAGCAATTACCACCCATTTTCTCGTGCCCTCAGTTTTTAGCAACCGCTAATCTTTCTGCCTCTATGGATTTGCCTGTTCTGGATATTTCATATAAATCACCAGAAAAGCCTAATTTGTCTAGCACGTTGTATTTAAATATGAAGAAATGTGTACATATTTACATTTTAAAAAAAGATTGAATCTTTATTCAAATATTTGAGATCTTGGATGGTTGTGAGGAGTTAATGTGGAAAATATATCTTGTCTGATTCTGGCTGGTGTCATGCTGCTTTACTCAAGTTGTTTTTGGAAGAGCCTTGAGGAATATACTACTAAGTTCCTTTTGCTTTTAATAGTAAGCTCACCATTCTGAAAATTTACCAGTGGAGATGAGGGACAGATTAGGTTTGGCAGTATCTGGACATGTTTCTGGGTGTCACCGCTCGGAGAGAGGAAATGCTGCAGACATCTAGTGGGTAGTTCCAGGGATGCTTCGAACATCCTGTGATGGATGAGACAGGAGTCCAAACAAATAATTATTTGGCTTAAAATGTTTGTAGTGCTGGCTTTGAGGAACTCTGGTTTAGATCTACCAGATCTCCTAGATTCCATAAATTGGCTGGTATCCGTTTTGCTATAAAGTTTAGGCCTAAGTTGGACCTAACCACTTTAACATTTTTAAACTTCTCTTTTTAAAATAGTGTTATGTGTGAGCAGAATCATGAGGAAATATCAATCTAAAATTGCACTCATTTTTGAAATATCACTCTATAATTGATGTTCTTTAATTAAAAGTTTTAAATATAATTTAATTCTTAAACTTTGTCACACAGAGATTATTAATGAACCCCTGTGAATTGGTTATCCATTTTCAGCAGTTATCAACATTTTTACCATTCCTCAAATGTTTTTGGAGTATTTTGAAGCAAAGTCAGTATTTATTACATTTTCTTTGTGTCAGTTGTCTTTTTAAAGCTTTTTAATTCTTAAAGTTTGAATGTTACATATGATTGGTTTCTTAAGTCTGTAATAGTATCCCTCCCTTTAAAAAAAAAATCCATGTATTGTTAAAGAAATTCATTTGTTTTATGGAATTTCCTACATACTAACTAACTTGACTGACTGTATCCTCTTGATGTCTTTTAGCATGTTCCTCTATTTTATTTTCTTCTGTAAATTGGTAGATTTAGAAGTGAGATTAGAGTCCTTTTGGTTTTTTAAATTTTGTATTTACTGATTTTGGAGGGGAGACAGAGAGATTGATTTGATGTTCCATTTATGTATGTATTAATTGGATGTTTCTTGTATATTTCCTAAGTGGAGATCGGACTTGCAACTTCAGCCTATTGGGACAGTGCTCTACTGAACTGAACTACCTGGCCAGGGCTCCCCACTCCTTTTTTAAGCAAGAATACGTCAAGTATAATAAGCAGATGTCTACATACATATAGCCACCTATCAACTTACTCTGTGTCATACATGTTATAGGTTGGTGTGTTGATATATGCATATACACTTACATTTGCATATACAACACAAATTTATATTTTCTCACAGCAGGTGAGTACATGATGAGGGTTCATTCGTAGTGATGATGTTAATCTATGCACGTGTTGTCAGCATGGTCCATCTTGCTTCATCCTTTCACCTAATGATGATTGTTCTTAAATTATTTTCTCTGCAGTACTGTGTAACTAAATTAATGTTCCCATTTGTGAAGTGGTATGTCTTGATTATTTGCTTTGTGCCTGTTAGGGTGGGGAATATTTTTATTGTATCAACTCAGTTTGGCTGGCACAATGCTTTGTAAATTTAGTAACCCTTTCCTATCAGTGGTTCTACATCTTGCCTCTAAATGAGAATTACTATTTAAAAGTACAGATTTCTAGGCTCCACCTCTGGAAATTTTTTGTTTAATTGGTCTGTCAAACTTTGAGTTGGAGGAAAGCAGGCTGGCAGAGTAGAATGAATCTATCTTCATACACTTCAGTTACTTATTTTTTTGAGTGAATCAGTGTTGTAATTCTCACCTTTGGTATGCATCTGATTCATCTGTGTAGGCTTTTTAATTTAATTTTAACAGGTAATCATGGTTCACAATTTAAAAGGAATATAAAGGGTACAATGTAAAAATTGCCCTTTCCACCTCTAGCCACATCATCCCAAAGTCATTGGTTTCCCTTACTATAGCTGACCATTATTTCCTTCTCTATCCCTAAAGATTTTATGAGACTATAGTCAGATATCTGTTACTCCCCCACCATTTACACAGTGGGTAGTGTATTAGTCCACTGTTGTACATTTTATTTGCCTTCTCTATCTCCAGTATCTTGAGTTTATTCTACTTCAGCACTTAAAGAGTACGGGTGCTTAGTATTTTATTGTTATGTACCCAGTTTCCTGTTGATATCTAAGTTGTTCTGTTGCTAACACAACGCTGCTGTGAGTAACCACCTACTATAGTGCAGTTCTGGAGACTTCACAAGTAGGGGCTTGGTCCTCCCAGAGACTCCTCGCTTTAGATACCAGCTGCAGCTCCAGTGCTCCCAGGCCACCCACGCCTCTGACCAACTGGCTATAAATTTTGGGATTCCCACTGCCCCCTCAAGTTCCATAATTTGCTTTAATGACTCCCAGAACTCAGGAAAGTGGTATACTTAGGATTACAGTTTTATTATAGCAAGAGAACAAAATGGAAACACCAAATAGGAGAGACTCATGATGAGGTCTGAGAGGGTCCCAGACTTGAAACTTCCATGTTCTCTGGACACATCACCCTCCCAGTATATTGATGCTCAACCAATTTCAGTGTCAAGATGATTTATTGGGATTCAGTTTATAGGTATATTGGATTTAAAGATGTGTAGAATTGTGGCCAAGATATTTAATTCCATCTTTAGCCCCACTACCCTCCCCAGAGGTCAGAAGTTTAGGTGGTCAGGCTAACATCACATGGTTATTCTTTCCAGCATGGCCAGCCCCAATCTGGAACAATCTAGGGGCCTACTGTGAGTCACTTCATTAGCATAAACTCAGATGTGGTTCTAAGGGTTCACCAGGAATAATAAAGACACCTGTCACTTAGGAAATTCCAAGGGTTTAGAAACTCACAGGCACTCAGGACAAAAGCCAGTCAAATTCTTTATCATATAACACCTTCATAGGTCATGTGCAAACACATCAGGGTAAATTCCTCTTCCTCCCTCTCCCTTTTTTTCTTCTACCTTCACATGATTCAGTCAGATAAAGCTATAACTGAGAAGTCTTTCTCCCACTTTGTGCAACCCACTCCAAATAAATAACTTCGTTTCCCATATATCCTTAGTGTTTCTATATGCAAATAAAAGCAAATACTAATGTTTTCTTTTCCTCTCTTTCCTAAACAGAAGGTAGCACGTAGTATAAGCATAATTTAACTTGCTTTTTCTCTTAAAAATACATCCTGGAAATGTATTTCCATATCAAAAAATATGCATTCACAGTTTTGCTAGCCGTTGACAAATTGCTGTCCCTCAGAGATTGTATGCATACTTCATTCACTCTGGGACCTACGCAGTTTCAGACTTGTTGATCTTTGCAGTTTAAGAGATGAATAATTAGTATGGCCATGTGATTTTAATTTGAATTTCTCACGTTAGGTTGAACATCTCTTTATATATTTATATGGAATATTATAGAAATATTCCATATAAATATATTTAGATATTGTGTTTCCTTTTCTATGAATTGTTTATATTCTTTGCCTATTTTTCTAGTAGATTGTGTTTTTCCCTTATAATTGTCATTTGTTTCACTTTGTGATTATATTTTTTCAATGTAGCAATTTAATATTTTTAAATGGTTAAATTTATGAATGTTTTATGTCTTCTAAATTTTATGTCTTTTCAGTTTTTGTCTTTTCTCTTATGAGATGATGTTTTTAAAATTCTCATGGCTTCTAGTATGTTTATTATTTTTCTTTTTTAATTAAGGTATAATTTAGAAGTAGTAAAATGTACTCTTCATAGGGTACAGTTTTGTGAGCTTGTACAAATGCATGCAGTCATGTGATGGCCATGACAATCAAGATACAAAACACTTACATCACCCCTAAAATGTTCTTTGTGCCCCTTTGCATTTATACCATTTTCAGGTCCCCAGCTCCTAGCAATTGTGTATTTCTTTGCTGTCCTTAATGTTTTGTCTTTTGCAGAAGGTTGTAGGAAATAGAATCATTCAGTATGTAGCCTTTCACTTAGCGTAATGTATTTAAGATTTGTCTCTGTTGTTGGTGTGTTTAGTCATTGATTGGTTCCTTTTCTATTAACTGAATAGTATTTATTACATGGGTTTACTACAGTACATTTTTCCATTCTCTAGTTGAGGGATGTTTGGGTTATTTTCAGGTTTTGGAGATTATGAATAAGCCAGTATAAATGTTCATGGGCAGATTTTTTGGTGAGTGTGAGTTTTTATTTTATTGGGTTAATACCCAGGAGTAGAATTGTTAGGTTATACATCAATTATGTATATAATTAATAATAATGATGATAAGCAACATAAAATTGTTTTTTAAAGGGATTTTACCATTTTGCATTTTTACCAGTAATGTATGAGAATTTTAATTGCTCTGCATTCTCTCCAGAATTCGCTATTATCAGTTTTTATAAAAAATCATTTTAGTACGTGTGTAACAGCAGCTCATTGTGCTTTAATTTGCATTTTTCTAATGATTAATGTCTCTATCTTTATGTCAGTATGTCTTTGGTTAAGTGTCAAACTGTTTACATCTTTTGCCCATTTAAAAAATTGGGCCTTCCTATTGAGTTATATGAATTCTTTATTATGCATATAATTGCTTTGTTAGGTATCTGATTGGCAAGTATTTTCTCTCAATCGGTGGCCTGTATTTTCATTCTCAGTGATGTCTTTCAAAGAGCAGGAAATTCTTTATTTTGATGAATTTAAATAAATCAATATTTTTATATGTGGATTGTACTTTTGATAGTCTCTAGGGAATCTTTGTCTATCCAAGGTAACAAAGATTTTTCTCCTATATTTTCTTTGAGACTTTTTTTGGTTGCAAGTTTTATGTCTAATCTAGGTCTATGGCCCATTTTGAGTTCTTTATTGGGTATAATATTAGGTAGATGTCTAAATGGTGGTTTTTATTGTAGGTTTTGTTTTGTTTGCAAAGAATTACACAGTTGTTCCAGACTATTTTGTTGGAAAGATTCTTTTTTTCTCTGTTGAATTGCCTTTGCCCCTTTGTAAAAAAATCAATTGACCATGTATACGTGGCTCTATTTCTGGACTCTGTTCTATTCCATGAGATGTATATGTCTATTCTTCTTTCTTCATTGTCATACTCTGGATTACTGTAACTTTCTCTAGGGATCTGGAACCTGCAACTTGATTCTTTTAAAAAATTGTTTTAGCTCTTCTAGTTCCTTTGTTTTTCCATATAAATTTTTGAGTTAGCTTATTCATTTCTACAAATACACTGAGACTGATTAGGTTTTCATTGAGTCTGTAGATGAAAGGAAGAAAATTTTACATTGTAACAATATTGAGTTTCATTTCATGAATGTGATCTTTCTTCATTTATTTAGGTCTTTGATTTCCTTTCTCAACATTTTATAGTTTGTAGCATAGAGATTCTGTACACATTTTAAGTTTATATCAGTATTTCAGTTTTGAGAGTGCTATTATAAATACTACTGCTTTTAACTTTTTGATTTCCAGTCCTTGGTAGTATGTTGAAATATAACTATATTTTATGATTTTGCTGAATTTACTTACTAGTTCTGGGAACTTTTTTGGAGGTTCCATGGGATTTTATACATAGACAATCAGCCGTGTCTGCTAACACTAGGACTCTGAATAGGATACCGAATGGGAGAGTGGTGAGAGCAGAGCATCCCTGTCTTGTTTTTCATCTTAGGGAGAAATCAGTCATTAGTTTCCTAGTACTTTTATACTTCTTTAAACACATACATCTTAGTATATTGGTCACTGAGCTAAGGAATTCTATTTAATTTTATTTTCCAAGTAACTCCCAGTTTTCCTGATATCACTCATTATTGACTAGTACATCTTGTGATTTCTAATGCAACGTATGTGTGTACGTCTGCATCCCTCTCTTACGCACACACCCATGAACTTCTATCAGAGCACTTACTGCACTGCTTGGCAGTTTACTTTTTATTTACCTTTCTCCCTTACTAGAAGATGGGCATTTTGAGGAAGAAAAGGTGCCTGCCCTCGAGGAACTTAGGTCATGAATAATTGGTATTGGGTTGGACCATATGAAATTGCCAGTGTTAATTTTTAACCTGTAAAATCTTGTATCCTGTTGACAAAAACAGAAAAACAAGAAAATGAAAATTCTCTTCTGACAAGATGCAGTCATCAGTATGAGAAATGTTCATATATGACATTGTTCGTCACTATTGTATGCTACTAAGCAAAGCCAGCTGGATTCACTGTAGTAAATAGGACACAACCCCTTCTTGCTGTGGAAGACAGGGTGTTTACAGTGTTCGGATGTGCTTAACTACATGGTTAATCTGTTAGTATATAAACAAACTTAATCTCAGCTTGCATTCATTCAATCATGATCCCAGCCCCTGCTTTTTTATGTCTTGGACTATGAGACACTTTAGCAATGCTTTCTATAAATAAGTAACTAAAAAGATTGACATACTTTGTTATGTGATAATTCTGTGTGAAAAATGCTGTGCATGCATTTTTTAGTTTGATGTAATTCAGTTATTTTAGTCACTTAATATTTTGAGGAGTTGAATAAACAGAGTAGTAAATTAAAGGCACCAAACATTCTTTCTTTTGAAATAACTCGATATTTCAATAAAAGAGAAGGACATTAAGGTAATTATAATACCAAAAAAAACCCCTCTTGTATTCCTCTGTATTTTGTGTATTTTTTATTGTAAATTAGATGTGGAGGGTAACTATTAATACTTTTGTATTATATATGTTTATATAATACTTTGGTTTTCAAGCAGGTCTTTTATTACCCCATATTCCAAGTCTGGAAAAAGGAATATTTGAGAGATGTTTTGTGAGCCTTGTGAAGCTACAAATTGTTTCTCTGGTTCACTGCTGTACTTAGCACATAAGTAGTTATTAACAAATGATTGTTGAGTAAGTTACTCAAAGGGTTGGGGAGCTAGGCTAGCTGGATTTGGTTAGAGTAAGAAACTAATTTTTACATGATATGCACACACAGGTGGGTAAAAGTAGGTTACAGTTGTGAATACGTGAAACTTTTATTATTTATTTATGAATTGTTTTATTATTAACCTACTTTTCCACTCATGTACATATGTATATTAATTGGTACACATGAAAGCTATCACAATTACATTTTGTAATAAATATCAAGATCACATAGTTTTTGAGACAAATTGTAAATTTAATTGTAAATGATATAGTAACAAAGCTATTATTTTCAATCAGTTTATTAGGAATTTGTTCATGATATTGTTTTGAGCTTGACTATTAACATAAGATTAAGCTGTAACTATTAAACCTGTAAAGCATTATTTTTCATTTGAAGTTCTTAGAGGAAGACTGACTTTGTATTGGTAATAACACAATAAATAGAAGTGCTTGGCAGATTTGCTTTCTTTGTATTTGCTGCCACCAAATGGCATATTAATAATATTACTATTTCTGTTATATCAATATGGTAGTAATGGCCCTTTAATATTTTTATGAGGTTAATTTGTTCATAAAGAGTTTTGGCTAGAGGAGAGTGACAAATTTAATATGTTTAGAACTATAGCTAACCTTAACTACAGCTGTCCACCAGAGTGGACAGGATGGTATCTATCTATCTTCTAACGTACTGGAAAGGCACGTTAGAACATTGCAGTGATTGACAGAGATAGTAAAAGATGATGATTCTTTCAGACTAATGAGAAATGTGGTTGGCAGCATACTTTTATACAGGGAACTTAATTCTGACATTTGTTCTTACTAGGCCATTACACCTGAGAAATGAATGGTTCCAGAATATTTTAGATGTAATTTTACTTATTTTTGAAGACAAGCCATTTGGCATAAGATCCTGTAAAAATTATTATACAAGAATAAAAAAAAATAACCCTGGCAGGGTGGCTCAGTTGGTTGAAGTGTTGTCCTGTACACCAAAATGTTGTGGGTGGATTCAAATCCTGGTCAGGGCTCATACATAGGTTGTGGGTGAATACGGGAGGCAACCAATTGATCTCTCTCTCTCTCTCTCTCTCTCTCTCTCTCTCTCTCTCTCTCCCCCCCCCACTCTCCCCCCCCTTCTCTCCCCGCCTCCCTCCCTCCCTTTCTCTCTCGCTAAAATCAATGAACATATCCTCAGGTAAAGACTTAAAAATAGAAGCAACCCAAATGTTTAATCTTAGGAAATCGGTTAAATACAATAAGATACTACTTTTAAATGTAATGTTATATATGTAATCATTGAAAGTATTTTGAAGATATATTTAAGGACATGGGTAAAAGTGTACATTGTTAAGTGGAAGAAGATGAGGAGAAGCAAGTACTATTCAGTTATTATACTATATATGTTATAAAATAATTACCAGTGTTTCTCTTTGGGAGATACTGTGATTTCTTAAATTTATATATTTCTAAAATGAACATGTTTTAAATATTCAGAAATTATATAGAGCGAATATTTTATACTTCATAGTTTCTTATATTAAGACACCTGCATAAAATTATTTGATTATTAGGTAGTGAATATATTTGAACAATTTCCTTTTTAAAAATGAGAATGCCTTTTTGGTAGCAATTCTAAGACTCACACTACTTTTGAAACACTTCTGAGAATACAGTAAGGATTGGTTCATGTATAAAAACCTTTAATAAACTATCTTATTATACAGATTAATAATTTTTTTCTTGATAGAACGGTAAAACCAAGTTCTGAATTAGTAAGATTTTTAATATTATCTAATAATTCAGTGTTTTAAGGTGTTAGTTATTTTTATAACATAGTCCTTCATTGCTAGTGATAGCATATTCTTGCTTTTGATACCTGTTTTCTGCTGCTACAGGCCTGAGAGTGGAATTGAAACAATACAACTACTGATTCCACCAGAGGAAAATAGTATGGGGATTCCTACTATGGTAGGTTATTTTCTGGTGGTCTCTCTGCAGTAATATAGGCAGCTCTTGTATTCATTAGTTTGTTGCTATTTATGCCTCATAACTTAAAATTAGCTTTTATACATAAGTGTATATGTATGTGAAAATACTTGGTATCAGCCAAAATCCTTTGTGGTAGGCACTTTGTGTGGTAGGCCTTGTTTGTGTTCCTGCAAAACTTATGTAGCAACTTGCTTAATAATTAAAATAAATTTTCAGTGGAGGGGGCTTAAAAATCTAATTTAGAAGGCTCTATGTTGTAGCTTAGAGAAGAGAATATTAAATAGCTGAAACTAATGGTACTGCAAATAGTTTTATTTTATCCTGAAAAACTAATAAATTACTAGATGTTTTCATTCACCTCTCATCCAGCTGTATGCATTACCTTGCTCATAGCTAGTTCTCTTACATGTTATATGTTTGTGGTACAAACATGATTGGCCACTCAGTAATCATTGGAGAACCTTAATTATATGAGTGACTCCTGTGTTTTAGTGAAAGTAGTTAGAAAAGTCTCATGAAGTTAGAGGTGGTAGACTCAAGGTAGTAGTGAAGATAATGTAAGCTAGTTTAATATCATTGGAATTATTAGGCTTTTTTGAAAGTCAAGCATATTGAAGGATTCTGTAAAAAGGAAGAAACTATAACCCAGTAAATGGTTTCTTTGCCATTACCAGGTTGCAACTTTCTGTACTTTTTGTTAAATATTTTATTATCCAAATGTTAATGCCATTTGATATTAAGTAGCCTTAATGCAAAGTTGTTTCAAAACAAACTTTGTTTTTTTGTTATAATTTGTTCTTAGTTAAACATTTTTTAAAGAACAGGAGGTGATTAGAAAGTTGTTGTGTGGAAAGCTGAAATATTTGTGCATCTGTATACTGGTAGGAGAGCAGATTATTGGGAAAACATTAGGCTTTGGTCTTCAAATTGGAATAGTTTTGATTATCAAAGATTAATATTCTCATTAGAAATTCTGAGTTCTGTATGAATTAACCAATTGTGAATCTTTACCTGGCCTTTCAGGATAGCCTACCAAATTTAAAAAAGGAAAAAAAAATATGATGCCTCTCATTTGTTGTTACCTTGAATGGCTCTTACTGACTAGAATGCCATTGGAAATTCAACCCCGCCCCTCGATTTCTCTTCTTTATAAACTGTTTTTCTAATTTTGGGAGCAGTTAAGGCTTTGGATAAGTCTTGAAATACTCCTCTCCTAATTCAATCCAGCATTTGGTTAATCAGTGGGCACATGAGAAAAAGAAAAGTTGAACTTGAAATAGTAAGAATAAGATTTGATTGGGGAAATGGTAACAAATAATGGACACTGTCAATATTGTATTGCCTGTTTATTTTTTCCTTCCTGGAAATGTGTGTTGGAGACCAGGCAGTCCCAAATTCCACCCCTTTTGCTTTATAATCACTGTATAAGTTGTAATTTTCATCTTTTACCACTGGATGGTGCTTTTGCATTGGTTTCTGCAAACTTTCTAAATTTACATAAGGAATCGTTTAAAAATTCATCAAAAAGAACAGTGAAATTAAGATAGTGGTGTCTAGTTGGTCATATAGATGGTCAAGTTAAAACTAGTGAAGCATAACAATCATTTGGATACAATACACAGTAATTAGTTACTTTAAAAAAAATCCTTTAATATGAAATTGTTAAGAGCTATATACCTGACTGTATATTCTAACATAATCTTTAATCTACCACCTCAGAAACATTTTAGATGTTTTGATTTTTTTTTTAGGTGGTACTGTAATTTAAATTGCATCTAATTAAAACACATGTTCTTAATTGGTAGTGTTAGGGGAAAAAATACAGGTAACTCAGACTTTTAAAGTTGTTCTTTGATCTTCATTCTCCTTCCTATCCAGTAGGAGAAACTCTTTTGGTTGAAAGCTTTTATTCACAAATGTTCAAATTTTTTTTTGTTAGTTGCCAAGTGACTTTTTAGTAGTTATCATGCTTGAATAAATTAAATACTTAGGTCTATAGAATTTATTTGGGATTGTATCAAGGTTGTAGAGATCCCAATTCAAGAAGATAATAATCTGATATAATAAATTATGCACTTTATATTTTAATGGGCAAAGTAAGTATCGACTTTGGAACATCAATTCCTCTTAACACATTTCTCTGAGGCTTCTTTCTCCAGTCTAGTGTCATTTCCTTTTCTGTTCTTTGAAGGATTGTTTATCTAAAAAACGAAGTTGTACAAACAAGCATTTTAAATTACACCTTCTTAAAGTCTGCTCACTAGCTACTTGATAGTTTGGGTTTTTTTTTTAAGATTTTATTTAGGAGAGGGGGGAGGGAGGTGGGTTCACCTGGGGTGGGGTAGAGGGATGGGGAGAAAAGGCATACAACTGTAATTGCATAACAATAAAAAAAAAAAAAAAAGATTTTATTTATTTAGTTTTAGAGAGAGAGGAAGGGAGGAGAAGAGAAAGAGAGGGAGAGAAACATTGATGTGAGAGAAGTATCGATCGGTTGCCTGGTGTATGCACCCCAATCCAGGACTGAACCTGCAACCCAGGCAGGTGCTCTGACCAGGAATTGAACTGGAAACCTTTGGCTTTGAGGGACAATGTCCAACCAACTGAGTGGCACCAGTTAGGGCCTGTTCGATAGTTTTTGAGGCATGAATTTATAGAGGCTGTTGTAACCTAGCAAGTTGAAATTCTCAACAGGCTTGTTCTACATTAAGTGCCCACCTACTATAGGTTCTCTCCAGCTATGGGTTAAATAGCTTCGGCTTCGCAGGTTTGTTGCTTAACAGTGAGTCCTCACCTCTGCAGTGTTCAAGTTTTGGCCCTTTTATTACTTACTAGAATGTGAACTTTTGTCACTTAACCCCTCTAGGACTTATTTTTCTTACCTGTAAAGTAGTGACTGAGTTTAGGAAATCATGAGTAAGGGTGGGTGTTACTCAGAGAAAAACAAATGTGTAGATTTACAAAGGAAAAAACAAATTACCCACAATATTGGCACTGATTTGACTAATCTATTGTTGCTGTTAAAACATATCCTTCTGATCTTCATTATTTAACAGCATTAGAATCATATTGTATATAGTATTATGTTTCAACTTAACATTTTTGTGAGTATTGTCTTATATTTAAAATTTTTTGTTTCTAAATATTACTCAGTTTCTTTTTATGATATATATTATATTTTAAATCACTTATATTGGTCAACATTTAGGTTTTTAATGTTTTGTTATCAGTGATGATTCAGTAAAATCTTGATAATGTAGATTTTTGTAGACCTCACATTTATGTCTACATCCTTGTAAGAACAAATGCTAGTTTAAAAACTTTGAAAGACTTAACCAATACTGTTGACAGCAGTTGGCAATATTTTTTCCCCACAGCAGTTCCATTGTATTGCTTTCATTATCCCTTGTGGCATCTGGCTTAGACTATTGCCTGCTGTTGTTTCTCTGACTTTAGTATCACCTCATCCTTTACACCACATTCACAATGAGGCCTATGAGGTACAAATCTGATTGTCATTTCTTGATTTAAAATTCTATAGTGGTCTCCCCATCATTCAGCAGGTTAAAATGTATACACTTCAAGGTGGCATTCAAGGGCGTTCATGATTTGACCCCTGACTAATTTGTCCAGCCTTATTTTATACAGCCCTACTATATATTTTGTGGCCAAAGGTAGGAAGGGAGCATTCTAGGCAGAGGGAACAACATGTACAAAGACACAGCTGTATGGAATGACCTGGTTTATTTCAGTTGCAACAAGTACATTTATATATTGGAAACTTAAAAGGCAAGACAGTGGTGGATGTCTTCAGTATACAGTGTACTTTAACAAAATTTAGTTGACTAAATAAAAGTAGGCAAATAACATTTTGTCTTTGACTTAGAAAAGTAATGGGAGATACAAAGAATTGTTAAAGGGGACTCTTGGTTACAAATGACAGACATCACAACTCAAAGTGGCTTAAACACAAAAGGAAATTTATTGGCCAGGTTATATGAACGGTCAGGAAGAACTTGGTGACAGTAGATTGTCCGTCACATCCTACTCTATTTAAACTTTGCCCTTTCCCCCTGCTATAAGCAGTTGAGCTTATATTGGCCTTGCTTAAAATCCCAAATGAAAAGAGAGTGACTTTCTCGATAGCCTTGGCAAGAAAGTAAAGTCCTGAGGAAGGCTTTGATCGTATGTTCTTCCCTGAACTGGACATGCGGCTAGGAGTAGGTAGGTGGTACTCTGGCCAGCCGTGAGTCTCTTGTATATGCCTGGATCAGGTGTACTCCATAAAGGAAGAGAGTCTTGTAAAAGAACCTATGTCTGCTACAAGGATGGATGGATAGAGAAAGGAGAACCAAGAGTTGAGAGACCAGTTAGGAGGTGGTTTTGATAACTCATGTAAAGACTGAAGTGGGTCTGAACTAGGTCACTATGAGGGAAGAGAGTGTTCTGGCAGATTTTTGGTAAAATGCCTGGAACTGGGTGACTAACTAAAAATGGGAGATGAAGTAAGGTAAGGCTTTCAGAGATAATTATTTTTATGTTCTGGGTTACTGTGTATTGGTGGTGCCATTACTATTAACCAACCTAAGAATTTCAGAAAAACAGCACTTTGAGGGAGTGAACTAAGGATGATAAATTGAATTTTGACATGCTGAATCTGAGATAATATAGAATATGCAGGTAAAATGGCCCACTGAGCAATTGGAAATTGAGTTGGGGGGTTAGGAGTAGAAATGAAGACTTGGAAACATCATGTAGGTAATGGCTGGTATTGCAGAAATAGATGAGATTGTCCAGGAAGAGGTGGTAGACCAGGAGGAAAAGGCATGAGCTGAAAGGAGAGTCAGTATTAAAGTACAAGCAGTGGAAAGAAAGCCAAGTGAAAGGGGCCAAAAAAGGTTGGGAAAAATAGGTGAAATTTTTATGGAGGTAGCAAGAAGAGAGTTTAATAAAGACCATTGGTATCCAGTATTGTAGAGTAGTTGAG